>NC_143147.1:67871120-68471120 GCF_059928025.1 Delphinapterus leucas | reverse complement strand
CCTCAACTAGAGAAAACCCACGCGCAGTAAAACAAAGACCCAATGCAGCCAAAAAATAAATTTTAAAAACCCCAAAAAACCCAGCGTCACCACACACACACACAAACACACACACACACACACACACACGGTCACTATATTAGTTGATGGCTGTGTTAATTAGCTTGATTGTTTAATCATTGTATAAGGCATACTTACAGCAAAACATCACACTGTACACCTTAAAAATGTGCAATTTTTAAATTTGTCAATCATGCCTCAATGCAGCTGGGGAAAAAGAGACGAGAGAAGCTTGAGTTGACGAAGAAAACTTTTCGGAGGGGGCGGAACTTAAGGTGAATCGGGAAGATTAAGGGAAAAGAGACCGAGGTGTATTGGGTGCTCAGTGTGGCCGGCACTGTTCTGGGTGCTGAGGTACAAAATGCGAGAGAAGCTCTACCTTTAAGGACTTTCTAAATGAGTGGACAGAGCCAGAGATGGTTGAGGAAATAGGTCCTGGCAGTGTGGCATGGGCCATTTGCTCCAGTGGGGAGGCATAGACTGCCAGGGGAGCAGAGAAGAGGTCTTCAAGGAGATGTTTAAGTTGAATTTTGAAAAATGAGTGGCCATTTGCAGGATGAAGCCATAATGAAAGAGACTAACGGTTTTGACTGCATACAATTGAAAATTTGCACATGAAAATAACAATGGTTGATATTTATTGAGCATTTACTATGTGCCAGCTATAGGTTTTTCAGCACTGTGCTTTCTCAGGTTGAGGATGCTCTACTTGGGTCAGTTTTAGAAGCTCATCAACTTAGATAGAAAGGGCTGATCATCAGAATAGTGTCCTCCAACAGAGAACAGACTTGTGGTTGCCAAGAGAGAGAGGGGGTGGGGGAGGGATGGATTTGGAGTTGGGATTAGCAGATGCAAACTATTATATATAGGATGGATAAACAACAAGGTTCTACTTGTTGTAGAGCACAGGAAACTAGATTCAATATCCTGAGATAAACCATAATGGAAAAGAACATGAAAAAGGACGTATGTATATTATAAGTGAATCACTTTGCTGTCCAGCAGAAATTAACCCAACATTGTAAATCAACTCTCTACTTCAATAAAATAAATTTTTTAAAAAAGAGAATAGTGTCCTTCACCAGAATGCAGCAAAGCACTAACAAATTAGTGGTCTAGTTTGTCAGAGACTGCTGAAATATATGAAGACATCACAGATACATCTGTTTTGCCAACGACTCACAGAGCAGCCTGAACTTTTATGATTTGCTGGATTCATGGGCAGATGACGGGCTGCCTTTCCGCTAATTAGATTATTTTACCCACCAAATCGTCGTGGAGAAATCCTGGGAAGAGCAGTAGCTTATGCACACAGTACTATTTGCCTAGAGGCAAAGGTAAGCTCAACAGAGAAGGAGAGTGGGAGACCATGACCAACTTCATTTCCACCAAGAGTTGGATGCCGGGTGACCTCTTAAACCAGCTATTGCTGTCTGCACCAGGATATCATCGTAGACTGCGGAGCGACTGCATATCTGTGGATTATGTTGTGTTAATACAGCAGTGGGTTCGCTTTGTGAAAGGGGGGGCAGAGTAAAAGGGAGAAGACATCTGTTACTTCTAGTGAGTTAAGCCTTCTAAAAAATATTTCCTTTTTAGTGACCACTTGTTCTTTTGACCCTTTGATCTTCTACTCTGGATATAGGGCCTTTTCAACTCCCCCACTTTTTCCTCTCTGTGTTTGTAAAATGGTGATGATGCCTGAACCACAGAAAGAGAGACTTCACTTTGCATCCACATGCTTTTGGAGATGAGAGGTTGTGGGGATAAAGGAAGAAACCTTCTGATTCTTCTTGCAAAGACAGAAGAGCTTCATTCATAAAAATTGTGTTTATTCCACTGATTCTCAGGAAACACTCTTGAAGCTCTGCGATCAAGTCCGACGTATTTAGTGATTCAGTGAACTGATCAGCCTGAGAGAAAAGATCCTCTCAGGAACCAGCCAACTTTGCAATCAATTTCACCTTCGTCAGGCTGACTTTGGGACTGGGCAGAGAAGACCCCACGAGGTTTTGAAATGTCTTCATGAGTATGGAGTCTTGGGAGCGTCAGTGGCTTTCCAGGGGACTGTGCTGTGAAGGTCACTGGGCCGTAGTCTGCTATGATGTCAGGAGATGCACGCTCTTGATTTTAAGATGATGATTCTCTGTTTTCCTCTCTCTCTTCCTCTTCCTCTCTCCTCCCTTCCTTCCCGCCTTTCTCCTCTTCCTTCTCCTCTTTTTCTTTCTTCTTCTTTTAAATAAGAGTTCCCCCTCCCTCTTCATTTCTAAGGATAAATCATGCTCACCGTGGAAAGCAACAACACGGTATGGCTGTTGCTCCAGGATACAGCTTGAGTTAGAAATCTGGTCCCATGGTTGACGAGCTGTGTCAACTTGCAGAAGTCACTCATCTGCTCCACCCCAGTTATCCGGGTGTTAACGGGTGTACTCAGGCTAGTTACAGCCCAGAGCTGATGTCATATGGATTTCACCAGACGTTCATGTTCACACATATGTGCCAGGCACATAGCGAGAGCTCCAAATATTGTGCTATTAATTAAAAATCCAAAAAACACAGACAACTAAAGCTACCTATAATTCGATGGCTGGGAAATACATTTTACCTGCAGATACACTTTTACCATCTAAGGTTTTCAGATGAAGGTCAGCCAAATGAGTTAATGAATATTTATTTAACCAGACACTCTGCTACGTAGTGAGAGGCATGTTTAGTCAACGTTTTCTGACTTTCTCCTGAGCTAATCATCTTTCTAGTAGTCATTCATTCATCACACTCTTTCAAAGGTATTTTCAGCACTTTTTGTGTACCAGATGCTACTCTAAGTATTGGAGACACAACAGGGATCAAAGCAAAAACTTGGCTCTTGTGAAACTTACATTTCTGTGTGTGTGAGAGAGAGAAGAAGGGGGGAGAGACTAAACAGACTAGCAAAATGTATATAATAGGTCATACGGTGGTAAATATGGAGTAATTGTGTGTAGGATAGACTTCGTGTTGGAGGTGGGTGGAAGGTTGCATTTGGAATAAGACAGTCAGCTGGCGTGTGAGCACAGACCCGAAGGAGCTGGGGCTCGAGCCCTGAGGCTGGGGGGGTAACTCAGCGTTTTGGGTGGACGGAACAGCCAGCACCGAGGAGTGTCTGCCTCATTTGAGCAGCAGCAAGGACGACGATGTGGCCGGAGGGTGTGCAGGCGGGAAAGCAGAAGGGCTGAGATCAGAGGTCCGTGCAGGCTGCTGTGAGTTTTCTCTGCCCCATTTCCAACCTCACTGGCCTGAGATCTGCTTTGACCAGTGAAACGCGAGAGGAACCCATATGGGTCTTTCCTCTACAGAAGCTTCAGGAGCTAAAGCTTCTGTCCCGCTGCCAGGATGTTCTAGAAAGAGGCCACTTTTAAAAACTGAGATCTGGTGTGAAGATAATATGGAACCATATTTCGGGCCACCTGGTAGATTTGTAATGTGAGTGAGAAATAAACTGTCATATGGCTCTTTTTCCAGGCTGTTTCTGGATTGGGCTTGTCCTGAAGTTGCATTTGCAAAGCACTTTGTATAGCATTTTTAAAAGTTATATTGTCTGTACCCAAAAACGAAGTGGGGAGAAGCTCCTGGAATCAGTGGGCCCTCCCCTGGCCCCTCCCCTGCTTTCTGCAGCCAAGCCTGGGGGGGTCATAGCCTCCATTACGTCAAAAGCAGCCCAATTTTTCTCCCTGCCAGACTCCTCCCACACTGAAGCCAAAGTAACATTTCAACATGCAAATTTAATACTGTCTCTTTCCTATTTAAAGTCCTTCAGTGGAAAAGTAAAAAAAATAAATGAAGCGTCAAAAATATTAAAAGGGAATTCTTCACCATGGTATGTGATCGTTTCTGGGTAGTGGGGGTTGCGGGTGATTTCTAATGTTCTTTTTTGTATTTTTCCACACTAAAACTTTTTAAAAACCCCACATAGTCCAAAAAAGAAAAAAAAGCCCTTTACCAGCTCCCTGTTTCTAGATGTGGCAGATTACAGATGGCCTAGGAGCTTTGACACTCCTTCCATTGAGAGATCGGCTTCAGCGCCCTTCCCTTTGGAACCGGGCTGGCTGAAGTCTTGTGTTTGACCAAGAGCATGTGGCAGGAATAAGTTCTGGGACTTCCGGGTTAGGTCATCAAAAGCCACGCAGATTTTGCCTGGCTCTCTCGGGATACTCTGTCTCCGGGAGCTCTGGGCCCTCGTGGAAGAAGTCTGGCATCTTGAGACGTCCGTCCTGTGAGCAAGGCCATCTGAATCCTTCAGGCCAGCCCATCCTCTGGCTCAACACCACCCAGCCACCTCAGTGGATACCACATGGGACAGAAGAATCACGCAACCGAATTCTGCCAGAATTCCTGATCCGCAAAATCAGGAGGTGCCCTACTGCGACTGTTGCTTTAAGTGCTGGGTTAATTCGTTCGGTGGCGATCAATAACTAGAATACCAGAAGACAAAGAAAAGCTGGTCGGCAGGGCCGAGGTCCTCCCACATCTGGCTCCACCTATGTTTCCCCTCCTCTCTCCCTTCCCCTCCTACTGAGCTCTCTGCTGATCTTGGACTTCTTATAGGTTCTTGGACCCGCTATGGTCTTTACTCTCCGTGCTTTTGTCCGCGCTGGGCCTCTTTTTTTTCTTTTTTTTCACAACAGCTTTATTGACGTCTAATTGATACCAAAAACAGAAGTGACATGTTTAATGTATGTGCGTGTGTGGTAAGGAAGCTTAACATGAGATCTACCTTCTTAACAAATTTTTAGGTGCATAATATTTTACACCAGACACAAGGCTGTACGGTAGATCTCTAGAATTTACTCATCTTTAAAAAAATTTTATTTTGTATTGGAACTTACTTGTGTTGCATAACTGACCCTTTCTACCCATTGAAGGACATCTCCCCGCGTGCCCCTCCCCCAGCCCCTCCCCGTTCTAGTCTCTGCTTCTGCGAGTTTGACAGTTTAGATTCCTCCTAGCAGTGGCATTTTACACGCTCAGTGAAATAAGCCAGTTTCAGAAGGACAAACCCAGATGATTCCACTTGCACGCTGGGCCTCTTTTCTCCTTTCTTCCATCTGCCTGGACTGCTCGTGCTAATGTCGTACGTTGTACCCGCTTCGGCGGTGCTCGTCTACGCATCACATCTGTTCCCAGGTCCTCCTCTGCTGTTGGTCTGTGTATCAGTGCCTGTTGCTGCTGTATCAAATTACCACAAACTTAGTGTCTTAAGACGATGCAAACTTATCTGGAGTCCTGGAAGTCAGAAGTCCTGAGTGGGTCTCACCAGGCTAAAATCAAGGTGTTGGTAGGGCTGCCTTCCTTTCTGGAGGCTCCAGGGAAGAATTTGTTTCTTGCATTTCACATTGTCTAGAAGTTACCCACGTTCCTTGACTCGGAGCCTTCTCCATCTTCAAAGCCTGCAATGGCTGGTCTAGTCTTTCTTAACGTTGCATCTCTCTGACACCGGCTCCTCTGCGTTCCTCTTCTGTATTTAAGGACCCTTGTGAGTACATGGGGACCACTCAGATAATCCAGGATAGTCTCCCTATCCTAAGGTCATCTGCAACCTTAACTCCGTGTGGAACCTTGACTCCCCTTTGCCATGTGATATAAAATATCATAGATTCTGGGGAGTAGCAGGTGGACATCTTTGGGGGCCATTATTCTGCTGACTACAGTCTGTGAGCTCTTGCAGTACAGAGGCTGTGACCTTCTGCGTGACTCTCCTCCAAAGTAGAACAGGGGCCTGCTGCGTAAGAGACACCCACGAATAGGTATTCCAGGATATGGACCTATAAATAAAATAAATAAAAGATGGGGGATTTGTCCAGAAGGAGCTTACATGCTAGAGCAAGGGTCAGCAAACTACGGTCTATCCTTTGCGAACAGCTCACAGGCTAAGAGTGATTTCCCCCTTCTTAAGTGGTTGAAAAAATCTGAATAATATCCTGTGAAGTGTGAAAACCAGAGATTCCAGTTTAAGCATCCATAGATGACGTTTCCTGAAACGTAGCCATGCCCGTTCATTCACGCATTATCTGTGGCTGTTTTGATGCTACGTTGGCAGAGTTGAGTAGGTGCAACAGAGACCATATGACTGCAGAGTCTAAAATAATTACCGTCTGACCCTTTACAGAAAAGAAAGAAAGCCAATCCTTGCTCTAGACCCGTGTCATCCAATATAACTTTCATGACAATGGAAATGTTCTATATCTGTCGTTGTCCCATATGGTGGCCTCCAGCCACCTGTGGCACTTGACATGAAGCCAGTGCCAGTGAAGAACTGACTTTTACACTTTATTTAATGATAATTGATTTCAGTTTAAAGAGCCACCTGTGGCTACTGCATTGGACGGCTCAGCACTGAGAGAAGAGGAGACAATAATGGGGATGAAGATGCCGATAATCAGGTGCCAGGAACCCTACTAAGAGAACAAGGACGATGTTCTTCCAATGCCCATTTTACAGATGAGAAGACTGAAGCTAAGGAAAAGGAAGTGATCTGCCTAAGGTTACATGGCTTGTCAGTGTCAAAGGTAGAACCCAGGTAGGTTGAATGTGAAGTTGTCACTCTAACCACAAAGCCACCTCAGTAAGATGAGACGTGTACACATTGAATTATAACGTGGAATGTGCTGAGTGCTATGAAATAAGGGAAAGCAAGGCAGGGAACTACATGAGGGAAGAACATCTGACCAGGGAGGAAAGAGGCAACCTCATGGGTGCCAAACTCCTTAAGCTGAGCTTTGACATTTGGGCAGGATTTTGACTGATAGCTGTGTGCTTGTAGGCAGTGACCTACATCAGCGCGTGGCCTTGGGAAAGCAGAGGGCGCTAAGGGCCTGGAGGGCAGGGCCGCTGTAAAACCCATGTCAGAACTTCGCTAGCCAAGGGCCACAGAAGTTTCTCGACAGGTGGGTGCACTTCCTCTTTTCTATCAATAACAGCCATGTAAATGACCTTGTCTCCCTTTCACTTTTTTTTTTAAAATAAATTTATTTATTTTTGGCTGTGTTGGGTCTTCGTTTCTGTGAGAGGGCTTTCTCTAGTTGCGGCGGCCACTCTTCATCGCGGTGCGGGGGCCTCTCACTGTCGCGGCCTCTCTTGTTGCGGAGCACAGGCTCCAGACGCGCAGGCTCAGTAGTTGTGGCTCACGGGCCCAGTTGCTCCGCGGCATGTGAGATCTTCCCAGACCGGGGCTCGAACCCATATCCCCTGCATTGGCAAGTGGATTCTCAACCACTGCACCACCAGGGAAGCCCCCGTGTGTATTTTTCTGTCTCTCCCCCTAGGGACCAGGGACCATGTCTGGGACCCTTGTAAGGACGATCACGGTTCCTGGCAGGGTGGGTTCACATTAAACTGTCATTGAATGAGTGGTCAAGGCAAAGCATAGTAGAGACAAAAATATATGCGTTAGTTTGATGCAAATCTAAATAAAATGACCTAAAGTTCCAGCCGCATAATTTCAAAGCTGGAGTGAATCCTAAGCTCTGTTTATACTATTGCCACTCGGTGGTGCCAGTTTAGTTGGTACCCGACAACACCCAGCAGCCTTCCTCAGGATCAGTCTTCAGGAATCTGTGCTTTGCATAAAATGCTAACACCTTGTACTCCCAACTAGGGCCGAAGAGAGATGGGCGGTAGAAAAATAGAGAAGAGCAAGGGAATGCCAGGACAGGAACTCAGACTGTATCAAGGGGGTGGGAGGATAAGATGGGTCTGTAAGAACATGGGCCAGGAGGCCAGCTAGCTGCAAATCCAGAATCCCGAACTCCGTGCAGGGGGCAGGCATATCATGGGGGCAGGAGAGAGAGGAAGGAGATGGTTGAGGATATACGACCAAGTCAGCAAGAAGGGATAAGAAAACATTCAGACGTGGGGCACCGATTTCCATCCTGGAATCCAGATCGAAGAGCAGGCGGGGCTGGGGAAGCAAGCCAGGATTCAGTCCAGAAGGGCCAGCCATGAGAGCTGCTTAGCAAAGCTCACCCATAACCACGACTAAGAGGGTAGAATGTGGGCTTCCCTGGTGGCGCAGTGGTTGAGAGTCCGCCTGCCAATGCAGGGGATGCGGGTTCGTGCCCCGGTCCGGGAGGATCCCACATGCCGCGGAGCGGCTGGGCCCGTGAGCCATGGCCGCTGAGCTGAGCCTGCGCGTCCGGAGCCTGTGCTCCGCAACGGGAGAGGCCACAAAGGTGAGAGGCCCGCGTACCACACACACACACACAAAAAGGTAGAATGTTTATTTTAAAGTGGAAAAGGCACATAGGGTTTCTCAGCATGGGCGTTGAAAAAATTTTTCATGCTTTTCTCCATCTTAGGAGAATTTTTTTGTGTTCGTCCTCTACAGTGGAGATGGCCCCTGCACCATAGAGTGAGGAGTTGTTCAGTGATGGCCCCTGATCGGAGCTCGCGTCTCTGGCTGCCACCTTCAAGCATGGGTGGATCAAGGGTTGACTAAAGTGTGGCCGGCCAGCCTGGACTCTCCACACAGTTGTGACTTTTGACTGGGTGACCACAGTCACTGTCCAGTGGTTTGGTTTTTTTTCCTCTTGGTTGACATGAAGACTGCACATTAACGAATAGGTCACTCCCTTATTATCCAGCAAGAGCCTAGAGATTTTTATAGTGTTATTTTCCAGGACAGGATAAGGGACATATCACTCAGAGCTCTTTCATGTAAGCAAAGAAACAAACCCTTGATGACATAAGTAGAAAAGGAATTTATTGAACGTATATTGGGTGACTCACAGCACTTCTGGGAAGGCAGGAGAACCAGGGTCTGGCAATGTGCCAGTTGGGGCCAACACCCGAAATCACAGTGTAGAATTGGTTGGGTGAGAACACCATCCAGGATTCCATCCATGGGATGTGAGTAGGAAAGCAGTTAATGGAAACAATGCAGCCTTGACATTCTGTGTATTTTCCCTGTGCCTTTCGAGGGATACAAGTTTCAAATGGCTTTAATCAGCACAATAGCCTCATGATTATTTATTCTCTAATCTCTTGCTGGCTGGTCGTGCAAAGGAGTCCATGTGGAAAAACAGCTCTGAGCATCCTTTCCCCCTTGATTGCAGGTCAGAAGTGTCATCTTGGTTCCCGGTGCTGTGAACTGCCCTGACTCTTCACTTCTTATTCTGTGTCTGTGCAGCATCTGTCTTCTTCTCGAAATGCTTGCCCCCCTCAGCTTCTGCGACTCCCATTCTCTCCTGGTTTGCTGCCTGCTTTCTAACATCCCTTCTTCCCTTTATCTTTTTGTTCTTGGTCCTCCTCATGCCATCTTCCTGCTTCCCTTTGCTTCTCTCTCAACGCCTGCTACCGGGAAGGATGTCACTCATGCCCACGGCTTTGAAACGAATAAGCTTATGATTTCAAAGCCCTTAACTGTCTCCCGAGCTTCCAACCAGCACACAACTGACAGCCCCTCGCGGATGGCTCGCGGCCCCTCACCCCGCCCACCCCCGCTGCTCCTCCCGGCTTCTCTGACTCAGTGAAGGGCAGCAGCATTGATTCATTGGCTGCGACAGAAACCTAGGGGTCATCCTCGAGTCTCCCTCCTCCTGAAGCTCCACATCAATCCCTAGGTTCTGTCTCTCCTATTTCTTTAGTGTTTCTGGAATAGGCCCGGCTCTACTCACTTGCATCAAAATTTTATTAGTTTAAGCCGTTCCCACCCCTCACCTGATTCTGGCAACAAACTCCAGCAGGTGTCTTTGCTCCAAGCTCCCTCATGCACCCTGGGCCTGCCCTCGCTTCACTAGAGGCGGAGTGATAAAGTGTGTACTTGACCACGTCTCTTCCCTGCATGTGACCATTGTATGATTCCCCAGTGGCTCTAAGTAGAAAACCCAAACTTCTAAGGCAGGGGTTGCCAAACTATGGCCTGGGGGTTGACTCGCCCACGATATGTTTTTGTACAGCTCACAAGCTACAAATAATTTTTACATTTTAAAATTGTCGAAAGAAAGCAAAAGAATGTGACGTGAAAATTATATGAACTTTATTCAAAATACACAAAGAACTCTTAAAACTCAACAATGAGAAAACAAACAACCCCATTCGAAAATGGACAAGAGATCTTAACGGGCACCTCATCAAAGAAGATACACAGATGGCAAATAAACATACAAAGTGAAGCTGAACATCATAGGCTATTAGAGGACTGCAAATTAAAACAGCAACGACATACCACTACATACCCGATAGAATGCCTAAAATCCAAAACGCTGACAACATCAAATGCTGGTGAGGCTGTGGAGCAACGGGAACTCTCGTCACTGCTGGCGGGGACGCAACATAGTGCAGCCGCTTTGGAAGACAGTTTGGAGGTTTCTTACAAAAGTAAACATACTCGTACCATATGATACAGCAATCATATTCCTTGCTTTCGAGGGCGGGGCCATAGCTCATCCTTCCCCTTCTCTGCATCCCAGGCATCTAGGGCCTGCCCTGTGTATGCTCAGGAAATACCTTGTAAGTCTTCTGAACCTGACGTCCAGGCATGGATGAGCGTCAGTATCTGTGGACCCACTGAAATCAGACGATAAATGTCATATGTGTGTATGCTTGGCATATTTTCTGGGGAGAAAGCAAGCCCTTGTTTTCATGAGCTTCTCTGAGGAGACCATGACTAAAATTATTTTTATTGAAGTATATTTGATTTATGATGTTGTGTTAGTTTCAGATGTACAGCAGAGTGATTCAGTTGTCTTTTAAAAATTATATTCCATTATAGGTTATTTTATTTTATTTTTTTTTTAATTTTATTTTTGTCTGTGTTGGGTCTTTGTTGCGGCGCGTGGGCTTCGCATTGCAGTGGCTTCTCTTATTGAGGAGTATGGCGCGTGGGCTTCAGTAGTTGTGGCGCACGGGCTTAATTGCTCCACGGTATGTGGGATCTGCATGTGGGATCTGCCCGGGCCACGGCTCGAACCTGTGTCCCCTGCATTGGCAGGCGGATTCTTAACCACTGCACCACCAGGGAAGCCCTCCATTATAGGTTATTTTAAGGTATCAAATAGAATTCCCCGTGTTATACAGTAAATTCTGGTTGCTTATCATCACTATTTTTTTTTAAAGCCCCAGATCTGTGAACTACTGATTTCGGATTAGCATGAGTTAAAACTAGCAAAGGCATAGGAGATCCATATCTGGGAGAAGAATATTCAGAAGAAATTCAGACAAATATCTGGGCTAGAGTTGACTCACGCTTGCGATGATTAATTTTTACGAGTCAACTTAGCGAGTCCCTGGTACCCAGTGTTCGGTCAAATACTAGTCTGGATCTTGTTGAGAAGGTATTTTTTAGACGTGATTCACCTTTAGAACAGTAGTCTGTAAGTAAGGCACATTACCCTCTATAAACGCCTTAAGAGAAAAGATTGAGGTTCCCAGAGGAAGAATTTGGGCCTCCAGACCCTCTTCAGAGTCAAGGCTGTAACATCAGCTCCTCCCTGGACATTTGCCAGTGAGAAAAGCAGAAAGAGTTTTGCATTGGAATGCTTGCTGGAATTAGGTTATCTTTGAAACCACAATCTTGGGTTCCACAGGAAGCATATATACTCAGCACAAATACGTGGTGATAGTCTGAAAACTCCTCCTTGGAAACCTGAAATAACGTGCATCTGGCCTCACCCAATGGAAACTTTAAACATAAGAAACACTAAGAAATGGCATGCCAAAATATTCCTTCCTTTTATACACTGGCTTTCTTGTTTAAAAAAAATTTTTTTATTGGGGTATAGTTGTTTTACAACGTTGTGTTAGTCTCTACTGTACAGCGAAGTGGAGTTCCCGTGCTATACGGCCGTTTCTCGTTAGTTATCTATTTTATACATATTAGTGTATACATGTCAATCCCAATCTCCCAATTCATCCCACCACCACCCCCTTCCCCCCTTGGTGTCCATATATTTGTTCTCTACATTTGTGTCTCTATTTATGTACACTGGCTTTCTTAGTTCAACGTCTGCTTGCTAAATGCATAACTGATGTTTATTTTGCTTTTAAAATTGTTTGCTGCTGTTTGTTTCACAAACATTGTAACAGCAATTAAGGAATTTTGTTTTGAAGAGAAAAATTTACTTACGACGCCACTACCGTAGAAACTCATTTTGTGGAGTTTTCCAAGGACACAGATTAAAAAAAAAAAGAAGGAAAAAAAAGGGCTGACAGACCTTGGAATTCAGGGCAGAAGGCCTCTGGAGAAGGGGAAACCGCACAAGCTAGGGTGGAACCACTGTCATTTCTGAAATGAATTTGATGAGTTGAAATTCTCACAGCGGCACGGCCGTCCGCACTGAAAGAGCATTCGCAGCGTTTGGAAACCACCGGGGCTGTTTGGCTTTTCGCAGCAGCTGTCTCGGTGAACTCTCCCCAGGCTCAACTATCTACTGCACATTTCCCTTTTTGTCTTTCAAAGCCCCAGCCTAGGAGGGTTTGGCAGCTAGAACAAGGTTGAGTGCGACGGACACAGGAAACGACGGCCCGTGGCTGGACTGGTGCCTGAATGCCGCTGAATGGGGACACACAGCCAGGCCTCAGCACGGAGTCAGCTGCCACCCAAAGCACTGGGCTCAATGTCACCAGCTTGCTGGTTTCCCTATTCTAAGCGTCTTGACTCTCTTAGGAAGGTAACACTGAGAATGGGACACAGTGCAACTCAAGTCTTAACCTAGTAGTGTGGGTAGCTCCTGAGGAAGGGGAGAGCAACTGGGAAGCAAACCAATCTTTATCTGTTGTGTCCCGCCCTGTGCTGGGCACTTTCTTTACATACATGCTACAAAGGGGAGTGGTTAGGCTCACTGCCTAGGTATGAAACACAGCAGTCACTTAACTGCTCCAGGCCTCATTTTCCTTCCGTGACAATAACATAATAATAATACTGATGCTAGAGTTTATTATGAAGATTCAATTAATTAGTATGAGTGAAGCACTTAGAACACTGCCAGGAACACAGTAAGTGCTATAGACTTGTGTGCCGTTATTATCTTTATTGCTTCATTTTAGCACAGCCCTGCTCATCCTTTACGATCGAGGAAGCTGAGGCTCACGGGGATTAAGTCAATTACCGGAGATGGCAGAGCCTGAAACCAAACTCAGATTTATCCGACCGCAGTGTTTTCTTCTCAGAACGCGACCGGGCCTGCTCAGTGCTATCGAATTCCCCCTCCTGCTTGCCAGCTTAGGGTTCAGTTTAATTAGCCTTTCTTTGTACTGACAAGGGTGAAATCATATATACGACTGAGGCTGTGCCTTTCATCTCCCATTCCACCCATCCCTGGCGAAAGTCCCATGGGGGCGTAAGGTGGGAGAAGAAACATCCCCCCTACATTCCCGTCTTATAGGCCTAATCTGGCCTTTCTGATATTGCCTATGCTTCCTCTGACTTTCAGAAAGCCCGTGGCGGGGGGTAGGGGTAGGGATAACCACAACTAAATAAAAGAAATACTCTGATAAGCAGGGGCCTTATCATTACTGGTGGATTTCGGGGAGCAGCTGGCCTGTTAGGACAGTGATGTCCAACAGAAATACTATAAACACGAGTCATAGAGGAAATTAAAAATTTTCTAATAGCTATATTAAAAAGGTAAAAAACAAAAGCGAAATTAATCTTAATACTTAACCGAATATATCCAAAATATTACAGTTTCGGCCTGGTATCAGTATAAAAATTATTAGAGGTATTTATATATTTTTTGTATTATGTGTTAAATCCATTGTGTATTTTACACATACAGCCCTAGAGCTATATACCCCAAGGGTACAACAGGTACCAGCCAGACACAAAGATACGTGTGCTCCAAGGACCTTCTTTATTCTTTTAGCGACTTCATATGTCCGAAAGCGTCCCCTGCCTCTCATCCCATTTCCTCTTCCACGGGCGGATACTTGCATGGGAAAAAAAAATGGCTGAAGCAGTATAGAAGTCGCTCCCCCGCCCTCTCCTCCATCATCCCCGATGAGGGTAGTTTTTACAGGCGGTTGAGATTTCTCGTGTGGTCACAGACGGTTTGTGCCCACCTGCACGTTTTGTACTTCTCATTATGCGGAGTCGGGGCGGGGATGGGGGCATTCCAGGAGCTAGAAGGACTCAGGCCTCTCTTGGACCCCGACAAAGTCCTTTCCAGCATTTTGTGCCCATAGGGACTCTGTGGCCTCCACTGGCGACAGCACCCATGGAGGGGAGAGCGGCCCGGTTGGCCAAACAGACACTTGGCAGGGCTCGGATTTCCTGGACCGGATGGCGGCCCGGAGGCCGCGGCGCGGGCCGAGCACAGGATACGCGGCGGGCGTGCGCATCCAGGGATCCGCCCGCGCTCGGCCCCTGGCGCAGCTGCAGCGGATCCGCCACCTCCTCCGGGACTTGGAAGCGGCAGGAATTCCCCCTCCCCGGCCCCGCGTCCCCCTCCGGCCCGGGCTACGGGGCGGAGTCGCCCACCTGTCATCCGAGACGCCCCACGTGGGTCGGCCTGGGTTGGGGGCGGGGGTTGAAGGCAGGGAGAAAAGGCGGAGGCGGCGGGGGAGGTGGGAGTGAGGGTGGGGAGAAGAGAGGAGAGGAGGAGAGAGGGGAGCTGCCCAAAGCCGCGCGGAGAGCGAGAGAAGAGCAGCAGAGAGAAAAAAGAGGACCTGTGGCGTCCAGACTGGAACAGGTAAGGGGCGGCAGGTGAACAGAGGAGGGAAGCCTCGGGCTAGAGAGAGGAGAAGACCAGAGGCAAGCGCGAGGAGAGCTGCGGACGAGGGACAAGACAGGACGGAAAGAAGAGTAGAAGGGGAACCATTCTAGGCAGAGGAGGGGCGAGGGTCCTTCAACGAGCGGCGGCGGAGGACCCGGGGCCGCTGCCCCTTTAAGGTTGCCAAGGCAACGGGTCTGGCCAGAGCGAGGCGCATTGACGTCAGCAGCCGGGCACTGATTGGCTGCGGCGCGGCCGTTTCCGGTGGAGCCGCCGAGGAGCAGCTGTAGCCGAGTGGATTCGGGCTGGGAGGGAAGCGTTGAGGTAGCTCCGCCGGCCGCCGCCTCGACCGCAGTCCGAACCCGCCGCCGCCCGCCCGCAGGTGAGAGGCCTCGGCGGGGGCCCCCGCGCGCCCAGCTTTGCCGCCAGCCGCCCGTTTGGAGGCGCCGGGCCGATCCAAGATGGCGTCGCGGGGAGCGACCTGCGGGGGACGGCCGCACCCCCTGCGCCTCCCGGCTCGGCGCCTCCAGAGGGCCCCCCGCGGGCCTAGCTCCCTGGCCCGGGTCTGCGCCCCCCAGACCCCCGGGGCCCGCTCCGGCCGCCCCGCCCCTGCGGCCTCCCCGCTCGCCCTCCCGCGTCTCCTGAAGGACGGTGGCGAGATGTCCCCGGAATCCGCCATCGCCCCCCGGCCTTTCCGGCTGCTCCGGGGACCCGGCAGTCCTTGTTTTCCTCTCTCCGGCCTCTCCCGCGGGCGCTTCCCCTTCCTTCCCGGGATTGTCGCCCCGCCCCCGCGGTGGTCGTCGCCCGGCCGCTCCGTGGCTTTCTGTCCCCTCTTCCCTGCCCCCCTTTCCCGGTCCCCGCCCCCCGCCCCCCAGGTCTCCCCTTGGCCTTCCGACCAGAGCGGGTTGCAGGATGGGCCTCCCTTCCTCTCGTGGCCGTGACTGTGGCCTAAGTGGAGTGAAGGGCACTTCCGTGTCCTTGCCCCCGAAACGTGCGCGGTACCTGTGACCCGCCCCCCCTCCCCCGGCAGCTCAGTGTAGGTGCGACGCCGAACGGCGTCACCGCCGGAGGGATGCCCGAGAGATGGGTCTTCTCGGTGCTCCGAGGATGACCCCCAGGAAGGGCTCCTGGCTGGTCTGAGGGTCTGCGGCCTGAATCAGCGAGTTTCTCAAGGTGTCTGGCATAGCGCCTCGCATGTGATCCCTTTGAAACGGAATTGTGTCACAACCGACTTTATGAAAGAAAGAATCTCAGTGTTTTCTTAGGAGGAGAGGCAATGCAGTGTACGTTTTGCAGCAGTTAAATAATTGGGGGCGGGGGGAGCTAAATTGTTATGCTTTTACAACCAAGCACGAGGACGGACTTAATCTAGATGTATTCGATTAAAAAAATAAGACCGTGAAATACGGATATTCTGGGGTTCACACGGTGACCTGACTGCGCCAGTCCTGGGGCATTTATGTTAATATGCTACCTTATTTCCAGTGTCTTCCTTTCGGTGTTTTAAATACATTGTTGCAAACAACAAACCAGTCTCAGGCTTAGCCCCAGTTCTCTCATTTCTACCACAGACCTGATCTTCGAATGATTTCTCTGATCCGTTGAATACATGTATTGATATTCCTGAGATGGATCTGAATGTTTTGAAGCATAAAAAGATCTGATTGATCATTGTTCTCGGTGGCTTTCAGTACAGTATTTTTTCAAATGCAGAAAATCCTACTGAAGTGGATTCTCAGTTCATGTGGCTGTCTGAACTGGAAAAGGGGCTGGTGTAAATCTGTCCGAAAGTACCGTGTTTTTTGTGTGTTTGTTTTGTTTTTTGTGTTTGTATTAGAGTGTTTATTTCTGAATTAGCAGCATGAGTCTTTTTCTGTGGCCTCTTAGTTTACGTGCTTGTCAGGGAGCTACAGACTTTCTCATGGTCTGTTATTTAGTTTACTCGTTATTGACCCTTACCATGAAAGTTGTCAAAACAAGATGCCTAACAGCACGGTAGCTCTTTACTCGGGCTGATTCTTTCTCCTTTGAAATTTACAATGTCATCTCAGTGGTTTTGTGTGCATTATATTTGGGAAAGACCGACTAGCATTGAATTCAGTTGCAAAGTGGAGGAGACCTCACTTTTATCTTCTAATCTTAATTACTTAATAATTAGGAGTTGAAAGGAAAACAGTTTATGGCTCTTTTGTTAAATTAGTAAGCTTTTAATTCCAGGGTAAGGTTAGCTGCCCATTGTTACATTTGTTTATTTTACTTCACATCGAGGTAGTTTGAACCTTCTAAAATTCACTAAATGCAGTTTTATCTCTTGAGTCTTCATGTGAGTTTAAAACTTAATGTTTTAACACTTTCCTGTCCAGATGAATAAAATGGTTTTTTTCCTGTCCAAATCTTTTATCGTTTACTTAGTAAGGTGTTTCTTTGTTTGTGTGGGGTTTTTTTTCTGTTAAGGATTTGCCCTCTTACTAGTGGGTAAGTGTGTTATCATCTAGAGCTGGAATCTGGTAAAAAGAGTCTAGGATTAAAAGTTGCTTTTATAACTCGTCTGGGGTTTCTTTTGTGTTTTAAAAAATGTTGATTGTGCTAGTAGTTGGCTAACCAGAGCCTTTGCTCCAGTGGTTTGCTGGGTGAGATTAGGACACTCCCCTGGGATCTGGGTTACGAATAGGGAATGTCAGATGTTCTTTCTTGTGCTTTCTTGCTTTCACTTAGAGCTGACTTGTGTGCCCTTATAATTCTCTGTCCCATTTGCCATGTACACACTTTGCACGGCATCATGATTTCTTTTGTAGGAGGAGAACTGAATGAAATTCCCTTAAGGGCCTGACTCCTCAGCACCCCGCCTCTGCCGGGGATAAGTGGCTCATACTTCCAACGGAGAGCTGAGGTTCTTCTCACTGTGGCTGCCTGCAGAGCCTAGATCCTGTGCAGCAGGACCTCAGTGAAACACTACTTTGAGGGAATGCTATTTCTGTACATACTTGACTCCCTAGCCCTCACCTCCCTGTTTAAAAAAAAATCTACTTAGAAAGAAATCCTTGTGAATCAGTTGCCTAGTGAATTTGTTAGGTCTAAGGCCAAATTGACATTTGCTCTTTGTAAACAGTTTTCACAGGCATCTGTGTGTTTTCCCCATAGTGAGCCATGGCGTCTGGCAGCACCGCCAGTGAGGAGGAGCGCAGCCTCCGGGAATGCGAGCTCTACGTGCAGAAGCACAACATCCAGGCCCTGCTCAAGGACTCCATCGTGCAGTTGTGCACCGCGCGGCCTGAGAGGCCCATGGCATTCCTCAGGGAATACTTTGAGAGGTTGGAGAAGGTAAAAATAAATGGGGCGGAGCATGAGATGACCCTGACTTGACGATTGTTAAAGGGGATGCTGTAGAGTGTCGCTGATTTGTACCTTTTGGAAGAAAAGGAATTCTGACCAAGTCATAATCTATAATTATCATCATCTAAAATAGAACTTCAGAAAAGAAATGTAGTTAACGCACTTGAAGTGATTTTTAACTTTGTCATCAGTAGAATTTATCAAAACCAATCTGTATGCTAAGTTTACTTGGCTAACAGGTTTTCGTCTTCCAAACACAGTTCCTTGTAACTGTTTTAATTAGTACATAAAACTGACTAAATGAAATAACTGACTAGGTACAGTTGATCAGAAGTAGTACGGCAGAAACTAACACAACATTGTAAATCAGCTATACTCCAGTAAAAATTTTTTAAAAAGTAGTACAGCAGTGGTACTGCTGTACCACTGAAGTGAGAAATTCTACAGTACTTGAAAGCATTTAATGCTTTTTTCTTCAGCAAAGCAAGTGAACTTATAAGTTTTATCCCACCTTTTGAAATCACTGTAATGAAACAGTTGAGTCTAGCCTTGGACTGATATTTCAGAAACTCTGAATTAGTGAAGTGTGTTTTACTGTAGAATATGTCTCAGGTGAATCGACTCTAGAACAGAGAGATCAAGATTGATGGTTGTCAAAATTTTACTTTACAGCTCTGGTCAGGACTTGTTTCCTCTTGAAAAAAAATTAGTGCAGTTTTTAGTCGTTGTTGTTCATCCTCATTCTGTGTATGTCAGTGGGACCTAAGCGTGTGGTGTGGGCTTTTCTAAGCAAAATGATCATTTTTCATCAAGGTCGATGCTTCAGTTCACTTCCCTCAAAAAATGATGAATGAGAAAGTTTGGATTGTTAAATGTTTTGAGTAGTTTGTTTGATTTGCTTCTGAAATTCAGCGAGATAAATTTACAGGTTTTCTTAAGCATATTGAAGTTTTGATGTGGTTCATAATTGTGAACCAGTTGGGAGGCATTTTCTTAGGTATATGATTGTTAATTATCTAATTGTATTGCAGAAATATTTGTAATATATCCCACTGGTTTGGACAGTTTCTTAACCAGCATAATTTACTAGTAAAAGAGTCTGTTTTACTAGTGTTTAAAAAATGTTTGGGTGGCTCAGTGATCAGGAATTTTCTACTGTTTTCTTGAAAAGCTGTTTGTTGAAATTGGTGTCTAGTACCGTGATTAGACTAATCAAAAACAACAACAGGGGCTTCCCTGGTGGCGCAGTGGTTGGGAGTCCGCCTGCCGATGCAGGGGACGCGGGTTCGTGCCCGGGTCCAGGAAGATCCCACATGCCGTGGAGCGGCTGGGCCCGTGAGCCATGGCCGCTGAGCCTGCGCGTCCGGAGCCTGTGCTCCGCAACGGGAGAGGCCACAGCAGTGAGAGGCCCGCATACCGCAAAAACAACAACAACAACAACAAAAAATTAACCAGTCCCAATGAATGTAGCCTTGCTGTCTTGGAATTGTGGTAGAAAGTCTGGTTTTCTCTTATTTCAGCAGTTTCCTGATAGTGAAATACTGTAGCGCCAGGCTGCTGTGGACCTTCCCTGTTTTGAAGTGAAGTGTGTTTCTGGAGACCTGATTCTGAAATTGGTCACTGTAAGGTGATCCCTCTTCTTCTCTTTGGACATCAATAGAAGCCATCTGATGAGGGGATGAGGTTGGTGAGGCGTGAAGGGTGTGTCTTTTTATAGGGAGTGTTGAGTGTGTGGTGCTCGTTTCAGAGCCTGTGCTCGTAGCCCTGTTTCAGCACGGAGCAAGGGGAGAGCAAGAAATGATGATTAAAGTAGCTTCCTTGCACGCGGGCTTTTTTAATTTAATGTGTGTTGGCTTCTTTGCCTTTTAATAAGAGTCACAGCTTAACACTTTTTCTTATAATTCAAGGATCTTTGTTCACTTGCATACATTCCTTTAGCCAGGGTTGAATGTAAATATCTGGACTTTCAAGTAACTAGGTTTTCAACTTTTCAACAGGTCATTGTTCTGTGCATTAGGTGTTAGGTTATATGTGTGAAAATATGGTCACGCTCTTGTCATCTCTTTCCCTGTGTTAACCAGGGGTCACGTTTCTGGTACCCTCAACTGCTCAATAAGAAATGCACCAAAAAACTCCATTGAAAGCTTCTGCGTTTTATTTCAGACTGTTACCTGTAATTTGAATCCTCTTTTCTGCATATATTTATTAGAACCTCCCTGTCTGATAGATCAGAGGAATTTTAATAGCTCCGACCATGGAGTGTCTTCTGTGTGCCAGGTACCGTGTGAGCACTTTACATACATACATACATACTCATTATTTCAGATGTGTGAGGTTGGTGATTATCACCATTTTACAGAGGTAGCAGGCAAAACTAAGAGAAATCAAGTAACTTGGCTGTGGCCATACGGGGTAGTAGCTTTATGTTGTAGTACCATACGACCCCCAAATTTCATTCGTTTACTACAGAAGTCCTCATTTCTTGGTCATGTGCAGCTCTTGTGGGCTCAGCCCATCTTCTCTTCTTGGCTCCATGTGTCTTGTTCTGGGGTTGAGTGGAAGGAGCTGCCCCCAAGGCCGAGAGGGATCGGATGCTGCAGGGGCCAGAGTCAGATCTTACAAGAGGACATGCTGTGGCAAAACAAGCCACTTACCCAGCCCCAAGTCCGTGGGACGGGGACGTTTACTTCACCTACAGGGAAGCATGGAATGGCAGGGGCAGGGAGGGGACAAATAGTGATTGTTGAAAGCATATTAAGTAAGCGGTGGGCACAGCATCGGAGCTTAATACTCTAGGATGTGTTGACAGTAAGTGGACTGGGAGGGGTTCTTTTGTCTGTTTTTGTTTTAATAAGTGAGAGAACTGAGGAGGGAGGAGACTGACCGAAGGATGAACGACAACAGCAAGAAAAAGGACGTAAAAATGTATAATAGAAGTCGATGATCTCAGTAATGGCTCTGACTCACCAGGATTAGGTTCTAGCTGATTGCTATTGAAGATGAAAACCCATGGAACAGTGTTAAAATCAAAATGCTTTTGGTACTTCAAAATTGTCTTAAAAATTCAGTTAGATAGAAGACAGTTCCAAATGAGATATTACTTGTGAAACTTTCCATGAAATTTTTGTGAAATATCAGTGACAGATTTTGGGGTAGAATTTGTGTTTTCATTTATACTCTTGAACTTTAGACTTTGGGGGAGACTTGAGTTTTAAAGTTCTGTGTTAATATGGAATGGGAAAACCTTACCTGTTTACTGGAATTACCGGAATGAAAATGAAGTGGGTTTTCTTTAAAAATGTATTTTTTAAAAAAATGGTTGTATATTTGCACATGGTTCAAAATTCTGCAGGTACAAAAGGATATGACAATAAAAAGTCTTTTTCCCACTTCGTTGTCTTCCTAGAGTGCAGGAAGATACTGTGTTCCAGGGATAACGTATGGGCACTTACAAATTCATATCCAGCATGTGCATGGTATTCCATTGTATGGATGTACTACAGTTTATTTAATCTCCATGTTGACGACCATTTTGGTGGTTTCCAGTGTTTTACTATTAAAAGCAATGATATAATAAATAACCTTGTATATCTGTCATTTCACACACACGCATATTTTAGAATAGATTCCTGGCAGTAGACTTACTGGATTATTTGGTCAACAGGTAAGTGCATTTGTAACTAAATATGCAAATATATTAAAGTTGGTTTTGTTATAGGCTTTTCTTACTGTGTTTTTAATTGAAAATTAGAAAATCTAGAGAAATGAGAAAAATAAAGCCAATTCCTCCCTCCAAAAAATAAAAAAATAAAAATCAAACATGAGACTATAATAGAGATAAACACTATTAATGCCTTGATTGTTATCGTTCTAGACTTTCCTTGCTGCGTTTATATGTTCTTTTATTTGTCTTGATGCCAAATGCAGAGCTGAGTACCATGCAGGAGAAAAAGTAGGCAGCTCCTTAGTTTCTTTTTTATCAAAAAATTTTCAGAAATAGTAAATGCTGAGTTCATTTAGAATTTGAAAGACGGCTTAGAAAAATAATGGAGGGTGAGTCAGATGAATGAGAATGTAAATAGCTCACCATTCTTGGCTTTTTTCATTCTGATTTTACGTCCGGGCATAACTCATTCTTTACTGAAGACCTGAGAGGAATTTCTTTTTAAGGCCCTAGATCTGAAAAATAAGAACGTTAAGTAGTTGACATCAGTTTTAAACGGATTGGTTTAATAAGTTTTTAAAAGCGGGTAGACTTTTTTTTGTTTTAACTTCAAGTGTCAACCCTGACCATAAAGAATGCATCCAGCTCTGTCAGGAGAAGTATTGTTACATCCGATCTTAGTTAAATTCTAGGTTACCATCACATTTCATTATTTGTTTATACCTGAGACTCCAGCTACAATATGAGCTCCACAGGCTCAGGGCTCTCTCCTATTGGTGTTTTTTTTTTTTTAATAAATTTATTTATTTATGGCAGCGTTGGGTCTTCGTTGCTGTGCGTGGGCTTCTCATTGCGGTGGCTTCTGTTGTCGCAGAGCACAGGCTCTAGGCGCGCGGGCTTCCGTGGCTGTGGCTCGAAGGCTCTAGGGCACAGGCTCAGTAGTTGTGGCGCGCGGGCTTAGTTGCTCCGCGGTATGTGGGATCTTCCCGGACCAGGGCTCGAACCTGTGTTTCCTGCATTGTGTTTCCTGAATTAATGGAGTAGCAGTAATCTAGACATTCTTCTATGACTTTGCTGTGCCTGAGTGATCATTCCGAGATGGCATTCTTGGGCGGGGCAGGGATCTCACACTGATTTCCCAGCCTTTTGTTTTGCAGTTCATTACTGTTGAGTGCATTACAAATCATTGTCGGTATATTATCATAATGAGTATATAATTTTTTATTTGCATGTTATGTGCCCTGTACCAGTGGCTTTTGTTCATTAATAAATATAGCATCTGTTACCCTCTGAGAAACAGTGAAGTCTTTCCAGAGTATTTCTTTTCAAGCTTGACTCTCCATTTTTTCCCCCATTTGTAATTGACCTTTGCCCCTTAACTTTCAGCTTGGTAATAGAGGGAGAGATTTGAAGTGACTGAGAAGGACCGTCATTGGAGTATGAGAATACCAGCTGAAGAATGCCATGCTGAAGGGTCTCATTTCATAAACTTATAATCTTTTTCAGGAGGAGGCAAAACAGATCCAGACTCTGCAGAAAGCGAGCTCTCGTGCAGACTCGAGGGAGGATGAAATCTCTCCTCCTCCACCCAACCCAGCGGTAAAGGGCCGGAGGCGACGAGGTGCCATCAGTGCCGAGGTCTACACGGAGGAAGATGCTGCATCCTACGTGAGGAAGGTAGTTTTGATATCTGAACACTGAGGACATGGTTTGGGGACCCACGTGGTAGTCATCCAGTCTTCTTTGATGAATGCGTGCACTGTTTTGAGTAGTAAAACACAAACAGGATGGATTGTACTCCATCCTATACAGTTCCTGGGTACTTGGGGAACAGGTTTCTGTAACAGCATGCCATCAGAGGAAATAACTAACAGTAATTATGAAACAGTGCATAAGTGAGTTTTGGGGGTTTTCGTTTGCATGTTGTTGTTTCGCAGTAGAAGAGCAGGCAGTACTCCTTTTTCTCTTGAATCATGGTGTCAGTTTCTTGACATCCTGTAATTCATGTTGTGGCTTTCAACCTTTTACCCTACAAGCGTCATTTGTCTCAGTTGGCTCTTAGAGCCAGTCTGCCATTTCGAGTTACGCTGTTAGCCTGAAGGGGGAAGAGAATTGTGCTTGCAAGAGGTTGTGAGACTAACAGTACCTGATCACAGTTTAGAAAATGACCAGTTGTCATAAAATGCTTAGTTTTGCCTCACTAATCACCTCGGGCAAGGTGATTTTGGTTTGTTCCTTTAGTTGTTGACTAGGAACCAAATACTAGCCTTTAAACACAGGCCTAGATGTAGGCAAAGGGGATTATTGAGTCAATATTTGTTGAGAACTTCGTGGATCAAAGACAGTGTGAGAGTGTTGTGTTGAAAATATTTAACTCAAAGCAGCCTTGTTTAAATACCGTAATGTAGCTTGACATTTCATTGTAATTTAGGTTGCAAACATGAAGTGGTCTTGGTTTATGGAATCGTCATTTTGACTTTCTGTTCTTTCTTAGGTTATACCGAAAGATTATAAGACAATGGCTGCTTTAGCCAAAGCCATTGAAAAGAATGTACTGTTTTCACATCTTGATGATAATGAGAGAAGGTAGGTACAGGCACTTTGTTACACTGTTTTTCCAGCACAGGTGTGTCCCTAACCAGTCTCATCACCGTCGCACGTTTTAAGGCTCTTAGTAATCGTTCACCTGCTAGCACCCCAGGCTGAGAATCCCGGAGCTTTACTTCTAAGGTTAATGTTTGAGATCCACAGAAGCAGCACATGAAATGTAACGCGACGCCTTCTCTTCCTTGCAGTGATATTTTTGATGCCATGTTTCCGGTTTCCTTTATTGCTGGAGAGACTGTTATTCAGCAAGGTAAGGGCGGCTGCTTTTATGGCACGCACTGTTATTATTGAAGTTGTTTTCCTCTTTAAGCCCACGATTTTCCTTCTGTTATACTACTAGATTTTCTTATTTCTTTTAATTAAAATCTTCTGAGCTAAAAGGCACACTTTGCCTAAGGGACTAATATTTCCCTAACATCTGATATAGTTTTGTTTATGGTAACTGTTAGAGGGAATTCATGCATTTTAACTTTGTATGGAATTCCAGGACCACACATATTTCACATATCCTTTATATTGCTTATTAACCACTTACAAAGTAAAATAAAGTAGAAAATAAGCAAAACACTTCTATTCTTCATCATCTAGCCCGTCTCTTTGTAAGGTTCTGTGCCTTCTACTGATTCTTACCTTTTTTGACCACATATAGTAACATGGATCTCATCTTTTGCTGTCCTCCCTTTCTTCCTTTCTTATTTACTCTCGATGTTTTCATGGGTCTTCATAATCCATATATTTTCTTGTTTAGTGGCAGTCTGATATTTGTTGCTTACTATTTGAGTTGTTTCTTGTTTTGTTGTTATAGATGATGTAGCCTTTAATGTCTTTGTACACACAAGTGGCTTTTTTTTTTTTTCCAGAGGCATTCTTTGCCACGAGATGACTAAAAACTCAGTTTTATGACTTCTAAAATAAATGGCTCGACTTTTTTCTTGAAAGGTTCTGTTAATTTGTAATATACTCTTCTCTCACAGCACCTCTCTGACATAAGTTCATTATTTTACATTAATTTGGTTTGATTTGTGCTTCTTTAATTAATATGCTTCTAACTTTTTTTTTTTTTTTTACTCTTCTCGCCTTTAGGTGATGAAGGGGATAACTTCTATGTGATTGATCAAGGAGAGATGGATGTAAGATTTAATAATTGCAAAAATATGTTGATAATCTTAAAAGTCAACTTGTTGATATTTATTGCTTCTAAGAGTTTCTGAAGGGCTATTACATCCTTGTATGTTCGATTCCTTTTGCCAAATATTTTACTGACACAGATAACTTCCTAAAGGTAATTTCTTCAGCTAGACCTACAGTTCAGAACTTTTGCTAGATAAGTGGTTAAGGCGTGTGTGTGTGCTGTGGAATAAGACAGGTGTCAGGGAGAGTCTAGACCGGTCGTGAGCTGGGAGACTGGGTACAGCTTTCTTGGCTCTGGAAGTCTTGTTGCTCCCATAAGATTATTAGAAAACTCGGTACCTCCTGCAGGTAAAATGCTTGCCTAGCACCATGCCTGGCACAGTGCTCTGTAAATACATGTGGTTAATATTAATGCTTAGTTCACTTTTTTTGCCCTGGTCATCCTTACAGAGGACCTTTTTCTTATCAGATAATTAAACTAGGTAAATTACAGACACTCTGAACTTACTTAACTCATTATCAGAAGTCAGCTGTTTTGCTCCATTGTGTACCGAAAATGTAACACATTTTATTTTTTAAAACAAAGTTCAGGATTCTGACCTCTTAAAAAGGTTTGCAGGTTTTTAATACTTACGTATTTGTCTATGTAGAAAAAAACAATGCTTTTGTATTTTAGGTCTATGTCAACAATGAGTGGGCAACCAGTGTTGGGGAAGGAGGGAGCTTTGGGGAACTTGCTTTGATTTATGGAACACCTAGAGCAGCCACTGTCAAGGCAAAGACAAATGTGAAATTGTGGGGTATCGACCGAGACAGCTATAGAAGAATCCTTATGGTAAGATACATGGGTTTTGGAGTGTGGCTCACAATCCAGGCTGTGTAACTAATGTTTAAATAGCATCACCACATTAAAATGAGAATATTTTTTACTTTTAATGATTGAATGCTTGTATTAAGCCCAACTTAGCATTATTCATTATACCGTTTGAGACAGTGATCTTTTAGAACAAAACTTTGGCCAGAAATAACATGGGAAACAAATGTGGTGTGTATGCAGTGGTCAGCTTATGTTTGGGAATCTCTCCACTTGTCAGTCAGTGCATCTTCCCTTAGCTGATCTTTACACATTACAGTTGGCCTGAGAGGTGCTGCTTCCGGGTGCATGACGTTATTGAAGGCCACTCAGAAGCCATCAGCTTCTCTAAACGGAAAGGAGGTTAGCAGTGATGCAGGTTTCATGTCCCCTCTCACTGTAAAGGAATAAACGAAGTAATAAAACCATTGGAATGTTCTGCTGATGTAATTAGACTATATGAGAACTTTCTGACAAATTTATGGAGTAGCTTGGGTGTTTAAGTCCCAGTAAATGGCATTAGTCATCTTAAATGGCTTTCTTAAATTTGTGTATTACATGTCTGGCTGTTTGACAGTACGTGGTTGGACGTACTTAGAAAATTTTCTGTACTGGGGGATGGAGATATGTATATCTATTGTGTATATACTTGTATATGTATATGTATATGTAATAGATACATACTATATAATAAATATTAAATACATACTTAGAAAATTTTCTGTACTGGGGGATGGAGATAATGTATATCTATTATGTATATACTTATGTAATAGATACATATTATATAATAAATATTAAATAATATAAATACATATTATACATATATATTTATAAGTATATAAATTGCCAAGGCAATTTACTGTGTAAGGGATGTTTATTATAGAGGAACTGTGTGTTTCCCCTTTCTGTCCCCCAGATGTATTTAGCAAACCTTGCAGATAAGACATTTTGGGTTAGTTTGGGGTTACGGCACTTTTTTTTTGTCAGGGTGGGATGTTGTTTCTGTGGTAGCAGTTGTATTTCCTTCCTTCTGTGGAGGATCAGGGTTGTGGAAAAGGACCCTGGGCTGGAAATATATTCAACTGTAGTCACATATATTACTTGGGTTTTTGTGTTTTTGTTTTGTTTTTTTGGAGAACTGATTGTTTGCTTTTTTGACACTTCACTAATTTGTGAATCCTTTGGGCATATACCTGGTGGTTCTTTTAGGAGCAAGTTACTAAGAGCTTTTGATTGAACTGAACAGAGGGCTTACCATCTTCAACAGGAAGAAACCAGTCATGTATCAAGCAGCAGTAGCAAGCTTTGACTTCTCTGTTGTTGTTCATTTACTTGAAACAGTATTTCTTACTCCACAGCATTATGTGAATTACACTTTCTTTTTTCATTTATAGGGAAGCACACTGAGAAAGCGCAAGATGTATGAGGAGTTTCTTAGTAAAGTGTCTATTTTAGGTAAGTTTTGGAAGATTGCACGGAGAATTGTTATATTGAAGTGTTAGTAATGCTTAAGGAAACTGATTGTATTTCATAAAGATTACTCCAGTTATCAACTTTTTCTTTTTTTAATGGTTAACAAAACCCACATGGAATGCAGAGTTGAAGTGTGACTAAATTAAAAGTAATTTTAAAGTGTGTTTAATTCGCTAGTATATGACAGACCTCTAAATTAGAAATAAGTGTTACTTATTCCTCCTGGAGAGACAGAAAGACTGGAAGTGCTCTCCTGAGTGTGGACTTTCACAGTTATTCCCCCTGGGACTTGTTTCTCTGTTGCTCCATCAGTGAGTTTATTGGTTCAGGAAAGTGAGTATTTCCAAGAATGCATTTCCTCTGTAGAAAGAATAGGTGTCATTAGCTTGCTTTCTCTGAAAAAATGCTAGAAGTGTGGGGGAATTTAGAGTAAAGTAGGGTAATTGGAGGCATTTCTACATATTTTGTTATGTGGACTTAGAGATATTATTACAAGCTGTTCTTCATTGGGAGGGGAAATGGCGATTTTTATAAGGTAATATAGTCTTGAGTCATTGCTTTGTTATAGTGAATTGACTTTTTTGCCCTTATTTGTCCTTTCTCTGAAATGGTTACATTTGTTTAGTGTCTTGGGTGTTAGTTTGGCCTTTGGGAACAAAAGTTATTTTCTAGTTACTCTTGTTGGTTTTGTAAATAAATTCTACTGAGGATTTAAATTGATACATTATTTCTCTGAATCTCTGGAATTATTACTTTTGGGTCCTGTAATTGTAGGTTCGATTTGCATTGATGGCAATCTTTAGGAATACTTAACGATTACATTTTTCTTATCCCTGTACCATCGGATGCAGTTGGTATAGGTTAACCTGGCCACTTGGCTACTGAAAGAAAGCTCTAGGGTCATCTGTAAGTAACAGGAGGATCTTGGTGAGACGAGAGGTAGTTGAAGACAGGTGCCGTGTTGGATTAGAGCCACTACTAGAGTATTTTGGTTGACTTCTTTATACCTTTTGTTTTGAGATTTTTAGCAATACCAAATAATGCAGAGAAATTCTTTTGATTCCTGCCTTTTAGAATCTCTGGACAAGTGGGAGCGTCTCACGGTAGCTGATGCTTTGGAACCAGTGCAGTTTGAAGACGGGCAGAAGATTGTGGTGCAGGGGGAGCCGGGAGATGAGTTCTTCATTATTTTAGAGGTAAAGACGGGGCAGCACCGGGCGGGGAATAGGGGACACCAGTTCTCATTTACAGCTACCGTTCTTAAGATAAACAGTTTTATTTAAAAATTATCGTTCCCTTTGAAATGTCGTTGTTTGGCTTTCGGCCAGGCCACCACATTTTAAATGAGGGCTTTGCGTGAAGTAATAGCCGAATTCTGACCTACTCGAATTAATTCTCCTCACAGAAGCCAAACAGAACTCAGCCATTTAGCACACAGGCTGTGATGCACTGCACCGTTCTTGTTAAAATCATGCATTTGGGCTAATTTGGCAAACAGGATCAAAGGCAGGTATTTAAATTCTAAATGTTACCATGTTTTATATCGTCACAATCCATGGAAATGTATAGCAGATACTCTTGCCAGCCAAGGAGATCCACAGAGCAGATTCGCTGTGAATGTGGCTCAGTAGATGCTAATCGGTGTTGTTTAAACCAGGGGTTGAGGAAGTCTTTCTGTAAAGGGCCAGACAGTAAGTAATTTAGGCATTTATGAGCCATAGTGTTTCTGTTGCAGACTCAACTCTTGTCATAGTGGGGAAGCAGCCATGGACAGTATCTAAATGAATTGGTGTATTATTCCAATAAAATTTTATTTATAAAAGCAGTGAGCTTGGATTTGGCCCTCCTTCTACAGCTTGCTAACCTGAGTCTGAACCCTCGAAGTACCTCAGCGTGATGAGAAGTACCTCCTAGCAGGAACTGCTGGGGTAAATAAGCATCAAGCCTGTAGTGACTCTTCAATTACCGTTTATCACATGAACACAGAGGATTTGAAATAACTGCTGAGTCTTTTTTTTTTTTGCAGAGTAGCTAAAATTGCACAGGATATTTAAAATGCCACCCAGGATCTGAAAGTATTAATGTGTTTTGCTTTTTGGTGATTTTGTTATAGGGTTCAGCTGCTGTGCTACAGCGTCGTTCAGAAAATGAAGAATTTGTTGAAGTGGGAAGATTGGGGCCTTCTGATTATTTTGGTATGTGGATTTCCTCACAATAAACACATAGTTTCTGTAAGTCACTTCTCAGTGAGCTATCACAGTCTTTCATAATCTTGCCTTTTCTTCTCCTGAATTTTATTTTTTTATTTTTATTTATTTATTTATTTATTTTTTGCTGTATGCGGGCCTCTCACTGTTGTGGCCTCTCCCGCTGCGGAGCACAGGCTCCAGACGCGCAGGCTCAGCGGCCATGGCTCACGGGCCCAGCCGCTCCGCGGCATGTGGGATCTTCCCGGACCGGGGCACGAACCCGTGTCCCCTGCATCGGCAGGCGGGCTCTCAACCACTGCGCCACCGGGGAAGCCCTGAATTTTATTTTTTATTTTAGTTTTCGGCTCTCAGAGAAGTAGTGTGAGATTTTGACCTCGACTCAGTTAATAATTAAGTTATTGATTGTCTCATATCTGTCAGTTGGTTTTTTCCTGAGGTGCAGATGTAGTGTGGCCTGTACTGAGTTACTAGGAGGAAAAATACGGGTTTTCTTTTCCCCGGAGGGTGCCCCTCAGAAGACGTTTCTGAGGGAGCTAGCCCACCCTCAGCCCTTTCCCTCCTGCAGGCGAAATCGCGCTGCTCATGAATCGTCCTCGCGCTGCCACCGTGGTTGCCCGTGGCCCGCTGAAGTGCGTCAAGCTGGACCGCCCGAGGTTTGAACGTGTTCTTGGCCCGTGCTCGGACATCCTCAAACGGAACATCCAGCAGTACAACAGTTTTGTGTCCCTGTCCGTCTGAAACCTGCTTCCCGTGCCTCCCTTCCGCCTCTCCCTGTCCAGGCTTCCCCACGCAGACTGCTCTCTGGCCCCTCTTTGCAGCGCCACGTGGCCAGTGGCATCGCAGCTTCTTGTCGGTTTCTGTTAAAAGTTGCTCTTATTGCACCATTTTTATTTTGGAGCATTAACTGAGTGCTCATACACAGTTAAATAAATAGAAAGAGTTCTGTGGAGACTTGGCTGTTCCTGCTTCTCTGTGCAGTGTTAGTGTTCACCCTGGGCCGCGCGTGCCATGCTTTCTGGTGAGGGCAGACCCTGCGCCACATGAGTTACCGTAGAGTCATGATGTAACCGTGCAAGATTGCCTTTCAAGTGACAGAAGTTTCCTGTTGCCATAAGCAGATTCTAGACTGTGGCCATATATGCTATATTTTATAGAATAAACGATTTCTCATTAAGCTCTGAGGATTAGGAAAAACAGATATAGAAAAATCTTAGTATAGTAGAAAGACATCTGCCTGTATTTAAACTAGTTTAAGGGTGAAAAAATGCCCATTTTTGCTAATTATCAGGTGGAAATGACCTGTTCAGTTCTTTTTCTTTTCTTTTTAACAAGAATTTTTATTTGTCAGGCGACTTTGCCTGGTTTTGTTTATATCTTGTTCTCAGTGTGTCCTCTCCAGTTCTAAAATATGTTGAGGAGTGGCTGTCTATACCTACCTGCCTTTTAAGGTCACACCAAGTCATAAGCTGCAAACATTGGGTAAAGACTGCACTGCATCGGCCTCAGCTCACAGACCGATCACACCTTCACTTACCCAGCTGGTGCCAGATGGTGACCATCACACGCTGAGTTGAGAAGAAGAATTTGAGGTCTGCACTCTGGTTGCTAACTTAGAGCTTTGGGTTAATGTGTATCCTTCAGTTGAGTCCAGGATAATAATCTCTTACGCTCTTTAAGCACTGATTCCAGGAGATTGGATTTACTGGGAAAAGACAGACTAAATGTCGTAAGCGAAAAATGGAGGTGGGATTGCTAAAGGGAGAAGTGGCAGGTGGACAAAGCTCAGTGTTGGGAGCTCTGCCCCACTCAGTTCACTGGGGCAGGAGATTTGGGAAGAAGTGTTTTACTTTGCTTTAACCTTTCCTCCCCTGTTTACGTCAACTAGAATTTATGGTGGGTTGCGGGGTGGGGTGGGATGTGTTTGTGTTTCATATTGGTCTAAAAGGCCATCCTACTGAAAAGTTCTGCTTTCCTATCTACCACCGTATTTCTCTGGCAAACTTTTTTGTGTAAACGAGTGTTTTGAGTCTTAACTTTATTTCAGTATTTTCCAGCCTTATCAAGGTTATGTGTTGTTACATTATTCCATGTGCACCAATGATACCCAACTGTTTATTTTTATTATTGTTATTTTTTGAAACAAAATTTCACAGTTCCATAATGTAGGCACTTTTATTTGCATTGTGATTTATATAGTATATAGGGTTATATTGGGGGTGACTGCAAGCATTTTTTCCATCTGTGTGCATCTGGCTCTGATTTTTAATCCCCTCTCCTTCCCCTTTCCCAGGTAATTTAAATTGGTCATGGTAAATTTTTTTCATAGATTTGAACAGCTTTTGGGTTGTTACTAAGTTTGGAGTATAAATCTGGGAAAGAGATTTTATTTACATTTTAGTGTGGGATAGAAAGCCATCTTATTTCAAATTTTTTATTTTTCAAAATAATCTTTACTAAATGAGGATTTTCTGGTCTGTATTTTGTGTTTAGCTTTTTATATTTAAAAGATTAAAAATAAAAATTATGTTATTAGCTTAAAGCTTGATTTGATCTTTGTTTAAATGCCAAAACTGTACTTAACTAAATTATTTAGAATGCCATAAGTTTGCAGAGTTTCATATATGTATATAATCATGCTCATGTGTATGTTCAGATTCATAACAGTGATTTCTAAATGAGTTTTGTTCTTAAATCATTTGGCTTTGCTGTTTACTCCCTTTTGTAATTTTTAATCTAAGAAAATTTAAGTCTGAATTTTAAAATGATCACATTTAAAGCCTTATCTTTGTGCAGTCTATGTGAGAAATCACGATTGGCATCATTTGTCTCAGTGGATATTCAGGGCTTTAGAAGTCATTATTTCTGGGCTTGGTAAGTGGATTTATGAGCTCCACTGCTCTAGAAAGCGTAGATGGCCAAAGGACCATTTTGTATTGTTGCCTGGTCACTAGTCTGATTATACTGTGTGTGCTAATATACCCTCTTCTTTTTGTTATAGATTGTCTTAATGGTAGGTCAAGTAATAAAAAAGATTAAATAATTTAATTCTCTAACGAATCAGTTTTTCTTCCCTTTCTCCTTTGCTTCTCTTCTTCCTCTCCCCCCCACCCCCGAAGCTGCTAATCCGGTGGGCATGAGTGCAAATCGAAAGTGAATTAGGGGATCGGTGTTTTGAAACAATAATGTGTTTGTTTTCAGTGTTTTCCAATTCAGTTTGTCAAAGAATGAATCTAAAAACCTTTCTTTAAGGGTAATTGAGGTGTAGCAGATCTGTACTGAGCAATGGAAGGAAAACAATAAATCAGAGGTCAAAGATTTCCTTTTTATTGAGGGTAGACTGGTTCTCTGGCTTTGGAACTTTCCCACACTTAATGGGGGATGTCATTTCTAGGTCAGCATACTCTTTGGTTTAAATTTAATATGTGCATTCATATATTTAGGTATGCTTCTATATTTCGCATACATACAAAGTCATTTCTAACATTTCTCATTTCTGAGGCGGGGACGATTAAATTGAATTCATTAGCATATTGGAATTAATTCATTTACATCCAGTGAAGTTGGAGATAATGTTGTATTGCCCAGAACACTGCTTAAGCTGTGCGACTTTGTAACACATGCACTTTGTCCAGATTCAGTAATCCCCTCCCTCAACCTGCTGGAGTTGGAACCTTTTGAGTCACAACAGAATATAACTGAAGAACATTTTCCTGGGTTGACTGTACTGCTGGTTGTAGTTTAATTTTCCCTCTAAAACACTGGCTTATATGAAATCCCTTTTTGTATTTTAATGACTTAAATATTGACAGTGTAAAATTGAAGTAGTACGATGTTAGTTTTCTTAATATTGCTTTCTCTCCAACCACAGATGAACAGCTGAACCCTTTTTGTATTTTTGTTAGGCCCTGGCAGTGTACTTCTAGATGGGCTGAAACAACATGGAGAAGCAGTGTGTTGATCGCCATCATAATAGCCATCAGGAAAGACTGTGGAGAGAACATAAAAGGGAGAATGGTAAATCTCTCCCTTCTTACCCTAAGGAGTTTCACACAGCAGTCAGTGTTACTGTGTGCGTTATAAAGTTAAAATTTGTGGACTGACAGAAGTCCAGAGCTGTGACTGCATCTTGATGCTGCCTAAAAACCCAAGCCACTAATGAGCAGAATTTTTTCGTTTTGCGAAAGCTCTCTGCCAGTGTAGCTTAAGTAGCTTTGTGGTTTTCTAAGTCACCACTAGATGGAGGGCTTTTTATCATCTTTGTTAGCCTCAAAGTCAGTTACAGTCGGTCCTCGTTGTTCACGGATGCTATATTTGCGAACTTTGCAAATTTGCGTACTTGCTGAAATTCATTTGTAACCCCCAAATCAGTACTCCCGGCACTGTCACAGTCATTCCCAGACTTGAGTGGAGAGGGGCCCGCGTCTCCCGACACGCGAGTGCCTGGCGGAGGTCAGACCAGGCACACTCTGCCTTCTAGTTTCAGCTGGGATCAGATGCCCTTGTTTTGGTCTATTTAGTGCCACTTTTTTGCATTTTTGTACTTCCTGTTGGTGATTTCTCTATTTAAAGTGGCCCCCAGAGGAGTGCTCGTGTCCTGGTTGGGGGTCCCGAGGGTGAGATGGCTGTGGTGGGTCTCTAGAGGGGTACGTGTCAGCCAGCTTCTCTCAGGCGTGAGCGGCAGCGCCGTTGGCCGAGCTCAGTGTTCATGAAGCAACAGTGGATACTAACTGAGGTGTCTTCAACACACCGTAACACAGGAATCAAGATTGTGTATTGGTAGGTTGACAGGAATGTCACCAGAGGCTCTCACAGGAACCTATAGCCCTGTATCGCTTCTAGGGGAAGGCGGCTGTCTCCGCTGATTCCATGTCCTTGGTGACTCATCAACCATAAAACTACCACAGATAAGAGAATCAACTACCCTTTTTACCGTCTTCAGACTCAGATTGTCCTCCTGACTTTGGGGGAGGCTAAGTGAGTTCCTCCAGACGGCTTTCTCCACCAGCTCGTGGGCTGTCGGTTCCCTTTCATTTTTTAGTTTGCTGTCAGTAGTACTGACAGGAAAACACGAAAAGTTCTTAACCTAGAGACAGGAGAGTTTTTATGTCATGGAAAATTGAACAGTGGTCCAAAATGAGCGTGCTGGAAGAACTTGATAGATCTAAGACTGGGGTCTTTTGTTTTCTGGTATTTTTGACAAATGGTAGAGGCTTAATTTTGGTATTAGTGAAAAAATAATGGGTGAATGATGAAATATCTAGGTACGCGACATACTGTGGTCAAACTCAGTTCTCTTACTCTCAGTCTGTAAAGTACGCCAGCATTTTTATTGTAGGCCATCTGAAAACTAGTCCGTTGTCATGGAAGAGGCCGGGTCGAGGTGGAGCTGGGCCTGCCTTCCTGAGCCTCTGCAATTTGGAAGTTCAGACCATTTTGTGCTATAGTCTCTGAACACCTTCGCCTGAATATTCTCCTCTCGCTCCGCTGTGTGTGATTACCTGGCTCCCCCTCCAAGAGGAAACGCAGGCTTGAAGTAGAAGAAACCATCTGTGAAGTGGGAGGCCTTGAGCAGCAGTAGGGACGCCTCAGTAACACGAGGCTCTGGGATTGAGGTTCCTCTACTGAAGACTGGTTTTCGTTTTAAAGCCAACAAATACAACTGCGTGAATTGGGTGAGATGCTGTTGAGTTTTGCGTTACAGTGGAAAGAACGCTTTGGGATAGTTTTGAATCATTAAGTTGCGTGATTTTAGTTAACCTTCCTGAGCCTTAGTTTTCTTGGAGGTACACTGGGGGTCAGGGATCCTGTCTGTTGGGGAGGATTGGAAGCCTGCGTTTGACTTTCGCACGTGGAGAACGTGCTCCGTGAATGGAAATGGTATCACTATCACGGGGACGTAGGTTCGGGGCAGCGTACCAGCGACGGGGGCAGCCGGGCTGGGCCGGAAGCGCCCCTGTCTCTGGGCACACGGCAGACGTCTTGGATGACGTCTAGGGGCGTCTTGACCTCATACCCGCTTTAGCGACAGCCTCTTCCCACCCCACTCGTACTGGTATTTGTGCCTCTGGCCTGTACCAGAAAAGCTGAGCGGATGAAATCAGCCGTTTTTACTTGCTGAGTGATTAATGTGAATACACGCCTATCCTGTGTGTTTTCGTGGATTGTTGAATAAGAAACAGTCTCCTATTCAGACAGGAGCGGGTCAGCAGGGAGGAGGCTGAAGGGACAGGAAACCCCTGAGATGCCCACTTTTGAGGGAGGCTTGGAAAGTAAACTTGACTTAGTGTTTTGAGTGAGCAGAGGGGGGTGGCATCCAGAGTGCCAGGCTTCTCCAGACAGCCCTGCTGCGCTTGGGCACGGGTGGGGGACAGTTCCTGAGCCTGAGGGGAGGAGGACTCACCGGTGGGCTCGGGTCGGCCCTGACTGTGCTTCAGGGCCACCCTCGCCTTGCCTTCTATTGTTGCTGGATGCCAGCTTTGACAGCCTTGATGTTATTTCAGTTGACGTTTACTCTTCGGATTGAAATATCCCTTTGCTGATACTCTGAGTAAATCCCTGTGTTATTTTCACCTCTTGTAATAACACTTCTGAGAAATTACTTTAGGACCAGTCAGTAGGGATTATTGTGTTCAGGCTGGGCCACAGTGTTTAGAATATGAATAGAAAGTGTGCAGACTACTTTGAACCAGGTGGAGTTACCAGATTTAGGGCTGTTTTTGGGGGTCTGCTTGTGAGATGCCAGATGTTTATTAATCTGGATCAGGAATTATCCTTGTAGATGTAATAAAGATCTGGGGGTGTCCATCTGATGTCCCGTAATTTTATTTGTTACAGTTAATGCTCTCTGCTGGGAGCCAGGCTTCCAGGCCGGCCCGTGTCCAGATTTCCCAGTGGGCTTAGCAGGTGGTCTGTGGCCTTGAAGCCGAGCTTCTGGGGAGATGATGGGGAGCCAGGGCAGTGCTCCAAGGAGGAAAGTGCAGTGGGTCCCACTTCTTTTGCTCTTTTGGAATCATCCCAGTGCCCTGCCTGCTTCGTGAGCTCCTGACCCAGGCCCCAGCCTGACTGGGGCCTGCGAGGACACTGTGGTCCACACTCCAGAGTCCACCGCGGGCTCCAGGCGTAGTTCCCGAGGTTGGACTCGTCCAGCCCCTAGCTGGGGCCGGAGTCTGGGGCCGACTGTCCCGTGGGGCCGTTGGCCACGACGCTGTGCTCTCCGTGGGCCTCTATGCAGCCCTGCACGGTCCTGAGGACAGTCTGGAGCCTGCGATCCAGGGCGAGGAGGTGCGGCTCTGTGAGCACAGGCGTGAGCTGGTCTTCCAGCAGCGACTCCCTCATTACGTCGCTGAGTCTGTAGTCGGCTTGGGCCAGCAGCTGCAGGTGCGAGAGTGTTTTCCTTTTTATTCTGGAAGGACAAAGTCAGGGGACCAAGTAAGTAAACGTAAAGAAAGAAACTTCTCGAACTTACTTCCTTCCCCGCCGACAGTGGTGGGGGCTGACGTCTGGAGAGCCTTCGCCCCCAGTGTCTTCTCAGGCACGTCTTAATGCAAACCCGGTAAGAAGGGAATGGATGAAGGGTGACAGCTATAGGACCTGGCGGTCCTTGGCCCAGTCGTCCCGCCAAGCACCTGCTGCTCCTCGGGGAATCCGGACAGAAGCGCTGTGTAATAATGACTTCTCAAGGAAATTGAAAGCTAACGAGAGAAGTTGCCAGCAGGTGAAATGATGGAGATGTTTGCCGTCTCAGAGGCTGCGGGTACCGCCGGGCTCCAAGTTGTTTCTGCTCGACTTTGTAATTCTGATTTCTCTGTGTCAGATTCTAAAATCAGGGATGGAAATGGGGTAGGGCCAACCTTGCCTTTAGGATTTTGATTTCTTTTTATGTGGGAATGTGACCTGGACTCAGATGTGTAAGCAGCTTAGGTGTCCAGGCATTGTCATACACAACTCCTGCCTTTCCTACTCAGGAGGAGAGGAAGTGGGTAGGGAGGGAGGCACACGTAAGTTACTCCAAGAAGTGGAGAAAGAAAGTTCAGGCTCTGCCCTGAGTTTTCCAGCTGGAAATAGACACCGTTTTGCTATGTGTGGGCCACGTATTTCTAATTAGCTCCGGACACTGCAGCTGAGCAGGTGGACGATCTTGACCAGCTCGGCTGAAACACCAGAGAGGTGTAGAGGCAGGGCAGAGATTCTCTGGAGAAATGCTGGCCAGGCAGAGGCCCGAGGACTTCCTTTAATCTGACATGAGTTTATGGGACTTCAGTCAGGATTTTGCTTAGCTGGTGATCAGGCAGTAATACCTATGAGCTTACGTGAGTGCGGGGCGCAGCAGAGGTCTGGTTAGTCCTGTCAGAGGCCGCCGTCGGGCTCTTCGAAAAGTGAGGGATGATCTGAGTGTGTTATTAAAGCGGGCGACCGAGAGGTTTTAAAAGGTTAGATCCTAAGTCATCTGCTGAGAGATGAAGGTGTGAGAAGTGCTGGGGACAGTTCTGTGGTTGTAGCACAAGGAATGAGGTTGTTCCTGTCATTCTACCCACCCACATCCTCGGCCAGTGAAAACTGATGACCTGCGCAGCTTGGTGGCAAGCAGGACGAAGTGTCACAGTTGTGACCCGTCCCTGAACGGAAAGCTCACCGGCAGCACTGGGAGAGTGGCGAGAGGATGGAGATTTCGTCGTGGGAGTGCCGTCCAAACCTGCAGGGAGGAGAGACAGGCTTTCACGGGGGCACGGGGTGTGTGCGGGGGGGGCAGGCACCACCTCCCGCCTCAGTGCTTCCTCCTGCCTCCCCCTCTGCCGTTTTTGAATCCCAGCTTGGGGTAAAATGCCAGGGATCACGGCCGCTGCCTCTCCAGCCCTTCTCCGTCAGGTCACAAGAGCCTCTGTCCACAGCTGGCAAAAGCAAGCATCCGTTCGTTCATTTATGCACCGGCCGCACAGGGCCAAGGCCGAGCACGACGATGATGCGCTGGGTCTCCGGGAGGGGACCGTGGGCGAGTTACAGAAAACGTGGATCTGCTTCCTAGCGCTCTTAGGCTGGAGGAGAGTCAGGCGGTACTCAGCAAAGATCAAGAGCAGAGGAAACGGGGCCAGGAGGGCCCGGAGGGGGCGGGACGCGACCGTGGAGGCCCTGGCTCGGGCCCTGCTGACCCCGGGGCCGCTGCACAGCGGTGCCGCCGCCGGAGAAGGGCCGTGGGGACGCTCACCCCCTGGCGTTGTCGAGGTGAATCAGGAACCCGTCGTCCCCAAATTTGGTGAACGTCTCGTAGTGGTGCCGGTCCATGTTTCCTGTGGAGGAGGGGAGGCGTGGGCGCGGGCTCCCGCCCTGTGAGACCCCGCGGGGCTCGGAGGCCTGCGGGCTGCTCAGAGGCCGGAGTCGGAACCCGGGCCGCCAGCTGTTGCGCCCCCAGGTGGCCGGTGGAATCGCGGAGGGGGCAGGAGGGAGCCAGGCAGGCGGGCAGAGCCGGTGTGAGCTGCTGTCCCGTCGGGGGCTTTTCCCACCCGCGCCGGCGCCCCTGCGCTGCTCAGGCGCGGCTCCGGGCCGCCTCCCAGGGCGCACAGCGGCCTTCCTGCCGAGCCTTCCGTTCCCCGGGCCGCGCCGCTGCGCCCGCTGTGCGCCTCCCCGCAGCCCCCTAGCAGGAGGGCAGCCCGCTCACTCCTGTCCCCGGGGCCTCTACCACTTGGAGCCCGTGGATGGCGCGAGGTTATGGAGGCCGGGTGGCCCAGGCCGCAGGGTCCCCGCCCGGCCGGGCCCCGCGGGCAGCACCCACCCGTCAGGAAGTCGAAGATGGCCATGTCGATGATGTTGAGGAGGCGGCCGCTGCTGCTGTGCGGGTAGACCTGCTTCACCGTGTCGCAGTAAAGAGGGTTGACTTCCCACCTGAGGGGAGAACAGGGCCTGGGCTGCAGAAGCCCGGACGGCAAGGTGTCCGACCCGCATCCATGCCCCCCGGTCCTGCCCGGGCCGCTGGCGGCAGGCGCCCCCACGAGGACCTGGGCAAGGACCCGCGGGACCGGCAGACGCCCTGGGTGAGAAGGGGTGGGGCCCTTTCTCCGCGCGTTTCCGAGCATCGCCTGGCTGGGCGCCGTACTGCCCGTGTGCCGGGAGGGCACCCGCTCCCTCTGCGGCCCCTCGCCCAGCCTCTCGGGCGCTTGCCCTCCGGTCTCCCGAGCCGCTCGCAGCCCCCCTGCCAGCCATCCTCTGCCATTCCTCTGCCACGTGGGCTCCTCCGCCTAGAACGCCCCCAGGTCCCTTTTCGTCTGGGGGGGGGGGTCTTCCTCAGCCTTCACGAGTCCCTAAAGATCTGTCACGTCCCCCAGAAATTCTGGCCCGGTTACTCCTCTTCCCACCACGGTTGGGGTGGCTGGATCGACGAGCCCATTCATTCAGTCACCTCGTATTAACTGAGGACCTGCCCTGTGCCCGGGAGTGTGCCACGCCCTGGGGAACAACCGTGAGGTCCCGGCTTCATGGCGTGGACTCAGCAAACCCGGCCCCTCCCGCGGCCTCCCCGTGGGCATCTCTGCGGGACAGCAGGTGGGCACTGCGTTCTCACAGCCTGGCTACCGTCTGCCGCCCCGCTGGACCGCAGAGCTTCTTGAAGGGACAGCCCAGGTCTGTCCTGTCTCCCCCAGCATCCAGTGCTGGGTACGCAGTGGGCTCTTTATAACCAAACGCATGAACGAAAGGGACAGAACGGACACCAGGATCCACGTGAGACGAGGCAGAGGAGGACTGAGGCAGCGTCAGGGCTCCCCAAGCCAGGCGAGCGAGTCCTTGGTCCAGGGGCCACTCACTCCTCTTTGCCCGCCAGCGAGTAGGAGCGGATCCAAGGGCTGGGGACGGACAGCCGGGGGGCCAAGTTGAGGGACGGCAGGAATGCGGACAGGGAGCCCTCCAGCAGGTGCGGGTTGCCGCATACGGCGTACTCCGTCTTGCACAGGTACGGGCACTTGGCGAAGAAACACACGTTGCTGGCTAGAGGCGGAGAAGGAGAGCGGTAAGCGGAGGACGCACGCCGTCCTCCTGCCCCACGAAATCCATGAGGAGGGAAGGGAAGCCCTGAACCCGCGGCTCGGGGGGGAAAAGGCCGGGGAAGAAGAAAACAGCGCCTTTTCCCGATGTAGGGGCTTGTGGATGCTCTTAAACTGAGCATCCTGAGGACCAGCTCTCAAACGTCTGAGTAGAGACGGTGTGGGACCAGCCTTGCTGCATCGCGCCCACGCGACCAACCCGGCTTTTGTTCAGATGGGTGGCATCTGATTCGGGGGCGGCCAGCATCAGAGTTCAGGGCCCAGGCTGGTAAGCATCTCATGTCCAACCGTCTCCCATCCCCAGGTCACCTTGTGTGACGCCCAGGTGGCCCAGGGTGCAAGTGTCTGATGGCAGCATGTAGCCACCTGATAGGGGATGTGGCCACCAGCAGGAGGTCAGACCACACTGGCCAACCACATTCTTAGACCCAGAGTGTTGCTTTGGCCAGAAGCCTACCTGGAGAGATAAAGAAAACACTCTGCAGGATCTCATTCTTGGTGACCTCCAGGATTTCCTTGGTGACATTGACTAGCCTCCCTACGGTCGGTGGTACCCGTCGGAAGTCCAGAATCCTGAAAGAGGGGGAGCCCAGTTCAGATCTGGGGGATGATCCCCCATTAGAAACGGACCTGCTGCGAATTCCCTGGCGGTCCAGTGGTTAGGACTCCGCGCTTCCACTGCAGAGGGCATGTGTTCGATCCCTGGTCGGGGAACTAAGATCCTGCCCGCAAGCCAAGCGGCAGGATCCAAAAAAGAAAAAAAAAGAAATGGACCGGCCTTCTGACCACACCCAGCCGAGGGCGGGGGTCTCCGCAGTGCAGAGCTGACCGTGCCGAGGGCTAGCCTGCATCTAAGGGGCTGGGAGAACGGGTGGGAAAGGAATCCTTATCCCATGAGGCCTCCTGGGCAAAGCTTCCACCCTCCAAGCTGTGTCCTAGCTCAGTGCTTCTCACGCTCCAGTTTGCACATGAGTCACGCGCAATCTTGTTCAGATGCAGCTCTGAGTCAGTGGGTCCAGGGTGAGGCTGAGAGTCTGCATTTCTGAAGAGCTCCCAGGGGGTGGCCAGGCTGCTGGTCCCCAGACCACACCTCGAGTAGCAACGACAGGCAAACAGAGGGAGCTAGGAAATTGAGGAAGGTGCTCTCACCTTTTAATATCGTAACCTTGAGACCCTTTGGGGAAATGGCCGTGGGCACATTCTCGCCATTTTCAGGGCAGGAAACTAGAGCCAGATCACAATGTCAGGTTCAGGTGTAGCTTGGGCAGTCTGGCAGGGTTAGTTTTCTTACTAAGTGACTCTTTTCATTACATTAAAAGGCCTTGTGGGGCTTCCCTGGTGGTGCAGTGGTGAAGAATCCGCCTGCCAATGCAGGGGACACGGGTTCGAACCCTGCTCTGGGAAGGTCCCACATGCTGCGGAGGAACTAAGCCCGTGCACCACAACTTCTGAGCCTGCGTGCCTTAGAGCCCGTGAGCTGTAACTGCTGAGCCTGTGAGCCGTGACTACTGAGCCCGTGTGCCACAACTACTGAGCCTGCACTCTAGAGCGCACGAGCCACAACTACTGAAGCCCGCGTGCCTAGAGCCCGTGCTCCGCAATAAGAGAAGCCACCGCATTGAGAGGCCCCCGCTCGCTGCAACTAGAGAAAGCCCGTGCACAGCAACAAAGACCAGCAACACAGCCAAATATAAAATAAATAAATAACAAAAAGGCCTTGTGATTTTCGATCCATGGGGCTGGATGGGTCATGTTGGGTTTGAAGGTGTTGGGACCCACGAAGAAGATGAAGTACCAGGAAGAAGTGGGGGCGGGCCGGGTCTCCCTGGGGCGCCCTCTGGGGATTGGCCTCCGCACTCAGCGCCGCCTCCCTGGGGCCAGACCCTACCTGTCCAGATGGAACGCTGCAATCTCAGCGTTGTGTCTCTGAAAATCAATGAAGTAGAAGAAGTCCTCGGGCGTCTCTTCATCTCGCAGCTGTCTGAAAGGAAGGAATCACGCCCTGGACTCAGACCTCAGCTGGGAGCCTGAGAAAAGAGCTGACACACGTGACCAGACAGAAAGGAAGACACGCTTTTATGCTTTTCAGGGATGCACAGATGATGGGACAGCACATCAGGAACAGCCCGTGGCTCCCTCGGCTGGGGAGACCGGCAGGCGGGAGGAGCGAAGCTTCTTGCAAGATGCGGACCATCCTGGAGGCCCCCGGGTGCCAAGCCTCCTTCTCGAGCAGCTCTGGTGACGGCCGCTGATTCTCTGAAAAGCCCAGTGGTTGGAGGGAAGAAATCCATTCTTCCGCAGATACACAGAAGACAGGGCACTGGCTAACACACCAGAGGTTGTGTACACCCGGGGGCCAAGGATTAAGAGAGGTGGGGTACGAGACAGAACTTTATAAAAGGAAAAGTGCCCTACAGGTGCAATTTAGCATGACTGACACGGAAGAGCGAAAAGTTCTGGGTCTGTGAATCGACCGTCTACTCGGAGGCACCTCACCTGGGTCGTGAGAGCGGGTCCTGCCAGAGATTGAAGGGAGGCTAATGCAGAGGATATGTACTTATGTACATTAAAGAATCCCTACTAGATTCCTGAAAAGCACCATCCTGCCTGGTCATGAAGGGCTGGCTGGGTAGGTATGTTTAGGTGCCTCCCAGGAATATGAAGGGCATCCTGGCTGCTGCCCCAGGTTGACTGGCCCCAGTGCTGACGATAATCCTTGGAAGAAGGATGATCTTCAAGTAATTTTATAATCCACCGTGCGGGGCTGCACGAGGGCTGTGAAAGCAATGTAAATGTAAATCAGCGTAATGTTGTGTAATGAGCTGTAAGTACGCAGCACCCGCAATGGAAACAGTGATGGGCGCTTCGTCCCAAACACCAGCCAGTCCTGGAAGCCACGGCAAGGGGCTGCCCAGAGTGGGCACTCTCCTTTAGAAGGTGCAGCCGCACTTAGAGTACGGCCCAGGCCTGACCCAGGGCTGCTTACAGCATCGCCGAATGTCCAGGTCAGCAAGGACTGTCCATGTGTCCTCAGCTCGTTTTCATTCCTGAATTCTGTATGTAAGAATACACAGTCTGGGAATTCCCTGGCGGTCCAGTGTTTAGGACCCGGCACTTTCACTGCTGCGACCCAAGGGTTTAACCCCTGGCCAGGAAAAAAAAAAAAAAAAAAAGGTAAAGAAAAAATAAAAATTAAAAAAAAGAGAGAATACACAATCTCTGGGATGCCCTTTAGAATTTTCTAAACCATCATTTCTTCATTTTTGTATGGCATATTTAGGCATGATTTTAAATTTGAAAATCATTTCTCCTTTACGTCAGTACTTCCCAAAGAAGCACAGATGTATTTCTCATTGCATCTATTGAATTATATCACATTAAAAATATAATCTTTGTGGTCAGAATTTGTATTACCCAAAGATAAATTTCTACTTTCCTTTTCTAAAAAAGGACAAATGCTGTTTACTTTACATTACTCGTAGGAAAAAAATGCATGCTTTTTCAAGAAATACATTTTAAAATGATACTTTGGCTTGGGACTAAATTTTAGAAAATGCAGATTAAACTTTGTGTTATGGCGTGAGCGTAGATCAAATGGCTTTTGTGACCTAATGTTGGAAGCTTTTGCATTACACTCAGGGAAACAGCTGGTTCAGTTGAGCACTTTTTGCGTTTTGTTCGTAATTGACAAGGCAGAGAAGAGATTTCAGGCTGTTATTTCATGGGCTTTCTTGCAAATAAAACACTACAAGTGTGAGTCGTTTTTTCTCCCCCAAATAGAGCTCATCCACCCTCTATTAGCTTCCAGTTTTTAAAATGACAGACATTTTCATGTGCCACATACGAATTCTGCTCAGAGAGTGCAATGCGTGGATGTGGCGATAAATGGTGAATTCGCAGATTTATCATTATTTTGACGCTTCTCTTTAACATCTCGTGTTTCTACATCAGTGTTCCTTCTGCTTCCTCTCTAACTGATGCTCAGTTAGGACTATACATTAAACATGCACGACTAACCATAACGATCATTTAAAACTCTCCAATGGCCCAAACACGTCGGTGGCTCTGTGTCCAGCTGAGTGGCACCCAAGAATTTGTGCCTGCTTCTGGACCGGGGCTGATGGCCCTGTGTGCGCAAAGCTGTCGCTCTCTTTTAAAAGGAACACAGTTCTTTTTAGTACTTTATAGGCTTGAATATAAGATGAGACCCCCCCCCTCCCCAAACTGTCCCTCAGAAAAGGGAGTCTTAACGTATTCAAGGGCTCCCTCTCAATTTCTTTATTTTGTTTGGGACAGATTCATTCAGCTGAGATGCTGCTTCTATTACCTGACTGAACTGGTTAAAACAGGCTGCTGGTGGTGACAGGGGCAGAATTTAACATGGATTTAACATTGACCCCAAACTCGACTCCAGCGATGCTGAGGACCAATGTCAAAAATTTTGGACAAGTGACATGTGAGACTGGGTGGGGGGGAAGCAATATTTCCAAATCTCTGTATTGTTTTATATGATGAGATTTTTTTTCATCGGTAAATTAAATACAGGCAGACATTCCCTCGTTTCATGTACATCGTTTTATATATATATATATATATATTTATTTATTTATTTATTTATTTATTTTGTAGTACTCCATCTGTTTCTTTTCTTTTCTTTTTTTTCAGTACGCGGGCCTCTCACTGTTGTGGCCTCTCCCGTTACGGAGCACAGGCTCCGGACGCGCAGGCCCAGCGGCCATGGCTCACAGGCCCAGCCGCTCCGCGGCATGTGGGATCTTCCCGGACCGGGGCATGAACCCGCGTCCCCTGCCTCGGCAGGCGGACTCCCAACCCCTGCGCCACCAGGGAAGCCCTGTTTCTTTTCTTTTTTGAATTTTATTTCTTTTTAATGCAGTAGGTTCTTATTAGTTATCTATTTTATACATATTAGTGTATATATGTCGATCTCAATCTCCCAATATATCGTTATTTATTTAAATTGACCAAACAACTAGATTTTTGGATTTTCACATGGAAAAATGGAGGATCTCCTTGTGTGGCAGTGGTTTTCAAGGCTGTCCTTGCCTTGGGATTAGAGGGGGCCCCCAGACCAATCCTATTGGACCCCCTGAGGGTAGGATTCAGGCATCGGGGTTTTTCAAGGCTTCCGAAGTGATTCAACACACAGCTGATGTATTATAAATCTCTCCTTAGTACTTTATATGCCTAAGTATGTAAGTGCTTAGTGCTTTATAAGGGGTTTTGCTAGGGCAGTGCAGGGATCAGAGCTAAGGCTTTTTATTTAGTGCTCATTCGACCATCAGACCCACCTACAGGGCCTTCAGTATGCCTCTCCGCTGACGGAAGCTTTGGAATCTAAGTCAGCCGAATGGGATTCCACCGGAAGACCGCGCCTTCTGGCAGAAAGCATGACTTGGGTAATGAGACCCCCTCCTGGGCCATTTTCTCTTGGGCGTGTCGTGTCCAGGGGACCATTCCTGATTCAGGAATCTCAAACCTCTGCTGCAGACCCTTTGGGGGCCAGGAACCCATACGCACACCAAGCTCTGTCTGTAGACTGAATACCTATTATTTCACCCACATAGACACACTACAAAATTTTAAAGGCATGTATTTGCTGTTGTTACGAATAAAATAGAAATTAATTTAAAAGTGTGATTGGCTGTAGAGAACAAACGTATGGACACCAAGTGGGGAAAGCCGGGAGGGGGGTGATGGTGGTGGGGTGAACTGGGAGATTGGGATTGACATGTATACACTAATATGTATAAAATAGATAACTAGTAAGAACCTGCTGTATAAAAAATAAATACATAAAATTTAAAAAAAAAGTGTGATTGGCTTTAGGGTAGCCTTTCTTCATGGTCCAGTTTTTCAACCAAAACAAGTATTATTATGCAGATATCTCTAAACTTTTATGAGGGTCCTAGCCCTGGAAAAAAGCGAGGCTCATTTCTGGAGGTGGAGTGTGAATTTGGCAGTCCAGCTGCCTGGTTTGAATCCTGCTTCCACTGCTTGTAGCTGGGAGGTTGGGGCAAGCTGGCCTCTCCCAGCCTCAGTGTTTTCATCCATAAAGTGGACATTGTAACAGTCCCCGACTCATAAGATGGTTGATGATCCAAAGGCACAATGCATGTCAAGTGTGTAGCAGAAATACTAGCAAAGACCCAGCTCTTACTATTTTGAATCATTATCACCAAAACAGTTGTATGCTTGTGCAGATGGCCCCAAAGAGAGTCTCTAAATGCTTGGCTTAAAGATTTTAGACCACTTTTATTCATTTTTGGTCAGAACTCCCCCAGGGCTGCCACAGCTATGCATATGGAGGTGAGGAGAGCAGTCACTTACCTCATAGGTTTGAACATGGCCTTCCCGAAGTCCGAGAACCTCAGAACCAGTTTGAGGTGGACCCCACTGGGTTTCACGACTGTTTGGGGAGAAGGGGGAGTTAACGATGCTTCTGGGCCCAAGGTCCGGGCTGTGATCATTTCCTCATTCAATAAACCCAGCCCATTTCTTCTCTTCGCCCTTCTTACTTGAGACCCTAAAGAGTTGGATTTGCTCTCAGAGCCTGCAGGGTACAGTCCAGCGGGTCAGGCCATGGAGAGTGTGTCCAGCGACTCAAGATAAAACTTTCTCTGCTGTTACAGGGCAAGGGCAAAACAGTGCAGGTTTCCCCAGAGGGACACTCGCTGAAAACCCCAAAGAATGTTTTCCTAAGAAGAGCTGACCCCTTCCTCTTCGCTTCAGCTGTGCCTTAGAGACTCTGACTATGCCACCTGTTACATGGCATTGGACTTGGTTATTGATATCTCTTCCTACGTAAGACTGGACACCTGGGCTGTGATGGGGCTTGGTGACACCTGAGGTGCACGTGCATGGTCCTGCCACTGGGTACCGCCTCCTGATGTGTGTCCTGGGCACCTCACTCGCCTGGCCCTGCCCCTGCCCTGCCGTCAGCCCCGCGAGGGGCGGGATAATGCCTCCCTCACCTTTGCCTTCTAAAAAATGGCAAATGGCAGGGGCGAAACTAAAGAAAACGGAAGCCCCAGGCCCTACAAACTTGTGTCTTTAACAAGTCGTGACCCACGGAAATTTCTGACGTGTGCTCAGTTCATCGAGGTCACTGGAGGGGGCTCCTCGTGGCCGGCAGTGACTGGTGGGATCTCAGTGTCCAGGCACACCTGCACCCAAGTCACAGCGTCCTGGCAGGGACCGTGCTGTATCTCACACCTATCCTTTTGATTCTACTCATCATTTACCCCAGGGCGTCTCAACCTTGGCTGCATGAGGATCACCTGGAGTGTTTTTATATAAAATGCTGGTGCCTGGGCTTCCCCCTGGCAATCGAATCAAAACCCCTGGGGTGGGGACCAAGACGCAGCAATTTTTAAAGCTCCCTGGGTGGCTACTCTGCCGCCGGGTTGAGAACCACCGTCCTGCACCGTTGCTTCTTAAATCTGAAAATGTACTCTAGTCCCCTGAGGATTTTGTGCAAATCCAGATTCTGACTCAGAAAATCAGGGCGGGGACTGAGATTCTGCGTTTCTGGCAAGCTCCTGGATGGTACGGAAGATGCTGGGCCAATGACCACCTGCCACCCAGCAGAGTCCTACCCAAGAGCTCCTCTTAAATGCCTTTTCTTTTGTACGGGAAGGTGGGGAGAAATGTAGGTTCTCAGAGATGAGGCAGAGGGACCCATGCTCCTCAGCTGCTGACGGAGCCCCACGGAGTGGGCAGTGGGACCTTCACGTTGCTCCCAGGTACTGGGCTTCACAGGGCAGTGAGGGGATGGAGGGGGATGTAGGGGGGGCAGGGCGGGGGCGGGGCCAGGGCATGGGCGTGGCGTGGCCGGGGCCAGGGCCCGGGGGTTGTGGCCGTGGCCGGGGCCGGGGGCCAGGGGCGGGGCGGGCCAGGCCGTTTTGGGGGGGGGGGGCGGGGGCGGGGCCGGGGCCGGGCCACTTACTCTGGGTGCAGTCGCAGGCTCCAAGCAAGGCTTTCTCGTCCTGACTGTAGTCTGCAAAGGAGGAGCAGGGCGCTGAGAACCCTCGACTCTGGTTCAGACACCAGAGGGGGAGCCTGGAAGGCAGCCTGGGGCCCTTGCGCATTCAATAGGGGACCTCCCTGAGCCCCATTTGGGGCCGCAGCCTCCCAGCCTGCTCCATCCAGGCCCCACGCTCTCTAGCCCTTCCGTGGACGCTCCAGCAACAGCTGGTGGGGAAACCAGTGCTGGCTGGTGTCTGCAGATCCCTCAGTGTGTCCCTTAGGCTGGCGTAGTGCTTGAGGCCTCAGGCAGCAGGCCACCACTGGGTCCTCAGCCAGGTCACTTTTAAACTCTCCGAGCCTCAGTTTTCCCATCTGTAAAGCGGCAGTGATAATGTCTACATCATGAGATCACTGTATAAGAGAGAGTCGCCAGATTCAAAAGGAGCAGTGGATCAGTAGTGGCCATCACCTTTCTGTAAGCTACGGACACCTCCTGTGCGTCCCTTATGGGGTTGTGATGAGATCACGGTTATAAGATCTCTTTCAAAGGGAAAAAGGTCACTGTGTTTTTCTGCTTCTTTCTCTCTTGGGTGTCAGAACCAACCCTTTACTACTTCACCCTGGAGCCTGGCCTGGTTGGGTTACCCAGCCTCTCTGGGAGAGAGTCGGTCCATCCCGCCTGGTCCTGTGACCCTCACCAGCGCTGATGGTGGGAAGGTGCCTCATGTCGTGGAGAAGTTTGCTGACGACAGGACTGGACCGGGAGTACAGGCCGTGGCGGCTGATCCCCAGGTGGAACTGGATCCAGCTGGTCTCCAGGCGGAGCTGCAGTGGGGGATCCAGGGAAGTGAGATTCAGCTGCTCTTTGTATATCCTGTGTCGCCTGAAAGAGCCGGAAGAGTTTTTCTTCAGCTGCGGGAACAAGAGAGCAAAGACCTGCCGAAGCGCCTCGTCTGGACTCTCCGTTCTTTCATTCATTTGGCACCTGATATGTATGAGGCTTGAGGCTGTGCTTAGGGTACCATGGGGGACAAAGGCAGCCACAGGGCTTCCCTGCCCTCAGAGAGTTTACAATCCAGTGAGCGAAACAGGCAAACAGTTACACAGTGCCACACACACATCCGCAAATACCTAACCACAGACCGCGACGAATACTGTGAAGGAAAAGCGCAGACGGTTAAGAGTCAAATTAGGGGCCTCGTATAATCTGGGATCTCAGGGCGTGATCCTGGGCCGCTTCCAGCACTTTCCCATGAAAAAGTCTGTATTTTATACTTCCCAATATTTCCTGACCTTAGGAGTCAGGAGGTAGGAGAGAGAAGGTAATTGATGAGAATGAAAAGAATGAGGGTCAGGATTGTTAAGGAGAGCTGGAAGCTGAGTGAGATTAATCAATACGTCCTATGAGAAAAGGAGATTAATTAGCCATGTGCTGTTGGTCCTGCTTAGGAAACTTTCCTGCCAGGATAAAAAGAAAAAGCTGAAAAACAATGCCACTGCCGCGCAGAGGCTCAGAGCCCAGTCTGGGAGACAAGCGGTACGTCTATGAAATCATCAGAGCAGAATATAAGGCAGTTGTATTCAACTGCTGGACATGTGTTCAGACAAAAATGCCTTAACATTTTGGGGAAGGGAAAGACGATTATATGGTGAAGTAGTCAGAGGAAGACTCCGATGGGAGAAAGTGGGCTTCAGCTGGATCCACATGGGTGGTGTTTGGATTGAAGGGGAGATGTGGGGTGTGCTCCTGGATTGGGGACAACATGGACATTACGAGAGGCAGGCGAGGGACAGGTATAGCTGAGGATTAGAGACGAAGGATGGATAAAATAGATGGCTGAGTGAACAGATGGAGGTCGTCTGACTGGAAAGCATGGCAAGTCGGCACATGTCATCTGACGAGGTGAAGCTCACCGGGACGGGCTAGGTGGGATTATGGGGCAGGGTTTGCGAGTCCCTATACATCCGTATTTATCAAACCATGATACCTTACCTCTGAGGTCTGTGATGGGGTACATAACAAAACAAACACGGCCGATATTCTTGGCATGTCAAATGTTCTCACTGGTAAATAGTTTTTAAAATTACTTTTATATTAAAATAAATATAGACACGTTATGGGGAGGGAAATGAAACAATCACTTTTAATAAAAAAACAGTAGTTTTCCAAGAAAATTTCACTTGGTCACCTCAGACTTTACGTCCAAGAGTCCAGACCCTCAGGAGGGAATGGAGTTTTGTTTTGTTTTTTTTGTTCTGCACTCACCTCGCCCTGTGTGAATACAGTCAAATAATAACGCTGTCCTGGGTGAAAGTCATTTGTCTTGAGGAAGAGGCTCAGGTTTATAAACTGATGTGGAAGGATGGATGTCTGGCAGCTCTTGGTCCTAGCCTTCTTGGTACCTGCTCCAGGGTCCTGGTGGCCTCTGGGTGCCCCTACTTTTGGAGACCTTCGCCTTTTATCATGTCACACATATTAAAATCCACCCCTCATTCAATATTTTTTGCTATCCCTTTTGAAAGTTTTCTTTTATCATTCTGAATCTGTTAAGAATAAAGTATCAAAATAAACAAACAACAACAACAAAGAATATAGTATCTAGTAGTATAACCAAGTCAACACTGGCTCATTGTTCTGTGGACATTTAATTATATATTAATTCATTTTGGTTTGGAGTTTTGGGTTGTTTTTTTTTTTTCCATTTCTGAGCCAATCCATTTTCTTTGTTCAGGCCTCAGAGCATCGTCAAAGCTTTTGTATGTCTCAGGCACCGTGTCCACATTGTAAATGGATGAAGATCCCTGACCTACTGTCTCTGTCAGCTCAGGCTGCACAAACAAAATTCCACAGGCTGGTGGTTCAAACAACAGGAATTTATTCTCTCACAGGTCTGGAGGCTCAAGTCAAGATCAAGGTGTTGCCAGGTTTGGTTTTTCCTGCAACCTCTCTCCTTAGCTTGCAGACGGCCACCTTCTTTCTTGTTGTCTCCTGCCACGGTCTCCTCTCTTGAGGACACATCTCCGGTGTCTCCTCCTTTTCTTATAAGGACACGGGTCCTATTGGATTAGGGCCCCACCCTGTTGCTCTTTCTTCCAGACTCTTACTGCCACGGTCCTTCCTAGAGAAACAGCTCCATTGGCTCGATCAGATGAGTCGTCCTGGGACGACCCTTTTTTCCTCTCCTTCAATCTGTCGCTTCGTATTTTCTATTATTCAAGCCATAATTCTGAAAATAGCCAACCGGAAAGAAAGATCTGGTGGAGGTGAGTTCCAGACTGTGACACAACATTATGGTTGAGAACAAGGACACGCAAACCAGGTGGAGCAGACTCAAAAGGAAGGCTTGGACCAAAGAAGCCAAGTCTGTCGGATAATGAGCTCGGGCTTGGAAGGGATCTGAAAGACCCTTGAACCCAACGTGTTATTCCATTTACCACATTCCTATCCATTGCCTATTTTGTACTTGATCAGCTCCAGTGAAGCAGATGTACCACATCCAGAGTAGCCCAATCCATCCGGCCAGCTCTATTAGGAAGCATGTTCCAATTCCGGGCCAAAGTCTTTCTGGAGCTTCCATCAAGGAGTCCTGGCTGTATCCCCTGGATTTATGCAGAACAAATCCCTTCCTTACATTGTAGCCTTGTAAATATTTGAAGATGGATGTCACGTGACCTCAGTTCCCATCTTCAGGTTGAGCTTCTGCATTCCCTTCACCACCTTCCCAGGCCACGGTGTGATCCATTTGTGATTTTGGTTATGTGGGTCTGTTTCCCTCTTCTTTTTTTTTTCTTTTTAAAAATATTTATTTAATTGGCTGCATTGGGTCTTCCTTTCGGCACTCGGGATCTTTTGTTGCGGCACGCGTGGGCTCTGGAGCACACGGGCTCAGCAATTGCAGCGTGTGGGCTTAGTTGCCCCGCGGCATGTGGGATCTTAGTTCCCCGACCAGGGATCGAACCTGCGTCCCCTGCACTGGAAGGCAGATTCTTAACCCCTGGACCACCAGGGAAGTCCCACTTCCCTCTTATTTCTGACACCCAGAATGAAATGCAAGAGCCCAACATGGATTGTCCAGTGCAGAGCAGAAGAGGATAATTACCACCCCCATTCAAGATGTTTTCTTCCTATTAAGGTAGTCAAATAATGAATAAATGTGGAGAAACCACATCACATGTCTCTGAGAAAATAGAGATGTTGTGGCTGGCAGAATTCTAGAACTGGCCTTCAAGGTTCCACGCCCTCATCGCTAGAACCTGTGAACATGATGACCTGTCACTCCCAGGATTATTCTATGTTGTGGCACAGTTGACCGGGGGTGAGGAGATGAACCAGCAGGGCCTAATGTAGTTACATGACTCTTGAAAGCAGAGTTTTCTCTGGCTGGTAGCAGAAGGAACCGAAATGTCTGTCGATGGATGAATGGATAAAGAAAATGTGGTATATACACACAATGGAAGATTATTCAGCTTTACAAAAGAAGGAAATCCTGCCTTTTGCAACAATATCAGTGCACCTGGAGGACATTAAGCCGAGTGAAATAAGCCAGATACAGCAAGACAGACACTGAGTGATCTCACTTCTATGTGGACTCTGAAAAAGTCAAATTTAATAGCAGCAGAGAGAACAGTGGTTGCTAGGGGCTGGAGGGAGGGGGAAGTGGGGGGATAGTGGTCAAAGGGTGCAAAGTTTCAGCTGTGCAGGATGAATAACCCCTGGGGATCTAATATACAGCATGGCGACTCTAGTTAATCACACTGTACTGTATGCTTAAAATTTACTAGAAGTGTAGGAGATCTTTGTTCTCCAAAAGGAGGGGAGAAAAGATGGCTGGGACGTCCCCCCAAGACAGCAAGCTCTGGGCAGGCAGCCTTCCAGCTGGGGGTGGAGGGGAGGCTTGAACTATTGGTGTAATTATCCAAAGTGTCTCCTGTTAAACTGCTTCAGTCCTAGCAGTTTACTAGGTCTGCAGGCCACCGGCCAGCTTTTCTTTACTTTATGCACATTTATTTTTATTTTAAAAGAGAGCCGGGCCAGGCTCCAGTTCCCAAGGCTACTCTGAGGCTTAAACTCTGGGACTGCTCGACTCTCTTGGGAGTCTGGTGGAAAGACTGCAAAGTCCTGAGCTGAGTTAGTCACCCTGAGCTAGAGCAGCAGAAAGAGAAACAATGATTCTGGGATTTGGAACAGGGCTGGGGAAGAGGTGGGGTTTTCTTAAGCGGAGCTGCAAGCTGATGGGTTCCAGCTACAACAACAGTCCAACAGCCGGGGCTCCAGCCTCCAAAGAGAAAAACAAATGTGGCAAATTGAGTGTAACTTCCTCAGGAGGACAAATCGCTCTTAAAACGTTCGTATTTACTGTTGGGTGGGGATGCATAGCTCTCTGGTTAGCGATTCTGCCCTTCCCAGGGCCAGTGTCACAGCCTGGGCGGGGGCGGGGTGGGGGAGCACAAAGAAAGGGCATCACGGGGTCCTTCCCACTGGGTTTTTTTTTGTTTTTTTTGCGGTACGCGGGCCTACTCATTGTCGTGGCCTCTCCCGTTGCGGAGCACAGGCTCCCGACGCGCAGGCTCAGCGGCCATGGCTCACGGGCCCAGCCGCTCCGCGGCATGTGGGATCCTCCCGGACCGGGGCACGAACCCGCATTCCTGCATCGTTAGGTGGACTCTCAACCACTGCGCCATCAGGGAAGTCCCCGGTTTGGGGTTTATTTTTAATGGTTAAAGTAGAGCTGTTGAGAATTTTCTTTTTTTTTTTTTTTTTAATCAGAAACGTTGTCTGTGTGCCCTTTGTTCCTTGGGGACAACCAGCAGGGGTGTGCTGGAGCTGGCTTGGACAGGTAGCTTGACATCTGCCGTCGTGGGAGAATTTACACCATGGAAACTGGCAAATGTGACAGGTCGGGGCTTTTTGGCCCCCAGAGGAGAGCCCATTCTGCAGCACACGGGCCTGTGCTCTGATTATGGTTGTGTGCATGCAAACATAAAAATGGTAAAAGAGATAACCAGCAAAGACCCACTGTACAGCACAGGGAACTCTGCTCAATATTCTGTAATAAGGATCTAAATGGGAAAAGAATTTGACAAAGAATGGTTATATGTATCTGTATAACTGAATCACTTCGCTGTACACCTGAAACTAACACAACATTGTCAATCGGTTATACCCCAATGGAAAATAAAAATTTAAAAAATATGGCCAACACAGAAATTACCTGCTTTTTTAAACCTGTTTGTTATACCCAAGGAAAAAAAGTGGATTTCTAAAAACGCAGCTCAATGTGGCAAAAGTAAATATAAAAAAAATTATATATTAAAAAAATGTTATATATATGGGGGGGAGGGATTGTTATGTACAGTCTCAGCCAAGATACTCCTGGTCTTTAAACTAGCCTTACTTTTAAAGGAAGAAATAAAGTCGATACCAAAAAATAAAGCACCAAGTATTGATGGGATGTTGCTTTCATTCACAAAAAACCTCGGTTACAAGTCCCATGACCTTGAGGTGAGGGGTAAAATCCACTCTGCTCCTTACCCTCGGAAGTACTGGAGTTTTCCACAAAAATTGTTCTGAATAGGAAATATGTACACGGTTCAAATTTTTAAATTTCAAAAATCTCCCTTCCATCCCTGTCTGCCCGTTCATCGACTTCCGTCTCCAGAGGTAACTGATGTGGCCAGTTTTTTCCCTTGTTTCTCTCCCCTTTTACCCTTATAGGTTTTGTAGCATGAAATCCACACTGTCCTGAAACTTGCTTTGCTCTCGTCACTAGGTTTCGGCAACTGTTCCAATTCAGCACCCAGAACGCTCCTTATTCCTTTGTAAGGTTGCATAGTATTCCAGTGTCTGGGAATCACAGAACTCACCTTATTCCTTATTGGTAAAAATCGAGGTTGTTTGAATTCTTTTGTTACCACAAGCGATGTTGTGCAGTCTAACCTGTAGCTGTGACGTTTCCCTTGTGCGGGAGGATGTCTGTGCAGTGACATTCTAGAAGCGGAATTGATGGGTCAAAGGTAGATATGAATACATTTGTCATTGTTACAGAAATTACCAAGCTGCCCTCCTCCAAGGGTGAGCGCTGTGTGAGACTATTTTCACGAAGCTTTGCCAACAGTGTTACTTTTTGATCTTTGTCAACCTAATAGGTGAAATATGGTATCTCCGTGTATTTTAAATGCGCATCTCTATCTTGCGAGGAGTGAAGCTGAGCTGATCACTCAGCTGAGCATCTTTTCATGTGTTCAAGAGTCATTTCTATTTCCTCTGCCCATTTGTGCTGGGCTGTTCATCTTTTTCTTACTGATCGTGCACACGTAGAAAATCAGCTCCTTCTCCCTACTAGGATTTGCAAATATTTTCCCCACCCCAAGTTTTGGATTTTATTTGGGGTGATCTTTTTCATGCAAAAATGTTGATTTTTATAAAGGCTGAAATGACCACTCCTTTTATTCAGGCTCTGACTTCTACGTTATACTTAGAAAAGCCCGTCTCACTTTGAAGTGACAGGAATACAAAACGAAATCGAAGCAAATCATGGTTCCTCCTAGTATTTTCTGGTTTCATTTTTTCCATTTAAATATTTAGTAAAAGGTATGTAGAAAATATTTAGTATGGCATGCACCTTTTTCCCCGCTAGATAGCTAGCCGGTTCTCTAAAAATCATTTATTAGACAGTCCATTTTAAAAAATCTCACTGATTAAAAACATCATCTTTTTTCACACGATAAATTTCCATTTATATTTTGGGGTCTATTTCTGGGCTCTCCATTCTGTTTCATGTTCTGTCTAGCCATGCTCCGGTAGGATAATCTGAACTTTTTTAAAAACTTCATAAAACACTTTAATAGCTGGTAAGGCTAGTCCCCCTGTATTGCTCTTTTTAAGAGTTTTCCTATGTAGACCAACTTGTGTAGTTACCTACATGAATTTTACAATTATAAGATGCTTTTAAAATGGAAACCTTAAAAGGGTTTGAACAGGCTTACTGAGTAGCATCGAGTATAATGCTTTCTTGCATTATTGATGAAAATACTTTGGCACATCTTTTCAGAGGGCAACTTTCTATTTCAAAATTTATGAGTTTACCCTTTGACTCAGCAGGTGCCCAAGGATGGCTGCCATTTTTAACTATTATTACTGCTTATAAAGACTAGAGAGCAGGTAGATCATCACATTTGCAGTGGGTCACTAGAAACCACCGGCTTCACAAGCCACAGCAAAATCCTCGGAACATCCTGTAAGCAAGAAGGGAAGGACCTCTGTCTTACTGCTGCGCTACACACTGCCCTTCGCCTGCCCTGGCACGTCTGCAAGGTCACGGATCATCCCAGGGACCCGGGAATCCCACTGTGGCTTGTCTGCGGTCTCTAGGTGTGCTAAGGAAGCAGTAGCCAAGTTATCTTCGGGGCATTAGAGAAAAATGCTCTCTCCATCCTTTGACTGTTCAGGCAGGTCTGGCCTGGGGCTGGGTGGGAAGCCTGGAGCCGGGCACCTCAGCTGCTGCCGCCCAGCTAAGTGAGGGCCTGGGTCCTCTTCCTGGGATGTGGGGAGCTAAGAGTGTGTGGAGGATGCCATTCCTGGCTCTGGTCCCTCCTGGGATTCTCAGGGCAGAGCCCCTGGGGTGTGGTATTCAGGGGCCAGGTGCTGTGAACACATCTGGCAAGGAGGGGAGACAGCTGTGACTCAGAGGGTTCAGGAAGGACCTGGAAGGTTCTCAGAGGCTTGGGCGCCACCCTCCCCCACGCCATGCTCCCAGTCGCTGAGCGCACGGCTTCAGGCCTGAAAAACTTGCTCGGTTCCTCGATTTCCGGTCTGGAGGAAAGACAAGGGGTAGGATAGACCCCCTCCCCACACTTGGTTTCAAGGTGTAGATGCCTCCACTGTATTTAGGTTCCTCATGGGGCAGGGTCAGGCCCTTTGGGGATAATTCTGGCACCAGACCGTGCAAAGAAATACGCAAGAATACTGTCTGATGGCCCATAAAGCTAGAGGCTAGGGCTGGACCAGGACGGGCAGTCGAGGCCCCATCAGTTCTAGGAACAAGCTAGTCACTGCTCAGGCGACCTGGCCGCGAAGCGCAGAAATCTGACTCCTGTCCCCTCCAAATCATTCCTCAAAGCTGCAGTTTCACCTCTGCAACCTCTACAATGTTGCCTTTCCTCCTGTTGCCCTGCCACCTCAGCCCTCACACCTCGCCTGGAGCCTGCAGTGGCCTCTTAACTGTTCAGGACTCAAGTCTTCTCCTTCGTCTCTCCAGGCTCCGATCTCAGCCAAATTATCTGGAAATCAGAGCTCCAAGCACGCGTCTCCCTCCTGCAAAATTCTTCGCCATGTCCTCGCTGCCAACCCTGATTCTGATAGCCCCCAAGAGCCCCTCTGACCCCTTCTAGTCTCCCCCCGCCCCCATTCCCTTCCTACCTAAGCACTATGTTTAGTGCTCCCAGACCTTCCTCCCCACCTCGTGCTGTTTCTCCCGTGGGAATGCCTACTTCCACATTTTCATCTCCAGATTCCAGGGTCAAACTCTCAAGGAACGTCCTCTTTGAAGCTTTTCCAATTCTGCAGGTGGATGTGAGCTTTCTCTCTCGCCCCTACAAATCCGTATACACCTCCCATCTCTTCTGCTGTTCTTGCTGTATGCAACAGGTGCTCAATAAAGTTTGGGGAACCAATGAATATGCTCCGTACCTCACCCACAGTGGGTGCACAGCGCTGTAAGAACTACCCTCTGTATTCTTCTGGAAAGACAATTAATGGGAATCACAGGCATACTCAAGGGCAGCTGACGTGCATGCTTTCTGGATAGCGTATGTTCGCTCTAATGCTAAAGTTTCCAGAAATCCTGCCTGCCGTCCTTCCTTCTTTCTAACCGTAGCATCTCGTAAATTTCCTGGTTCTCCTGAGTCAGGACAGACTGAACTGATCCTGGGAATTAATTTCTGTCCTTTCCGGCTGAAATAACCAGTCTCTCTTTGGCATTTGGACACACGTTCCCTGCCAAAAGCAACGAGGCCAGGCCCTGGCAAGCAGAGCCATTTCAGCTGCACGCCTGAGAATCTATATTTTGCTACATTCTCTCGTTATGAAGCTGTGATGAGAGATGACATGCTCTCTGCTTTAAGGCTCACACTGAGGTCCCCTGGGGAGGAATCTGGTGATAATCCATTAATTATTTTCTAATTGGTTGACCCCCTGCTTGCTTTGTTAGAGCTGTTCATTCCCAGCATGGCTGGGTAACGCCGCGCCTGGTGGAGAAGTATGATGGGGCTCCCCGAACCCCATCATCTGGCTTAGGACGGATCATCTGTGGAGGTTCACAGAGCCCAGACCGTCTGCTCCCAGCAGCCTGAGCAGCCGGAGGGAGGCGGGGCTGTCAGGCACTCAGGCAAAATTTCCTCTTTTGGAAACTCAGTTGAGTGGTCGTTGTGCTGTAGCATCGGGCAGGAGATGGGGCGACAGTGAAAGATTTCAGAGCCATGTGGGTTTTCTTCCCAACAAAGCTCTACGTTTCTCGAGGGCCGGAGCCTGCCTAAGATTTTTACATCCTCCTTAGCATTTGACAAAGTGCTCTGCGCGCAGGAAATGTTCTATAAATAACTGATTCTTAGATGCCTGAACAATTTTCCTGCTGCAAAAACTCCATCAGACTCCAAAATACTGGTATCAAAACTTGGGGCGGGGGGACCAAGAATCTCCTGAACACAGGCATTGCACTAGAACTCTATCTCTGTTAGAAGGGAACTCATAAGGTTACTTATTTATTATCTTACTGATCTTACGAATTTCCAAAAGCACTCTGCCATGAAGAAAATTATAAAAGCATTACAGTGAGCCTCTAAAGGACTCGGCTTTCGACCTCAATCTGTGCATGTGTTTGATCCACGGGTCTGTTTCAATATTCTTAGCCTTGACATTGGTCTTAGAAAGAACATTTTCCCAGAGTTGCTTCATTTGGGTGGTGACGAGTTTGGAAAAGTCTTCCTTCGTCTTGTCCTATTTCTCCTGTGGATAAGAAGGAGCTGGTTCAGCGGGACCTGACGCTTACACATTTGGAGGACCACTTTAGGAAAAAAGAGTACAAAACTGTGAATACAAAATTAGGCATGCGAGTGACTATTTCTTTGGAATGAGAAAAGATATCAACAAATCACTAGTGCCCTGACGATTTAGATCCCTTTTCCCTGAGATTTCATACTTAACGTAGAAACTGACTCTTCTTCCTAGTCAGCACCCCACTCGCCCTGCTTACAGCTTCCTGCACCCACAGGGGAAGCAAGAGGCGCTGGGCTGGAGCTTTATCAGCTTCGTGGTAGATCTGCCTCAGATGGGCAATTACACAACTCACAACCCAGCGCTTTTAACTGAATACCTGATATGAATATCACGGGCAGGCACATAACTTCAGGGAACTCAGCGCTTTACGTAAAGGACCTCCTTGCTTCTCCTAGCCAACACCTGATAGGAGAACATTAGCACAACAGCTAATGAGGACAAGTGATGGAGGCCAAGAAAGCCGTGGGCTTCTGGAAACGGTCTTTCTGTTTATTACTCGAATGGACTTTATTTCTGAGACCATCGGGTCCCTGCAGGCTGCATGTCCTCACTACAGAATTCTCTGGAACAGCCAACTCTCCTCAAATACACCTCAGCAGACTGGTAGGCTCACCATCAAAACCCTGTGGCTTCGGGGAACTATATTCCATATCCTGGGATAAACCATAATGGAAAAGAATATGAAAAAGAATACATATGTGTGTAACTGAATCACTTTGCTGTATAGCAGAAATTAACACAACATTGTAAATCAACTCTACTTCAATTAAAAAAAAAAAAAAAATCCCGTGGCCTTTCACAAACAGGCCCGGGATGCTAACGGGCGTCTCCCCACTGCTCCATCCCACGGGCTCCAAGAGCACAGCCCCCACTGCAGCCCTTTCTGTTCACCCGCCTCCCTCTCTGTTTATCCCTGTGCCCTTGAGGCCAAGGGAAGTCCACGGAAGCTGTGAGCCAGATGGATCTGCCACCACCTGTCAGACCCCAAAGCGGGTCCCCAATCCCTCATTTCACTTCCCAAGACAGAAATGCATTCACCCTCCGGAGTCTGTCCTTCAGCCTGAAGGATATCTGCTTCGCTGAGCCCATGGGCCGCGGCTTGACTTTTAGGGGTAGGTGACAGGTGACAATGCTGCTGTATCTGTAACTCAGAGTCACTATTAGTGCCGAGCCTGCACATCCAGAGAGACAGGGAGGGTAGGAGAGGCAGGTCCCTCATCCAGAGTCCCAGCTCTGCCATGCACGGCTGTGTGACCTAGGGCTGGTTCCCTGACCTCTCTGCACCTCTGAAAAGTAGGGACAATAATTGTACTACCTTAGGGGGGTTTTAGTGAGGATTCAATTAATTAATAGGTGAGTGAGTTATTACTGTGATTTCTAAGATTCCACGTGTGTAGGGTGGGGAAGGAGGGCCGTGAAGGATTATTGTGACCTCTGCTTCATTTCCCAGTCCCCCGAATTCTGCTCTATGCTGTATCCCTGCGGTGGGTTGAGTGCTGGGCCGAGATATCCATATCCTCACCCTGGGACCTGCAGATGTTTCCTCACACGACCAGAGGGACTTGCGGAAGTGATGCAGTTAGGATCCGGAGACGGGGTGATGAGCCTGGACATCTGCGTGGGCCCTGGAGGTAACCACAGCTATCCCCATCAGACAGGCCCTCGGCAGATACAGAGCAGAGCGGGAGACCATGTGGCCCCAGAGGCCGACCTTGGAGAGAAGTGGCCCGGAGTCAGCAGAGGCTGGAAGAAGCCAGAAATGAATTTTCCCCTGGCCTCACCTACACCTTGAATTTGGACTTCTGCCCTCCAGAAATGTAAGAGAATAGATTTCTGTTGTGTTAAGCCCCACAGGGCGCGGTGACCTGTGATGGCAGCTCTAGGAAACGAATCCAAGCAGCCACTGGGGCCACAGCTGATGGAGCCGATGGGAACCACCAGGCAGGGAGTGGTCCTGGGGCACCACTGCCCCCGAGAACAAGTCCACGGGGCTCCCCCCAAGGAACTGACTCCCCCATGCCCAGGAGCTATCACTGGGTGGGGGGCAGTGGATGCTAATAGGTTGGAGAGAGGCTACTGCTTCTCCATCCCATCCCAAGTTCTGCAACGTGGCTGCCCACTGAGCCCTTTAAATGGACCTGGCTGCCAGTGAAGCAAGCTCCCAGGAGAACACGAGAGCCATGGCAATGGCTGGCCCGCTCCTCATGGCTGTCCCCAGCTCTGCTCTCACGTGGAGTCATCCTGCCAACACCGATGGGGCTCCGTGCCCACCCCTCAGGACCCTCTTCCCCCTCCGGAGGGGGCAGGGGCACTGTCGGCCTCATCTCACAGACAAGGAGGCCGGCACGGGTGAGCTAGCTCAAGGTCACCTGGCTGGAGAGTGCCACCCCAGAGCAGCCGTATGAACCTGGCCAGTTGGCTTTTGCGGTCAAGTTCTGCATTCCCATTCCATGTGCCTTCCACACTGGGGCCCCCGCCCCGCCCTCCGCTCCTCACGTGGAGGCAGCGCCGAGCCCAGGCTCCCTCTGACCTCCCAGCTTGTCCCCAGGGAGAGGGATCTATAGGCACGTGATGCCACCAGAGCTCCATCCAGCGGGGGAGCATCGCTGGAGACAACTTCCACTCACCTGGGGGCTGGCTACTGTGGAAAACGTTACTAAGTGGAGTTGGGGATATAGGGACAAAGGGACGTGCTGGACTCACACAGAAATCCAAGATAAAGTGAGGAACCTCCGTCCTCATGACCCAAAATGTGATCTTGTTTTTTTTTTTTTTTTTCTTGGTCTTGTCAAAGTGGTTAGACTTGCCCGTTTTGCTCAGAGCTTGCTGGTTTTTTTCCTATTTATTTATTTACTTATTTTTAATTCTATACAATTTTTAAAGGTTACTTTCCATTTACAGTTATTACAAAATACTGGCTGTACTTCCTGTGTTGTGCATACATCCTTGAGCCTGTCTTACGCCCGACAGTTTGTATCTCCCACTCCCCCCCCAACCATATCGTCCCCCTCACTGGTGTCCACTAGTTTGTATCTGTGAGTCTGCTTCTTTTATGCTCTATTCGCTAGTTTGTCGTGTTTTTTAAGATTCCACATATAAATGACACACAGTATTTATCTTTCTCTGTCTGACTTATTTCACTAAGCATAATACCTCCAAGTCCATCCGTGTTGCTGCAAACGGCAAAATTTCGTTCTTTTTAACGGCTGAGTAATATTCCACTGTGTATACATATACATATATGCATGTGTTGATGGACACTTAGGTTGTTTCCATGTCTTGGCAACTGTCAACAGACCTTGCTGATTTTGGATGAGCTAACAGAGCGAGGACACTCCCGGAGCTGGGACTATGGTCTCAGTGAGAGACCTGCATCTCCACCCTCGCAACAACTTCCAGACCTATTGCCGAAGATGAGGGCAGACTGGACATCCTGGAGAAGATGGCAGGTCTTCTTAGATCCTGGTCTAAGGGATCCCCAGAGTCGAGGTAGGGACCTAGCAGAGAACTTCTAGCTGGGCCACGTTTCCCAGATTCCGGTCCTGGGCACAAAGCAAAGCACCGGCACAACTAACACACGTCACTTGCTCCGTAAGAGTCGCAAACTGCAACCTCTCTGGGAGAGTCCCAGTTACATAAAGACAGTAAAGGCTCTGAGAAGTCCTGCAGTCAGGCTTCCTGTGCAGAGGGCACTTCCTAAACCTTTCCTTTACAGAGCCCGTGACGACATGCACTGGATTCTGTGTGGCGCACAACAAATTTTGAGAAACATTAAATATTAACACTGAACGCTCAACCTCATCACGACGTGACCATTCACAGAGCCGAGGTCCCACAGCTGTGAACTACATTGTTCCATGGGATACGGCCTCCATGGTGTAGACCAGAGGTTGTCAACTAGGGGCAACCTCACCCCTCACGGATGGCAATATTTGGAGACATTTTTGCATCACAGTTGGTGGAGAGGGGTGCTAACGGATGCTGCTAAACATCCTCTAATGCATTCTCCTCTTTTATTTAATTTTCTGTCGAGCCTAGCACGGCAGAAAATCGTCTGCCCCAAATGTCAGTAGTGCTGAGGTCGAGAAACCCCTGGCTGGAGTTACAGAATCATGAGCACAGAAGGCACTTAATCCTCTGATAATGACCTGAAAATTGCTATGATGGATTCTGGACTCTGCACAATTTAATATTTTCCACAGACAGCATAAAAGCCTTCCTCGGGGTCTCCTACACTCCTCCGATATCCTCTGCACAGCAAAAACTTTAAGTATTATTTAATTGTATAAAAAAAAACAAAAACAAATGTGGGTCAGCCGTCATTTAGTTGTCAGGCTTCTACTGACCTAACAAGCATATGGATAAAATACCAACACACGTGTTACTTGCAAAGGAGGCACTACTAAATTCTGGTTCTTTCCTCTTCCAACTGTGCAACCTAAAATAGACGAGTGTATGTTTCACACACACACACACACACACACACACACACAGTTAGCAAATGACACTGACTCTGGAATTGGATGGCTGTGTACCCTCCCTCTCCTCCACCATTTTCCCGAGTGCGAAAAGCAGAGCTGAGGTCTAAAGGCAGCGCTCAGCATGGGCTGAGAACAGGAGGAGACTAAAAATCCACACGCTGGGTCCTTCAATAAACAAACGTTAACCGGAACATACATCTTTTCAAAAGTGTCTGACCTTTGCCTTACCGCCTGTCACCAGGCGTGGGCATCCGAAGGAGAGAAGGATCTGACCGTAGGGGCTGGGGGCACGTATACTCATGGTTTGTAGGCAAACTTCCTTGTGGCTTCCCCACAGATTAAATTCTTTCAAGTCCTTGGCCCATGCGCTGGTGCTAATTTGCATGGTGTTATCTTTCCATCTGATTTACACACGGAGAGGATCATTGGCCTCTTTTCCTCCCGAGCATATGAGAAGTCACCCGTGGGGTAGGATAATTTATTGAGATATTAATGTGGTTTTTGTTCTTGTGGAATTTTACCCACCTCTATTCTAAGAAGGGGCCGGACTTTGTGTTTCCTTGTCTTAGGGGGTGTTTATGATCCAGGACCAGGCAGACATTTAGACAGGCTTCCCCACTCCTTCTCTGGCTTGTAAAATGGTTTTATTTTCGGAAAGCCTAAACTCAGCAAAGGGAGAGGCTAGACAGGGGAGAGAGGAGGGAAGTGCAGGCAGAAGCACACGCTTTGGGGGAACAGGCAGATTCGCTGAGATCAGGAAAGGAAAGTTGGCTTGGGGTGGTGAGTCCTGGAGGTGACCCTAGGTGGCGGGAAGCGGCTGTGCGGTGCACCCGGGAAGGCGCATTTCAGGCACCAGCAAATAGTCCCGTGCCCGAGCTCGCCACAAAAGCAGCACTGCCACCCTCATGCACGAGATCAGGTGACAGAATGAGGACCTCACACCTTCTGCTACCTAAGACCCTAAGGACATTCCCCCGACACTAGGGCGTCTAGGGAAAGGAACCCCAGTGATGACTGAGATTGAATTTCCAACCAACCTCATGGGAAACGGGCTTAGAGTCCCACTGGATGTGATTTTAGAAATAGGAATCCTCGGTACATCTCTTCGACACTTGCATTTGGAGAGTAAAATCAGGTTCTGGGGAGAAACAACATGGTCCTGACAGCTCAGTGGTTTCACACAGCAAAGGTTTATCTCTTAGTTGTGCTGCTTCTCTAACGAAGGTCAGTCAGTGGGGATTCTGCTCCACAGAGGGACTCAGGGGTCAGCTGGATGGACACACCAAGACCCCCGCTTGTGGTCTCCCAGCCAGCGGGGCTACAAAAGAGAGGAACTGGAGGGGTTAGGTCCCGGCTTTTAAAGGCTCTGGCCAGGAAGTGATGTAGATCATTTCAGCTCACATCACATGGGCTGGAACTCGGCACATGGTCCCCCCAGCTGCGAGGGGGCTGGGACACCCATGGATCCCGATGCCTCTCCCATAGCCTTGTGGTGCTTCTTTAACGCACAAGGCATCGTTGTAGTTAATACTATTGATCTCTACATTTGCGAAGAGCTTCTTGCAAATGTATTTTGGGGGTTCTCTCCCTGTGCTGTCGAAGCCCTGTGACTACATCACTCCTCCAATCCACAGAGGAGGAAAGGAAGGTCTGCACCGTGGAAGCAGCAACACGGTCCGTGGAAAAGGAGAAAGTTAACAGCCAGGGCTCTGACCTAAGCCTTTTCTGCCCTTCCACGGAGGCTGCAGAGACGGAGACGCTTTGTCAAGGTGCATCGAGAACATTGAGGGAAACTCCTGAAACATCAGGGTGGTGGTGGAAACTCTGAACCTGCTTATCTGTCTTCTGTTGAGAAAGTAATAACTGTACGGAGGTTTCAGTGAGATTTTGCCAGATGGGCTGATTTCCCAGCACAAACTCCTTGCTTTCTGGCTGAAATACAATCGCTTTCTCCCCTTGGAGCTGTGTCGCAATGGGCCACTTGTTTTCATTCCGGGCTTCGCTGGGTGCCTGGCCCCATGCTGCTGTCCCAGAACCACAGCTCTGGCCTGGCGGTGGCATAAGCCCTGCCCAGAGATCAGGGCTTCTGAACTGGAGCGGACGGAGTGGGGAGGGGCACGTCAGAGAGCATCCCACGTGTGGGAGCCACGGGGACCTCTGTCCCTGTGAACAAACATCAGGCGGAAGAAGAGCCAGTGGCCCAAAGGGGTCCACAGGTCTGAATAGTAACAAGGAACACAGCTCACCCTCCCCTGGCACTTACACTGCCTCAAGCACTGTCCGGAGCACTCTGCAGTTTTCACTCTTTGAGGCCTCCCAGGAGCTCCATAAAGGGTCAGTATTATTGTTACTACCTCGGGGCCCAGATGAAGGCGGTCCAAGTGAACGGTCCAAGGTCACCCTGCTAAGAAGTGGCAGACCTGTGATTAAACCCAAGCCTGGAATCAGGACATGGGTGAGAGATTCTTCCAATAAAGCTTTTCACCCTGACGGTAAAAAACAAAACTTTAGTCTAAAGATGAACAGCAGCTCTACGGTGTATAAGGACGGACAAGTTGGGCTCTTTGTAGAGCTTTTGAGCTTCGTGACAACCTCGTCTCCGGAAGGGCCACGGCAGTCTCCACCTGCAGAGTCCAGGACTGGAAGCAGCTCTGCCCTTCCCACCTGTGGGCCTCGCAGGGCTGGGGCTCTGATCGCCGCCCACTACTCTTCCCGCCCTGAAAGCGCACCAGGATCCGACCTAAGACGTGAGGCACAGTCGGCGTGGAGGCGGCACCTCTGCCTTGGAAGTCCGGGTTCCGGTGGGACCCACCTGGTCTGAGCCTCCCATCTGAGGATGGACTACAGCGCCTCTCTTATGGGGCGGCTCTGGGGCTAAAGGAGACGGTCCGGTGGGGGGGGTCGTCTCTGCGCCGCGCACAGAGGGAGGGTCCGCGCCCCCAGCTCAGCAGAGGCGGGGCCAGGGGAAAGGCCTCCAGCCAGCGGGGAGCGCCCTGCTTAGCTGGCTTGGTATAGGCCTTGGGAAAAGGAGACAAGAGGAAGGGAAAGGAGGGTTCCTGTCAAGTCAGTGAGGAACGTTAGCTGGCTGGTTTCCCCTCAGAAGGGGGTGTGTGTGTGTGTGTGTGTGTACGCGTGTGGATGTGTGTGTGTACGTGTATGTGTGTGTGGATGTGTGTACGTGTGTGTGTATATGTGGACATGTGGATGTGTGTGTACGTGTACATGTGTGCGGATGTGCGTATATGTATGTGTGTGGATGTGTACATGTGTGTATATATGGATGTGTGGATGTGTGTGTACATGTACGTGTGTGTGGATGCGTGCGTGTGGATATGTGTGTACACGTGTATGTATGTGTGTGTGGAGGCGTGTGGATGTGTGTGTGGATGTGTGTGAGGATGTGTGGTGTATGTGTGGATGTATGTGGATACGTGTGTGCACGTGTATGTGTGTGTGTGGAGGAATGTGTGTGTACGTGTGTGTGCATGTGGACGTGTGGATGTGTATGTATGTGTGTGGATGTGTGTGTGGATGTATGTACGTGTGTGTGGATGTGGACGTGTGTGTGGATGTGTGTGTGCATGTGTGGATGTGTGTGTACGTGTGGATGTATGTGGATACATATGTACACGTGTATGTGTATGTGGAGGTGTGTGTGTATATACGAGTGTGTGGATGCATGTGGATACGTGTGTACACGTGTATGTGTGTATATGGAGGCGTGTGTGTGGACATGTGTGGACATGTGGATGTGTGTATGTATGTGTGTGTGTGGAGGCGTGTGTGAAGATGTGTGTACACGTGTATGTGTGTGTGTGTGTGTGCACGCACGCACGTTGGGATAGAATTTCTGACGTCAGTAGACTGATTGCAGGCTGCCCCAGGTCTGTGTCTTCCCCCGCCCGCAAGCTCTGGGTATCTGACGTCAAAGTGACTGCGGAGACATGAGCACGCGCACATTCTCTCTGGCGGCAGCAGCTGAGGCTGAGGCCAGGCAGGCCAGGGGCTGGGCTGGAAGCTCGGGTGCTTTTCCCTGGCGTCTGGGAACCACAAACGCTGTTTCTTCCTCCTCTCCTCCACCCACTGGGCATCAAACATCGATGAACGCGGCTGGCAGTTGGTGGCTATCAGATAACCCATACAGAGCGTACCACAATAACTAACTAGTGGTCCCTTACCTACTGGCGACTCAGGGCCGCAGGAAGCAGGCGCCCTGCCCCGTGTGTTACACACGTGACCTCAATCTGCCCTCCTGACACCCCCAGGGGTAGGTATGCAGCCCACTTTACAGGGTAGGAAACAAAGGCGGGAGGAAATGAGCCTCAGGCCTCCCAGTACTTCAGAGGCAGAGCCAGGATTGAAACCCAGAGCTGCCCAACTGCAAAGCCTCCGAGATGCTCCCTTATTCATTCATTTACCAAACACTCAGTAAGCACCTGCTATACACAGGCAGCGTTTTAGACCCCGGGGTTACACTGCCCAAGAAGCAAACAGCATCCCGCCTTCTGTTCATTTCCTGTGGCGGCCCTAACAAATGACCTCAAACTTGGGAGCTTCACAGAAATTCATTCTCAGAGCTCTGGGGCCCAAGAGTCTGAAATCGTGGCGTGGGCCAGGCCCTGCTCCTTCTGGGGGCTGCAGGGGAGAATCCATTCTCTGCTTCTTCCCGTTCCGGTGGCTACTGGCGTTCCTTGGCTTGCGGCCACATCACTCCAGCCTCTGCCTTCTTGGTCACAAAGTCTCCTCCTTTTCTGTGTCTAATCTCGCTCTGCTTTTCTCTTACAAAGACACGTGTCGTACGATTTAGGGCCCACCCACACAATCCAGCAGGATCTCCTCACATCAAGATCCTTAACTGCATCTGCAAAGAATGTTTTTCCAAGAGGTAACGGTGACACGTTCTGGGGATCAGGACATGGCTATATCCACTCGGCTCAATCTCTCCTTAAAAAGCTGATGAGGATATACACAAAGCACATCAATAGACAAGAGGGCATGTGTTCGGAGCCCTGATGAAAATAAAGCAGGAGTGGGTAAAAGAGGGTCCTGGGATCCCTTATGTTGGTGGGGCAGGAAAGATCTCTCTGAGTGGGCAGTTTTACAAGTGGACCTGAAGGAAAAGAGTCAGCAGATCATCTCCAGTGGGCCCCAATGTTCTGGCCCACCTGGTTGTTTACTTATACCTTAATGAGTAAATAACATTTTGGGGGGCTTCCCTGGTGGCGCAGTGGTTAAGAATCTGCCTGCCAACGCAGGGGACACAGGTTCGAGCCCTGGTCCAGGCAGATCCCACATGCCACAGAGCAACTAAGCCCATGCGCCACAACTACCGAGCCTGCACTCTAGAGCCCACGAGCCACAACAACTACTGAAGCCTGCACACCTAGAGCCCATGCTCCGCAACAAGAGAAACCACCACAATGAGAAGCCTGTGCACCGCAACGAAAGAGCAGCCCCCGCTCGCCACAGCTAGAGAAAGCCTGTGTGCAGCAAAGAAGACCCAATGCAGCCATAAATAAATAAACAAATAAATTAATAATAAAAAAAACATTTTGGGTGCGTTAGGCACAGCGTCCCCTGCCCGGAGAGTGAGGAAGAAGCATTTTCATAGATGCAGATAAAGTGGCTGTAATATCACAAATTACAAGTAGCCTAAACAGACTGCTAGCTTGGTTCCTGCCAAAAAGAAGGTCTGCAGATCAACTGCTATAAACCCAAGATCATCGTTTTGGGCCGACCCCCCAGACCTTTCAATGGATTTGCAGCCCATAACAGAACAGAATGCCACCTCATCCAGTTACCTGGGGTGTACAGTTTGCAATGAGTTTAACCCAGAGGGGCCCCTGGTAAGTTACACTGCTCACATTAGGCATCCAATGGTTGCTTTATTGATGGTTTTCTAATACCTAAGGTGGGCATTGGCTTATCATCTATTTTTAACATTTTTCCAGCCAAACATTTTGCAGTCGCATTCCACGGCACATGGCTTTGATGCACTGATCACCTGTTGGCTCACCTGTCACAGCAGGTCCAAAAGAATTGTCCGAGGAGAGTCCAAGCTGCTCCCGGCCCTTCGGCCCCTCTCTGGACAGAGGTCTGTGGCTTGAGTTCACTCACTGATCCCATTTGACTCCACGACCTTCGTAAAGAACCTTTGTTCCTATGTCCAAGTTCAACTAATTACTAGATCTATTTCTCTGTTCCGAATGACAACCCTGACGACCTACATTCCAGGCACCGCCAAGCGTTTCATCCTAAATGCACTGCCCCTGAATGTCTATCAGAAGCTCTAGCAGAGAAAGCAAGATCTGTAATGTAAACGATAAAATACTCTTTTTATGTAAATCTTTTAGGTAAACGATAAAAGTCTCTTTAAAAAAATAAAAATAAAATGGCACCTGCAGGGCCTTTATGGTCATCATGACATACAACTGTAGCGGGCTGCATGCTGCTCCACCAAAAGATGTCTGTGACCTGATCTCCGGAACCTGTGAAAGTGACCTTATTTGGAAAAAGAGAGTGTGCAGAGGTAAGTAAGGCTCTTGAGATGAGATTGTCTTGGATTACCAGGTGAGTCCTAAATCCACGACGTGTGTCCTTAGAGGAGAGGGACAGAGATAGAAGAGGAGGTTATGTGATCAAGGATGCCGGAGCTGGAGTGATGCAGCCACAAGCCGAGGGATGCTGGCAGCCAAAGAAGTTACAAGAGGCACAGAATGGATTCTCCCATAGACACTCTGGAAGGCCTGCTACCCTGCCCACACCTCGATTTCAGATCGCAGCCTCCAGAATTGTGAAAGAATAAATTTACGTTGTTTCAAGCCACCAACAGTGACTTAAACAGTGGCAATCTGTCACGGTAGCCCTAGGAAACAAATACAGTGACTGAATTCTCTTTTTAGACCCTGCTCAGGAAATGCCAAGAGATCTGATGGCTTAAAGACTTGACTTCCAGCTTCCTAGAAGTGGGATGTGTCAGGCATCCAGCTGTTGCTGTGCAGCTCATAAAGGGATCCCTGAAAGGGGTCCAGGTTACTGAGGCAGAAAAGTTTGTCGTAGAAAACCCATCCTGGATGGCATATTTAATTTTTTAATAGCAAATTACATGAGAAGATCTCAGCTTCTCACCATTATATTATAATAACATACAGATATAATAAACAGGGAGCACACACTTTTCCATGTGTTGCTTTGAGGGCCTCGAGTTGCACTGATGGCGTTTTTGTCCATTTCAGTGGAGAGTTCTCTGAGAGGTCTGGCCTCTTGAGGGTCTCAGGACAAGGCAGCGCTTGTGGTTCTTGCCGAGTTTTTTCATCAGGGGTCCCACACGGAGCTCACTGAAGCCTCGCCAGCCTGGGGCAATGCCAGGGGATATTGCTTTATAATAAAATATGGATTGACTGGACATCTTTCCATGGGGGTACACCGGTCAACCTCTTACTGGCTGTAAAGCCCAATCTTTTTCAGTAATGAACTAATTATAGACTGTTTAAAGGGCTTCAGGAAGTAGAAAGGACTCTGCCTATTCATGGTGTTAACAATATTAACAATTATTTTCACAGATGCCTTATAGATAAATGGACAGATAATGGCCTTTGGAAATTTGTTTATAAAATACAGGCTCTTAATACACCTGATAAGGAAGAACAAACCTTCATAATTGTTCTAAATATTATGGTTAATACAAAAGGTGGTTAATATGAAAGTGTTTAAAAATTTATAAAACGAGCTTTAAAATCCTTGTGAGAGGATGCTGTGTACCCATTCCACTCAATCAGAGCATCTGTGGCCTTGGGGAGGATTAGAGTTACTATAGGAGGAATGCAAAGAGAGACAAAGGGCCAGTTTTCAGCTTTTGACCTCAAAGATGGCCTGCAGAAGAAGGTGGACTTAAAGTCTATCCATAAATAGACAGGTTGAAAAGAGAATAATTGAAGAGCTAAACACGTGGCCCCAAGGAGGGGGTTGAGCCCATCTTGTCTGGGAGTCAGGGAGGCCGAGAGGCCTCTAGAGGCTGGAAGGACTGTATCGGGAGGAGGGAGACAGTTTCAGAGATGGCTTTCGGCACCCTGCCCCGGGCACTGAGGTGGATACGAGCCTAAGTCAGCACAATTTGTGGGGACACAATTCGGTCCACAGCAGCTTCACTAGATTTGTGAAGGGTTATATTATTTTTCCCATTGACGCACAGGAAGGGGTCTTACCCCTGAGAGCTGCCTGTCCAGCACCCAACAACTCACCAGGAGAAAAGACTACCCTCAAGCCTTTGCTCACTATAAGAGTACTAAGGTGTGCAGACCACCTTCACTTCGATGGCCATGGTAGCTGCATCTCCCCAGGTGGCCTTGGATCTACTGGGGCCAATCGAATGTTGCAGAAGTGACATTCATCAGGTTTTAGCCTGGACCTCAAGAGGCTACGCACACTTCCGCTCTCCCTTGGTACCCTGCTGCTACCATGTGAACAAGACTGATTGGCTGGACTGGGGGATGAGAGGCCACGTGGAGCCGTGATCATCATCTCAGCCCAGGTCCTAGACACGGGACTCCATAGGAGGAAGTACATCCCAGATGTAGACCACGGATGCCTGAGGGAGGCCAGCAGAGACTAGAAGAACTGCTTGGCTGAGCCCAGCCCAAATCGCTCACCTGCAGAATCATGAGTTAAGTAAATGGTTCTTGTTTTAAGTCACTAAGTATTGGAGTGATTTGTTAGGAAACAAAAGCAGAGAGTACACAGGACCTAAAAGTTGCTCTTTTATGCTCGAGTGGCCAGAAGCATTGGCAAAGTCATGGTGGGGGCTTGGTTATCAGAGAGAATGAGTGATAATAGCTGGGGCTGGGAGATGAGGGGGGCACGAGGCTTGGGTTGCAGGCACATCGATTTTAGGAAAAAAGGAAAGGAATCTACTCTATTTCTGTATATGCCAAATCAGTGGTTTTCAATTTTTTTCTAGAAGTGGAACTTTCTTTTCAAAAGAAATCTTACACAGAATCCCCAATGTATAAAATAGGTCAAACTTATAAATTTTTGGTATAAATTGGATTTATATGGTCAAATATGTAAAATTATTTTTAAAAGCTAATAAGAACAAGAGGGATAATAGGATTATGGACTCAAGCACTCAAAATCGGGGGGGAATGGAGGACAGGATAGTCTTATTTCAGTACCCACTTAATTTCTGCATATTATTTTGGGAGCAGAGTGTAAAAAAATCCTGATAAACACACAGAAGTCATTGGGACAGGAGACAGTTTTTTAACAGCTCTCCTCGCAATGTCAGGACACTCCTCAATGAAACAAAGATGGGAGGAAAGTCATCTGTCCACATAAATTACCCGTGGCAGGCTCAGTATGCTACAGTGTGCATAACACAATCAGGTGTGCATTTTCTCATATTACGTCAAAATTGCCTTAAAGTATATACTTTCAAAATGCAAATTCAATCAATCATTTGTAGAACCTGTGAAGCACCTCCAGGAACCCTGGAAGTTCATGAGACACGCTGGGAAAATGCTTGTCCCATATGTTCACTCAGAAGAAATCCTGGTTGAAGATGTGCAGAGCTTGGAAAACAGCTGTCAGAGCCTTTGGGAACCACAGACTCACCCTCTTCATGTCAAAAGGAGGAACGTAGGCCTGGTGAAGGTAAGTGTTTCTCTTGGGATTAACACTCAGGCATCTTGGTTCTCAGTTGAGTTTTGGGAGAAAGAGACACTAGCCCATTAATGGGTCCACAGGAATTCCTTCTTTAGGCTCCCATGAAGAGAGCACGGCTGATTTAAGAGAAAGCCCAAATAAATAAAGATTCCTATGTTCTTGCGGTAACTTTAATGGTTGGTGTAAAAGTTCTGCACATTAGGAATCTGTTACGAATGAATTTATTTTTAAAAATGCAGCAAGCACAAGTTGAGAAACTTTCTAGCATCACTCTGGTCACATAAGTTCTTCTGGGTCACTTGAGGTCTGGGCACCCAGCCAGGTTTGCGGGAACTGCTCTTCCCACACTGAGCCACGTGGCTTGAATGGAGAGCTCAGTGGAGACTTTCCAGTGACTCCACCTCCCCGGCGTCAGTGATTGGTTGAAGCCTGGGCATCCTCCTCAGAACTGGATCAATCATAACCCTCTAGAGCCTAGTCGTATCCCCAGGCCTGGCCAGTCAGTGGCTTTGCCCAGGGTCTTTCTTTTCGGAAATTTTAGAAGCCCTTTTCTCTCTCTGGTCCCAGGGTTTTGGGGGCTTGAAACCGCAAGAGGGGATTACAACAAGAGGAAGAACTAAGCGTAGGGAGAGTAGAGACAGCTGACGTCACGGAATTTTGGGTACGATTCTCTACATTTCCTTTAAGTGCTTGCGTCGGTGGGAGTTGGGTTTCCGTCATTTGACATCAAAGTACTCTGATGACTGTAGGCAACACTTTGCAAATACAATGTATTGTTTCCTGAGAAAATAAACATATGCACAGAATGCAAAGTACGCATAAAACTTAAGGGAAATAGAGACCTCATCACTTGAACTCAGTAGGATCCAATGACCCCAGTTAAAAAAAAAAACACACACACACAAAAAAATACCCCTGCAACGAAAGGGTGGTTAATCAGGGCTTGACTTGACGATGGAGTTGTGGCTGGTCAGTCTGACTTCCCCCAGCATCTCTGAGCGCCCAAGAGGAGCACAGAAGAGGCATAAATAAGCAGCCGTTGGTTGTGCAGAATTCTTTAACTCCGAGTGAAAAATCATGAGCTGGGCTGTGAGTGCAGGTAAACACACTTTCCCTACAGGATTTGTCACTCTTCAGCCACTGAAGAAAATGAACCAGAGAAATAGAAAAGCCCACTGAAACTGACGAAACCGGGATGACTGCATTGGCCAGAAGAGACAGTCTGTCCCTCCATACAGATGTTTGTTTGGTTTTTTTTTTGCGGTACGCGGGCCTCTCACTGCTGTGGCCTCTCCCGTTGCGGAGCACAGGCTCCGGACGCGCAGGCTCAGCGGCCATGGCTCACGGGCCCAGCCGCTCTGCGGCATGTGGGATCTTCCCGGACCGGGGCACGAACCCGCGTCCCCTGCATCGGCAGGCGGACTCTCAACCACTGCGCCACCAGGGAAGTCCCAGGCTCCGTTTTGGTGAGCATCACGAAAAGTACTTACCCACGAACTACAGAGCTTGACCCAGGTACAGACAGCTGAAGGCAAGTTTGTTCTCTGAGAGCTGAACTTGACTTCCCAGGGCTGAACAGCTCTGGTCTTCTTCTGCCAGCAGAGCTCTTTTCTAACCCATCCACCTCTCCCACGCTGTCTAAATTCCCATCTCTCCCCAGGCCATCTTGTCTTTTATGGTCCAGCGCCTCAATTCATCTGCCCCTGTGCCAACGACTCCTCAAGTTTCTCTCTACTCTCCACATTTTGCTGAATTTTAGTACAGGTTCCTGGCTTCTTGGGAACCATAGTCCTGTGCTATTTTCTATCCCGTGACTTCCCAAATTTACCTGGTTGGTTACTAGAGAATCTGATAAAATAGGCCCTTTTCTGGTTCTTAACTGTGCCTCTTGCTCAAGCCCGATGATGCTGGCGGTCTCCAGTTCTTGGTTTCCAAGGTCAGCCTCCAGGGATCGACAGTACTGGATGTTGGCATCTCCAAGGCACTCAAGCTCAGTTCTGTCTTGATTTCACGTTTCAACCACAGGACATCCAGCCAAGTGGCAGGCCATAAAAAGAACTAGGCCTTTTCTTTTTCCATACTATGGTTTTCCTTAGGCATATATGTGTGTGCCTGCCTATAACGACAGGTACGCAGACGTCCTTACTCCTAGGGACTTCTGCTCCACTAGAGCTGCAGCTGTGTAGAATCCTCAGTCGGCTTTTAGCCACACGAAAGCCGACTTCAGCAGAATCCACAGGTTCTCATCGCCCTCCAGTTTAATGAATAATCACAAGGAAAACACAGGTCAGCACCTACCAAGGGGTGAGTGGGGATTGCTCCGGCTAAGTCAGGGTCTCTCTGTGGTTCCCACTTTTCTTGAATGAGTGACTTTTTGGCGGCTCTTCCTCAGAAAGTTCAGGGAGCTGAGGAAATTCTCTCTTCTTGGCAAACGGCACCTTTTCAACTTTCCTTCAGGGCTTTTTTTTTTTTGGAGATTGATTTTATTTACGCTACTGCAGTAGGGAGAGCACCCCAGATCCAAATTCCAGGATGTCTCAGCAGGCTGGCTTTGCCTTTGCCTTTTATAGGGAGAAAGAGCCAGGTTATGGGTGGGATAATTTTACGGTTAAGATTGTTTTTGTTCAAGGCTTCTTCTCTCCCATAGGGGTGCAAGCCATTGACTAACGGCCCCCAAATCCTGAGGTCGTCTGTCCCCCATTATCTGTCCCACAGATATTTACTCTGGCTCTCCCCTACGGGGAACCATGAAACAGATGTATTCGTGCAACCATGTGCAAGCTGGGGGCTTTTCATGCCTGGAGCAAGTGGTCATTCATGCTCACATGACAGCTGCCATGAAGCTGCACGGTCATAACAATTAACGTGATGGTATAGGGAAAGGATGAGTCTAGTCAGGGAGGGACCAGAGTGGGTGGAAGTCGTCGGAAAAGCCTTTCCAGGAGCGGAAAAGCGAGCACCCGTGGACGTCCAAGGATGCAGAGGGCGAGAGCTGCTGGTCAGAGAGCATGGATTCTAGAGCCAGACCCTCTGGGTGCAAAGGCTGCCTGACTCACGCAGACAAGTTATGACCACCTTCCCATCCCCAGTTTCCTCCATAAGATGAAGTAAACACAGTGCTGAACTAGTTTTCCAACCTTGTGGCTTAAACAATACCCACTGATTATACCCCGAGCTATAGGTCAGATATCGAGCTCAGCGTGACAGAGTTCCCTGCACAGGCTGTACAAGGGTGAAGTTAAGTCATCAGCTAGGTAGAGTTCTTGCCTGGAGATTCTGGGGAAGGATCTGCTTCCGTGCTCACTCTTGCTGTTGGCAGCATTCATTTCTTGTGGCTGTAGGACTGAGGTCCCTGTTTCCTGGCTGGCTGTCGACTGGGGCCCATCTTAGACCCTGAGGGTCACTCATCTCTCCTGCCACATGGCCCCTCCATCTCCGAGTCAGCAATGGGACATCCAACCCTTGTCATATGCAGAGTCTCTGACCTCCTCTTCTTTGACCAGCCAGAGAAAACTCTGCTTTTAAAGGGCTCATGTGATTAGGTCCGGCATACCTGGGTAATCTCCCTATCCCAAGGTCAACCGGTCTGGGACTTCAGTTACATCTGTAAATTCCCTTTACTGCAGTACCTAGATGAGCACTGGATTGGATAATGAGGTGTGTGTACACCCAGGGCCTGGCCTCTAGGGAGCGCATCTTGGAATCCTGCACCTACTTCTCAGGAAATTGTGAGGCCTGAGTTAGCAAGTGTATGTCAAGTACCTGGCACCTACCAAGCATGTCTCAGGTAGGAGGATTTGCATGCAAAGAACTACCAAGTGGAGTTCCCAGAGGGATGAGAATTTGGTTGGGGTAAAAGGGGGCTGTCAGCGGTTGGGACCAATGGAACAGCTGGTGAGCGTCTTCCAGTTCTTGGCCGACGGGCTTCATTCTGATGCAGCTGGAGACGGGAAGTGCCGTCCTCCTTGGATGAACACTGGTACCCTCCCTGGTTTAGGTCTTTGCCGAGCTGACTGCAATGAGAACTGAGCTTTGAAATGAGGGGGCAGGAACCGGGAAACGGCCTCTGGATGAGCTCTCTCTGAAACCATCTGCTTGGAGCTTTTGGCTCCGAGAAGAGTGGAGAGGTTTCCTCCAGCTACAAATCCAGGGATTCAGAAACCACTAAAATCACAGCTTTTCCCAACCGGCCAAGCAAGGCTCTAATTGGGAGAAAAGAGAAATGCAAGTCCAGATCCCCACTCCTTCTGCTAGCCACATACAGGTGGTGGCTGAGGCCCCTCTTCAAATCCCAGGAGGCTCATTTCCTTTCTCAGCCTGGCATCACTGGCGGAAGAATCGAACAAGGGGCCCAGGTCCTGCTGACTCTGGGTGAATGACAAATGGCCTGAGTAAGACCCCGGGCTTTTATCTGCTCTGTGAGCTGAACTGCCTGTTCTCAATAACTCTGTGCTCCAAACGATCTCGGGCCAGCATGAGATAAGGTGGAAAGAGATAAAAAGGAGGGGATGAGAATAAAGAGATTTTATTTTCTATTCCCCGGATGCCACGGTGGGAAGAAGCTTTTTCTCCAGCAATTCCTAGGCCAGACCACTCTCATGCCCAGCTGAATTCTTGCCCATCTCTTCTGGCATCACCCCCCCTGCCGGCCCCGCCACCTGCTGCCGCTCTCCTACAACTGCTTCGGCTTCTGGATCTTCTCATAGCTTCTCCGGGAAAAACCGGAGCCAATTTACTTCCCTCAAACAGCTGTCATTCTTGCAAAGCTGTCTCTTTGCTGTGATTTTCAAAGGGAGACTCAGGGCCAGGCTTTCTTCAGTGAAGGCAAGCGGTGGAGGTGTGAAGGCGGAAGACAGGGGCGTCCGATGGAGGGAAAGACACAGGTACACACACGTGTTTGAGAAATGCTGACTCGGTAAGTGCAGGAAAATATAACCTTCTTGATACCTGAGGATGAGGTCAAGAAAGAAAAGCAGAGAGTGGAAAACTTGCATCTGTGCTGTAGCTGCCGGAGTTCTTACACCAGACAGGCATGACCCTGTCTGACCTTGACTGTCAGACCGGAGGGTTACAGAGGAACCGACCAAAGATATGAGGGCAAACGGCCAAGCCAAGCTGACCGGCTCTGACATGTCAAAGGACAGATGCTGTCTGGCTCGGGCAGCTGCTGGGCGGGGAAGGAACCCAGAGCTCAGCCTCTAAGATGTAAGGGCAGCGACAGCCTGAACCTGGGCTGCAGGTAAGCGCTGCCCTCCACCACTGCTTTGAAAGGAAAAGGCTTCATCTGGCTTGTTGGTTTAAGGTCTGAAATAGTGACGACCCCACTTCCCGGGCTCCATGTGTGCTCTCTTCTCCAGTCAAGAGAGGTGCCAAACGTGTTGGCCCTTTCGCTGTGATCAGCGGCCAGTGGCGCGCCAGAGACATTTTCCCCGCCTGCATTTTTAACTCGGATTGCTGCCGCACTCAGTTACACCGCGAGGGGGAAAAGAGAGGAAGGGAAGGAAGAGCAGCTCGTTGAGGAGGTCTGCAGAAAGCTTCGTGACAGCACGAGGATAGCACACCCTACCCAGCGTGTCAACTACATGTTGACACCCCGTGGACAAATACCGACCGAGAACCTGAAACGTTCAAAACAGTGTATAATAAGCTCCATCTGCCACTGAAATCAAAAAGAGACGTGCTGCGGAGGAAAAGGCGGGCCGTGTCCTAACTCCTATCGGTGACGAGCTCAAGTTATAGAAAGATACGTTCTGACTTCATACCAGTACTTATTAGTGTGGTGGGTTAAAATTAAAAAAATCATTCACTCAGACTAATGGGCTCCTCTGGGCCACTGGGGAGGAAATGCTGATTGGCTAGCTTATTACCTGCGCCGCTCCCAGTGAGGCAGATTGGTTTAATGCTACAATTATTCTGGATAGCAGTTCATGGTGCTAAGTAATTACTGGTAGGGTGGCAGCCACCTATGTCTAGAAAGGCCCGGCTTTTCAATACTGGCTGGGCTGTGGCTACAAACAAGGGGGGCTTGTCTGTGCAAGAGGGAAACAATTGGCAAGGTCACTCCCTGTTGTTGTTTTTTTCCTTTGCTGTTCCTTCTAATTGTCTGCACTGAAATCTGGAGCGTTGGTTGGCCCTGCACATCGCAGCAGGTACTTTTTATGTGTCCTCACATCGTCAGGGCCCTGTCTCACTTAAGGTAATGAGTGACTATCTCTCACAAGAGAACTTTGAGTGCAATTCCAATGCACCCTGGCTAATGAGTCTTCCACATTCCATTTTTAGCCCTGGTATATACGCGTATTAAAATCCTTGCCTTGACATTTACAATGCAGTTTGGGTGAAGGTTCTCTGCCTCCGGGGTCCGGTTTCAACACTTGTAAGTGTAGCTCCCCTCCTGTTATAGCCCACAAACCTCACCTGAGATCTCAAGTATTAAAAGGTAGTGATGAGTAGGTATCACAACTGTCATGTTCAACCAACCACACGAAACTACTCTGTTAGCGCCGAATACAGCAAGGTCACCAGTCCCCATCAAACCTCCGTTAAATGCCCAAGATCATTCCTGGTCAGTAAATGTGTTTTTCTGACATATAATGGCACAGAAATCAAGCTCAAAATTGTCTGTAGGACAGATTGGTGAGAAAGACTTTCGCTTTTCTTCCAAAAGATTCCCTTCGACTCTCCGTAAGGACAAAAGTAACGTAGGGAAGTTTAAGGCCACAGAAATGTGAGTTAAGTGAATATTGATCGACATTGACAAAAGCAAGCAACTTCTCCCACAGTCCCTTCTCAAATCCTCAATGGACGTGGAGATAATTTTCCAAGGGCAAAACTTCCTAGCTCACTGATCTGCACGTTATTGATGAAATAAAGGTAATATCGAAAATGACAGTGCCTGAGAAGCAATCTCAAACTGCCTTTTTATTGCGTCCAATCAGCAAGAGAATCGAGAACCACTTTCTTTTTAATACAAAATCATCAGCCAGTTGCAACTGAAACGCACCACAGTGACTTCAGCCAGTAACTCTCAATTTTTTTTCTTTTTTCTTTCTGAAGGCCCCCTCCACCCCTGGTCAGTCTCAGCACTACAGAGTAACGAGCAGTAAAACTGGGCTAGCGCTGACCTTCCATAGACGTTTAATGTCTACCCATCCTCCAGAGGGACTATAAAGCCAGCAAAGACATCTCATCTGGAAATCTCTTGTATTAAGAAAAGTGATGGGTGCGGTCCGAAAGTGGACTGAGTGACCTGTAGACCAGTGTGTACTTCAAAACAGAGTCCTAACTCCTATGAAGGCCTTCTGTCATCAGCTGGGGACCTCAGAACTGACCATTCCAGCTTCTCCAAAGGACCCTCCCACCCTGTCCTTTCACACACACACAAAATCCTTCTTAATATTAGCCTACATATGTTTGGCTTTTTTTCCCTCTATATTTTGCCTTGGATTTAAACAAAATTCCCAGGTAGATTTTTATCTCCCCAGTGCTCAAATCCCCACGATAATAAAACCGCCTGCAGGTCGTAACACTCACGGGACAAGCCACTTTGTAAATTGCACAGCGTGGCGACCATTTCAGGAAACTGACCACTGACTTTCTGCCCGGGTGACTCTCGTGATCTCTGACCCCGGGCAGAGGAATAAGCAAAGGGGAAGAGGCAGGTGGCGGGTGTAGCCTCGGTTCGTGGAAGGCGCCCAGGTCTAGAGGTAGGTGCCGGGTTCGAAGCAGCTCTCTCCCGACTTGCTCTGCTGGGGAACCTCATTCTGGAAAACCGAAGTCCGGCAGCGGCTTTCCACATCAGGGCCAGGAGAAAGAGGGGGGAGATGGCCCCGGGAACAGAAAGGGCTCAGGATGGACCCCCAGGGGCTCGCGGGGAGAGGAGCTGGGAGCACCTCCTGCTGGCGCTGCTGCCCAGAAGCTCTTCCTCGCGCGGAGATCGGCTCGGGGGCCGGGCGCCGGGGCGCGGGGTCTCACCTGTTCCAGCGGGCCACCTTCCTCCGGTAATAGCGCAGCGCCTCGGGGCCGGCCAGGAGCGAGTCCTCGGGCCCCAGCAGCGGCGGCTTCTCCGGCTCGTTGTACAGCGGGTGCGCGAAGAGGGCCCGCAGCTTGGAGCCGGGGCCGCCGCCGTCCGGCTCGGCCGGGGGAACGTGGCGCGCGGCCGGCCGAGGGCCCGAGGTGGCGGCGCGGTGGGCGCACGGGCAGCCGGGCGGGCGCTCCCGGGGCCGCAGCCGGCGCCGTACCCGGGGCCCGAGGTGGAAGTAGAGGTCGGCGGCCAGCAGCACGCCCAGCAGCAGCAGGGTCCGCAGGCGGTCCCGGCGCAGCCCCGGCATGGCCCCGCCGCGGGGTGGTGGTGGTGGGGCGAGGCGCCGGAGCCCCGGGACGGGGCGCTGCCCGCGCGGAGAGCCCCCTCCGAGGGCGGTGGCCCTTGAACTCGGGGCCGGGGCGCCGAACGCGCGGGGGCTGGCGGCGTGGAAGGGCGTCCCCTCTCTGCGCGGAGCGGTCCCCGAGAGCCGCTGTCTCCCGGGGCCCTGTTTCTCGCACCTTCTCAGCCCCGCGCCCGGCAGCCCGAGAGTCCGCGGCAGGTGGAGGCTCGGGGCGCGGGGACGGGCGGCGCTCGCCTCTCGGAGGAGGGGGAGGGCGGCTGCGGAGCCCACGGCGTCTCTCCGGAGGATGCGGCCGCTCGGGCTCCTCCTGCGGGCGGCGGGGACGCCCGTGCCCCCGGCTCCGCGGGCCGAGCTGGTGTGCGCGCCCGGCCCCCGGAGGAGGGTGACGCCGGGTCGCCCCCGCCCACTCCCGCTGGCACCTGCCTCCGGCGCCGCCCGCCAGCCAACTCCGAGCCCTCTTCCGGCCCTGCCGGTCCACCTGGTCACCCGCCCCGCCGCGCGCGCGTCTTCCGTCCTCGCCCGGGACCCCCGCTTGCCCTGCCCGGGGCTCAGGCCGGGCGCTTGGTGCGGGGAAGGTGGGGCTCCCGCGGTGTGCGCGCGAGACCTTCGATTTTCATGTTGATTTCCTAGAAAACAAGACAGCTCCCGGAAAGCCTTTCTCCTGTAAGATTTGCCAGGTGTGTGTGTGTGTGTGCGCGCGCGTGTGTGGTCTTTTCTCTCTTTGCATCTTCCCTCAGAGCACCCACTTGATCCATAAGGACTGCGTGTCGTGTGCATGTGCTTGGCACGTACTAGGCGCTCGGGAAACAGCCGCTTAGCCAAGGAAAAAGTTTGACCTTTAAAAAAAAGGCACCGGTTCCACCTAGCATGTTGGCGACTTCCTGTTTGGAGGGAGTTTGGTGCCAACTGCGCCTGCACTGTACCGAGAGGAAATCTGTCTTGCAGCGAAGGAGGGGGGTGTCCACCCCCGCCCGCATGACCCCACTCCGAACTTTTGCGGTGAGCTGGGTGTGAAGGCGGGTCCGCCCACATGATTCAGGCTTTCTCCCGATATCCTGTGAGGTCACTTCTACTTTCCCACTCCATTTTCCCGTTGAGGAAGAGGGAGAGGCAGTTGCCTGGCCCTGAACTCCGGGCTGCTCTGTTTAATGACCTGGTGGGATGGCGAAGTGCTCACCGAAACCCCCCCGCCTGCTGGATGTGGAGCGAAAGGCATCTTCGCCTGAGCGAGCTGCCCGCCCAGGCAGCAGCGGTTCCCTCCCGCGTCTGGGGACCCCGGTCTTTAACCCCGTCCTTCCCTGCTGGAGTCAAGAACCCTCAGACACACTTGGACTTGTGGGTTCAGACCAGAGTTCTTGCTCCTGTGGTTCGGCGGGAGATCCTTGTGGCCTTTGCCATCCCCATCATTTGTAAGGGAACATGGTAATAGATCCTACCCCACAGGGTTATTGTGTGGCGTGAGCCACTTAAAGCCTGTAACTTGCTTTGAACAGCACGTGGTACGTGTGAAAGATGTGTTTGCCAGAAATATGATTACTTCTTGGTTCCTGTCGTACACTGGGACAGGTTCGAGATGGTGAGTGGGACAAAAATAGAAAAGTACTGAAAAGGAAGATGCCAAAGAGGGACGATTGTCAGTAAACACAACGTAGTGGCCTAAAATGCCTAGTCCAAGTGAGCAGTCCCGAGGTGATACTATTGCCAGCTGCTCCTCTCAGCTGGGTACTGGCAGGATTTTTAGGGGTTTTTTTTGAACCACCTTCTTCTTCTTCTCTGCAGTTAATTTCGAACTGGTTTCCAGTTTCTAAGAAACTTTGCAGCTTCGGATGTGTCTAATCAGGCATCCATGTCAGAGGGTGAAGAAGTCGGCCGTGGGTCGGTGTTGTATCCGTAATAACGAGGCTGCGTTTCTGGGCTGGCAGAGGACGTGGCCATGAAGCCATCACACGTCTTATGACTTCACCTCTTGCGCACCCATGGGGTCCTGCTCGCTCAGTAGAGTCTTTTGTATGAGCTCAATTCAGGAAACAGTATTCCTGACTCAAGTAGGGACTATCGCAGCGTGTTTTCCCTGCCCTACAAAGGTCAAGGGCAAAAGGGCGTGTGGAAGTCAGATATGAAGTGTGAATAAGGTTGGGGTGGGAGAGTGGAAACCCTACAGGCAGAGTTGACCAGGCAGAGGTCACTGTCCTCAGGGTTTGTCTAAATCTCTCCTTCTCTCTCCCAGAAATGAGCCTTTCCCTTGGGTTCCTGCACTGACTCTCCACGTTTTGGGCCCTGGCTTCCTCCCCAGCCTCATCTGTGTCCCTCTTGTTGAGTTTAGTGGGTTGTTTGCTTTATGGTTTGAATTTTGTACCCCCCCAAATTTATATGTTTAAATCCTAACTCTTAATACCTCAGAAGGTGACCTTATTTGGAAGTAGGGCCAATGCACATGCTATCAGTTAAGATGAGGTCATACTGGAGTAGAGTGTATGACTGGTGTCCTTATAAAGAGGGGGACTTTGGACACAGAGGCGTATGCACATAAGGAGAATTCTACGTGAGGATGAAGTTAAGAGATCAGGGTGTTGCTTCCACAAGCCAGGGAAGGCCAAGGATGGCTAGCAAACCACCAGCAGTTAGGGAAGGGGCATGGAGCAGATCTGCCTTCCTAGCCCTCAGGGGAGACCAACCCTGCCAGTTCCTTGATCTGAGACTCTGGCCTCCAGAACTGTGAGACAGTATACTTCTGTTGTCTCAGCCACCCAGCTTGTGGCCCTTAGTTACAGCAGCCCTTGCAATCGAATCCAGTACACATCTGCATTCCTCGCTGGAGCATGACCTCCTAAAGTGTAGAAGGAGGCTGTTACCTAAGGACTGGGGGCTCTGAGGACAGGGTTTATCACTTGGGAAATGCTTGAGAAGTTTTTGCAGAAGGAATGAAGGGAAATCATTGGAGGCAGGGATCTCAGGCTATACCTCTGCAGCTGTAGCCTCTCACACAGAGCCTGGTATCCCGGAGGGGCTGAACTATTGGTTACAATAAAATAACAACTTGGGACCCTGTAGGAGATGAAGAAGAAATACAAGACATGGTTCCTCCCTTGAAGCATCTCTTATGGTTATTAGGGAAACCAGATCTGTCTGTATCCAGGAGACAATTAAGACAGAGGTCCCTGAGCAGGCTAGGGAATCTGAGCCACGGCAGAAATTAGGAGGAGGAAACGCAAAGGGCACTTGTGTTTCCTTTCAGTCTAGCTAAATATCAAGCCCTCTATTTCCAGGAATTAAATCATGAAAACAACAGTCAACATTTAAACACAAGAGCTCTTCAATCTGTGAAGGTTGCACTCATTTCTGTTGTACACATGTTCATATGTTACTTAAAACACGACTACTTGTTTCTTGTTTGTGTGGTTGGTTTTCTACACTAGGCGCTAACTCCACGAGCATGAGGCCGACATGTTCCCCCTCCTTTTCCTGCTTTCATAGGAACTCTTACATCGAAGGCATCGAGCTGAAATTAGCAAACACCTGTGGAATAAATGATACCTGTATATGTGGGTCCGTGTGTGCTCAGGTATCCGGGACGCGGTTTGAAAAAGAGTATTAAAAAAATCTGAACTTTTGGGACTTCCCTGGCGGTCCAGTGGGTAAGACTCCACGCTTCCACTGCAGGGGGCATGGGTTGGATCCCTGGTCTGGGAACTAAGATCCCGTATGCCATGCAGCGCGTCCAAAATAAAAATAAAATTTAAAAAAATTGGGACTTTTAAGATCTGACCTCAGAATATGTTAAATATTATATTTAGTTAGAATATCTAAACCTTAGGAATCCTGATGGACCTATTGAAAGAGCAATAGGTAAGAGACGTAGAATGAAATAACTATGCTAACTGCAGACATCTGTGTCCCTAAGAGATTTTGTCCACTGTATAGATGTGTATGAGGACAACGTTACCTTTACCTGCTGTCTCAGCAACCAGTGAGAGAGGAGAGAAGCAATCAGACTACGGTCAATGGCAGGTCCAGAATGGAGCGGGATTCAGAAAACTGATACTGATTTGGCGTTGGACTCATTCTTCTTATTCTGAGCTAGAAAGTCCAGAGTTTTCTGTTCACGACCAAAACACAATGCCCCCACACAATGCCTCCACAGCGCAGCCTGTGGATTTGAGTCACCTGGGGTGTTTGTAAAACGGTAAATTCCAGGGTCATCCCCTAGATCTAGTGAATCGGGGTCTTTGGAAGTGGGACCAGGAATGTGCAGTTTCAATAAGCTGATTCTTACCAGCTCATACGGTTCTGCACACACTGAGGTCCAATTCTGATACACGCTGACGTTTGGGAATCATTGGTTGAGAGGATAGTGCTAATGAGAGCAGAGTTATAGATTTGATTCCAAACGCTCCAGCTGGGATGCATTGCCCAGGGCTGGCGTTCTGACTTGTGTCATAAAGTTGAGAGAGAGAGAGAGTAGGGGTATAAGTTAGTTTGGTCCAGCACAATCCATCACCACTACTAGGGAAAACAAATAAACAAGCAGCCCCAGTGCCTGCTCTTTACAAGTGTGATCTTGCCTTAAAAAGTCACAGCTTTGCTGCATTACCTTCCCTGGGCCTCGGTTTCCCCATCTGAAACACGAAGCACAGATATGAGTCGTCTCTGAGGTCCTTCTCAGTTCTAAAAAATGATAATTGTACAGTTTTTTCTTGTACTAGCATGCAATAATCCAGCTCTTTTTGCACAACTTTATTTCCAGTGTAAAGTAAATAATTGAGGCAACGTAAGAGCACTGAGCTGGGAGTCAGGAAGCAGGAACCTCGATCCTGGCTCAGGCACGATAAGCAGCTCGGTGACACGGGGGCAAATCATCTAATGCCTCTGGGCTTCATTTTCCTCATATGTAAAATGAGTACTTTAAGTTAGACGATTTCAAAATCCCCTCTTAGAATTATTATCCTTCATGAATGATGATGAAATACGAATAAAAAAAAACTAAGAGAATTCATTGCCAGCAGGCTTGCTCTAATAGAAATGCTAAATCAGTTTTTCAGATGGAAGACAAATTCTACCAAAGGGAAACCTGGAACGTTAGGAGTGAAGGAAGAGCAACAGAAATGCTAAATATCTGGGGAAATAGATTCTTTTTCTCCTCAAAAATTAAAAAAAAAATATGTATGATAGTTGAAAGCATGTCTGATGGAGTTACAACATCTACAGACTTAATGGCCACTAAACATAAAAGGAGGAGGGTAAAGCAACCTATAAAGCCGGTAAGGGTTCTATACTCCCCTTGAAGTGGTAATATTAAGGCTAAGGAGACTGAGAAATGTTACATTCATAGATTGTAATCCCTACAAATCCTCAGTTCAAGAAGGCATAATAATCCTTACTGTGCATATTTTAACAAGATGTATGTTAATTAACATGTATGTTTTTAACAACATGAAGCAAAACTAATAAAGCCAAAGGAAGAAATGGACAAATCCAACAATTACAGCTCGAAACCAATTCTTTTCTTCTCTGCAAGACAAGGATATAGTAGAACTGAGCAGTGCTTCAGCCAGCTGGATCTAATTGACATTTACAGTATCCGCCACTCAACAGCAACATAATACATATTATTTTTAAGTGTACATGACATACGCCAAGATAGACTATACCCCGGGTTATAAAACAAACCTTAAAAAATTTTAAAGCATCAAAATCATACAAATTATGTTCTCTGATCGTAATAAAATTATACTAGAAATCCATTACAGAAGGATACCTGTAAATTTCCAAGAATTTGGAAAGATAAACACAAACGTACCATTAGACCCAGTAATCCCACAGCTAGGTATTTACCCAGATGAATCGAAGACCTCTGTGTGCACAAAGACCTGTCTGTGAAGGTTTAGAGCAGCTTTATTAATAATTGCCAAAGTTCGGAAGTAATGCAAATGTCCTTCGATGGGCAAAATAGATAAAGTGTTGTACATTCATACAATGGAACACTACTTAGCAATAATAAGGAGCAAAGTATTGATGTGCGCTACGGCATGGCTGCATCTCAAAGGCATGGTGCTGAAAGGAAGCAGCCATTAGTATGATATCCCAGAATTGGAAAAACTGTGGTGACAGAGAATGGACCAGTGGTTACCAGGCATCGGGGCAGTGACAAAGGTGTGATTACAAAGGAGGAGCCTGTTAGAGTTGTTTTGGGCGATGGACCTGCTCTGAGTCGTCATCGTGGTGGTGGTCACACCAGTGTGTACATGCCTTAAAACTCTCAGAGCTGTACCTTTTTTAAAAGGGTGAATTTTATTGGTCATAGTATTCTCTTATCTATACATTAAAAACAAAAGAAAATAAAAAACAAAAGACGCATACCTCTATCCAAAAGAACTTTCCCTGCAGCCTGCCTTATAATAGCAAAGAAGTGCAAAAAATCTAAATGTCTATCCACAGGAGAATAAGTAAATAAACTGTGGTATGGCTATACAATGGGAAACAGCAGTTAAAACGAAGGAACTGTATTTTCTGAACATAGATACATCTTCAAGTGGAGAAAGGATGGGAATATTTATATATGACACATAGGTGTGTGTGTGAGTGTGTGTGTATAGCAGGATGCTATTTAATAAACGTCAAAACTGGCAAAGCAATTCTCAATATTATTTATGGATAAATATAGATTTAGTGAAATTAGGAAAACCTTTATGAGAGGGACGATTACCAAATTCAGCAGTGAGAGCAGTGGGATTGTGGAAGATTATACATGGGTCTTCAATAATGTTGGTTATGATTTATTTCTTAGAAAAAGAGATCTGAAGTGTATATCACAAAACGTTTAAATTTGACAAAGTTGGGTGGTGAGTATACGGATGTTAGTCATATTATTCTCTGTGCTTGTTTGTATACTTACAATATTTCCTTAAAAACTTGATTTTCCTTGTGGCTCATATCCTGGGGTATTCAATCTTCTTAAAGAGGCAGTTGAGCTAAAGAGTTGGGCTTTGATATTCAGATTAAGCAGGTTAATAAAAATCCACAGTCAAGAAACTTGAACCATTTCTTTAAAAAGGAGATACATGATAGAGGGCAAAGAATACGTGTGAGAACCATCTTGACTTAAATCAGCTGTATAATATTAAATTCTATTTTGAATTGGAAGAAACCCATAAACTTAAGTGTAGCTGCTCCCAAATCATGTAATTCCTCTAAGCAGCACACTTGTGCATGTTATGTGAGTTTTATAATCCCACCGAACAACAAGAGATGCGTTTTCTCTGGTTCACTTTTTGCTACTTCGATAGCATAGCTATTTTCAGAAGGTGGGAAGTTGGGATTTTGGGGGTCTTTAGAAAGCCAGGTCTTTAAGCATTTTTCACTGCTCCTAATCCATTATGCAAATTCACAGCTAGTGGGTGAGACAAACATTAGACAAATGTAACACAAACAAATATCTTGTTCTGGCTCAAAGTTCAGCCACAGAACATCAACACAGCTGAAATAAATAGAAATGAGTCCAAAAAGCTTTGAAAATTAACCTGCCTTCAGTCAATGTCTTTTGAGGGGGGTGGAGAAGTGAAAATTACCTTGCTGCGGTTTTTCATGACTAGTGTACCTTTCTAAACATCTGGGTAATTAAAGAATCTTTCCTCCCTGAAAGGAGGATTTCAGATATCTGTAACACAATATTATCATATTTTAGCCCCATCAGACAGAGAATTATACAATTCTCAGTTGTGATAAGTACAATTCCATCATCTTAACTCCTCATGGTTTTCGGTTTTTAAACATTTTTAAAAAGTAATTAATTAATTTTTTGGCCACGCCCCGTGGCATGTGGGATCTTAGTTCCCCGACCAGGGATCCCACCCATGCCCCCTGCAGTGGAAGAGTGGAATCTTAACCACTGGACCACCAGGGAAGTCCCAGTTTTTTGTTTTAATTGGGAAGCAAGGATGAAAGGTGTGACAGATGACTAATCATTTTGGAAGGAGGTAGATGACTGTAGCCCATCCCTGTGCAGAACTAATCATGTCCTCTTCTCTCTGGGTTAGGCTAAGTCCCACAATTCAAAATCTCCAACTGTGTTCACCTCACAGTTGGGAAAAGGCACTTGGACCCTATATTGGCCTCTATATTCTCCTTTTGTTCTCCCCAAGAGGTATGGTGACCGTAACTCATGAACTAAACATCTGAACTTAGGGTGCAGCCCATGGTTTCACATGTGCTCTAACAACGTCCCATCCCCCGAAATACAGGAAGTAGAGCTGCTGTGACCAAGCACACATGCTGGGCCCTCATTTCCTTTCGGTGTTCAAGATGCAGCCTTAGAGAGATGAGGGCTGGAGCCTGAGGTTACAGGTCTAGATAAGGCACTTCCAAAGTCGGTTGCACAGCTCTGCTAATGAATTTAACCACTCTGACTCGTACCAGCTAGAGAGAGGTTGCGACAGCACGGTGTTGTCATGATGGATATGTGCTTAATTATAGAAGTAATCCATGACCATCTTCTCTGTGGGTAGTATTTGGACAATATATAAGCTTTTAGAGTAATAAATGGACGGCCCCCTTCCCCCTCCCTCTCTTTAACCGCAGCCCCTTCCCAGGGGACAATATTATTGGCTGGATAGAACTCCTTCCAATACAGCATATAATCACATAGTCTTTCCTCCACCTTCCTAGTAATCAAGGAAGTGCAAATGAAAGCAATCGACGAGGGATACTTTCTTATCCTACTGTCATTGCTAAAAATGAATGAAAATATCCAGAATTGGTTAGAGCCCGGGGAAGGCATTGTACATGGGAGCAACCGTTCTGGAGCTTAATTTGGTCACGTCAGTGCATTGAGACTTGATTATCTGCCAGGCTCAGTTAGGAGACTGAAAGCACATTGGTTATTTGAATGAGAAAGATTTAATCAGAAGGACTGTTAGCTAGTAAAAATGATAGGGCGCCTTTCAAGGATCCAGAAGTAGCACGTGCAGAAAAGAAGCTCTTGCATCTAGGCTGAGGAGAAGTGGACAGTGAAGGAATTAAGGTTGAGGAAGATTCTCCCACCCCCTACGCAAGGCTGAGACTTAGATCTCCTTGGAGGTCATGTGTCCGCTGCTGGAAAACCCAGCCACGGGTAGCGGAGAAACTGTGCACACAGCACGCCGTGTGGATCTGTAGACGTGTCCATGGAAGGTGAGGCAGATGTCTGAGGCCATGGCCAGAGTGGCAGCGGAAACAGCTACAGTGTGGAGCTGTTCACGTGGCTGAGCCTGGGGTTGGAGCTGGTCTGTGAGGGCGGCCTCTTTGCTGCCTAAAAAAAGAGGCGCTGGGACCCAGAAGGAAGTGTCTTCCTGCCACTGTCGCCTTGCGGTTTTTCTACGGCAGCTTCTGTCGACAAAGCCCCACATTGTGCCAGCTGGTAGAGGAGAAATGTTTACAGGGTCCAGCTCTGGTTTCACAAAGCAGGGGCAAGAAAGGTAGATTTGGAACTGAGACAAGAAATTGATAACTGGCACAGACTTTGACCTCTAAATTCCATTTTTAAAAATCTAAGGAAATCATCAAACGTGTACCTAAGTAGTTAGATAAAGAATGGTTACTGCAGTATAGAAAAAAAAAAAAGGAAATAAGGTCAATGTTCCAAAGTTGAGAACTGCTTAGGAAAAATCTGTAAGATGAAGCTCTATGTATTATTATCATGAACATGTGTCTGTATTATTAGGTAAAAGATGTATTAATAGCAACTTTTACATTATAACCCATTAAGAATATATTTATACATATATTTCTGTGTATGGGTAGAAAAAGACTTTGAAAGGTTTGGTGTCTTATTCTTCAACTCCTGGGTATAATATCTGGTTCACAGCCGTTGTTCACTATTTACTGAACAGATGTATTGTGTTAGCTTCCTAGGGCTGCTGTAACAAATGGCCACACAGCTGGCACTTTTAAACGACAGAAATTTATTCTCTTGCAATTCTGGACACCAGAAGTCTGAAAGCAAGGGCCATGCTCCCTTGTCTCTTCCAACTTCTGGAGGCTCCAGGTGTTACCAAAAGTGGGGCGTGGCTCCTCCCTGCACGAGAGGCTAGGTTGGTGGAAAGTCTGCTTCATTCCCGAGGCTGGCAACTGCGGGGAGGGCAGACCCGTGTCCAAAGGCCAACTCCCTGACTGACAACCAGGGCGAGAGGTTTTAAAGGGGAGTTTCAGGGGTATATAGGCAGAAGGAGGGGGCTACATGTAGAGACAGCACAGTCAGCTTGACAGTCGTCTTGAAATTGATCCTGCGGTGTCTGACCAGCATCATCTTGATTGTTTTAAGTACAGCAAATCTTCAGTGCCAGGGTAGGTTTGTTCCCATTTTCCTGAGGCCTTGGAATTATGGTAGCTTATGTCACAGCTACAGTCTGGTCATCATGTAGTTAACTTCTTCCACCTGGTGGGGTTTCAGTATCTCTAAGGCAGCTCACAGGACATGGCTCAGAATATTATCTCTAGCCCTTGAGAAGGAGCCAAAGGTCCTTGACCCTGTTTAATGACTCAGCTGTTATTATTTTGCCCTGTTTGCTTTCCTTTGCTTCTGCATTTTCTCACGTCTCTAATTAAACTTATTCTTTGGCTAAAGTTTTTCTACAGACGAAAGGCAGGTGGAGGACATGGGCGGGAAGGACCACAGGGCCCCGCTCCGGTCACAGGCATTCCTTGGCCCGTGGCAGCACCACTCGAGTCTCTGCTTCTGTCTTCACGTACTTTCTCCTCTCCTTATGAGAATACGAGCCATTGGATTCAGCACCTATCGGATAATCCAGGGTGCTCTCATTTTGAGATCCTTAACGTAATTACATTTGCAAAGAACCTTTTTCCCAATCAGGTCACATTTCCAGGTCTAGTTGACATATCTTTTGGGGGAAGTGGATGAGCACATTTGACCCACGACACGTATGACCAAATACATAGCAACATGTTACAGTGGCTTCTTGGGTGGTAGGATTTAGGGATAATCTGAATTTTCCTCTGTCTTTTTTTTGCTTACCAGTATTATTATGATTTTTATGCAAAGATCTTTGTATTACTTTTGAAATAAAAAGTAAAAAAATAGCTGGCATATGACAAATGAGGGACTACGTTGAGAAATGCCGATCTCATCCTCTTGAAGATATGGTTGAACCCACAGTTCACAAAACCCCAAACAACTGTATCCACTTAGAGAAGAAAACGGGGAGGAAATAAGGCATCTCAGGTGGAGGGGCAAGTTCATCACGCAGAGACCTGTGTTCGGTTATGCTCTAGGGCAAACCTGAAGAGCTCCCAGCTCAAAGCTGGACACGGAAGTCGGTAACCAGACGTCCACGCTTAGCCTCCTGGGCACCTGAGTTGAGCAGACTTGTGGTCTGGGCAGCCCTCACCGCCTATAGCAGCAGATCAGGTCTGGAATCTCCCTGCATCTCTTTCTTTCAGCGTAGACCTCCTCCTCCTTTTCCATCTCATTCTCAGGCTATGATTCATTGATTAATTCCTAGGAAGATGTTGCACCATTAAAATAGGAAGGTCTGTGACGTCAAAAGATCCGGGGATAAAAGGCATTTTAAAAGGCTGACATCTTCTTTTATTTAGAGAGGCAATCTTTCCAAAAGGAAAGAAAGGAAAACACGGCAGTTAGGGTATAATTATCTTTTAATTTTTTTTAAAGCTGTAGTTTTATTTCCAGTCTCTTGTGGAGGTTAATCTTATTTTGTTTTAAAGCTTGAAGTTTAAAGCTAGCCTAAAACATGGATGAATATATGCTATACTCAAGATTCTAAATGTCTTCTTGGTGATAGATTTTTAAAAATTAGGTTCATTAAAAAAATAATAATCACATATTAATCAAAAGAAAAGAAGAGTAATTCATTATGATCTTCAAAAATCATTGCCGGGGCTTCCCTGGTGGCGCAGTGGTTGAGAGTCCGCCTGCCGATGCAGGGGACATGGGTTCGTGCCCCGGTCCGGGAAGATCCCACATGCCGCGGAGCGGCTGGGCCCGTGAGCCATGGCCGCTGAGCCTGCGCGTCCCGAGCCTGTGCTCCGCAACTGGAGAGGCCACAACAGTGAGAGGCCCGCGTACCGCAAAAAAAGAAAAAAAAAATCATTGCTGATTTCAGATTGACACATTAACAATGATGTTAACATGTTAAGGTATCAGTTAAAATGTTGTGAATGGTTAATGATGAACGTATAAATACCTGAAATGTGAGAAAATGCCATGCTTTTTAAATTAGGACAATTTTTGTTGTTGTCGTTAAGAGCCAGATAGTAAATATTTCAGGCATTGTAGGCTAGATGGTCCTTGTCGCTATGATTTAACTCTGTCATTGTAGTAGGAAAGCAGCCAGAGACAATAGTAAACAGACAGCATCTCTGTGTTCCAGTAAAACTTTATTTACAAAAACAAGTGGTGGGCCAGATTACGTCCATGGGTGGTAGTTTGCTGACCCCTGAAAGAAAAAATCAGAAAGTTGCAATAGGATACCAGTAATACAGTACTGGCTGTCTAGAATCTGGGAAAGCAGATTTTTATCTGCTTTGTTGTTTTTCTTTTTCTTTTCTTTCTTTTCATTTATTTTTGGCTGCGTTGAGTCTTCCTTGCTGTGTGCTGGCTTTTTCTAGTTGTGGTGAGCAGGAGCTACTCTCCGTTGCGGTGCGCGGGCATCTCATTGCAGTGGCTTCTCTTGTTGCAGAACACCGGCTCTAGGTGCGCGGGCTTCAGTAGTTGCAGCACGCGGGCTCAGTAGTTGTGGCTCATGGGCTCTAGAGCGCAGGCTCAGTAGTTGTGGTGCACGGGCTTAGTTGCTCCACGGCACGTGGGATCTTCCTGGACCAGGGCTCGAACCCGTGTCCCCTGCATTGGCAGGCGGATTCTTAACCACTGTGCCACCAGGGAAGTCCCTGTTGCTTTTCTTGTAAGAAGGAAATGCCAACATATTTGTAGCTATATGTGCTTTTCTTGGAAGATTAATCTGGGATCAGTGATGATTGGTATAAAAGGAAGAAAGAGAAAATGAACCTCTGTCTTTGTGAAATAAATTGTTAGATTCTCAGAAACAGGAATCTTTTCAATTAATTCTCTTGGCAGTGCTTCTGCCCATGATGTTCTGGGAACAGATTTAATACATGCCTTGTAAGTTCACCTTACTATACAGAGCTTTTGCCATATGGAGTTATGTGTTGAATGACTGTGGTTTATGTCATAAGATAGCTGAGTCTGGAAAATAACCAGTGATGACATACACAAAGGGGCTTGAATGAATTCTTTCACACGTGATTTATTTATTCATCCTTGTTTATTTTTCCTACGTAATATTTGGTTGCAAGATAAAATTTAAGAGGAAAGTAAAACAATAGAAATTGATGATGTTTTGGAGAGAGTATTGATGGAATATGGTTATATTCTGGGTTAACAGAGATACACAATCAGGGAGAACAGAGACGTAGACATAGATAACAAATGTATGGATACCAAGGGAGAAGGGGGGAGGGGTGGGAGGGATTGGGAGATTGGGATTGACACATACACACTATTGATACTGCATATAAAATAGACAACTGATGAGAACCTACTGTATAGCCCAGGGAACTCTCCTTAATGCACTGTGGTGACCTAAATGGGAAGGAAATCCAAAAGAAAGGGGATATATGTATACGTACGGCTGATTCACTTTGCTGTACAGCGGAAACTAACACGCCATTGTAAGCAACTATACTCCAATAAAAATTAATTTCAAAAAAGGAACCAGAAAAAAAATAAAAAATAAAAAAAATAAAAATAAAAAAATAAAAAATAAAAAAAGGAACCAGGGAGGACTGAGCACATTAATTAGAAAGTGAATTGCTTTGAATAAGAATATCTGTATTTGGTAGTTTTGGTTAGTTGAGGAAATCACTAACCTCTTACCCCTTTACTTTAATACCTATTAAATGCTTATTTAAGCAAATCGAATAAAAGGCATGAACTCATGTCCTTTGCGTCCGTTGGGTTCTCTGGGATACAGATGCTACGTACACAAGATTTACTGGGCGGAAGGGGCCATCTGACTGCGGTGAAGCTCTGATAGTCTCTACCAGCCCAGTGGAGAGCTCTGGAGTCCTGTGTTGGTGGGGATTTTGCACCATGCTTTGCTCTGTCATTGGCAGGGCTGCCTTAGCTAAGAAGTGATCTTGGCAACCGTGCCTGGCTCAGTTAACTGCCTTAAAAGCTCTGGTATCTCAGGCTTTCATCTTCTGATCCATTCTTCATGCTGTTGCTGAAGCTCCTTCTGCAAAGTGTAAATCTGTCATGTTGTTCCATGGCTTAAAATCTTACACAATCTACACTATTAAGGCCTAACTCTTTAAGAAGGCGTCTCTTATGGTCTCATGACTGCTCTCATTTGGGCTTTATCTTTGGCCACTTCCTGCTATGTACCCTGTGTCTCATCCATGTTTTTATACCCATATCCATTGTGAAATACCTAGCATACCCAGACAGAGCTAAGCCTCATTAAGACATAAATCTTAAATTCTGTCTTACCTGTCTGCATAATTCCCCCCCCCATACCACCTGGGAAGTTCTAGCAAGGTTGAAACTCATGCTCTTCTAATAAAGCTCAAATGGTTTCTTAATCTTTGTGAAGATGACAAAAGGCTGGCTGACTCTGGCTGATGAGTTTGGATTTGAACATGGTGCTTTAAGCTGATGGTGTGAAACCCGAGTGGAAACACCAAGGACTCGGGGAGTCTGGGGGTGGGAGAGACATTTGGACATAAGGATCTTGATGAGGTCAGCATAGATATCACAATCTATTCTGTGAGAATGGATGAGGTAGAGTTTTGGAAGAATGCTTCAATGTATTGGGGTGCAAGTAATAGAAGTACAGTCAATAGTTGATTACTTACCTCTAGACCTGTTGTTGTTCAAGCATATGGGAAGTTTCAGCATTGGCTTGGAACTTCCTTGATGTCAGGGGACAGTCTTGGCTTCTATGTTCTTCTCTTGACCTTCCCTCTTGGTGACGAGATGGCACGGCTCGATACTTCATGTTCTTACGTGATGACACCCCGAGAAAAAGGGGATGGGCGGGAAGAAATGCTTTTCTCCTTGTATGCCTCTCTTATAGGAAGTAAAATGTTTCCCTGAACCCCTAAGAGGTCTTCCCTTTATCATGGATCAGAAATGGGTCACATGCCCATCCCTACACTACTTGCCGTCAAATGGGAACATTTTGCCGTGATTGGGTTGAACACCTTGTTGTATTAGTCAGGTCATGTGAGCACGGCAACCATGAATGCTTGCTATAGAGTTTACCAAGACTCAGGACTGGATCACAGTTTTGAGAGAAAGAACAAAAGACTAAGACAAAAAGACAGATAAATAAGCCGGCGGTGTTGGTCGGGTAGAAAGTGGCCATCAGTGTTGAATGAATCAGAGAAGTCAAGAGGAACAAGGGCTGAGTAAAGACTGAAGAATGTGACAGTGAAGAAATTGTTGGTGAACTTTAAGAGCAGTTCTTTCCACTGAATGCTTGGGTTGGAAGCAAAAGGTCGTGGAGTCCTGGAGCAATTCAGTGATGTGGAAATACAGGTAGAACCTGTGTAATGATGTTTTTAGAGCTTTGACAGTGAATGAGAGGGCGGTGAGCCAGGAAGGCAGCCTTCATTTGGGCAACAAATGAAGTGAAAAGTGAGAGGGTTTTCAAAACGAAGGGATCTGGGTATGTTCAAAGGCAGGTGGGAAGCAGCCAGGGGAGAAAAAGAAATAGAAAGGATGTAAAAGGAATGGAGAAAAGGGGTCTCCTGCGTTCAATGGAGGGTAGAAGTGAAAAGCTCACTTTGGAGGAGAAGAGGCATATGATCAAAGAATGGAGAGAAGGATGAAAAATGTTGGTGGATGTTTTGAGATGTTAACAAAAGAAACGCAAAGGCTCAAAATGGATCTTAGAGAAGCAGGAGGTCTGGTCATTTCTAGAATTTACGGAGGAATAAAAGTGGAGAGTGGAGGTAGAGGGAAGGAATAGGTTAGAAGTGACAGATTGAGGAGACAGGAGAAGATCTGGAACGTCAAGAATCGGGAAAATTTTACAAGTTTAGAATAGAAACTAAAAAAAGGAAAAACAAACCCCCTGGGAAATTAAATTTGATGACCAAAGGGAAACGGGAGCCAGAATCCTATAAATTTCCCCGGGAAGGGGAGGATTTATAGATGAAGAGGAATTTGACATGGAAAATTCACTTTTGGCTTTTCCCAACTGCCTGCTGTTTGTGCAATAACAAATAATGTTTCTCAAAACCCAAATGTTTCAATTTCCTCAGTTGAGAGATGCCATGTTGCTGTTGTTCTATTTATAAAGTAAGGCTTTGTTTGTTCAATCTCACTCAGGATGAGAAAGCTGAAAATAAGTCTCTGGGACAGAATTCGAGCCAGCTAAATCAAGGCTGCATATAGGATACACACTGTCTGTATGAGACACTAGTTTTTGAGAGGGCCTAAAATATAACACCCCTCTAACCTGCCTTAATTGGGAAGAGTTGAAAAATGGACATAAGAATTAGACAGATGGAGGTAAAAATATCACCTTTCTTACTCACAAAGCATTATATTGTAGGGCATGGGTTAATCTGGCCAATAGGTTTGTGTACATGCCCCTGGATCAAACTTGCATCCCTCCCCAAAACTGGAGGCCTCCTTTGCTGGAATGATCCTACCCCAAACTTTCTGGGTGGCCAAGAAGAAATGAGAATTCAGTGAGAATACAGGTTAACTATAGGTGGCTGTTTCCTCAAAGGGAGAATGGAGGGGGCTGGGTGCTGAGTTGAGCAAACTCAGATCCTTTTGCCAAACTCATGAGTCAGATAAGTCATTTTCTCCTTCCCTGGGGTGGAGTCACTAAGGGGGGAAGGGAGAGCCCTGCGTATCATGCTAATAAATATTGTTCCCATAGACTGTGTATTAAGTACTCCTCCCCAAACAAGGCACTTGTATTGGGTGCAGGGGCACAGGGGGTTACAAAGACAAATAACACATGCCCTAGGGTTCAAGGAATTTATAATCCAGCATGAGAGAGTAGATACAGCATGATGCAATGGGTAAAAATACAGAGATGCACGAGTGTAGGGCATTCAGTACAGGGTGAGGGAAATGGGAGAAACTGATGTTGAAAGGGGCCAGAAGCAGCCTTCACAATCTTCATTAAGGAATTTGGTCTTTATTAGACAGGACTAAGGAGCCATGGAAAGTTTCTGAGTAGCAGAGCGAACAGTTGGGTTTTGTTACGGGTTATTGAACGTTAAGTTCGTGTGCCCAACACATAGTGAGTCCAAACAAACTGAAACATGGGAGTTTGGAGCAGAGAAAGGTTTATTGCAGGGCCATGCGAGTAGATGGATGTCTCCTGCCCCCAAAGCCCCAAACTCCCCCAAAGGGTTTCAGCAAAACCTTTTTTAAAGACAAGGTGAGGGAGGGCTGTGGTTGGTTGTTGCAGACTTCTTAGTGCTGGAATCCTTTGTTCTTGCAACTGTCTACATAGCTCAGATCATGGTGTTCCTGTCAACCTTCAACAAAACAAATGTTATTCTCTGTTCTGCAACTTTTTAACTCTGTGTGAATGGAAAAGTGTTATTAAAGGTCAGAGACTTGAGAATGGGTTGTCCTGTATATTTCTGGCTATAGGCAACATTCTTTTGCAAAAGGTGCAGAGACAGCATGACTAAGCACAGGCAACACAGCACAGAGGTGGAAGTGAAACAAAGAGATCCACAAGGAGTCAGACGTACTCGTCCCCACCAGAGTTTCAGGAAGGAGTGTGTAGGATGGGCTAGAATGGAGGAGAGGCTCAAGGAAGAGGCAATGAAGACCTGACTCAGGCAGAATTCAAGAGAGAGACCAGAGATGGAAACCACAGCGGAGGATTGGTTTGGGGGTATTGAAGAACGTGGGACAGTTAAAGGACCTCCCAAGACAGGCAGGAGCAAATGAGGAGAAGACATTGAGTTTGGCTTTGTATGTTTTGAGTTGGATAGGTTGGAAAGGTTTGTGCTCTTTTAGCAGGGAGTTAGACATAAACAAAGAAACACACATAGATGAAAAAAAATCAACGAGCACTTAACCGTGAGGTCAGCCCTGTCTTAGGTATTAGAGACACGAGGGTAAAGATGTTAGATTTTGTCCTTGTCTTCATACAGCTTACCATTGATCCAAAATCTTCCCATCTATGAATGGCAGGCTCTCAGCCCTCATTTAAATGATTTCCCAGATGTTGAGGGGACTCTCTCAACGGGTGGGTCCAGAAACCAGTCTGTCCCCTGCAGTGCATCTGTCCTCCCATTCCACCTCCCATTCCTCTGTTCCATCCCCACTGCCTGAAAAACCTGTGCTCGGGGAAGCATCAATGTCAAGTGCAAGGGTGCCACCCTGGACTGCGCTCCATCTATGCTTTGTCTCCTGAGGTTGCAAAATATCCCTTTTTCTGTCTATAGTTTTACAACAGCTGCCCTGGTTTCTGCCTCTACTGTCTTCCCTCCTGCTGGACCTGAAAGGGACCCCGTGCATGGACACGGTTTCATTCGTCTTCATTTGGTTTGTTCTCCAAATTTCCTCTTTCAAATGCCAGTTACAAATGGAGGAGGCTCCCAAGCATGTGAAAGGAGATAGAGATGTGTGTGCCTGTGTGTGTGTGTGCCTGTGCGCACGCGTGGTCTGTACTAGCAGCAGGCCGGTCAAAGTACTTTGCAACAAAGTACAATGACTAGGACTTCCCTGGTGGCGCAGTGGTTAAGAATCCACCTGCCAATGCAGGGGACACTGGTTCGATCCCTGGTCCTGGAAGATCCCACATGCCGCAGAGCAGCCAAGCCCGTGCGCCACAAAACTCTCTCTCTAGAGCCCACAAGCCACAACTACTGAGTCTGCACGCCACAACTACTGAAGCCCTCACGCCACAACTACCGAGCCTGCACTCTAGAGCCCGCCAGCCACAGCTACTGAGCCTGCGTGCTGCAACTACTGAAGCCCGTGTACCTAGAGACGGTGCTCCGCAACAAGAGAAGCCACTGCGGTGAGAAGCCCGTGTGCTGCAATGAAGACCCAATGCAGCCAAAAATAAATAAATAAAAGCAATAAATTTATATATTAAAAGAAAGTACCGCGACTGTTGTGTGAAGGGAAGTAAAGAGCCTACAAAGATGATAGTGGGTCTAACGGTCTAGGACAGAGATTCCCAAACCTTCTGGGTTCACAGAGTCCTTAGTGCCTTAGGGATTCTTCCGCAGCGCGCGAGGCCAAAAGAAATACCCAATTTCTGTTTGTTAAGTGATCAGGTCCAAAAGACTTAGGGTTTATGTCCTAACAATTTAGTAGAAGTTTGAAAAATAATACACAGAAATCGAGAGAAAACTCTTTTGTTTTAAAAAATGATTACTTGCTAACGTTACATGTGTGCTTTGTGGGGATAACTTCTCAAATGTTGGCATCAGATCAGACCCCGCCACTCTCAGGTCCTTTCCCACAGTGATTGTCAGGTGGTTTTTTTTTTTTTTTCTTGCGGTACGCGGGCCTCTCACTGCTGCGGCCTCTCCCGTTGCGGAGCACAGGCTCCGGACGCGCAGGCCCAGCGGCCATGGCTCACGGGCCCAGCCGCTCCGCGGCACGTGGGATCTTCCCGGACCGGGGCACGAACCCGTGTCCCCTGCTTCAGCAGGCGGACCCCCAACCACTGCGCCACCAGGGAAGCCCTGTCAGGTGGTTCTTGCTTTTTGATCACGCCAACTGCCCTAATCCCAACTTTGCTCAAATTTGATCAAAAAGAAGGCAGTGATCTAACGTTGAAACTGCAAAACCTTGAATTAGGAATTATGTGTCCAACAGATGTCAACCACTGTAGGATTTCCCTTGAAATTAAAAAATACCCCAGAGTGTTCTCTGTGCATTTGCTACCGTGCTCCGGGGCATCACAACGCATTGGGGTAGGGGGCTCAAAGGAGGCCTCTGCGTGAAAGGAGGTTTGAACCAAGACACTATCATTAATGAACATTAATTAATGGGTAGGAATAGTCCAGGCAAAAGGGTCCCTGTAACAACGTAGTGAACAGGGTGACATTTTGTGAGGGTCTCGTTCACGGAGGAATGTGGATTTTACAGCCCTTATCATGATCTGAGTTTTTATATGTATACGTATATACATATGTGTGTGTATATATATGGTATATACATATATACATATGTGTATATATATGGTTATATGTGTAATGATATTTTATATGTAAAATATTTTAGATATTTTATATATTATGTAATGATATAGTTTGTAATACAGAATTATATACATTATTTATATTTTATATAGTATGTAATATACTTTACAATATGAAAGCAGCATATCTACACACGTGAATATACACTCACATCCGACTGTCTTCGTACGGCCATGCAGGGATGGGAAGGTTGTTGGCTGGGCGTGATGAGCCAGAGGGTGTGCCCAGTGGAAGCTGTGAGTCCTGGGTTTGTAGCACAATCAACACAGTTTTAGAACTTCCTCTAGCAACACTTGGGAAGAGGAACAGAGAAAATGGATGGTTGGCTTTATTCAGGGTCAGGAATTGCTAAAAAAAAAAATTAAAAAAGCTGTGGCAGAAAATCATAGGGGTTTGAAGGTGTGAAGATTTCGGAAGTTTGCTGCCTTAACCTTCACAGTGCCTTGTCGCGGGGGCACTGTTGGAGGGATGCCTTCTGTGGCTCTTTATCCCTGATTTGTAAAATTCTGTGAGGACGTGCCTTTGATGTAGGTGTCTTTTTGCTTCTGATGCTGGGCTCCTAGAATGCTCTTTCAACCTGGAGGCTCCTTTCTCCTTGGATATATATATTTCCTACCTACTGTTTTCTGTTTGGAACTAGAGCTCTTGTTATTATTTGGCTGTTCAACCTTCTGGATTGATCCTTTCTTTCATGTCTCTCCCCCTCCACCCAATAGTTTTCACCTCCTTATCTCTATTTGTTCTCTTTCTGGGAGAGAAACTAGGATGAACTTCATCTTCAAGTTCATCAAGAGAAATTTTTATTTTGAGAGCTTTCTCTTTACTTTTTGAGAACTCTCCTTTGCTCTCTGATTAATAAATTCTTGTTTTATGGATACATTATTCTTCTCATATCTCTCCAAGGATGTTATTTAACATTTTTAAAAAATCCTGCATCTTCTGTTTTCCTTTCCTCTTCCTCCCTCCCTCCCCTCCTTCCTTCCTTCCTTCTTCCTTTTTCTCTCTCTGTCTCTTTGTTTCTTTCTCTGTTTTTCTTAATTAACCAAAGTTCTGAGAAAATTGAGAAATAAGAAAAAAACCTAAGGCAGATGGGAGATCAAAACACCACTTTTCTTAAACTATTAAAAGCTCAGGTTGAGATGTGGTTTAGAGTGAGAGCCACGTGGGCCTGTGACCTGCACCCTAGAATTTGGAGACTTATATACCCAGTCATGGGCAGTGCTGGACCCAGACAGGCCTCCTCTCATGGTGAGACTTAAATCAGGGAAGAGCAGAAGGAAACATGCTGTCTCCTGGACAGACTCTCTCCCAAGAAGAAAGGGAGGGGGTCGCTGAACTAAGCGTGGCCAGATCTTCCCAGATTAACCATTCTTGCCCTGTGGGAGGAGCAGGTGAGAGTTTGGGAGAGGCCAAGAGTGAGTCACATCTCCATTCAGAAGGAGACACCGGAAGTTGGTACGTTTCCCTGCTGGCGTCTGCTTGCGGGGAGGGTCCTTGCCTGCACGGGAGTAGGTGAAGGCGTTGATGGTGATGAATATCGGCTTCCACTGCATCCTCTAGGGTGACTTCTTGTGACCCCCTCCCACACTCTGTGACATCAGATATCTCCAATTTATGTGTGTCTGGGAAGTCCAGCAGTGGGGAGAAGCAGTTCTTTTCTCAGTCCTCTTCTTTTATTCATGATGTTATCTGCCCGGCTAAATAAGCCACTCCTCCTGCCCTGCTTTCCATTCTTTAAGCTTCTATCGATCCATTCAAGGATATCCCTTCTCCTGAAGCCTCTGTCCTTGAGAATTTATATTTCTGTTCCTTTACTGTGTAAAGAGGTGCATTAAAGCGCAAGCTCTGGATTCTTACACTTGCTTTGCCACAAACTAATTGTATGGCTTTGGACAAATTCCTTGGCTGCTCCAAGCCTTAGATTTTTTTCATCTGTAAAATAGGTTGTTATAAGGTTGTTTTGTTTTTGTTTTTTTACCAAGTCCAAGTTTATACTGTTTGCCACATGAAAGGACAATAAATCGAAAAACTAGTTATTGGGGCAAGGAATAGTGACTTTATTTGGAAAGCCAGCAGACCGAGAAGCTGGTGGACTAGTGTCCCAAAGAATCCTCTTCCCTGAGTTAGAATTCAGGCTTCTTTTATACTGAAAGGGGAGGGGGTGTGGTTGGTTGCTGCAGACTTCTTGGTGTCAGCATCCTTTGTTCTTGCATCTGTCCCCATAGGTCAGGTCATGATGGTCCTGTAAACCTCCAACAAGACAAATGTTATTCTCTGTTCTGCAACTTTTTCTCTATGAGTGAACGGGAAAGTGTTATACCTATAAAGGTCAGGGCCTTGAGAATGGGCTACCCTGTATATTTCAGGCTATAAGCAACATTCGTTTGGTGATTAACTTCTAGCAAAAGCAATAGAGTACAAAGGTTAAAGTAAAAGAAACAGATCCAATATGGAGTCAGATTTGTTCTTTCCTATGACAGTTTAATGTTATAATACCTGTAAAACATTCATATCAATGTCTGACACATCATGATACATTTTAGTTATCATCATTATAATCTCATTATCTTCTTAGCAGCGTTTTGGGAAGGGTAGGGTGTAAATGCGAGTGTTCTATCACCACCTTTCTATTCGGTCTTCAGTGCTCTCATTCTTATTGGTGTTTCATCCAGACTGTTAATTTCCACGGAGGCAGCGTCGATCTTTCTCTTATTCTTTACTGTATCCGTTGCACTCGGCACAACACATAGCCCTGGAAATATTTGTGGAGTGAGTCAGTGGAAACAAATTCTCTCATAATGCTCTTTGTAGGAGGCCATATTGTGTAGTACTTGAGAACATGGGCTTTTGAATCAGGCTTCTTGGGCTTGACTTAGTGCTGGGTTACTAACTGGTTGTATAACCTTGGACATGTTCTTAATTTCTCCAGTTCTCAATTTCCTCACCTGTAAAATGAGGGTACAACAGTGCCTGCCTCCTAGGGCTCATATGAAGACAAAAAGAAATAAACTGTATGAAGCCCTTGGCCTAATGCCTGGCGTGTCATGATTGCTCGGTAAATGCTAGCTGCTGTTATTGTTATAATTGTTCATTTCCTGCGCACCAGTCCCTGGGACAGGCACAGTGTACACGTCATCGATCGAGCGCCTACAGTTTGCTGTGTCCTGTATTTAATCCTGTAGTAGTTAAGAGTGTGGTATCTACAGTCAGATGGCCAGGGTTTGAATTCGGGTGTCAGATGAATAATTTTGAACAAGTTACTTGATCCTGTTGAATCTTACCATCTTACCATCAATGCTTGTGGAATGAGGTTATAAGAAAACCTATCTGTTGGGTAGTTATGAGGCAAACCTTAGCACAGAGCCTAGCACAGGGTCAATACATGCTCAGTAAATATTAGCTGTGTTGATGACGACGATGCTGGTGATTACTGTCGTTACTGACTGGGGTTCTTGGCCTCCTTAATCAATAGAAATTGACTAGAGACCAGACAAGAGATTCAGGCAAGGCTTTACTGGGGCCCCTGCTGCAGCAGGGGGACCGAGAACAAGTAACAGGTCCCCTTGTTCGCTCACTGAGGCGGGGGGCAGCTGGCTCCTTACGTGGGGTGAGGGTAGGGGTGCGTCCGGGGGTCGGGCGGGAGTGCTGGCTGACGCGTTCTGCCCACCCCTTGGTGGTGTTGAGTGCAGGGGGCCTGCGCAGCACCCTGCTGTCGCTCCCGGCTCTTCAGAAACAGGCAGTTGGGTTCTTTTGGCCTTTTTGTATCTTGTCGTCCAGAATTTGCCCCAACTGGGCATGCACGCAGTTATTTGTAGTCCCATGTAGTTTCTGTGTATTTTGTTGCTTGAGGAGACGTTTGTCCAGGTGCAAGCCCTGCAGCAAAGGGTCCCAGGTCCCAGCCTGTCTCACTATGACAGTGATGATGATGACCATGACAGAGTCATGGCGATGACAATGTCGACCATGATGCTAGGGACGAAGGGGACTCTACTGACTCGTGAAGTAGCAGAGCGTGGAGGTCATATGCTCAGGTTATAGCATCAGAAGGTCCTGGAGTTGAGTATCTGTTCTGTCTCACTGATTGTGTGGCCTTGGACAAGTTCTTTTCTCTAGTTACATTTCTGCATATTCATCTGTAAAAACATTAACTATTTCACAGGGCTGTTGGGAGGTTCAAACAGGACACTATATGTCATCAACTCTAGGCTGTATATTGTCCATAGTTTAACATCTCTGAAGTCAAGGATGCATCTTACAATTATTGCCAGACAGGTGGCACATGAATTGGATATTTGTGAAGCAAGTATTCATCAGTGGAGAAATGACCACAGTTCCATGTTTTCTTCTTGCAAAACAATGACGGTTTCATGAGACCCTAAGGAAGGGATTCGATAAAGTGAGTCGATATCGACTCATTCGATATCGATGAGTAGATAAAGCTGCGTTATTTATTTATTTATTTTGGAAATACACACAGAAGGATTTTTTTTATCCCTTGCTAAGCTATGTGACTGAAGGCAGGAGAAATTGTGAAGTTCCACAGACTAGATGGAAGAAATTTCAAAGCAATGAGAGGTTGTCGTGGTTGATTGTAGTATGATCAAGAAAGCACCAACATCGAAAGCTGCAGAACAGGTGTCAGTGTTAGAAGAAAATCCCGGAGGAGAATCATTGGTCGCCTGAATTTTGTGTGGAAAAATGTGGACGTTGATGACAGATTGAAAAACGGTTTAAAACGTTCAGACTCAGCGTTTTAAATGTCTTATATTTTCTTTCTCATTAAGACACACACAGGGCTTCCCTGGTGGCGCAGTGGTTCGGGGTCCGCCTGCCGATGCAGGGGACGCGGGTTCGTGCCCCGGTCCGGGAAGATCCCACGTGCCGCGGAGCGGCTGGGCGCGTGAGCCATGGCCGCTGAGCCTGCGCGTCCGGAGCCTGTGCTCCCCAGCGGGAGGGGCCACAACAGTGAGAGGCCCGCGTACCGCAATAAAAAAATAAAGTAAAATACACTAAAGTCTTGTTTCACTGTGTGTGTATGCACATCGGGGTCAAAATTCATTGACTATTACATTGAAGATTTTGTCCTTTCCTATGTGTATATTTTTTCTTAGTATATTTTTGTACATTATATGTATGTTTTATATTTGATAACTTGATAGGTGGGAATAATATATCTGTTTGTTTGTTTGACCTTGCAAGTGGGTCATCATTACACCTGAAAGAGGGCCACCAAATTTCTTTGATTGACCATCAATACATTTTTTTTTTTTTTGACAATTAGAATTTTCCTCTCTGGCAAGTTAGTGAAAGCCTTATTTGTATTGTATCTGCAAATCAACATTAAATCTCCTTGGTGGATGCAACTTAAAAAAAATACAGTAATGTCTTGGAAATTTCTTTCCATGTCAGTAAATAATAGACCATCATTGGGAATGAATGCAGAATGTTTCTTTGTACGTATCTGCCATATTTTGCTTAATCAATCCTCTAGTAATGGACTCTTAAGTGATTTCTAATTTTTCTCTATTGCATAATAAAGCACGCAGCGATAAACATCCTTGTGTAATTCCTAGAATTGTGACTGCTGGTTAAAAGGTATGCTGGTTTACACTTTGATACGTATTTCCAAGCCACCCTGGAGAAATATTGCTCACTGTTGTTTCATTTTTATGTAGTAAAATCGATCTCTTTACTTTTTTTTTTTTTTTTTTAGATGTTGGGGGTAGGAGTTTATTAATTTATTTATTTACTTTTGCTGTGTTGGGTCTGAGTTTCTGTGCGAGGGCTTTCTCTAGTTGTGGCAAACGGGGGGCCACTCTTCATCGCGGTGCGTGGGCCTCTCACTATTGCGGCCTCTCTTGTTGAGGAGCACAGGCTCCAGACGCGCAGGCTCAGTAGTTGTGGCTCACGGGCCTAGTTGCTCCACGGCATGTGGGATCCTCCCAGACCAGGGCTCGAACCCGTGTCCTCTGCATTAGCAGGCAGATTCTCAACCACTGCGCCACCAGGGAAGCCCGATCTCTTCACTTTTTGATTTCTTCTATTCAAACCTTGGTAGACGTTTTCTTTTCAAAGCCTTGGCATATCTTTTTGTCATTGTTTTCTATAATTCGAGTTTTTAAACAGATACAACTTTAACCCAACTGGAGCTTGCAGGCATTTGATTCCCAGTTTTATTAGAAATAAAGTGACTAACTTTTTCTTCAGGGCAGTAGTCAGGTGGTTGAGGTAGGGTTTACTTTTGTGTAAATATTTATTATTATTCTTATTTCTACAAGTTGTTCACGACTCTTTCTTGTGAAAAAAATGCAAAAACAAAGCACAAAGCAAGAGATAAATAAACAGCCCATGGACCTCTTCCACCACCCCTCGACCATCACATCCATTCCTCTCCCCAGAGGTAACCTGGGTTTATTACTTTTGTGTGTATCCTACCATTCGCTTTCTTTTGTATTTACGTATATGACATGTGCATATAAAACCATGTAGATCTTGTGTTTTTGTTCTAATATAAATGCGATCACGCATATGTATTCTGCAGATTGCTTTTTCTACCCAGTAATATGACGTGGTTCGCTGTCTGTATCCAGACTTACCTTACTCCTTTTAACTGGTACATAGTCTCTCATAATACAGAGAGTTTGGTTTACTTAACCATTTCAACTAATGGACATTTAGGTTTTTGCACTATTAAAAAAGATGGTGCTGTCAGCAACCTTGTATACGTGCTTCTTTTGGGAACATTTTCTCTAGGAGGATAAGAGAAGCAGAATTTCTAGGTCAAAGGAGAAGTCCATTTGAAGTACAGTTTCATTTCATTTTCAGTGTTTCTCGACCTTTTCTTCCCCCATTATCGCTGCCCCTGAGAAAAAAATTAAATTATTAAATGCAATTAAATACTTCAATTAACTAAAATTAAATGTGTCTCTGATGAGAGAAATTAACTTCTAGGAAATAAGATTCTGTGGGGTAGAGTTGAGCTTTGGAGGGCCACGCACTGTTCTCATGGCCAAGGTATTTTCACCTCTAAGAACTGATTTTCCTCCCACCGAGAATGCATGATTTAGATAAACACAAGCTGAAAACATTTTTTGTTGGGTGGAAAAGACACATCCCTCGTTTGTGATGACCGCAGGATGTCACATGGAAGTCTTGTCACGGGGAAGCACTTAGCACTTGTGGCTTGCCTGGAACCCTCAAAAAATAGTTACTCAATTGAACTGAATGTTGATGGTAACCATGTCCAAGGATGTTATCACGCTTGTTCTAAAGCAGAGCAGAGAGACACTAACTTGTCCTCCTTCCTCATATCTTAATTAGTGTTGTCAAGAATCACTAGAATATTGCTAGGCAATTCACAGAGGAAAAAATGTGGAAAAGAAATAACTGGGCTGGAGACTGTCACTCATGGGAGTTTGCTCACACATTCCTTTTGTAGTAGCTTTTTTTTTTTTTACATGTTTAAGAAGAATGGAATCTGAGGCCAAGGAGACTCAGCCTTTGAAATATGCTTTGTGACAAGCAGGATGGCAAGAACACCAAGCCATTGCGTTGGTTCTGTGAAAAAAACTTTGATGACTGACTCTGGAAGAAATTGGGCCCCTCGGACGTTGGAAAACTGCAAAATGAAAGCCATGACATTTAGAAATAATTACTTCTAGCTCTGCAGTATGAACGCACCAATCATCCTGATGTGAAAGAAAGGCGTTCTAAACAATCACAGGAATGAGACACAAAGTCACCAAGTGGGGAGGCTTGGAATAGGGCTGGAGACACAGCTGCTGTCTCAGTGCTGTTGGGGCAAAGAAGGATGCTCACCCCTTCTGTATTTCAGAAAAGCTGTGGTCTATTCCTCCCTGCACCGGCCGTGTAAATCTTGGGCAAATCGACTGGTGATTCTGGTCCCTGGCTGAGCTGGACGAGCTGGAAGCCAGAAGGTTTTGCTCAAGTCACTTGGGTGGAGAGATTTAACGTCAAAACATTTAGAAGTGCCGCTGGGAGCTAATAAAATGCTCACGTAGGAATGAAGAGACTTCCTCAAGCTCTCAGTCACACTTTTATGCATATGTGAATGTTTCTATTTCCATAGTTATGGTTTCCCTTTCACATGGATTAGAAAAAAAATACAACTTAGCACATCAAACTACTGATTTCATAGGTCTTATTTATTGCCTAGGATGTGGCTTCTAAAAAAACCAAATTCATTGTAAATTGATTTATGTAAAAATAATGTATAAGGGTTGTATATGTAAATGGTTTAAAAAAATGAAGCGTTTCTAGAATGACTAGTTTGAGAAACAGTGATGTAAGCCATTCTTTCCTAGAGTTGACTACACTGCCCACCATTTAGCGTGGACCCGACAGAAGCAGTTAAAACCATTTACTGTGTCTTCTGCCGCTGAAAAGGAAGAGCAGGGAAGAAATCTTCAAGATGATCTCAACTCCTTTGTTAGGTATCGACACACAAAACACCTCCTCTTACAAACACTAAAAGCTGACGTTTCTTGAGAGCTCACTGTGCCAGGTGTCGTCCTAAATGTTTTTAATGTATTTTGTTCCATCTAATCCTTTCGACAATCCTGGAAGCTAAATTCCATTACTATCATCATTGTCCCCATTTTACAGATTAGGAAACTGAGGCCCAGAGAGCGCTTTGTTTAAAGCTGTAGAGCTGATAATAAAGAGGGCAGGGTTCGATCTCAGGCAGACTCCCTCCAGGCCTGTACTCCTCTCTGTGCTTATTATAGGGTTTCACACAGCTCCCACCGTGAGCTGGAGCAGTTGGGGGTCTCATTTTTTAAAAAAGACTTTATATATTTTTTAGGGAAGTTTAGGTTTAAGAAAAAATTGAGAGGAAGGCACAGAGATGTCCCATATACCCCCTGCCCCCTCCCCCCACACAGCCTCCCTGTGATCCACATCCCTCACCAGAGCCGGACGTGTGTTACAATGGATGAACTTACATTAACTCATCGCCTGAAATCAGTCGTTTACCTTTGGGTTCACTCTTGGTGTTGTATATTCTATGGGTTTGGACAATTGTATAATGACGTTTACCTATCGTGATAATGTCATACAGAGTATTTTCACGGCCCTAAAAGTGCTGTGTGCTCCACTTTTGGGTGGGGCCCGAGAGTGGAGCACAGAGGAGCCATTTGTAACAAGCTCCCAGGTGATGCTATTCCTGTGGATCCTTGGACCACACTTTGCATATAAAGACCCAGAATCCTTTGTGACTGCAGGAAGCACCTCTCTTGTCATTTCTGTACCTGTCCTGTCTGTAAAGCAGCAGCTGAGTTAAACGTGTGCATGAAATTGGATCCACACTCAGGATATGCGGCCATCAGAGGGGAACCAGATGCAGCACCTGTTTTTCTGTGGATTTCTCCCTTCCTTTATTTGTTGGCTAAAAATGTAGCCTGTCTAGCTCCTCTCAAAGAGAAAAGCAAACCGTGGCATCAAGTCCGCAGAGCACAAGGTGGAGGCTGCCCCTTCCAGGGAAACAGGGTTCCTAGTACGTTTGGAGAGGTTCGCTGTTCGTCTTGGGCCTTGGGCTGCACGTTGGTGTTTAACTTTATGTAACATTCTGGCGCTTTCCCTAAGAAGAAGTGTTTCGAAATTGTTTGCCGTCCCTGCTCTGGGATGTCTATAAAGAAACAAATTGTCCTTTAATACGAGATGACTTGGCAGTAAAGCATGGCCTGTCCCTTTTGCTGTCCAGAAATTTCCCAAACTTGTGGCCTGTAAAGTCTTCCTTTCCATCCTTCCCTGAGATACCCTTTGAGACAGGAGCCTGCCAGGAATGCTCGCCTGCTTTGCATTCAATTGTATAAATTGTCATAGGTGTGAATGTTAAGCCCAGAAGCCTGAGTGTACACAAGAAAAACAACTTACAATGTAGTTTTGAAATTCAATCTAACTTCTTTTTCAAACCCTTATTTCACCAGAGTGGAAAACATTTAATCTCGGTTAACTGTTTTTTTTTCTTTTTCTGCTCTAGGATTGTATTTAAATTTGGGGGAACCAAATGTCCCACGGGCTTATCTGCTCTTTAATGAGGTTACAAGGGCATTGGATGAGACAGCTACCACCCAACTTGGTCTTCCTTCATTGGCCCAAGCATGTCCCCGTAGGGGCTTCCTTGTTCCTGTTGCATGGTTCCTACCTGGCTTTACTCTTAGGATGTTTTCCAAGAAATATTTTGTCTAAGCTGAGAGTCCTTTCCAGGGCCCTAACATCCTGGGCTTTTGAAACATCACAGTCTGGAAAGTATTATTTTTTCCCTTTGCTTCCTTCTTTACATCATCTCCTGAACCAATAAGCATGAAATATCTTTGCTGTTAAAAACAGAAGAAGGGCCCAAAAGGAGAGAACAAAAGTTAATAGTATTTGAAATACATTATGTTGCTACAAAATCTAATGACCCAGGTGAACTGCCGTGTAATTTGTGTAGATCCAAGTGTGTTTTGATTTTTTCCACCCTGTAGGCATTTTAATGATACTATAATTCTCCTAGAAGCTACTCTTCATGTTTGGCCTTCTTTCTTAAGGTTCAACCGATGTCTGCTAAAAACGTGTGGCGTCTGGAGCGGTGGGAGCTCCGGAGCTGGAGAAGGAAGGAGAATAAGAGAAGCCTCCTGGAAACTTTGCTGGGTTACGCTTTGGAAAACGTGGCTTATACTAATGGCCCAACCTATGTGCGTTTGTAGCAAGGTGAGATAAACTAATTAACTCAATTCCATTCATTGAGATAGTACTGGTGGCAAGTTCATTTTACTGTGTGCTGTAACTGGGTGGTAGTTAAGGACATCAGCTTTGGAGTGAGAGAGCGTGTGCTCGATTCCTGGTTCTGGCGCTTTTCACATTGTTGGCCTTGGGCAAGCTACTCCACCTCGCCAGTTTTTAAAATGGGGATAAGAGGAGTACAGCACCTGCCCTCCGTATCCGCGGGTTTCATATCCGCAGATTCAACCCATGGAGGATTTCCAATGGCGAAATTACGATCTGCGGTTGGTTGAGTCCTCGGATGCAAAACCCCGCGGATGTGGTCGACTGTACTCGCTTAGGACAGCATTTTATATGAGGGACTTGAGCATCCCCAAATTTGAGTATTGGCAGGGGCTCCTGGGACCCATCACCCAGGGATGTCAAGGGACGACTGTATGGGATAGGGCTGTTTAAATGTTTGAATGAGTCACTCAGATGCCTGTTAAGAGCTTAGTGCAATGACTGCCTGGCCTGTGGCAAGCACAGAATAAATGTTAATTTATGATAATCTTCATACAGATAGGGTTGGTTTTCTGAAAATTTCCCCTTTTTAGTTAGCATCAAGGAGGTCCATTGTTTGGTCCTTGTTTATGAAGATGGAAAAACCCAAGAGGCACAGAGACCTTTATTTAACTGTGCATGAGTCTGAAAGCAGGCAAAGCCTCTGATGTACACTAGCCACTGTCTTTTTCACCATGGGAATTATGGCTCTAACATATTTTATTTTGAGCATGTTGATTTAGCAAACCTAAGACCCTGGTTTTAATATACAAGATCTGAAGCATGGCCTCTTGTAACATATTCTCAGATGCTTGCGGTGGGAAGACTAGGTTAGGCTGTACCTGGTGACATCACGACTGGTCATGTCCAAGAAGCAAGACACATGCTTTGGAGTTGGCAAAGGAAAGGGTATTTTCACCCTAAACACACGGTTCATTTCAGTAATTGAGGCTGGATATTCACAAGTTGCAAAACTCTAGACAGGTGTTCACAAGCCCGTGAGCAAGGACTGATAAAATTCACAGAGCGATAAGCTGAGTCTTATCATCGGAGAGTTCATACATATGCAGGAGTCTCCGTCTGCTGCCACGAGTGTGATTTCTGGGCTCCTGCGCCAATTTTAGGGACTCCTTCTATCCAGGACCCTAAGCTTGGGAATGACAGACATCTGCCAACCTCTGAGTTCCAGCTAATCCTTTTTGGGATGTGTCCTTGGAGCCCCACTGCCCACCTACACACTCTCCTTCACTTCTTTAATATTCCCCCCCTCCTTACCTCCCCCTTTGCTTTTTTCTTTCTAGCCTGCTCTCCACCCAAACAAACATCACAGAAATTAACCAGTATCATCCGGTGAGGCGCAAGCTGCATGGCTGTGCGGTACAGTATAATACTTTACCTCTTTCCAGAGAAAGAGTTTGGAATTTTGGTCCTGCCTCCACCCATTTCAGATTAAAAAGGCTGACAACAGCAGCTCCCGTGAGGATGTGGGGAAATGAGAACCGACTTCATGACTGCTGGGAATGTAAAGCTGTAGAAACACTTTAGGAAAAAGTCCTGACAGTTTCTCATAAAGTTTATACACTTACCAGACGATCCAGAAGTTTCACTCCTAGGTGTGCACGTAAAAGAAATGAAAACATACATCCACAAAAAGAATTATACAGAAATGTTTATTGCAGTTTTATTTATAACAACAACAACAACAACAGAACCCTGGAAGCAGCCCAGACGTTCACCAGATAGTGAATGGATAAAGAAATTGTGATATATCCATTCGGTGGATATAAAGCCATAAAAAGAAACAAAAACTACTTTTTACGGGCATCAGCATGGCTGTATCTCAAAAACATTATGATGTGTGGAAGGAAATAGAGTAAATGGTATCCATGAAATTCTACAGCCGACAAAACCAGTCTAGAGTGACAGTTCAGTGGTTGCCTGGGGCTGAAGGTAGACATGGAGGACTTTTTGCCTTTTTTTTTTTTTGTGGTACGCGGGCCTCTCACTGCCGTGGCCTCTCCTGCTGCAGAGCACAGGCTCCGGACGCGCAGGCTCGGCGGCCATGGCTCACGGGCCCAGCCGCTCCACGGCATGTGGGATCTTCCCAGACCGGGGCACGAACCCGCATCTCCTGCATCGGCAGGCGGACTCTCAACCACTGCGCCACCAGGGAAGCCCGGACTTTTTGGAATGAAGACAAAATTCCACATCTTAACTGTGGTGGTGGTTACACAGATGTGTGTGTTTTTCAAAACTCACTAGCTGTATATATATTTTCCCAGTTTTATTGAGAAATAATTGACATACATCACTGGATAAATTTAAGGCGTGCAGCGTGCTGGTTTGATTTACATATACGGTGAAATAAATGAAATCATCACAGGTTTAGCTAACATCTATCATCTCATGTAGAGACAATAAAAAGAAAAGAAAGAAAAAAGAAGGCAGATTTTCTCCTTGTGATGAAAGCTCTCAGGATCTGAACAACTTCCCGATGTATCATGCAGCCGTGGCAGCTGTAGTCATTCTGTTGTGCATTACATCCCTGATGCTTATTTACCTTTTTAGTTTTTTTTTAACTTGAAGTAAAGTTTATTTTACAATGATTCGGTTCCCTGCAGAGAACCCCCTGTAAATGTCCATCTTAATTATGCTATATCCTTAAAATTTGTCTATCCTTAAATTTATGGTTGCAAAGAACATGCAGCAACAGGGAAAATGCTTATTAAAAAAGAACATGTTACAAAATCGGACCCCTTCATAACAACTTTATTTGAAACAGACGCATAAGAAAAAGGATGGGAAACATGTACCAAATCCCTTAACACTGGTACTGCTAGGATGGTAGGATTCTGGGTGATCCATGTTTCTGTCCCTCTAATTTTTACCGAAATAAAGAAAATTCAGAGGCAGTAATTCTGTTCAACTGTAGGGCCCACTTCCTTCAGAAATACCTGTGTGTAAAGGCAAGGTGGGAGGGAAGACTGAGTGAGCTGACCTTTGGAAGGACTTAGATTTACCTCTTGCCTTTTAATTTTTAAGAGCTCAGTCAAGTAATACAAGGGTAGACAGTAGCCACCCTTTCCAGCTTCGGGTCTGAGAGGAGAGGTACACAAAGCTTTCCTTCCCAGATTCCTCTCTCCCTGACCTGCTATGACCTAGAGATTTCAAGGGCTGTGGGTGGGAATGGAATTCTAGTCCTGACCTGGAGAACAGGAAGCAGAGGAACAAGGAACGAATGAGATTCTCTCATTAGATAACTTGTTGCCTAGAGCCAAGAAGGAAATCAGCAAGGCAGTGTAGCCGGATAATTCAGGATAATTCAGGCTGCTATCGGCTGGGACACATCCTGTCCGTATCAGCTCAATGGAAAGACCCTGGGCCTGGGAGTTAGATAAACCTGGGGCGAGAACCGTTTGACCTTGGCTAACTCACTTGCCTTCATTAACCCTCAGGTTCCTCGCTGAGAAAGGGGGATAGTAACATCTATCAGTAAAATTTAGACTTGTTTTGTTACAAACATTGGAACCTCACCCAAGACAACTTCAGCAATTTATCTTAAGGCTGCTTCTGTATCTATCTCATGTAACTTACGGAAAAAAAAGGAATCGGGAGCAGGAAAGCCACTGGAACTCCGGGAAAAAGAATTTCTTCTTTCTTTTCTACTTTTCCGTTGCCGATTTTTTCATTCTCCCATCCCACCCTCCAGACCAGCTCCTAAACTACTTATGGGGGGAGGGGGAGTTTGGGAGGATATCTGTATAAACTTGGCTGTGGAAGTCATTATTTTAAAATACTCAATTGGGGCCTTTCCATATTGGTGACACAGGTCTTCTTCCAAGCTGTTTCTCGTGTTGAGTGGTGTGCTCCGGATCACACGGCTTCTGCTGCACGTATTAGTGGCCGCAAAAAGCCTGCCTCGGTGCACAGGAAAAGCCACAGCGCGTTCTCCGATGCATCCAAGTGAGCTGTGGCCTAGGAAGCGCTTCGTCTGTGTGCTGTTTCATCCAGCCACAAGCTTGTCTTGTTGGCTTATAAAATTTCAACAGCTGGAGGAGAGCGGGGATGTGGATGAGGAAGCCCGCTATTGTTCCTGTTCTTTAAACTCGCACCCTGGGGGGGCGGGGGGAACTACATGACAAGTACTAATGTTTTGTGAATTTCCCTACCCGCCCCCCTCGCCCCCCGTGCATGTGCATGACCAGAGAGAGAGAGAAGGAGGGAGAGAGACAGAGAGATCAAAGCCAAAAATACATAACAGGTTGTGATGTCTTACCTCTACTGATAAATTCTCTGAGGTTAGTCAGTGGAGTGCAAAAAATCCCACTTTTAATAACTGTAAAGAGAAAGGTTGCCATACCATTTCAGGGTTAAAGTTAACAGCTTTGGTCAACAGAGGGGCTGGCCTTTTGCAAGTTTCTAGAAGAGATACTCTGATTGCACCAGCTTGGGCAGCCACCCCTTTCTAGATCAATCATCTGTGACCAGGGGCTGAGGTCACCGCGTACAGAATGGATTCCAGGGGTTCGCGACTTTGCAAAGGGACACAATGACATGTCATAGGGTGCTGGACCTATCCTCTTCCAAGTGTCCACCACACAAGCTCAGGAAGTGATGTGAAGATTAGATGTCTGTCAAAACCCCAGTTTGAGACTGAAACAAAACAACAAGCTTTTGTTTCTTTTCCTGAAGCAAAACCCTGTTTCCTGAGAGCTCAGGACGAGTTGTCCATTCTGCTTACTCTTGGCTCTGCTGATACACCAATGCCGGGATGGGGTAAATCATTGGTATTTCTAAGAAACCATTCCCTGAAGAAACCATTTCCTGAAGGAAGCAATTACCCGTCATAAGTATCTTTCAATTTTCATTTTATCGCACAAAATACTCAGTCTTGATAAACTCCAGCTCTACACTGAGCTTGACCTCCTAGGTTATTTCATGAATCCTCACAGGAATCGTTTAGAAGGACAGTTATTATCCTTCTTTTGCAAACATGTTAATTGGAGATCAGGGAGGTGAAATGGCTTGCGTTAGGTGATTTGACTTAAGTCATCCAATTCCTAGTTTCATGCCATCTTCATTAGACAAAGCGGGGTCCTTTTAAGAGTCTCACACTCTCATAAATAGCTGAAGTTGTTTATTTCGTTAGAATTTGGTGTTTGATCAAGGCTTGGAAAGTTGCGCTCATTCCATAATGACCATGAGGCACAGGCTGGGCATGGTCTTTGCCCTCGGGTAGCTTACAGCGGCAGGACTGTAATATTGCTGAACAAATAATTATAGGGCAGTTTAATTATTTTTATCCTGAGTCCTGTGTAGAAAATGTACAGCGTATTTTGAAATATGCCTCTTAAAAATAGAGAACTTGGTGCCCCTGGTGGTGCAGTGGTTAAGAATCCTCCTGCCAATGCAGGGGACACGGGTTCGAGCCCTGGTCCGGGAAGATCCCACATGCTGCGGAGCAACTAAGCCTGTGCGCCACAACTACTGAAGCCCGTGCACCTAGAGCCCGTGCTCCGTAACATGAGAAGCCACTGCAATGAGAAGCCCGTGCACCACAACGAAGAGTAGCCCCCGCTCGCCACAAGTAGAGAAAGCCCGCGTGCAGCAACGAAGACCCAATGCAACCAAAAATAAATAAGTAAATTTACCAAAAAAAAAAAAAAAAAAAAAAGAGAACTTAAAAATCTTCCTACCCCTTGATCAAGAATTCTATTTGCAGGCGTTTCTAATGTTTAACTTATTTTTTAATTTTAATTTTTTAATTTTTAATTTTTGTACAGTTTCAAAAGGTTACACTCCATTTACAGTTATTACAAAATATTGGTTATAGTTCCCGGGTTGTACACTACATCCTTGAGCCTGTCTTACACCCAGTGGTCTGTACCTCTCACTCCCCCACCCCTGTACTGCGGCTCTCCCCGGCCCCCATCACCGCCACTGGTACCCACCAGTTTGTTCTCTGTATCTGTGGGTCTGCTTCTTTTTTGTTATAGTCACTAGCTTGTTGTGTTTATTAGACTCCACATATAAGTGATATCATTACAGTATTTGTCTTTCTCTATCTGACTTATTTCACTTAGCATAATGCCCTCCAAGTCCATCCATATCGCTGCAAACAGCAAAGTTTTGTCCTTTTTGATGACTGAGTAGTATTCCATTGTGTGTGTGTATGTCTATATGCCACACCTTTGTGTTTTGAAGTGAACTTTTTTGTTTTCTACATGCATCTTTGTAGTACTGGCACTGGTATTTTCTGAGGATACACTCTTAGAAATGGAATTTCAGATTCCAGGGACATGGGCATTAACGAATTAATATTTGTGCGTTTACAGTCGTACCAAGAGTGTACGACAGTGTCTTTGATCTTGCCTTTTTGCTAACAGTGGATGTTTTCAATATCATGAAAGTATTTCCTGTAATAATTTTTATCCCGCTAGAGTTTCAATGAGGTTCAGCATTTTTTTCATGTTTGCTCATGATTTGGGTTCCTTTCCTGTTGTCTGTTCTTACCGTTCACCTGGTCTCATTTGTTTGTTGGTCTTCTGTTGTGCTGTTTTCCCATTTCTCGTTGATTTGCAATAACTCTACATTCTGGATATTATTATTATTTTTTTTTGCGGTACGCGGGCCTCTCACCGCTGTGGCCTCTCCCATTGCGGAGCACAGGCTCCGGACGCGCAGGCTCAGCGGCCATGGCTCACGGGCCCAGCCGCTCCGCGACATGTGGGATCTTCCCGGGCCGGGGCACGAACCCGTGTCCCCTGCATCGGCAGGCGGACTCTCAACCACTGCGCCACCAGGGAAGCCCTAGTTATTATTTCTTTATATTTTATTTGCTGAGCATATTTTCTTTCAGGCTGTTATTGGTTTGTTTGATTTTAACTCTATTTATGGTATCTTTTGTAGTGCAGATTTTCCATTTTTTGTGTTGTCAAATCTGTCAGATCTTTTCAATTAGACCTCAGTTTTATGTCTTGCTTAGGAAGTCTTTCTTAGCCTTAAAATTATAAAAAATTTGTCTATTTTTTCTAATGCTTTTGTAGCTTGTGGTTTATCTCTGGGTATTTAATCCATCTGGAATTCATTTTTGTGTATGAGGGAGGGATCTAACTCCTTTTGCAAAATGGAATATCTCAACACAATTGTTAAATAGTGTTTCTTTTCCCCTCCACTTGGAAAATGCTACATCCTATACTATATGCCCACACAGTCATGCTTTTGTTTCTGGGCTGAAAATAATTAATTCTAATATAGAACTGTCACCAAATCAGTGCAGTTTCCCCAAAATCAAAACAAACTAATTTTCTTGCAAGAAACAGTCCCCTTCCACCTCTGATTATTCTTTTACCACTCGTACCTTTAGCCCTTATGGCTGGTTTTCTTTCTTTTGTTGGTGTGGTACTTTGTGTTACTCCTGAAACATCTGACCTTGTGAACAGGCTTGATTTCCCCAATAAATGGTGGCGAGCCTGGTAGCTTTTTCCCCTGCATATTCCCCAGCTCTGAATTTAGCCACTTTCAACAGACTTTGCCTCTGGAGTTTTCTTTCAACCTTGTTCTTGTTTGCTTCCAGGAGAAATCACCATATGCTGGAATCTTAGGAGTGGGGAAGGGTCATAGGTTATCAGGATCACATACAGATTCCCAGGTCTCACCCCTGAAGTTTATTGGTTTGAGGTTTAGCCCTAGAATCTGCACCTTTACAAAGCTAGGCCTTTGCTCTTTCTGCAGGCTAATCTCTCGTTTGTAAATAAGATGACAATTGGGCAACCAGAGCTGTGAGAACAAAACGTCTGGTACAGCAAATGATTCTCTAGGGTCACTCTTCTGGTTTCCTAACAAAAGATGCTACAAATAAACTCTTGGGTCCTATTATTCCAAAGGCCACTTTGACATTTGCTTCAGTGAAACAAGATGGAGTTATCTTCCTAACAAAAGTAACCAGCAAAGCCAAAAAAAGAAAGAAATCCAAAAGCACTAGATTGTAAGCATCTCTGTTGAGTGTCTTGCATCCTTTCAGCATACGTGGGGATTACGCATTATGCCTTCACACTCCTCTCTCTTCTGAAGATGTCACTGAAGAAAGATTCCAATGCTAGCATCAGTCAGTTGCTTGGAAGCTGACCCCGGCTGAACCATTGCTTCTTTTTCCACCGCCTCTTCTGGAAATTATTAAGAGATAAATGACAGAGACCAAAATTTAAGAAAATGCCAGGAGTTTGTTTATTCTGATCTGGTTCCTTAGAGATGCAAATGCATCAATTGTGAATATGATGGGTGGAATCATAGTATTTCAACCTGCCATCTCTACATCAAGGCCTAATTGGGTCTTGCTAGGAAAAGACAAACGGGTGCTCTGTTTGTCAAGACAAGAGAAGAGACTTTTTAGAGCTTTTACCTCTGATAACTCAAGTCCAGACTCAACAAGTTAGTTCATTTATAAAGGGTTCCATTTCTTTTTTCTTTTCTTTTTTTTTTTGCGGTACGCGGGCCTCTCACTGTTGTGGCCTCTCCCATTGCGGAGCACAGGCTCCGGACACGCAGGCTCAGCAGCCATGGCTCACGGGCCTAGCCGCTCCGCGGCATGTGGGATCTTCCCGGACCGGGGCACGAACCCGTGTCCCCTGCATCGGCAGGTGGACTCTCAACCACTGCGCCACCGGGGAAGCCCCAAGGGTTCCATTTCTTAATGCTAATGTATATGCAAATAAGCACCCTTGTCTCCGTACAGATATACGCACAGATGCACACCCCTAAGAGTGTGGCTTTTGTATTCATCGTTGCAAGATAGCCTCTATACCTAAAATTACATTCTTATTTAGGCAGGAAGAAGGTGGAAGGGCAAAAATCAAGCCAGTTGAGTCTGTCCTTAAGAAAAGCTCTCCTAGAATCCTTTGCACAGGTCCCCGGACAACTCCAGCAGTAGACATAGCTGAGGATAATAAGCTTACAATATTCCTGCCTCGAACAAAGGTGAGACTCGTAAGTGAAAAGGGGAGTATGGATCCTGAGAGTTAAGTAGCAGTGTCTGTCTTGGGGTTCCTCCAAAAAATTTCCCAAACCTTTGTGCTTTCCTGCGTCTCACCTGCAGCAGCCCAGTGGTACCACGATCCACTGTCACCTGCATCCCCTTCTAACTGATCTCCCTGCACAGTGACTGGTTATCTTTTTATTTATTTTGTAGTTTTTAGTTTATGTTTTTAAACGGCTTCACATTTCTTTCTTTCTTTTTTTTTTTTTTCCTTTGGGCCGTGCCTCGTGGCTTCTTAGTTCCCCGACCAGGGATCGAACCCAGGCCTTCGATGGTGAAAGCTCGGAGTCCTAACCACTGGACCGTCAGGGTATTCCCTTGTAATCTCTTTAAAACGGTGTGAATTTGGATCACTTTGCTGGTTAAAACTTTTTATGACTTCCTATTTGAGTTAGAATGAAATGCACACATTTTTCTGTGACCTAAAAGGCCCACGTAATTGGGTATCCTCCATTTAATTTTGCTCTTTCTTCCTCCTGGCTTATAACAGGCCAGGCACATTGGTCTCCCGGCAGTACTTTAAACCCACTGTGATCTTTCCAGTGTTAGGGCCTGGGTAACTGTTTCTCCTGCTCGGCTTCTCTCTTTCCACAAGTTTTTGTCCAAATGTCACTCTCTGGGACCATCCCATCCAGGACACTGCGATGGTCTTTTTGATGTGTCAATTTAGCTAGGCTACAGTCTTTAGTTCTAGAGCCAAACACAAATCTGGGCACTGCTGTGAAAGTATTTTGTGGATGTGATTGAAGTCCATAGTCAGTTGATGTGACCACAGGGAGATTTTCCTAGATAATCTGGGGGAACCTGATTCAACCATTTGAAAGGCCTCAAAAGCAGAGCTGAGGCTTCCATAAAGAAAAAGAGGGCTTCCCTGGTGGCGCAGTGGTTGGGAATCTGCCTGCCAATGCAGGGGACATGGGTTCGAGCCCTGGTCTGGGAGGATCCCACATGCCGCGGAGCAGCTGGGCCCGTGAGCCACAACTACTGACCGTGCACGTCTGGAGCCTGTGCTCTGCAACGGGAGAGGACGCGACAGTGAGAGTCCCGCGCACCACAATGAAGAGTGGCCCCTGCTGCTGGCAACTGGAGAAAGCCCTCGCACAGAAACGAAGACCCAACGCAGCCAAAAGTAAATTAATTAATTAAAAAAAAAAAAAGAAAAGAAAAAGAAATCTCACCTGTGCTTAGCCGTTTAAGTCCATGTCCAAAGTGTCAGCCTGCTCTTCCCAACAGGCTGCCCTATGGATTTTGGACTTGCATAGCCAGGGCCCACCATTGTGTAAGCCGGTTTCTTGCAATACATCTCGTGATATGTATCTGTACTGGTCCTCTTCTCTAATTGACCCTGAAGGACACATCCCTCTTCCCCCACCTACCAGTTGCTCTTTATCACAAAACCCCATTTATTTCCTCCGAAGCACTGAATTCCATCTAAAATTACCTTGCTTATTTATATATTTACTTGTCTATACATTTATGTCTTTTCCTACTGAAATGGTTGCTCCCAGAAGGCAAAGTCGGTGCCCGCTGTCCTCACCACCGTATCTCCAGTACTTAAACAAGGTTTCATCCATAGTCTGTGCTCAGTAAACATTTGTTGAAAGAACGGATGAATGGAAATCTGGTAGTAAAATTTGGCCCACAATCCCCTTCCAGATTACACATAGTTACGTTTCCAGGCTACACCCGAAGAAATGATTTGGCAAGACTGCCAAAAAAAAAAAAAGTTAAATAAATTGTGGTATATTCATTCACTGAAATGCTAAACAACTGTTAACAGTGAAAAGGTGGCTCTATATTTGTGGATAAGGAAACAAGCGAAGAAAGGAGGCTACTGGACAACAAGCGAAGAAAGGAGGCTACATGGTCATTTTCACAACTGTTTAAAAGAAAAGGGTAATATTAGGAGTATACAGTTTCGAATGGATGCTTTATAAAATATACTTGTGGCTAACAAAAGTCCTAAAATAGTTTATAGATTTGGAAACTGGAAAAACTGACGGCTACACATCTGTAAGAACAAATTTGCTTGTAGCTTTGGCTGGTCAGAGAATATACACTCCGAACTTTATATGTGTTGCTGCAGGTTAATTGGTCCTAAGATGTGTGAATCGAAGAAACACATTCCTTGCATACAATGGGACCCACCTCCAGCTGGGAAGGTACAGCTGGGATGGGTGGAAAAGCTGAGGGGGATTGGTGAAAAGGTGAGTGGTCTAGCTTGGTGGGAGCACAGAGGAGAGGAAACTGGGGCTGGAGAAGGATTTTAGGAGTATCCACGGTGGGTCTCCAGCTTCCAGGAGAAGCGCTAATGCCTAGTTTAGTAGGCAATAGGGGGACCGCTGAAAGTTCTTGAGCAGGGCAGTGGTACCTGCCTGAGACTGTAGATGCTCCGTAAAGTTGAATATTACGTGAATGATGGGTCACAATGATCCTGTTGAAAGTTACCTTTACAGAGCAGATATCACTTGAGATTGACCTCGGTCCTGAGAGCCAACAGAAGAAGAAACACCTCTTCTGCCAAAATAAATTGTGTTGTACCCCCTCCCCCTAACCTCCACCCCCCTTACCTACTTCCACGGAACCAGCAGTGACAGGCACTTGTCCCCATTTCCTGGACTCTCAGAATCCTGGGAAATCAAGGAAAGCTGCTCTGAAATACATCTGGTCCATATAAATGACAACTCATTTTTTTTCCTAATAAGATTTTTTTTTTTTTTTTTTGCTGGCAGAATCACACAGCTATTTTCTAAATCAAAGATCAATTTGTTAGATTATTTTTTACGGGTGGCATAGGGGTAATGGCTTCTGTAAAACATCTGTTCTATAATGAGAAAACAAAGATTTCTTTGCCCCAACTGAGTGCAATTACCTTTGGCTACCAGAGGGAAAGTTGTAGGAGCAGTGTCAAAATTCAAGGAGGATTGTTTGCAACAGAATTTTTTCTTTTCTATTTTTTTTTTTTCAAAAGTAGCTAGGAGACTGTGTTCATTAGCATTTTATACGCTGTCATAGAATAAAGCAAAACTCCCAAATCTGTGTGGGCTTGTTAATACAAATGACTGGTGAATTAGATTCAGTCAAGTCAAAGGAATTCTATCTTGAAAAGAAGTGAGGGGAAATCCGAGTTAGGGGCCTTTCCTGCAAGTCCGTACATAGTTTTAATTCTAGGGCATCATTCACCCCCCCCGTGAGTTTAAGGTCTACACTGGCAAAAGAATGACTACTCTGGAGGCCCCAGGCTTGCTCTGATTGGTTCTTCATGAGCCAATCAGATGTAGGCTTGCTGTGATTGCACACATCCTGAGAGGGTGCTTCTCTGCTGTTCGATTGTCAGCCGGTCTTCTCAGTGTGTCACTTGCAGCATCCTTGCCCCTGCACTGTCTACATCCTCTGTGTCATCTTGTTGTTCTCCCCCCATCACACCCAGGCCTTGATCTTATTCTCTTAATTCGTTTGTTTGATCTTCCCAGTCACAGCCCCTACCCTGATTTCACCAGTGTCGAAAATTCATCCTTATCCAATTTCTCATTTCCACCTTGCACGTTCCCCAAAAGTCGGCTCCTTCCTGGAGCTTTGTCCAACACACGGAAGACCATGCGTTCCTCTCTTGTTGCTTCTCCAAAGTCCTTGTGCTTTGCAGACCGCTCTTCCTCTGACCCGGAGGATTGGTCTTCTTCATTGTTCTGTCCTGCACTCTCTCTCACTGTAGCAAATACTACAGGCTGGTGGCTGAAAACAGCAGACATCGCTGGGAAACAGAGTGATATTAGAATTACTTTTATTGGTGAAAATAGTACCTTGTTAACTAGAACGATGATTGTTAGAATCAGCTTTCATCGGAGAAAAGAAAGTATTCAGGTTTTGGGTGTTGGCTAAAGTGTTTTGGAGACCCCTGTACCTTCCAACCCCAGGGTATGAAGATCTTGCAAAAGCTGAGAGAATTGAATCCTGCTTCTGGAGTTGTTGTGTCTGTCTTGAGCAAACCTTTCTAATAAAGGAACTGTTCAAAGCTCCCAAGAGACAGAGCGTTGGGACTTCATTTGAGTCTGCAGACTGATTGCGTGAACTGTTTTGTGTCTGCTTGCCAAGAAACGTTTGTTGAGTAAATGTCCATGTGGTTGGAAGACTTTGGTCTGAGATTTTCTTTCCTTACGCCCTGGCAGGAAGGTTGTAAGAGAATAGCTAAACCTTCCCCACCCTAAACTTCTTTAGCAGCTGCCATGATCTCCCTAAACAGCTTACAAGTTATGCATGACCCTTAGGCCAGTTCACAGCATATGTCAGACGGAGAGATAATAGACCATTTCGTTCATCAAGTTATGAATCGAACAGTTAGACTGCAAATGGACAAGTACAAAAGCCTTTCTCTGGACAATTGAGAGTTGTTGCTCTCAAGGAAACTTCTCTTAAGCCTCGGGAGATGGGTAGCAGAGGGTGGAAGAGGAGAAATTCAACGACTAGCCGATGGCTACATTAAAAGCCAAGAGGGCCGGGACCCGGACGCCCACTCTGGGGGAATAACTGTGGCCGAGGCTGGCGAGATGGAGTCCTCGTGGATCCAGTGGCAATGAGGAAAAGACTCTGGTTGGGAAATGCGTGGCCCATGGCAAATATCTTTGTCCACAAAGATTTGTGACTTATTTCCTTCTCTTAAATTAAGACCAGACCGGCCCCAAATGCCAGCAAGTCCATAACAGCAGAGACCTACCAATTAGCAGGACCGTGAAATTAAGGACAGACCCATCTGGCGAGAGGAAACGGCCATTATGGTCCAAACCCTGCCTTGTCTTTGTCTTCTCATCCTGCGTTTCCTTTGGTTTGGATATGAAGTCAGTATCTAGGGGACCAAGAGGTGAGAGATTTTGTTTCTGGGTGAACGTCATCTCGACTAAACAGATGTTTGGGTATTTTAATCTCAGGACAGTGGTAAGAATGGGAGGTGATTAAATGAAGGGAGGATAGACCTTCCACTCACCCGTCCCTGCATTTGGGCTTCACTGTTACTAAACCCGTTCCACACTGATGTCACTTCCTTCAAGGCAAACGGCTTTATTTCTTATTCAGTCATCACAGTGGGCCGATCTGTTATAATTAATTAATTAATTTTTGGCTGCGTTGGGTTTTCATTGCTGCGTGCGGGCTTTCTCTAGTTGCAGCGAGCGGGGGCTAATCTTCGTTGTGGTGCGCGGGCCTCTCATTGCAGTGGCTTCTCTTGTTGCGGAGCACGGGCTCTAGGCGCGCGGGCTTCAGTAGTTGTGGCACGCAGGCTCAGTCGTTGTGGCTCACGGGCTCTAGAGCGCAGGCTCAGTCGTTGTGGCGCAGGGGCTTGGTTGCTCCGCGGCATGTGGGATCTTCCCGAACCAGGGCTCAAAGCTGTGTTCCCTGCATTGGCAGGCGGATTCTTAACCACTGCGCCACCAGGGAAGTGCATTAGTTATCTATTTTATATCTAGCAGTGTGTATATGTTAATATCAACCTCCTTCTAATTTCTCCCTCCCCCTCACCTTTCCCCTTCGGTAACCGTGGGTTTGTTTTCCACGTCTGTGAGTCTGTTTTATAATTAAGTTCATTTGTATCATTTTTTTTAGATTCCACAAATAGGAGATATCGTATGGTATTTGTCCTTCTCTTTCTGACTTACCTCACTTAGTGTGATAATCTCTAGGTGTATCCATGTTCCTGCAAATGGCATTATTTCATCGCTTTTTATGGCTGAGTGATATTCCATCGTGTACATATACACCACATCTTCTCTACCCATTCCTCTGTCGATGGACACTTAGTTTGCCTCCATGTCCCGGCTATTGTAAACAGTACTGCTTGCTGTGAACACTGGTGCATCTTTGTATTGATTGCTGTAACCTGGCCGTCAACTCCACACGTAGTTACAGGCAGCAACGCTCCTGGAATGGGAGTTTCGATCGAGAAAAAAGAAAAAATTGAAGTGGAAAGGCAGGGCTGGGGTGGGGAGGCTGTTAGACGGAAGTCTGAATGATGTAATAAACAACAACAGAGACCGTGACAGCTAAAACATGTTTATCGTGTTGTTTCATCAGACGACAACCCACAGCATCCCGCTGACTTTCAGGTGGAGGGCTCGTACATGGTGTGAGCTGACGTCTTCGCGCCTCTGTCCTTTCCGCTTGTGAGCAGCCCTCCAGCTCTCCCCTTCTGCACGCTCACCCCTCATTTCCTGACCTCCTCCCAGCTCCAGGCCTGCCTGATGTTGGTGCTGGATTCCCCTCCCCTGCACCTGTGCTGCAGGAGTCATAACCTCTCATTACCCTACTGGGATTATTCACCTGTGTCTCCGACTAGGTGGGAAGTTCCATGAAGACTGGGGTCTTGCCCGTCCGTACAAGAAAAGGACTTCAGTCATTAATGAGCAGGGAAGAGAGGAAGAAGAGGGGAAGAATGAAGCAAGGAAGGTCAGATGGCGCCAAAGGCAGACGCTGTGATGGTCTCTAAGGGTTATTGGTGCTGGCTCCTTTCCTTCCCAGAGTCTAATCTCAACAAGTTAGGTCTCTGCTTAATACCCCCTCCTCTACCCCCTTATTTCCCTCTTCTGGTTCAAGTGAGTTTGGGGGAGGGAGGCTGGAAGGCTCAGCTGGGTCTTTGTGTTCTACTTCTCAGAATAACTCAGGATTAGGGGTGCACGGCAGTAAAAAGAAGTTACGTGAAATGGAGTGTGGTGGGTGATGAAATATGCCACTGAGATCCCACTTCAGGACCAGAGGCTGTTCCTACAGATGTCCCGAGGGTTGCCTGGCTCGCGTTGAATCCCCAGCGCCCCCCTCACTGAACAGAGCATCCTTACTCAAAGCACGTCCTCCTGCGCGGTAGCCCCATCCAGTGACTGGTTGATGCAGAAGTCCAAAGACTCAGCTTTCTAGAAAGAAGGACCGTCTCTGCTTCAGGACCCCCCGTGGGGTGGGAACTGAGGCTGCAGTTGCAACTGCCTCAGAGCTCAAGCCTCCTTCTCCCCGTCCCGTGTCCCTCACTCCTTTACAAGCACGGCTCCTAAGGGCACTCACCAGCGAGCCTTAGTCACAGGTATCTCCACCTCAGCGTTGTGTCCTAGGGCTCCTATCCTAGGACAGGTAGTTCATACTCCAAATGTCCACAGGCCCGTCTATACACATAGCCTGGTGAGAATTTTTCACTTAGCAAATATATTTAAGAATCTTAATGCAACTCATGGTATCTCCAGCCTGCCCAGGGGTCAGAATGGGTTCACATTAATAACAGTAATAACGGATGCTGACTTTGGATGTGCCTTGCTTGTTGTTGAAGGATGAAGGGCTCCCTTCTATATCCCCACCCGTTATTCCTGGGTGTCCTCAGGGTGTCCTCATATGTGCCCATACGTAAATCTTTGTGCTTCACCTGGCCTCTGCCACGTTCTTTTCCTTCTGCCTTGGCTCCTTTGATGATATTTTCTGCCCGTGGAGCTATACCCAAGGACTTGGCCACAGCACTGCCATGGGAGGGGCCCATGATTGAAAATACTGGCATCTCCACCGAGGGCACTGACTTTGGTCCAGAGTTGCTTCTTCCTGCTTCCCAATTAGCTATGGGTTCCGGGGGCTCAGACTGTCAGCGCTGGAGCCTTGGGCGCTGCTAATTGGCTGGTGGCTATGAGGTGCCAGAGTTATTCGGGATTCCCCATCTCTTCCCACTTTGTTTTACCGTGTCTCGGTACCAGGCCATCACTGTCATGGCCCCCACGATCCCATAATATTTCCATCATTTTACTTGTAGCCCCTTTCTTCCCGGGACTCAGTCCTAAGTCCACGAGGGGTTCTTCTGAGTGACAGATCCCCCTGCAGGGCCAGAAGTGGCCTCTTGCTTCCCAATGATTGAGGCATCATTATTTGATCAACCTTAGAGGCCTCTAGTGATTCCTGCTCATACCTGAGTCCTTAGGGAAACACAGCTTAAGTTCAGGACAAGATCCTTCCTACACTGAAAGCAACGCCAGTTTGCTTTCCTGAAACTCTTAGAAGAGTTTTCAGACCCTTTTGTACCTGGGAATATGTCAGAATGGTCTAGATTCGTCAATATGTGCATAAACTCAGGCACACATTGTATAAAGAATTAAAAAAATTTTTAAGTGTGATAAAATACACACGACATCTACTGCATTAACCATTATAAGCGTACAGCTCAGTGTTAAATACATTTACCCTGTTGTGTAACCATCGCTACCATCCGTCTCCGGAATTACCTCCGCCTTGAAAAGCTGAAACCCTAAAGCCATTAAACACTGACTCCCCATTCCTCCCCCCGCCAGCCCCTGGCTACCACCAGTCACTTTCTGTCTCTGATTTTTACTAATCTGGGTCCATCATATAAGTGAACTCATATAGTATTTGTCTTTTTTTGACTGGCTTATTTCATTAACATAATTTCCTCAAGGTTCGTCCATGTTATAGCATATGCCAGAATTTCTTTCTTTTTTAAGACTAAATAATATTCCACTGTATTTATAGACTACATTTTGCTTATCCATCCATCCACTGATGGACACTTGCTTACTTCCCCATTTTAGCTATGGTGAATAATGCTACTATGAAAATGGGTGTACAAACATCTAAGACCCTGCTTTCAATTCTTTGGGGGTATATACCCAGAAGTGGAATTGCTGAATGATATGGTAATTCTATTTTTAATTCTTTGAGGAACTGCCATACTATTTTTCACAGTCGCTGTACCATTTCACCTTCCCACTAAAAGTGCACAAAGGTTCCAGTTTCTCCACATCTTTGCCAACATTTGTTATCTTATGTTTGTTTTGTTTTTTAAATAGTAGCCATCCTAATGGGTGTGAGGTAGAGAGCGACTACATTTGAAAGCAACTCTGTTGTAAGGGCAGAAGACCTAAATAGACATGTGTCCAAAGAAGACACACAGATGGCCAATAGGCACAGGAAAAGATGCTCAATGTCGTTAATTATTAGAGAAATGCAAATTGGAGCTATAATGACGTACCATCTCACACCAGTCAGAATGGCCATCATTAAAAAGTCTACGAATAACACATTCTGGAGAGGGTGCTGAGAAAAGGGAACCCTCCTACACTGTTGGTAGGAATGTAAGTTGATGCAGCCACTATGGAGGACAGTATAGAGGTTCCTTGAAAAACTAGACATAGAGCTACCATATGATCCAGCAATCCCACTCCTGGGCATATATCTGGACAAAACTCTAATCGAAAAGATATACACACACCTATGTTCGTAGCAGTACTAGTTCACAATAGCCAAGACATGGAAGCCACCTAAATGTCCATCGACAGATGGATGATAAAGAAGATGTGGTACATATATACAATGGAATATTACTCAGCCATAAAAAATGAAATCATGCCATTTGCAGCAACATGGATGCACCTAGAGATTATCATACTAAGGGAAGTAAGTCAGACAGAGAAAGACAAATACCATATGATGTCCATTTACCATGTGATAGATCCCGTGTGGAATCTAAAAAAAATGATACAAATGAACTTATTGATGAAGCAGAAAACGACTCACAGACATAGAGAACAAACTTACGGTTACCGAAGGGGAAGAGGTGGGCCGGAGAAATGAGGAGTTTGGGATTAGCAGATACAAAGTACTATATATAAAATAGAAAAACAACAAGGTCCTGCTGTCTAGCACAGGGAACTATATTCAATATCCTGTAATAAACCATAATGAAAAGGAATATACATATGTGTATGTATGTGTATAACTGAACACGTTGCTGTACACCAGAAACGAATACAACATTGTAAATCAACTCTACTTCAATAAGAAAATTAAAATTAGGAAAATAAAGCAACTTTGTTCTCAGCTGAACAACCCGATGATGATTTTTTTACTCCTGTGAATATGAAGAAGGATATTTCTCCAATCTGTCTGTTAGGGTTCAGATATGATGCTATCGCTATATGAAGACTGCACAGGCAGATCTAAGCAGAAAGACACCTCAGGTGCCCAGGCCATGAGAAAACAGGAGAGAGCCAAGCAGAAGACCTCTTAAGAGGGCAAGAGAAGTTCAGTGCAAGTGGGGACAAGGCCCAGCTGAGCTGGTGACTGCTGTGCAGCCGACGGGTCAAATTATATCTCTTGGATGAAGATCCTCATTAAAGGCCTGCACCTCAGAGACATTTTGGCCTCCCGAGGTGCATCATTATGGAAGACGAGGCACGATAACAGTAATTTAAATGGAGTTGAAAGAGCAGTCTAACTTAGAAAATGTATTCACGTTTCAATCGCTCTCAGGAAGAGACTCCCTGGGATAAAGTACATTGACTGAAGGAATCGTGGGCAACATAATCGTTCGAAGGCAAATGTTCCCTGTCCTGGTGAGCAAAAAACATGGAGCACAGCCCGTGGCTGTCAGGGTCAATCGTTTTCTTCCAAATCATTTCATTCCAGAATAATTTTCATGTTGTCGGTGGGACGGGCCGGTTTATCAAATGCTACCTCGTACTCAGAAGCACAGCCATTGCTAAGGAGCTACATGCTTCCCTGGGAGGGAGAGTTGCAAAATGACTCTCTTGAGGAATCCTGGCTGGAGGATGGAGCATTTTCCCCTGTACTGTCCCCAGCTGTGCTCCCCTGCATTCCCTCACACTCTCTGAACCCAGCAGGGCGATGGTAAGACAGCTTCTCGGGAGAAAGGGAGCAGGCAAGTGTCATTTTCTTGCTGCACTTTATGACACCCAACAGAGGAAATGCAAAGCACAGGTGTGGGAGTTTGGCTGACTTGCAGTAAAAAATAAACGTGGTTTCCTGTTTGTTGCTTATTTTCATTCCTAAGTGGTGATGAGCTTCTGGGACTTCCTGCCAGGACTAGCATTTTCTGCAGACAAAGTAGGTGTCATTTGGGGACCAAAAAAAGTCAATACCTGCAACTTTCCAAAAATGCTCACATCTCGCACTCATGAGTGTCACTCCTTAAAGTAATATAGACTATTTTAAATTGGGCTAAATCGTTGTGTTACTTGGAGTGTTGAAAGACTGGCACCTTGAAGCACTAAAATTTTCTCACGTATCTGATGAACTTAAAGCAATTCTCGGTCCAGAGAATATTCAGTTGTCCATCTGTCTACCCATTCATCGATGTACCCGCCCAACCATCTATCCATCCATCCATCCACCCATCCATCCATCTGTCCATTCTCTAGGTGCCTCTTTACTCCCAACTCATTTTATACAGTCTTCCACTGATCTGATACGGTCTTGGGACTTCTAATAATTCCAGGTATATATGCTGACTTTTCCAAGCAGACTGAGGTCTCCTGAGTGGAGAGAGAATATCTACTACTTAAAAACTTTCATCAGAGTGGAGAGCAAAAGGCCAGGTCGCCAACATGTGTGCAATATATTCATGCTGAAATAAAATGGGACCTGGGAAACGATTTGCCCAGCCTGACAGCGGAAGTCCTCCCAACAAAGCCTTCCTCCTGTTTCCTTGCAAGATTGCCGCAACGTGGCCATTTTCAGACTCTGATTTACAAGATGGGTAGAACTGCCTCAGTTACACAAAACACACGGTGCTGCTTAAGGAAGCTGCCGGCCGGTTGCAGGGGAGCCTGCTGACGTCCAGTTGTAGCTCTTGGAGCTTTCAAACACCCCCACGTGCACCCCCTCCGTCACGGGAACATTGACCTCTGAGTCTCCTTGCACTTTCATCAGCATCTTCTCCAGTGCCTGGTAACAGCTATCCCCTTAGTGCAAAACCACACCTGATTTTCCAAAGCCTGGGGGCCATGTTTTTCTTTTTCTCATTCATCCTCTTCTTTGCCAGACATTGAATGAGTAGTCACTGAGTACCAGGCGTGGGGCCGGGCGTAGGAGGACACGGGGGCAGTTAATACATCACTGCTGCTCTTTGGGAAATCAGAGTCCTCAAGACAGACAACGGATAACCACGACTCATTGCGATAGATTGTAACAGCGGAGAAAATAGAGGCACGGGTCCTGCTTGTGAGTCGGGAGGAGGCTTCGCAGAGAAGGTGACTTTCCAGAAGCTAAGTCCTGAGGATACGCTGGAGTTCCCCAGAAGATAAGGAGAGGAAGGACAGTCCTGGCAGAAGGATGATTCTGTGTAAACGTAGAGAAGAGCGTGGGCATCCAGGATATTTGGTGGTGCAGAGGGGTCAGTGTGCACGGAGCAGGGTGGGTGTGAGGGGGCGGAATCGAAGAAGCTGGGTGGGAAGAAGCAGGAGATAAGGCTGGAGCGGATGAAGAAGGGCCCTGTGTGACTCGCCAAGGATTTTGGTTCCTACTGTTTAGAGGCAAAGGGGAGCAATTTGAGGAGTGGGGACCCACAATCACACTTGTGTTTCAGAAAAATAGTTCTGACAAGGAGAATTGTTATGGGGCTCTTGCAAATGTAGAGAAGAGATGGAGAGGGTTAAAGCTAAGATAGTGGAGAGAGGATGGAGATGAGGGATGTAGTTAATTCGAAAGATGCTTAGAAGGGAAGAGAAGTGGGTCACACACACACACACACACACACACACACACACACACACACACAGAGAAGGGGGAGAGATGTTAAGACTTCCCCAAGATTTCCTTTTCTAATAACAGTAGACGGCAGCTTTATTAAGTGAGACGGGGAATATAGGAGTAAGGAATAAAGACTTTGGAGGGGGTGTGATGTTTGGAGTTTGGGACATGTTGGACTTAGAGACACCCAGACAGTTCTAGAACCCTGGGAAGAGGGACGAAAGGACAGACGGTGCCGTGCTGTGGAACGTCTCTGCACTTGACTCACAGGTCAACACGTTTAGGGTACAATGGGAGACTTTATCTTCTTGAGCATCACATGGGCTTGGGCTCAAGATCTGTCACCGTAAGTTACGTACAGCCTGATGTAAAACAAGCTAAGCTACAGCCAGCCTGCTCGCACACCTGAAAAGTGGAGGATGCTACTCCCCAACTCTGTGCTGAGATACCAAACAGTGGGCTGGTGTTGATGCCCTGAGGCATGGATGGCACTCTGCAAGCGGTGGTGTCTGTGGCACAGAGCTCTAAAAAGACACTTCTAAGCACTCAAGTAGGCTCTGGGCAGATTTAGCTTTTCCCAAGATTCTAATTTTAAAAAAAAACAACACACAGAAGATCACTCTGGGAAATGCTCCCAAGCTGGATTCACTGTGCTTTCCAAGGCTCTGTTTCTTCACCTTCATTACTCCTGGAAGAAGGTCTGCAGATTCCAGGACCAGGGGCCCTGAGATTCCACTCACGTGTTCCCTTTCCCGGCATTCAGAAAAACATTTGGAAAAAACCCCAGAGACTACCATCCACACAGCAGCCCTCAGCCGCGACTACAATTGCTCAATTATATGGCCAGTCACGAAGTGCAGATTATAGGGTTTCATAGCTGAAGGCTCTGTGAGTTGACCAGATAAAACTAAATAAGAAAAAAAAAAAAAACCCAACATGCAAATGTTGGACGTTTTCTGAGCATATGGCAACATTTAGTTCCAGTCAGCAAGAAATAGGAACAAAACAAAACAAAACTGTGAGCAAGTCTTTGGATTTTTTTTTTTTTCTGCTTTGCTTGGTTTCTTGGGGATGTGGATAATGTGAGACCCAGGCGTGCTTATAAAGGGTTAGACTTGTTTGAAATTCCCTGATATAACACAATCTTAAACGGACAGGCTACTTGCTACTTTTTGTTTTTGTCTTTCAGTTCACTTCTTTAATTGAAGGAGAGTTAATTTACAATGTTGTGATAGCTTTAAGTGTACAGCAAGGTGATTCAGTTATATATATATGTATATAGATATACATGTATACCTATTCTTGTTCAGATTCTTTTCCATTCTAGGTTATCACAAGGTACTGACTTTCGTTCCCTGTACTATATAGAAGGAGCTTGTTATTTGCTATTTTTGTATGAGCTCTGTTTCAGCAGTTTGTTGCTAGATCTGTGTCTTGGAACTGGGGATTCAGTTTTGTCTGGAGACAGTGGTATATGGGTCCTCAGGTCAGCCTGGATGGCTGACCCTATTCCAGCACGCGGTACCACCACCCACCCAGTTGCTCCCGCTGGTACGTCGTAGGGACTCACGGAGACATTTGCCGAATGAATGACTGAGCCTGAGGGACAGACACCTGCCAGCCGCCATGACACCATCTCAGAGTTCCCCGCCTTCACAGCCACCACCCTGAGTGGACAGAGTAGAGACTGCCTCAGGCCAAGCCATGGGGGCAGCTGCCACGGTCAGGACAGGCACTGCAGCAGGGCAGGTGGAAGGGGTCAGAGGACCACAGAGCCGGCTGGCGAGGGTGCGGGCAGTGGACTGAGTAGAGCGATGGGGAGAGTGGGCTGAGGACCCCACGCAAGCAGGGACATCGTCCCGCCTGCGGTTTATGCCCAGGCCCCGGTACGAGCCTGGCATGTGGGAGATGCTCGGGACATGATGCAGGGGCAGAGAGCGGGGCCCCTTCTTCACTCCCCCTCATTCCCCAATGACCCTGCCTCCCTCCTTTACCTCTCACCCTCAGGACCCAAATCCCCTGCAGGCGCCCAGGGGACGGGAAGTGCCCTGTCTCTGGGTTAGTGGCTGTGCAGCTTCCCGCCAGGACGAGTCTCTCCCAGCCCAGACCAATCAGCATCACAGGTCTCCTGTCCTTCCTGCCACCTTGGGGTTGGGAGGGCTTCTGAGGACTCTTATCTTTATCCAGGGACATATCCACAGTCACAATGGCAAAGCAGATGGGGAAGTTTAACACACAGTAAGAAAATCCATCTCTAGAGCATCAAATAAAAGGCACCCCTGAAACTCCGTAAAAATGGGACCAACCCCGTTTCTTTGGGCTTCAGCCTCGCTTCCCCGTTGTAAACAGTCAGCTGCCTGTGCTCTCCTCCACCGGGCGGGGGTCCCAGCCTTTGCGTATCCCAAGGGCTCCCGGGTAGGCTGGCACACCTGGTGGCAAGAGGGGGCCCGCTGCCCTTCAGGGCAGGAGGAGAATTTCTTTACTTTCAGGGGAAAGGTACGCATCAGAGAGAAAGGTGGAACTCCCCGGATGGTGAGAGGGAGTGTCGCAGGAATTTTCCTGAATGTATGACACCCCCACACACGTGCACCGAGGTCTGGATGTGAGACTTAGAATCAAGCCTTGGAAAAGGGAAGGAAAAAGCCATGCAGCTACTGTCGCGAACTCACCATGCGCTCGACACCTTCCAGGCGGGACCCTGGCGTGAGACAGGCCTGCCACGATCTCCTTCTCACCCGTGAGGACCCCAGGGCGTGTGTGTCGGGAGCTCAGCGAGCCGGAGAGAAGATGCTGAGCCGCCAGGTGGTCGAGTAGTCCATTTTGGACACACGCCAAAAATGAAAGCGTGAAGCCTTCAAACGCTTACCGCGACGGTACCACCAGAAGTCCGAAACCAGAGAAAATGCTGACTTTCCTGTTGCATTCCCCACCCCGACCCTGGAACAGGGAGGGTCAGGTGGATTAGACAGGCGAGGGGTCGTGTCACGGCTGGGGGACCTGAGGTTGGTGGCGGGGACAGAGTGGGGCAGGGGAGGCCGGGAGTGGAAGAGTACTGTGTGCTGAGTCAGGGATGGGAAGAGGGTCTGCAAGGTTCTCCCTCATCCTTCACCCCATAAGGAGGCCGGGGTCCTGAAGAAGGCCTCTGTCTACCCGAGGCCTCAGATAAAGACACCTAGGAAAAAAGGTGCCAGGGCTAGGAATGCAAATACAGCTGGCCCACCATATCTGTGGATTCCTCATCCTTGGATCCAACCAACTGTTGGGAAAAATTCCAGAAAGTTCCAAAAAGCGAAACTTGAATTTGCACCCGCCCCTCTCCCCACTGGCAACTGGTCACATAGTGTGGACATTATATTAGGCGTTATGATTAATCTAGAGATGCTTTAAAGTATAGAGAAGGATGTGTAGGGTACAAGAAGAGACTACACCGTTCTGTATAAGGGAGTTGAACATCTGAAGATTTTGGTATCCACGGGGGGTCCCGGACCCGATGCTCCCACAGACACTGAGGGATGAGTGTGTGAGAAGCATAGCAGGCCAAAAGGGCCTGAGGCCTTGTCTGCGACTCCAGTCAGAGTCTGCATGGCTGCCACCCGGCCTGGTGTAGGGAGGACAGCTTTCCCCTGAGACCTGCCAGGGAAAGCCTTGCAACTGCTGACGGTCAGGCCTGAAAAATCATGCGGAGGTTTTTCACCGGGAACCAGACCCCTCACCCTCCCTCAGGCATCACGCCCAAGCTCGTCCCGTCCGAAGTGGCAAAGCTCTCCCTGAACCAGCTGCTTGCGTTGCCAGGAGGCCTCAGCCGCTCCCCTCCTCTGCTCCTGACCGCCTCCCCCCGCCCCCCGGGGAGCTGGCACACCTGCAGAGCCCACCGTCTCCCTTCCGGGTTCCTGCCATGGACGCCGTCTCCCCCTCAGCTGCCAGGAGGTGGATGTCCTCGCTTGGATGCATCAGCTCCAGAAACAGCAGCCCAAATGGAAGGACGTTGTCTGCAATCGGGGACAGATGAATCCACGGACACCTGTCACACATGCACGGGTTATTTTATCAAGAGAGCTCAGAAAGGAGCGGGGGACAAATGAGCCGCAGGGCAGAAGGGGGCAAGCACGCGCGTGGCGGTTCCGAACAAGCGTGGAACACAAGTGATTGCTAAGCAGGCTGTTGTGCACGGGGCAAGCCTGGGAGGGTGCACCTGAATGAGCGAGGGAGGAGGTACGTGCTGATAACGTTATAATCTCTTGAAACGCCGGTTGTCTCATCCTTAATAATAGTGGATTGATTTAGTGGAGCAATAGTGTGGATTAAATGAGGTAAATCCACAGAAGCTTTTACTGCAGTGCCCGGAACACAGTAATTACTCAGGATACACTGGCGGATGCAGTTATTACTATTCTCACCTATGAGTCCTGCCTGCTCAAGTCCTAGAGCAGAAGAAGAGCTTTGTCTGTGTAGATCTTGCTTTGTGTATGAATGGGTTTCTGCAAAGATGTATGTAAATCAGATTTATTGTCAGCTGTGAATTTCACTGGTAGTTCTTCCTCTCGATGCCTGGGCACGTGGTCTAAGTGTGGGAAGTCTCCTCTGGAGGTCTCAAGCTTTCCTGTCTTCCATCGTAATTGTCTGGAGCTTGAAGCTCTACTTGGGTCTGGGTGGAAGTCTATACCTTGCATAAAAGAAAACACAATGCCCAGGTGGGGTAGTGCTGAGGTTAAGGCCTCACTGGCACCCGTGCGGAGCTGGCCTCTCTGCATGAAATCCTCCACCTGAAAATAGAAGCTGGTGGGAAGGAGTGGCTTACGGTTAGAGTAAACGGAGAGAAAGACGGAAGCTTATCCACAGACTGCCAGGTCATGCACAAGATATGCTGGACGGTTTCTTCTTTCAGATGGCAAATTAGCCTGCGGGCAGGTAGAGTAGGACGGGGACAGTTGTCCACCCCAGGTCCTTCTAGGAAGGGACCTGGATACCTTCCTGACTTCCTTTGCTGGTCGATGGACATAGTCATGGACTTTGGACTTCAAGGAAAATTTTATAAAGTGGAGATAGGTAGAATTCCTTAGTCAGAAATCGTAAAGGGGAATTTGGCTTAAGAAAGAGCAGGCAGCTTTCTCTGCAAAGGGCCAGATAGTGAATATTTTCAGCTTTTTGGGCCATGGAGTCTCTGTTGTAACTAACTTAGTCAACTCCGCTGTTGTAGCCCCAAAGCCGCAGTAGAAAATGTGCAAACAAGAGGGTGTGTCTGCATTCTCATAAAACTTGATGTACTTAAACCAGGAGGGTCAGGTTTGGCCCAAGAGCTGTAGTGTGGGAATCCCTGGTTTAAGAGAGATGGGAAACGCTAAAATATAAAATTCTCCCTGTGTCATCGTGAGTCATGGCAATAAGATGAAAAACAAGTAGACAATTGAATTAATCAGCGTAGCTGCAAAGGGAGCTGTGTACCCTAGATTGAAAGAGGACATGTGCCAGAAAGGAGGGGACCATGGTGTCTGTGCCTTTCCTATAGCTCAGAAATAAACAGGCTGATGTTAAAAAATTAAGCCTTCCGTGAATCAGTGAAAAGGTTAAGGATTAAAAGTAAAGAAGGACAAGGTCTTGTTTTTGTTTGGGGGGAGGTGCGCGTTGTTTAGTATGTTCAAAAGTTCAGAGCCTTCAAGGAATCAAGCCCAGGCTGGCTGCAAATTCAATTACAAAATCTAGGGTCTCAAGGCACCTAGAAGTCATCCAATCCATGTTCTAGACTTTACGTGTGACTGCACTTAAAGCAGCTTGGAGATACAAGGCTCCCTTCTACAAGAGAAAAGGAAAGGAAAGGAGAGGAAAAAGAAGAGAGGAGAAGAGGAGAGGAGAGGAGAGAAGAGAAAAAAGAACTCAACTCCTAGAGTCAATGATCTCATTGTGTTCGTCCGTCACTCGTGTCCATGCTGGCTAACATTCACAGGCGCGATGCAACTCTGCCTGAGTGTAATCTAACTTCCTAACGTTGCTGGACAGTTATTTATCCTCCCACACGTAGGCACTGAGGGGGTAGATCACGGCAAGACTACACCTCTACACATTGAAGAAAGCATTTCTTCAATGCTTTCCTCTGCTGGGCCAGCCGTGACCTTGGTGTTCCTCACTGGCTCTGCCCCAGATTTTAGGAGCTGGTGTTGTGAAGAGAGTTGTCTGCTGACGTGGTTCCTGCATCCATCCAGCGGCCCGAGGGGAGGCATTGCTCTTCTACCAGAATGAAGATAAAAGAGCATGCAGTAAGCGTGACATAGCATCTTCTCCAGGATGCCAGAGTCGGTATTAAAAAAACCCAGCAACTCAGAATGATCCTCTCTGGAGTCTGCCAAAAAACACTGAAAATTTAGTGGGATTCTGATGTTTTTAGTGGGTGGGAATGCAGTGGTGGGTAATTAGCACAGCCTGGCATCTCCCCCATAGTGGACTCTCGGCAGATGTCTATAAAACAAAAGGGGGTGAGGGTTTCCTTCTAGCTGCACTGCCTCTCAGGTTGCATTTCAGGTCTTTGTAGAAGCCTGTGATGTTATGGGGGGGAAGTTCCTGTTTAGACCCAGGCAAACCAAATCCAGCCTTAATTTTACAAAACCAGGGTTCACATCGCTCTCTGTGTCAAACGGCTGCCACTGGCTGAGTGGTTATCTTAAAAAGAGGAATCCAGCTTCCCTGGGCTTTGCCAAAGCCTCCTCAGCCAGTGAGGATCGGATTCCTGCTGCATTTGCAATCAGGGAATATTCCGCAGGCAGAAGAGGACAGGACGCATTCCCGGGGTGTGGAGTGCGCCCTTCGTGTGGGAGAAGGACCTGGCGGATGAGAAGGGGTGAGGGAAGGGGAGCCTGCGGCTTCACGTGGCTCTTTCTCCTTGTGAAAAAATTATGGCACCCTGGCAATTTTTAGGACCCTATCCATGTAATTTTCTGAAGGGGCAGGGGAATGGTGGCTGGGGGACCAGAGGGGGAAATTAGAAAGAGGCTGCTCTCCGGAAGTGATTAAACCCTGGACAGAGATACAAATATTCATAGAAGACTGAGCAAATTTCAGAGATGATTCTTTATCACCTCAAAACTAGCTCCATGCCCTCAATCCTGAAAGCACTTCTCTTGTACAGAAAGGGCAGCTTTGCATCTTGGTGTTCGATTCTGAGCTCCTTAAGGCAGAGGCTGGGTTGTACTGATCTTTGAAAACCCAGCACCCGGCATGAAACTTGGCATATAGTAGGTGCTTGATACCTGCAGGTGACAGAGTAAATGTTGAACGAGCCACATGAGAAAACAGCCTTCTTGGATATGTGGGCAACTTAATCTTTTCTCAATACTACCCCCGCTACTCCCCAGCCAGAGGTGGGTTGTCTGCTAAAAGTAGCAGCCGTCCAGACCTGGGAGGGTGGCTTGAAAAGGTGTGAAATGTGTTGAATTTCAATCTCTTCACTGAAAGTAAATGGAAAAACGCTTTGTCGCTGGCCGTGTCTCTTTGGCTTATGTCTTCAGGAGTTTCTCTCTCTCGCCTTTTTTTTTTTTTTTCACTTTGTCAGAGGCTTTATTATTTTTTTATACATCTTTATTGGAGTCTAATTGCTTTACAATGGTGTGTTAGTTTCTGCTGTACAACAAAGTGAGTCAGCTTTACCTATACATATATCCCCATATCTCCTCCCTCTTGCGTCTCCCTTCCACCCTCCCTATCCCACCCTTCTAACTGGTCACAAAGCGCTGAGCTGATCTCCCTGTGCTATGTGACTGCTTCCCACTAGCTATCTATTTTACATTTGGTAGCGTGTATGTGTCTGTGCCACTCTCTCACTTCGTCCCAGCTTACCCTTCCCCCTCCCCGTGTCCTCAAGTCCATCCTCTACCTCTACATCTTTATTCCTATCCTGCCCCTAAGTTCTTCAGAACCATTTTTCTAGATCCCATGAATATGTGTTAGCATATGGTATTTGTTTTTCTCTTTCTGACTTACTTCACTCTATATGACAGACTCTAGGTCCATCCATCTCACTACAAATAACTCAATTTCATTCCTTGTTATGGCTGAGTAATATTCCATTGTATATATGTGCCACATCTTCTTTATCCATTCGTCTGTCGACGGGCATTTAGGTTGCTTCCATGACCTGGCTATTGTAAATAGAGCTGCAATGAACATTGGGGTCCATGTCTCTTGTTGAATTATGGTTTTCTCAGGGTATATGCCCAGTAGTGGGATTGCTGGGTCCTATGGTAGTTCTATTTTTAGTTTTTTAAGGAACCTCCATACTGTTCTCCATAGTGGCTGTATCAACTTACATTCCCACCAACAGTGTATGAGGGTTCCCTTTTCTCCACACCCTCTCCAGCATTTACTGTTTGTAGACTTTTTGATGATGGCCATTCTAACTGGTGCGAGGTGATACCTCATTGTGGTTTCGATTTGCATTTCTCTAATAATTAGTGATGTTGAGCATCTTTTCATGTGTTTGCTGGCCATCTGTATATCTTCTTTGGAGAAATGTCTGTTTAGGTCTTCTGCCCATCTCTTAAAGGGGAATTTCGCTTTCACACCATGTGAACACTTAACTTCCCCTCTACACTTAACTTCATGAAAAATTATGTACGGGACCTCCCCGGCGGTCCAGTGGTTAAGGCTTCACCTGCCCTGGTCGGGGAGCTAAGATGCCTCGCGGCCAAAAAACCAAAAAACATAAAACAGAAGCAATATTGTAACAAATTCAATAAAGACTTTAAAAATGGTCCCCATCAAACAAATCTTTAAAAAGGTTATGTAATCTGGAAAGAAACTGAATTGATGCCGTCAGCTTATTCTTGCATATAGTAGAATGAGAGAAGGGTGAAAGTATCCCCCAAGTAGCAGGACGATTGGAGAACAGGTATATGTGTGTGCGTGTGTGTGTGCGTGTGTGTGTATGCATATGAATGAATGAATGAAAGAAAATAGTTCTTACAGGGATGAAACACAGGAGGTCAGGCTACAGCTAAGGTCTAGCATTTCATTTTTATGGGGTAGGATTAATATACTGCACGTCAAACTGTGTTCTCTCTTTCAGTTTTCCCCATTTCCCATTATATCAATTAAAAAGAGAGTATTTTGGGGGAGTATTGAACACAGTTCTTCAGTGACTCTCAAACTTCCAAGTCATCCCTCTTGGCAGGATCCATAAGGTCCCTCCTGATTTGACCCCTCCTCACTTCATCCCCTCCCCGCTCCCCCGAGTGCTGGAACACCCCAGGGCCCTCAGGCTTGCGTGACTCAGCTTGCGTTTCTCACTCTGCTGGGAGTGTAACCCTTTCCCCCTTTCCCTCCGTTGTACTCCCACCCTACTGGGGACTCCTCATTGCCACGTCCTCTTCTGTGTGGTCCGTGAATTGTCCCAGCCATCGATGTAGACCTGCCCTCCCTCTGGTCCCCAGCCCCTTTCAAGCATCTCCATTCTAGTACTGACCAAGAGTGCAGTCAATGATCTGTCTTCATGTCTGTCTCCACTGTTAGATTTTACGTTCCATGAGGTCCTAGCCTCTGTCTGTTCACCATTGTCTCCGAGCATGTGGCACTGTATCTGGCAAGAGGTAGTCGCTCAATTCATATTGATGAATGGAAGGGTGGATGGGTAGAGGACAAAGTATTGGGTATAGGTAGAGGGGAATAAAAGACAGTAGATTAAAAATATTAACTACGTGGGCTTCCCTGGTGGCGCAGTGGTTGAGAGTCCGCCTGCCGATGCAGAGGACACGGGTTCGTGCCCCGGTCCGGGAAGATCCCACATGCCGCGGAGCGGCTGGGCCCGTGAGCCATGGCCGCTGAGCCTGCACGTCCGGAGCCTGTGCTCCGCAACGGGAAAGGCAACGACAGTGAGAGGCCTGCGTACAGCAAAAAAAAAAAAAAAAAATTAACTACGTGGAAGGGAGAGTCACGGGTATGATCACTCCACTGCAGACCCACAGTGGTACCCAGGGTCAGTCGGGGCAGAAAGTCAAGGTCGTGTTTGTACCAATGTTGTCTCTGGGATTTGTCAAGAGTGTCCAGCTGCACTAAGGGCTCAGAAAACAGGACATGATTTTGCCTTTGCCTTCCGTGGTTAGCACATCTGAAGAAGCACTAAGTGGTAACATGTCTGCTGAGCTTAAGTTCTTCTCTGAAAGCCAGAGAAACTTAATCTGAAACCCAGGCTCCTGGAGGTGAATAATTAGAAGAGAACGTTAAGGGTTTAGAAATAACAGTGTCCCTCTGGGAGCCTTGCGTTAACACCACGTATGGAACTGTCCTCACGGAGCTTGGACAGGAACCTGGAATTTTCTCCATACCATTTAAGAAAAAAAGTGCATGGTTTTTCTCTGATGAGTTTGAACTTGGTTTCTGAAGTTGTGGTCTCTGAGGCCTCTATTCACTTATGGCGGTTCTTTTGCCCCTCTCCAAAGATGCAACTTCAGCGCTTTGTGTGCGGCACAGTTGTGAGTAGCCGGGCAGTTTCTTAAGAAAAACAACATTCTTAAACTGAGAAGAACATCTGCTCTGTGTCTGATCATCAGAAACCTCCAACTTTGCGAGCAAGTTGTAACATTGAACCGATCACCCAAGGCATATCTTGGCACATTAAGGAAATCTACACTCAATAAAGATGCTATTGTACGTGTCTCTAGGGCCCTATTCAAGGATGGAGGAGGGTTCCCCTCAGCCAGGAATGCTTGTTTATGAAGTTGTAGCTGCGTGGTACCATTTATAGGACCCAGGCAGACATGCAAATGAGTGTGGCCCACAGGACTCAATTAAGCCTTTCCTTGTCAAGCTGAAATGGGCCATCGAGTGACTGCTGAGGGGCGGGGATGCGGCCCCCACCCCGAGCATATTCTGGCATGTAAAAATGATGCTCATAAAATGTTGGAAAGAAGAGGAGACCTTCTAAGGGGCCCTACATCAAGTCACCCGTGGGGGAACGGACCACTTCCCATCTGTTTTAAATTAAATGTGTTTATTTTCTTTGCATCTCGCTCCCCAGCTCATTGTAATCGGTTAGAAAATGTCTTCTGTGATGTTAACTGAAAGCATATTTTTTAATAAGTTGAACTGGCTCTTTGCTTTCACACACAAGGCAGTGACATGGCTTCTTTCACCGTGACTCCGGCGTGTGCTCCGTGGCAGCTGTAGGACGGTGCCTGGGGCTCTATTTGTTCAACACTCGTTTTTTGTTCCCTGTGATGCCCCAGACTCTATGCTGGGTGTTAGGGGTAGAGTGGAGACAAGAGCGTCAGTGACTAAATACATAAAGTAATTGTCCTTTGTGAAAGTGCTAGAAGGGACATAAGCAAGGGACAGGGAGAGTGTAATTGTCAAGGACCACCTTCTGAACTGGGTGGGCTGGCTCTCTGGGCTAGAGGATTTGGATCCGAGGCCTGAAGGATCAGAACAAGCCATTCAGATAGAAACTGGGAGATGAGTATTCCAGGCAGAGGAAACAGCTGTGTAAAGGCCTTGAGACAGTCAAGGGTTTGCAACATTTGAGGAAAAGGAAACAAGCCAGGGTGGTTGGAATAGACGGAGAAAGGGAAAGTGGGGAGGGATGAGGCTGGAGCAGGGCCAGGGCAGGCAGGGCCTCCTGGGGAACGCTCAGGATTTTAGATTTTATTCTAGAAGCCACAGAACGGCAGGAGAAAATGCCAGGCTTGGGTTTGCCTCTTACGAGGATTAGGTGGGCGAAATAGAGAAGGACAGATTGGAGAGGGGAGGGATGCCGCGGAGGCGCCGGGTGGGAGGGGCTTGTATCAGTCCAGGTAGCAGTGACGCAGCACACTTTGGCATGGCATCCTTGGAGACGGAGGTCGAAGGGTGGGATTCAGAGGTTCTGGAGGTTAGACTTGACAGGACCTGCTGGTGCATCAGCCAGAGCAGGGGAGGGAGAGGAAGACTCTAGAACTCAAGGGATCTGGTGGTGTTTTGACCTTAGCAACAGGGCAGTTGATGGTGCTCTTTACAAAAAGGAGAAATCCAGGGGCAGGGCTGTTTCGTGGGAAGGTGGGGAACAGAAATCCGTTCCAAACATATTGAGTAGGCAGTTCTGTTACTGAGCTCCGTGTAGAAAGGTCTCTTAGCTATAAGTCTCCTGAAAGGACAAACTTTATAATTTATCGTTATAACTTTAGAAGTAATGATGGAAACATTTGGAGGAACGTGTGATGGAGCTTGAGACGGGGGAATCAGAGATGATTCAAGGGCTGGCAATAAATCTAGTGACCGACATCGCGTATGGAAATACGTAACCGCGGATTTTCTCCTTTGCAAAGTCTGGTTGGACTTTATTCCTGTATTGGAATAAAAGTACTGGATGAGGTGTGGGTGCAGAGAGTCTGAGAGCTGTTTGTGCCAAGAGGGATGGCCGAAACATCCAGAAAGGACGAGGTGAATTACGATGCAGAGAAGCAAGTATTACTACTTGGGGCTTGGAAAGCATGCCTAGGGAGTGATACAATCTACTTATTTAACGTTATCCTTTCAGTTCCAGCAAGGGGAACTCATTTTTTTAAGCTACTCTTTAAAAATGACATTTTCTCTGTACATCAGGTATTGAAGAAAAAAAAGGGGGGGGAATGGAGGCACCTCTTAACATTTCTGCAGCTGAGTCTCTGCCTTCCTATTGATTTTCAGCAGACTCTGTTTTTCCACCAGCCTGCCCACTTCCGAGTACAGGCGGTCCTATGCTTTGCTTTGCTTTGCTTATCTCCTTTCCTGTTTGCTGTTCTAAAGGTGTCCGTGGTGCTTTTAGGAAGCATAGCGTTTGGTTGGGTGTTGACCAGCCTGTACTGCAAAATGCATTAACCTGAGGTTATCACAGGTAGCTGACTTGGAAGAAAAGCTTTTCCCAGTGGGTTTCTGGTTTGTGTGCCTAGGATCTCCGAGTTGTGCAGGGAAAAGTCTTCTAGTTTTGGTAGAAAAAGCTTAATTTGGGGGTCAGAGAGGCTTGGGTTGAGTCCTTAGCTCTACTGTCTTCTAGCTTGTGACTTAAAGTTTTTAAAAATTGAAGTATAGTTGCTGTACAATACGATATAAGTTACAGGAGTCCTAAATAGTGGTTCACAATTTTTAAAGTTATACTCCATTTATAGTTATTATAAAAGATTGGCTGTATTCCCCTTGTTGTACAATATATCCTTGCAGCTTATTTTATACCTAATAATTCGTACCTCTTAATCTCCTACCCCTATATTGCCCCTTCCTCCTCCCCATTAATAACCACTAGTTTGTTCTCTGTATCTCTGAGTCTGCTTCTTTTTTTGTTTGTTTGTTTTTGTGGTACGTGGGCCTCTCACTGTTGTGGCCTCTCCCGTTGCGGAGCACAGGCTCCGGACGCGCAGGCTCAGAGGCCACGGCTCACGGGCCCAGCCACTCCGCGGCATGTGGGATCCTCCCAGACCGGGACACGAACCCGCGTCCCCTGCATTGGCAGGCGGACTCTCAACCACTGCACCACCAGGGAAGCCCTGCTTCTTTTTTTCTTTATATTCACTAGTTTGTTGTATTTTTTAGATTCCACATATAAGTGGTATCATACAGTATTTCTGACAACATTTTTGAACCCTGTGTTTTCATCTGGAAGATGTGGGTAATGAGAGATATGTAAATTGCATAGTAGTGGTAAAGATGAGATGAGATGACTTATGTGAAGTTCTTAGCATGAGAATTCATACTGGTTACCACAAATATTATTATTAGACTTACAAACACAATGGTTGTCAATTGGACAGGAAACAAACGTCCCTGGTTTGTGGCTCTGTAAAGGCTGTTGACAAGCATCACAGCCGTGTGTGCAGGGGTGCTGGGGTAGGGTTCTCCATTCCAGTCTAACAGAAGTTGCACGCTGGACGTCCTGATTGTATAATTAAAATCAGCCATTTTTTCAGTTTGAATGAAAACTGTACATTGAACAAGTAAGTTAAAAAATGGGAACATTTTCTATGCAATGTGGATTACAAACTTCTCTCGAAAAACCATCTGGTGACATGGGCCCCCATCATTCCAGATGGCAGCCGTCAGCTGTCACTTAGAAGCTGATGGTAAGGTACCACGTGTCCTTCCCTGCTCCCTGCCCCTCTTAGAGAGCCTGGTCTTATAGTTTCTATGCGCCCTTGGCTAGCTTGTATGACCTTGGGCAAATTCTTCTACTCTTTTAGTCTTGGTTCCCCCATCTGTAAAATGGAGATGCTAATAATAAAGCTTACCCCAGAAGTTTCTTTTGAGGATGAAAGAACATCGACAACAAGTTTTTCCACAGTGCTTGGCATACAGAAAGCACTCAGGGCTATAGCTGCTATTGTCACCATCAGAGCGCTTTGCAAATGAATAACGATCTGATTGTAATACAGACTTAGACGGACACTGATAGAAGTTGAACTGTGGGTAAGACAGACATATGTTATAGACATATCATATTTTTGAAAAAATACCAACACTGTTTTCTTTTTTGTACACCCTTGTAGTTGATCCAATCCCCACTCCCCTTCCAGGGAGAAGCTTTTAGGCTGAATCTCATCCATCACATCCACTCTCTACTCTTCTCCATCTTGGAGCTGACCAGTTGGGTTCTATCAGTGGAACCCCAGCCTCTGGTGTCCAGTTAGGTTTGGCCAATGGGATGCTCCAGTGAGGGGTGGGGAATCAAAAGAAGGGAGGATAATCATGTCAGTATTTATTCCTGTCTGGTTCCTTCCCTGAGAAGTTGCCTTGAGCCTGCGAAGATCCCAACCCAAGGATACTGGTTCTTTTTACACACTGTCTCCATCTGGGTTTGGAGAACACTTCCCTCAGACTCTCAGGTCTTGGACCTATAGGTGGTAATGATTACATCGTTACTAGTCCCGGGCAACGTGCTATTTCTTGCTGTTCCCCTATACCTCTCCCATAACTTTGTAAAGCCACTTTGATTTATCCTATGTCATCAGGGCATTCCACTGTCCTGGAGAACATTAGGATTATTAAAGCAGAAAGCAAAGAAAATGAAGTCAATTTTAAGATCCTGGCATTTCGAATCCACAGCGAGGTAGAAGCCAGGCTTTGTGCAGAGAGAAAGGGTTTTCTAAATTCCAAAAGGTTTCCTTTAACGCATAAGGAGCCAGGCTAGACCAAGGAGGGTCAAAGCCATAGTGCAGAGCAGGCAGAGGAAATGCCTTCGGGGAAGTGTCCACAGGACAGGAAGAGGACGTGAAGACCGTGGCCACAGGAGGGCGATCCTGAACGGAAAGCTAGGATGCTGACCGCAGCTCGGCCACCGATAAGTGACTGTCTCCTCCCTCAGCGCCCCCTGGCCCCAACTTGGTTTAAGCAAAATTAGGGGGTGGGAAGCCCTCACAGAAACCCCCGGGAGGTGTGGGGGAGAGTCCCCCATGCGCTCCCAGTGTGTCTGCCAGGGTTTGGAGGTGGCGGAACAGCCAGGACGCTGGGCTCCTCGTGGCCCCGGTGACAGGTGGCCCAGGTGTTGAGAGCGGTAGTCCTGGTACAGACCTGTGTTCAGGGCAAGGAAGCAGGAGGCCACAAGGCATAGGGACCTGGTGATTTGAGGGACCCCAGGGACCATGGGCTGCAACAGCAGGACACCACGAGGGGCAGCAAGATCTGCCACACCTGAGTAATCACCAGCCCAGGACATTGAGAGACAAGACAGGTCCATAGCCAAGGACTCCGAGGACGCCTGTCGCCTCCCTCTGCACCCGGGTCCCTGCTGGGAAGGAGTGGGAGAAATGACCCCTTGATGGAGGGAAGAAACAGCCTGTGAGCTGACTCTTGATTTACCCAAACGAGGCTGAGTTAATGTCAAAGTGAAATGTCTCAAAGAACAGAATAAGTTACCCTTAATTGGCAATTTTTATTTTTCTTGGCCATCAGGAGGAATGGAAACTCCAGAGTAACAGACTAGTGATAAACCGCCTCTAGCTTCATTTTTCCCACACCCCTGTGCTCTGTGTAAATTTCGATGCCCTCTCCTTGACTTTCTTACAAGATGGATCCTTTACACTGGACCCTTGTCTTTTGAGCCACATTGAGTCAAACTAAAGGTGGTGGATGCATTCCGTCTAATACAATGACTTTTACTTATTAAATTATTTTTACTATAATAACTCTAAAGGAAATGAATACAGAAAGAAAAATGTGCATATCCCCTCTACCACACCGCAAAGACAGCCACTTTTAAAAAAGTGGTTTTCTCATCCATGTTGCTAAAATCCTAGCTGACAGGTTGGTCAAACCCTCTGCTTAAGGAAGGCTCTGCTACCAACACCCAGAGACGGTCCCCAGTGACATAAAGGAAGAGAGATTTGAGCTGATTACCTACATTGTCATATGGCATCGAGCTTCTGCTCACTTGGGAGACCTTCCAATTAGTGAAATGGGACATTCTTCGGATGGTGTTCAGATTCAACAGTGTGGACAGGATTTCACTCTTTGCTTCCTACTTCTTAGCCTTTGCCCTCATACAAAATCCCAGGCTTCACGGGAGTTCCTCTCCATCCTTTCTCTGGCATCCTAGACCCTGGTTCTGGGACTCTGGACTTATTTGGAATTCTCTGGACATTATGATGCTGCCGATGGAATTCCTAAGCCTTTTTGAACTGGAGTCCTAAAGAAGAGATCTTAGCGCTTGCTGACCTCGGCACGGTTTTTTCTCCTTTGTGCTCTAATGCACATGACATTGGGGGAGTGTTTTCCTTGGACAGGGGAATGAGCAGTGAAGCAAAATATATCCCCCTGCTCTTGGGTGTATTGCCCTGATTGGGAAGCATAGGTTGTTCCAAACGATGGCTTATTCTTGTGCTTCCATTGACTTGGAACTGGAAAGAGATGCGATCAGATCTGCCCACATCCAGGAGTAGGGGAGATGCCTATTTCAACAGGATTGCCTACCAGCTTCATCTAGATGTGAGATTATGGGTCTAGGACCCTACTGTGGTAAAGGCAAGCCGCTGGTGTTTTGAGATGCCATCTGGTTTTCTCTCCAAATATTCCCAGGGGTGTTCCCTCTGCCGTGCACAGTTTGCAGGTTCTTCCAGAAGAGCCTTGGCCCATGGCCACCTTGGGGCCACACAGGAAGTTCTCAATACCGGCAATCATGCTTCTGTGGACTGGCTTTTCAACTCTGATGGCAGAGGCTCTTCTTGTATCAGCCCTGGGGAGTCAAATGGAGGAAATCCTGAATCAAATCTAGACACAAAATGTATGGACGAATGGGTGAAATAAATAAGCCATTTAATTAAGACTTTATAGTTTTTCCCACGAAAAACCAGACTTTTTTTTTCGTTCCTGAGGCCTGCTGTACTAGCTTTTCTGACGTTATCAGATGTTAAATCACACTGACTGAATAAAATGGGAAAAATCAGATCATGACAAACCAGCTTGGTGTTATTTCTAATTTCTATCATGATTTCCTCTTTGACCCATGCATACATAATGTATCAAAAGAACCATTTTTAGTTTCCAAATATACAAGAGTATTTTTGGCTTTTTTGGGGGGGGGAATTGAGTTCTCACTGTATTGTATTGTGGCAGAGAATATAGTACATATGTTTTACTGATTCTTTGATTTTTTTAAAACATCTTTATTGGAGTATAACTGCTTTACAATGGTGAGTTAGTTTCTGCTGTATAACAAAGTGAATCAGCTATACATATATACATATCCCCATATCCCCTCCCTCTTGCATCTCCCTTCCACCCTCCCTATCCCACCCCTCTAGGTGGTCACAAAGCACCGAGCTGATCTCCCTGTGCTATGCGGCTGCTTCCCACTAGCTACTTATTTTACATTTGGTAGTGTATATATGTCAATGCCACTCTCTCACTTCTTTGATATTTATTGAGATGTCCTTTATGGTCTAGTGTGTGCTCAATTTTTAGAAATATTCCTCGAAGACTTGAAAAGAATGCAGATAATCTAAGAGTTGAGATAAAGTTCTAAATATGTGAATTTTATACAGGGTCTTAATGATGCTGTTCAGCATCATTATTAATTTTTGATCACTTAGTAACAGACGAATGTTAAAATCATAATTTAAGAAATTCAGTATTTCACAATTCTATTGACTTTTACTCTATGAAACTACTGCTTTTGTGGGTCAATCGAATATTGAAAATTTTATATGGTTCAATGTAATATTTTGAGGCTATGTTGCTGATGCTGGTTGTCTCTCGAAGCAGAATCAGAAATCACGAGAGAGGGAAGAAAATGTCCCATCAAGAACCGAAATATTGGGACTTCCCTGGTGGCGCAGTGGTTAAGAATCCACCTGCCAATGCAGGGGACACAGGTTCGAGCCCTAGTCTGGGAATATCCCACATGCCGCAGAGCAATTAAGCCCGCGTGCCACAACTACTGAGCCTGCACTCTAGAGCCCGCGAGCCACAACTACTGAAGCCTGTGCACCTAGAGCCTGTGCTCCGCAACAAGAGAAACCACTGCGATGAGAAGCCCACGCACTGCAACGAAGACCCAATGCAGCCAAAAATAAAAAAAAGAACCCAAATATTTCAGAGAGAAGCTAAGTCAGGATGTGTCAGTGTGACGCAGGGCACTGAGGCTCCAAGCAGTGGAGCAATTCTTTTATGGAGTAAGTATTTATTGAGAACCAGGAACTGTGCAAAGCACTGAGATACTTAAAAAGATAAGTAAGACAGCTCCTGCCTTCAGGGAACTTAGAGGAGGGAGAGAACATGATGTAAAGAAGTACAACCCTCCACATACAGGGCGTGGGAGAGGCGGAAAAGAGAGAGTAGCCAGAGCCGTCAATTCTGGGGTGCAAGATCTGAAAAGGATTCTGAAAAGAGTGTCTTCACGAGCCGGACGCCAGAACACTGAGAGGCTAGCAGGAGATTTTGAGAAACCTAAGCCTATTTCACTAGGAAGTGGTGATTCCCTTTGGGTCAGACGGGACGATATTTGAGGTCATTAAAACTGTGAGGTTTGAAGAATTTTCTTTCTTTTTTAAAATACAGAAGAGGAAGATTTCAGTGAATGATGTAAATGGACCTAGAATTCTGGGTCTGGATTCCAGATTCACCATTCCAGCTACAGAGGCCACCGTGGTAGCCACCCTAAGCCGTGCACGCTGGTGCCTTGAGGCCACGGTGTCTCCTTTGTCTCCCGAAGATACGCCATCATTGGAGAGACCTGGAATCGGAGCTTAGTTAAACTGCAGCCTTCCTTCAGGAGGAGTGGGTAGAAGGGCACTGGGATGATGGAGGAATGACCGCTTTTCCACGGGACACTGTCAGCTAAAAGAGACTAAAAGAGGCCCCCCGAGAAGAGGGTTAAGGAAGAGTAATTACTCCACTAGAGAAGCAGCTGAGAGCTGGATCTATAGGGGTTCAGGTATTTGTTCTGCACCCTGCCCAGGGGTTGGTCCTACATGGTGAAGCTGGTGGTCATTTTGTTCTTTACACCTCAGTATGAAAATGGATCCCAGTTTAAATGCAAAGTATTAAGATTAGACTCAATACAACTTTATTAAATTCATCAGCTCAGAAGCTATGATGATGTAGATGGAGAAGAGCTGATGCCTACCTTTACTGTTATTAAAAAGAGAAAAGAGAGAGAGAATGAAAGAGACAAACTACAATAGCAAGTCTTTCTTCTACTGAAAAAAATATCTATTTGTATAAGATGATCAATCTCTTCCTTCAATGTTATTATTCTTTATTCATTAAAACATGTTTCCAAGGTATTACTACTTGAAAAACCTGTTAGCTCTAATTGAAATTACTTCATATATGCATGGAAAAGAGTCATAAAAAATGTCTTGAAAATGTAATAATTCATATACTTCACCAGATGCTTAGATGATCTCATTCATTCATTGATTATTCAACAAAAATATATCCCATGCCAACCCTGCCCTGGGCATTGTGCCACCCAGTCCAAAGTCGGGGCATTTCATTATGTAGTGGGACACGTGAAAAGATGTTCCAGAAACTTCTTTAGAAGTCACTTTATGGTTTCCGCTGAAACCGTAGATGAGTTTAAATGCAGACACATGAGGACAGAAATGTGGTTTAGATGACGTTACCAGTCACAAAAGACAAATTTTCCTTCCCTGTTGAAGTCTAATAGATTGGAACTAAAAATGAATTATCTATGATGCTCTTAATAAACTCTATTGGTAAACAAGGAATGTGTTTATTTTACTTAGAAAAGGCTTTGTGGGGGGCCATTTTCGTGGCACATTCTTTCTTTTTTAGTGATCATACCCAAATGGTTCTTTTTATAAAAGCGTATCATAAAATCTCCAACATAGCCCTCAAAAGGAAACAGGGTTCACATAAAATAACGGAGGTTTTGCTTGGATCTTCCAAAGAGGTGAAGTATGTCATTGATAAAACCGGAACGACCTCAGTGTGATGGGGCAGCTGAGAACCAGAGGAGTCAACAATTTGGGGGGAAAATAGAAGCATCCAGGGCCTTTGGTGAACATCTTAATGCTGAAAACGTTTGGGGAGGTCTGGAAGTATTGCAGGCAACCACTGAGTAATCGGGGGGCTTCTTCTTCTGAATGATCCTATCTAGAAGGGGAAAAGGGAAAGTATGTTCAGTGGGATAGTCATGGCATTGGATCACACACACACAAAATGCGTATATGTGGACTACATGCATACACATTTGATCACACGCATTATCTACATATATTTATAGTACAATTTTTACATCATATATATATATATATTTTTTTGCGGTACACGGGCCTCTCACCGCTGTGACCTCTCCCGTTGCGGAGCACAGGCTCCGGACGCGCAGGCCCGGCGGCCATGGCTCACGGGCCCAGCCGCCCCGTGGCATGCGGGATCCTCCCGGACCGGGGCACGAACCCGCGTCCCCTGCATCGAGAGGCGGACTCCCAACCACTGCGCCACCAGGGAAGCCCTTTACATCATATATTGTACTAATTTAATGCTGCTGAATTCCAGAGCCCACTATTTTTTCCACTCTATATTGATGTCCAGAGAACAAATCATTGAAAACTTTAAAAATCAAATTGTATGAACTTGGGCACATTTTTTTTCTCTGGGCTTCATTTGACCATTTTGAAAAGGGGAATCACAGAAATCTCACCGCCTGTCGTCAAAGGTTGCTGGAAAATTCAATGAAATAATCAAGTCAAAGTGCTCAGTAAGCTATACAAAGTGATGTACAAAAATAGTACTGTAAATGTACTTTATAAACATAGGGACCAGATGTCTTAATTTTACGATTGTGCAAGGAAACCAAAGGAAATTACCAAAATGTAGCCATTGATTTAGGCAAAGATCAAACAGAATGACAAAAATACTTACTATTTCAACTTAAGGAAAATAAAATTAACAACGTCTTTGTTTAGAACAGTGGAATGTTGATGTTCAGGCTGAGCGCTGAGTACAAGGAATCCTCATTGCTTTTGTGTGTTTGAAAATTTTCATCTGAACAAAAATATGAAAAACCGTTGTTTGACTGTTAACATTAGGTAGGTTGGTGCTTATGAACAAGGACTCAGGAGCTAGAAGGCCAGGGTTCGAATCTTGCTTCTGCTAGTGTGCTGTCACACTTGCTGTGTGACCTTCAGCAAGTTATTTGTGCCTTAATGGCCTTATCTATAAGATGAGGATAATCATAGCGCCTATATCGTAGGCTTGTTCAGAGAATTAAAGAAGTTCATATTTGATAAGCACTTAGTAAATTATGTATAAGTGTTTGATAAAATAAAAATCTTTCGGGTTCTGAATAGGTACTATTATTTACAAGGAACATGAGGCTCAAACAAGTCAAACAACTTCCTCAAGGTCACAGAGTTAGTAAGTGGTTTTGCCTGGGTTTGATTCTGGCTCAGGCTGTGACTCTAAAAGCTTGGCTCTAAATGCCAGCGCTGTGTCCCATGGGAGAGCTTCTACAATTCAGCCAAGTCGTAATTTGGCAAATGATACCATATTCACCGTTGTGTTTAAGGGCATTTTGGAGGTCAGGAGGGTTGCTGGGCGGGTCTGTTTGCAGGAGGCCCAAGGAGCAAGTACTAAGTAGGGGTGCAATGGGAGACCCTCTCTTGTGACCCCAGACCTTTCTGGAAGGGCTTTGAAGGAGGTCAGAATTCCCTGGAGGCAGAGGTGGGGCCTGAGGAATTCTTTGCAGACTGTTATTGGGCCTCTTACTCCACAGAGATGGCGTAAAAGCTGCTACGGATGTGATGTTCCAGAAACTGTTCAAAGAGCTTTACACATATGAGCGCATCCGGAGCATAGGTACTAACCTGGATTATCTTAGCCTACCCACCCAAACTCTGGAAGCTTGAATCCTCCTTCAGATTTACTGCCATTATTTTGCACGTTGGGCCCATTTGACCTCTTCCACAATTCTGTGTGGGAAACTATATTTATAATCTCCTTTCTAGAATTGGGAGAAACTGGAGTCTGGGGAGAGTTTGAGACTTTTGGACCACTGACCAAAAAGTAGTGAACCTCTGGTGGGAAAGACTGATTACCCTGGTCCATTTGGGCTGCTGTAACAGAATACCATATGTGGGTTTCTCACAGTTCTGGAGGCTGGAGGTCCAAAGTCAAGGCACCGGCAGATTTAGTGCCTGGTGAGGGTCTGTCTCTTGGTTCATAGACTGCTGTCTTTTTGCCATGTCCTCACATGTTGGAAGGAGCAGGAAAGTTCTCTGGGGTCTCTGTTATAAGGGCACTAATCCCATTCATGGCGGCTCCACCCTCATGACCTAATCGCCTCCCAAAGGCCCCACCTCCAAATACGGTCACACTGGGCATTAGGATATAAAATGTGAATTTGGAGCGGGAGGATGCAAATTCTATAGCACTGTTGTTCATAAAAACAGATGTTGCACGATACTGAAAATATGAACTTCCAAATAAATGCCAAAAAAAAAAATTTAGCTCACGAAATTATTTGTAAAACAGCAATCCTAGATCCTTAGGGAATAATATACATGCCAGATTTTTCTACAAGCTTGTTAATTATGGTTTTTTCCAGGCAGATAGATAGGCAACTCTTTGCAAAGCTGCTCCATGGAATGATTTCATTCTTTAAGGACAGATTTTCAAGGTTTTTGGGCCTCACTGAAACATGGCCAAGTTGTGTCATCTGAGAATTCTTGGGATTGTCAAATATAGGAAGAGAAGCCCACTGATTTACCCAGTCCATTCAGATGACACTGCAGGGAGAATTTAATCAGAATATCTTTCATATAAAATGGGATTTCTGGAGATTTATGTAAAAAGAGTGAATATAAAGGATTATGATGAAGACAGCCTATTTCTTTTTCCTTTTGTTTTGTTTTGTTTTTTTTTTTACATCTTTATTGGAGTACAATTGCTTTACAATAGTGTGTTAGTTTCTGCTTTATAACAAAGTGAATCAGTTATACATATACATATGTCCCCATATCTCTTCCCTCTTGCATCTCCCTCCCTCCCACCCTCCCTATCCCACCCATCCAGGTGGTCACAAAGCACCGGGCTGATCTCCCTGTGCTATGCGGCTACTTTCCACTAGCTAACTATTTCACGTTTGGTGGTGTATATATGTCCATGCCACTCTCTCACTTTGTCACAGCTTACCCTTACCCCTCCCCTTATCCTCAAGTCTATTCTCTAGTAGGTCTGTGTCTTTATTCCCATCTTGCCACTAGGTTCTTCATGACATTTTTTTTCTTAGATTCCATATATATGTGTTAGCATATGGTGTTTGTTTTTCTCTTTCTGACTTACTTCACTCTGTATGACAGACTCTAGGTCCATCCACCTCACTACAAATAACTCAATTTCGTTTCTTTTTATGGCTGGGTAATATATACAATGGAATATTACTCTGCTATAAAAAGACAGCCTATTTGCAGAAAGTTTCCTTTTTCACCTAATCACCAGCTAATGTAACTTGGAGGGAAGCCAGGGTGGCGCCCGTAACCTTCCTTGGTCTTTTAGTGTCTCTGAGAGGGACATACACGGACTTTCTAAGTAGCAACAGGCCAGCTGGGTCTCCACTGTCCACACGGTGACTTCACCACCAAAGCTGGGGGTAGCAAGGAGATCAAGAGGAGAGTCATCCACAGTGAAGACATATTTTGTGTGGAGCCGTCCCCCTTTCCCAGAGTAGTCAGCAACCCCACGAATGTTCTGGAAAGAAGCACAGAGGAAGACACTAGTCTGAGTGCCCAGAGGCGGTAGGTTACCCTTGCAGAGTGGACGAGGGGATTCTGACAGCCCCACCCTCCAAAATGAGCTCTGGGAAGCCTGGAGCAGGACTCTGAGATCCCAGCCATGGCCCCCCCAATCCCCCCACCCCGCCCTGTGGAGAACGTGCACTGGGACGCCTGATCCAGACTGCTTTCTGGGGCTTTCTTCTCTGGGTACTAATGACTGGGTGAATCAGACACACAACAACCAGTGTCTGCTCTCCCCAGTGATCTTGTGGTTCATTTCTCCCACCTTAACCCATTAACTGTCCCCCGTCAACATACTCTTGGAATTACTGTATTTTTCTCTTCGTGTTTATGCTGATGACATATATGTTGGTTTGCCTCCTGTGCGCCCTCTTTGAAGGCTGGGGATGGGTCTCTTCTCCAGCATCTATTATCCTGAGTGTCTGCTAACAGGTTGTCATGCCCCAAGGGGGTGTGGGAAATGCTTCTTTACCCACCATCCAGTTTCTCTGTATGTCCTGCCTTCTGCTCTGGGAGCTGGCCTGACCAAACCTTCGATGACGTCTGGTCAAGGCAGTCCAGGTCAATGCCATTCACAGATAATAAGTTCCTCCTATGCTCGTAACACAGAGCTAGGCTCTTTAAGTGACTGAGATGCAGCCTGGGTCTTCCAGAGCCTTTCGAGTCAGAGGAGGCATGAGAGGAGCATTTCCAGCCTTGCTGTTAACACTGTCTGTTGGGTACCATTAGTCGTGAAATGTGTCATCAGTAATTTGTTACTACTAATAAAATACTGAGTGAGGATGACTTATTTTTTAAAAATAAGTTTGGGACTTCCCTGCTGGCCCAGTGGTTAAGAATCCACCTGCCAATGCAGGGGACACGGGTTCGAGCCCTGGTCTGGGAAGATCCCACATGCTGCAGAGCAACTAAGCCCGTGCGCCACAGCTACTGAGCCTGCGCTCTAGAACCCACGAGCCACAACTGCTGAGCCCGCGAGCCACAACTACTGAAGTCCACGCGCCTCGAGCCCGTGCTCCACAAGAGAAGCCACCGCAAGGAGAAGACCGTGCACTGCAACGAAGAGTAGCCCCCGCTCGCTGCAACTAGAGAAAGCCCGCACGCAGCAATGAAGACCCAGCACAGCCAAACATAAATAAATAAATAAATAAATAAAGTGAAGCGCTAAAGACTTAAAAATAAATAAATAAAAATAAGTCTGAGTGGATTCAGAGTTATTTTTATAATACCCCCTCATCATGTTTCTAGCATTATTTATAAGTGCGAAACTTTGTAGTTTTCACCTTTTTTTCCCCTTCTGATACACATGCCTCACACACCCCTGAGGGCCCGTACAAGAAGTGGTTGCTTCATTTCAGCTGAACCGTAAGGAAGCTGGGAGGCAGCGTATGTGTGTCAACCAGCTTACCGGCTCTGACCCCATGCCTTTCTCACCAATGCAAGGAAGCTTCTCTGAATGCACATCATTCATGGTGACATGATCACAGATACCATCTTTTATGGGGAGAGGGAAATGCATTCTGATGAGGAAAGAAAGAATGAGTAAAGTTGTTGGCTAGGACAGATCTAAGCTGGGTCTTGAAAGGTAGGCATAACTTGGACCGAGAACTGTGGTGTGCACGGGTCACCCAGCAGTGAAAAGATCTGGGCAAAGTGGCAGAAGGAGGAAAGCGTTGAAAGTGTACGGGGGTCCTATGAGTTGTCCAGTGTGGGAAGAAAGATGCTGGGAGGGCTCCACGCTAAGTTGGGAAAAATACTGAAAGCTCTGGATGGAAGATGGAGGTGTTCAGACCTCATTCTGTATAGAGTGCAGAACCAAGTTATCCAAATATGCACATTGATTTGTATATGTCTATGTGCCAGGTGCATAGAATAGTTCTGGAAGAGTTCCTGAAGACATTGTTTCTAAATATAACATAGCAGGTAAGGGTCCTGACTCTGGAGACGATTAATCTGGATTCAAAAACTGGCTCTGTCGCTTATTGGCTATAGACCTGGGTTCACTGTGCCTCGGTTTCTCCACCTGCAAAATGGGGATGATAAAAGTGCTCACGTCATGGAGTTGTTTCTAAACATGAAATGCATTAAGTGCTAAGCATGAAATGGGTTAAAATATAACTTTGCTCGGAACAAGCTCTCAGTCGCTGCCGGCTGCTGACGTGACGAGTTTTATTAGGATCTTGGCTGAGTGACGAAGTGGGTGGTCTGTGGTTTTCTGCTGCTGATGCGGGTGAAATATGACACATCTTAACGACTCAAGTCGTATTAGCGGAGTGAGTTCAGTCGCTGTGTTGTGTTCTCTGAGCAGTAAGTCGTGTACACAACCCTCCAGGGTGTGGCACCCAATGATAAACACAGACATACAAGTGTGGAAGAGTGAATCCACAGCAAAGCAAAGTGGTACCGGTTCACTGGATCGCACAGCCCAGGGCCAGACGAAGGTTATGACAACACATTTCTCTAAGAGTTTGGAGAAGGAAGCGATGCCGTGCAGGTTGGAGACCTCTGGGAAGTCTTGGAGAGCTGAGGAGGAATTTGACCTGGCGATGTCAGTTTGGGTGGGAATTAGGTACCTGGAGAAGGGGGGGCGGTGCTTCTGTCCTGTTTCAGGGTGTTGACCCAATCTGGTCGTGCTTCTCACTCTGTATTCTTTCATATATGCATCGTTTGGTATTTTAAGGTGTTTTCTAAATGTTCTCAAGCTCCATTGTGTGTGTGTCTATGCTTCTCAGGCCTTCATTATCTTTAGGACCTTCCCAATGTAGGGCTCTGTATAATCGGGCTTTCAGGAAGGGATGCTTCTCCGGTTCTACAAATTATAAATATGGCCATCATCTTTATCTCTTAGAGATCTATTAATCTGTGCGTACAAATCTTTGCATGTTTTCTAGTTTTGAGAAACATTTTTTCCTTTGACCAAATCCTTTTTTTGTTGTTGTTAATTGGTCAGTGGGCCACTTACGGCATAGAGCAAATCTCCATTCACTCCACAGCTGTTTTTAAAAAATGCCTGAAGAGCTTTGCAAAAGAAGCTCCACTGACTTGGCTAAAAGAGGGGAGAGGAGCAGAGGAAAAGAGACCAGGAGGGAGGGTTGTTTGTTCAGTTTTCTCAGTAGTAAAAGCACCAAGAAGCCAAATAGAAGAGAAATGGAGCTCGGAGATATGTGAAAAGGGGGACTGTCAAGAAGATGTTCAATTCAGTCTTTGCTGTTTCTTGCTCGTGATTATTCTTTCTTGCATTCACCCTAATTTCCTTTGAAGGAGATAAACGCCATGGAGGGAGGGGCCACGGGTGATGTGAGATGGGTGGCCTGAAGTGTGAGTCAACATTTGCTGGGCGCCCAGGCTGGCGGTGAAGGACAGAGGATTATCTGGAGAGTGGCAGATGGTAACGGGAAACACACGCAGAAGATTCCATGACAAGCATTCTAGGAGAGGATCTTCACTCAGCAGTGACCAAAGGGCCCAGGGCAGAGAAAAAGGATAAGAGAGGTGGGAGGAACAGGAGTTAGTGGCTCAGGAATCCGGGAAACGAGGGGGAGGGTCTCTTTAGTGTGTGATGGTTAATCTTATGTATCAACTTGGCTGGGCTATGGTGCCAAGATATTTCATCAAACCTTATTCTGGGTGTTCCTGCGAGGCTGTTGCTGGGGGTGAGATTTACATTTAAATTGGTGGACTGTGAATACAGCAGATTGCTCTGCATGGCGTGGGTGGGCCGCATCTAATCAGCTGAAGACCTTATGAGAACAAAAGGCTGACGTCCCTGGAGAAGACGGATTTCTGCCAGCACACTGCCTTTGGACTTGAACTGCACCTCTTTCCTGAGTCTCTAGCCTGCTGCCCTCCCCCATCAGATTTCGGACTTGCCAAGCCTCCATAAGTGCATCCAACTGCTTCAAATAAATCAGTCTGTCTGTCTGTCTGTCTCTCTCTCTGGAGAACACTGACTAATACAGCGATGTAATAGGTATTCTGTGCATATCTCATTTCGTTCTTGGGAGCACAATTCCAGGTCTCATAGAGGCTCAGTGGCAGAGACAGTATCCAAGTCTAAGTCTGACTTCCAATCTCCTAGTCTGCTCACCATTCGCTTCTTAGGGTCCAGGGAAGGGCTTTTGAAAAACTTAAACTGGAATCCCTGGCTTCCTGTCTGTGAAGAGTCTAATAGCGGACCTACTGGAGACCCAAGTAACTGGGCTGGCTGCCTCACTGTGTGGTGCTGTCTGAGAGCAGCTGGTCTTCAAGGCTGAGAAATCACAGCCCGGGGTCCTTCCCTCTGAGCCCTTCCATTTCAATGGAAGGGGAGGTGCCGTTTCCATCCCAGGTGCCTGGAAGTGCAGCTGAGAAGTCCATTATCCCATCAACAGCCTGCCAAAGGGATGCTCTGCCGTTCTGTTCCTTCTCAACATTTCCTGGCAGCTGCTGCCCCCTTTATTCCTGCCTCTCTCAGTCTAAACGTGGGGTTTGGAAAGCACAGGGAGGAAGGACGTGAATTCAGGGTTCAAGGGATAGGAGAGGAACTCCGACCCAGGTATGACCCACGTCTCCCGTATTCATCTTCCCTGTTTAGAACCGAGAAGCAGAAGGCCTGTGATAAGGAGGGAATTTTCTCATTCTTCCTTTCTGATCTTTGGAAGCTCCAGTTGCAGGATTGCAAAACCAGAGCAGGTTTTTCCAATTGCTTTGGGCAGCAGACTGAGCCCTCAGTGTCACAGGCCTGAGCTCTCCACTTCATATATATATATATATTTTTTAAAATTTTTATTTATTTTTTAAGTTTATTTTTGGCTGTGTTGGGTCTTGTTGCTGCGTGTGGGCTTTCTCTAGTTGCGGCGAGGGGGGCTACTCTTCACTGTGGTGAGCGGGCTTCTCACTGCGGTGGCTTCTCTTGCTGCGGAGCACGGGCTCTAGGCACGTGGGCTTCAGTAGTTGTGGCACATGGGCTTCAGTAGTTGTGGCACTCGGGCTCAGTAGTTGTGGCTCGCGGGCTCTAGAGCGCAGGCTCAGTAGTTGCGGCGCACGGGCTTAGTTGCTCTGCAGCGTGTGGGATCTTCCCGGACCAGGGCTCAAACCTGTGTCCCCTGCATTGGCAGGCGGATTCTCAACCACTGCACCACCAGGGAAGCCCCTCCACTTCTTGAAATTAGGGCCAGCTGTTGGACAGCTGGCAGCTGTGGAAGGAGGGGGCTGGGAAGTATAGAACTCCACCAGCCTAACTGGCTTTATGCTCCTTTGAGCACTGCAAAGAGAATGCAGAAAGGGAAGCATGCCTTGTTTCCTTCAAAGGTTTTCTCTCAAGGAAATCTTTGTAACTGTAAATAAAATGAGGATGATCTTTTAAGTAGTGAGTATATCAAAAGTTATACATCCCAGGGAGGATTAAGCATATGAAGCGCTATCAATGTAGTCATCTTGACCACATGCTTTTCTAAGTCTTTGCTGGAGTGTCTCTTCTGTAGTTGCATCTCTGCCCTCAGAAGGCATGTGTAAAAGCCCAGACATTCATCACAGAGGAAGCAAATTAAGATTAGTATGTCAGTAACTAAGTGGGATAAGCATCATCATTTCCACAATATGACGGGATTACGAAGCAAAGCCCAGCTATAAGCTGAGAAAAGAGACACACTTAAAACAAAGTGACTCACAGAGGTTGAACTTAAAGAATGGGAAAGGTCATGGCAGGCAAATGCAAGTTAAAACAAAGTCTGACTCTTCATCTTGGTGTCAGACAACGTTAAAGTCATGGCGAAGAGCATGAAATGAAACAAAGAAGGTGCTTTACTATCTTAAAGAGAACCACATTTAAAATAACAAGGGCTTCCCTGGTGGCGCAGTGGTTGAGAGCCCGCCTGCCGATGCAGGGGACGCGGGTTCGTGCCCCGGTCCGGGAAGATCCCACGTGCCGCGGAGCGGCTGGGCCCGTGAGCCATGGCCGCTGAGCCTGCGCGTCCGGAGCCTGTGCTCCTCAATGGGAGAGGCCACAACAGTGAGAGGCCCGCGTACCGCAAAAAAAAAAAAAAAAAAAAAAAGGCCAGTTGTCCATCCACATATCCTTGTGTTACTGTGCTTTACTCTCCAAGGGGAAAGCTGAGCTTCTCTGGGAGGGACTGATGGCCCTGGACAGCTTGGTCAGTCACCCAGCAGCCCTTCTCCAGGGACATTGCACAGACATTCGGGGAATCACCATCTATGAAATTCAAGGGCAGATTCTCAGCTATTCCAGGGATGCAGTGAGAGGGCTTTGCTTTCACCGGCTCTGGCTGTCCGTGGAATATGCCTGGTGTCCTTCCCGCAGTGAAGAGAGAGTAAGATGTTTTCTTTTGGCTGTTTTCCCTTAACAGAGAAAACCCTGCAACTCCATTTTTTAGGGTGTAGGGCTTAGCGCATCACCTGAAGACACATAGCGATTTATACAAACAGCAGCAAACCCTGGACAGAGCTAGCGCCAGGATTGCCAGGTTCATTGCTCATCACCCCGACTCACCCTCCTAGCACCAGTACAGCCGGACAGTTCATTGAAACATGGCTCCAGGGCAGAAGAGATCCTGGTTCCATTTCTTAACCGTGTTCTGTACCCAAGTGCCCTTAAAGAGAAGTAAAAAGGTCTGAAAACGAAATCAAGCCAATAGGACGTTTTGAAGACAGCGAAGGGTACAGGATCAAAGAATCACAACTAACTGATAAAGATTTTTTTAAAGACACCTCCATAATCGTTTATCATTGATCGAGTTTTTGCTGGGTTCTAGGCATTGTACTAAGCACCTCACATGGATTTTCTCATCACATCCCCTCGAAAACTCCGAGAGGGTGCAATGATCATCCCCAATTAAAACTGTGACAATGCCAAGGTTTGAGTGGGGTTTAGCAGGTTACACAAGGGCGTATAGTAAGTTTTTGGACTCTTTTCATTTCTTAAAAAAAAACCACACACACACACAAAACAAAAAACAACAACAAAAACTATATCTGGGTAAAGTCAAGTTTTAGCAACCTTGAAGAGAAGGAAAACACCCCCATAATCTCTACATTTCTTGGATTGCCTTTGCAGTAGAAGGGTGTTACGGGCTGGCTGAAAGAGTATGATCAGACTGATTCACTTTGTTACACAGCAGAAACTAACACACCATTGCGAGGCAATTATACTCCAATAAAGATGTTTTAAAAAACAAACAAAAAAACCCTCCTTCCTTCCTTCCTTCCTTCCTTCCTTCTGTCCTTCCTCCCCTCCTTCCTGACAAGATGTTGAAGTTAGAAACATTGTCCCTCTGTCCATCCATTTGCCATAAATTATCAACTTTCTTTGGTCACAAACACCTGACACGGTGCCTGGTATGAGTTTGGGTGATGATATATAACTGCAGCTTAAAAATACTTGTTAAAACAGGAATGTACCCTTTGCAAGGCTTGACTTAAATATGTAAAGGAACAGCATTGCCAGCCACCAATGCAATACTGAGGGAATTAATCTGGTTAATGTAGGTGTCACACTCAGGCAGTTATCCTGAATGTCTCTAGACGTAGAAGTTACTAGTCCTGTAAGTGATATGGCTTTTTTTTTTTTTTTTCCGTGGGGGTGTGTGTGAGTTTGGGGGATTGGTTTGTTCTTAAAAGAATATATCTGATCCACAGAAAAGGGCTGATTCTATCAGGTTCCCTTGCCCTTCTAAGCTTAGCGCTTGTAATTGTTTAAAGAAGAACTAAGATGATTATCCTGATACCAATGTCTGCAAGAGCCACAAAGTGAAGACAAATCTTGTCGTTGGTCCCAAAGCTCAGGAAGAAGATAGAGAGAATGGCCTGGCATGGGGTGATCACACTAGCCCAGCATTTTAATTCCTTCTAAGTCAGTATATTTTTCTGAGATGATCCAGGACACTTCTACAGGGTTGGAAAACTAACATTACATTCAACAACAAATGGCGGCACATAGGGTCATTGTTGTAAGGTCTTTGTTCCCCCAAAGACTTCAGACTAAGTATGTGCTTTTTCTTAGCTCCTCTGACTATGAAAGGCTACCAGGGGTGGTGTAGGAACTTCAGTTATGGGGCAAAGCTACCCGCTCTTCTGGACAAATAAAAGGGATGAGAAGTATGTTCCTAGAAGAAAGTGGAAGCTTTTATCATTGTAGAAAAAAGAATTACTGCCTCAGGGTTATGGCTTTGTTTTGAAGAGAGATGAAGAACTGAGTGGTGTTTTAGGACTACCCTGGTAATCAAGCTTTCAAGGGACTGAAGGACACACTTCCAAAGGGCTGGAAATGGGAGGTCCCCACTGATGCCAACGGTGGGACAGCAGGAGGGAGCTCAGGGTGGCCTTGAGTGGAGATGTCTGGTGCTTTGGAAGGGATGGGATGGGGCCCGTCAGAAGGAGTAGAGAGTGGCATTGATCTACTTTCTGCTCCATAATCTCAAGCTTGGAGAACTGCCATGGTACTTGGCTTTGGTCAACCATCAGGACGCTGTGGGATGCCACAAAAATCTCACTGTCTCTAAGAAGACTAATTCTGTGAACTCTGGAATTCCCCAGCATAGCAAAGTAGACTATGAGTGGAGGTCATTGCCTACACACCCAACCCTAGGCTACAAAGAGATTATAATTTTATACAGCATTTCCAAAAGGGTATTTCAAGGAATATGATCGCAATGATGTCAACAGAGGGGTACTGTGGGGGAAAAATCATCTATGTTTAAGGAAGTTTGGAAAATATGTGGTTAAATGAGTTAAACCATTTCTTTTCTACATGATTTCTCAGGGCTTTTCATCTGCTGTCCTGAATTGTGTATCTCTAAGAGGGAGACTGTGTGTATATTTCAAAAGTCAGGTTTCAACGTAAAAGCTAGGTGACACTTCTCCTTACTTTTGGGTGATACCAGTAACAGAATATCATTGGCACATGGCTTAAAGCTGCAGAAACAGGCATGGATTTGTGTACTTGTGTGAATGTGTATACTCTAGAAAAGAACCAAACCAATGCCTTATATACAAGGATAGGATTATTGGCGGGGTATGGGGATGAGGCTGGGGTCGGGGGGAGAAAGAGGTTCTTTGTGGCAGAGATTTAGAAAAGTCAGCACCCCTGATTGAAGGTCAAGGGTCCATGATGCTAATTCTGAGTCCCTGGATGACCTTTGCAGGGTCACTGGGCCCATCTGGTAGTTTCCCCATACACAAAGCAGAAATTTGAAAAATAAGGGCTTTACAGACTTACGAAAAATCACAAGGATTAAACAAGCCCACGCTGTTAAAATGTTTTGAGCCCTGTGGTCAAGTACACGGGCTAATAACAGGGTGCGGTCCTCACCGCCAGCAGGATTAACTGAGGGGTTTGCCCAGCAGGCACGGAGTCTGTTCCGCCAGAATTGCGGGCAGCTGACGCCCTGGGGTCAGGGTGAGTCCCACCCTGTGTGCTGGGGCTGTAGTGGCTTACCTCCCCCCAGAGACAGCCCTGAAAACTGGAAAAGAAAGAAAACCTAGAACAATGAGCAGGTGGCCTGTCTCCTGTTGCAGCCAGAAACGAGACAAAATGGCCCAGCCAACCTTCAACCAATATGGCACCGTCCTTTTCTATTAGCCTAGGGCTTTTATGGGAGTGCCCAAGTGGTTATCTGCTTGGAGACCCCTAAATCCTATACCAAAGACATGGGGGTCCCAAGACAGGGTACATCCAAAAGTAATTTTTTGTGTTGGTGGTGATAGCAAGCTTGTGTACGTTGGTCGTGTAGCAATATCCGGTGTCCAGCCTGTATGCTTCCTCTCTCCCAGTGCTGAGTCACTGGGCTGTCGGGCGGTCTGACTTGAAAAGCCCGTGAGGCCTGGCCTGCCACAGGGAAGCGTGGCTCTTTTGAGTAGAACAAGAGCGCCACCCTGAGTGGTACGTGAGTACTGCAGCCCCTACTGGAAAGCAGTTCGGAGATGGAGCCCAGGAGGCTAATTACCCGAGGCCCTTGGAAGTCTCAGCACCCGTTGGAAATCTTAAATTCGAAATTGCCATTTTGATTTCCATCAACAGTTTGGGGCTCCTGGTTAATGACGTCCGCTCTCGCGACTTGGATTTACCCTAATACAAAAACTGATCAGATCCCCGAGCCAGTTCTCGACAGCAAAGAACAGGCTGAATCAAGCCAGACCCACATTTGAAGTGCTCTTTCGTGGGGCTTCTAGCAAGCTGGCCTGTCCCGGTGGCTTGTCCCTGTCTGGCCTCTTGCCTTCTCTCCAGCCTCTGACTCTGCTCATGTTACCATGAGGCAAACAAATGTTTGCCTGTTTACATTCTCTACCGAATATACCCTAATACGAGCCAGGTCATCCCGGGCGAGAAATCAGTAAGTTGTGATGCTCTCCGCAAAGACAGTCAGTGGATGGGTGATGGTGGTACCCAGGAATATTAGCTACTGGATATTCATTTTTAGCCTAAGCTTGCGTCAGAGGGGCTGTGTAGCTCTCCTCTGGTGGAAGGGACCGTAGTGCCTCCGTAAGAACTCAGAAGGCCCGGATTGAATCTCAGCTCTCCTAGTTGATTCATTCAGTATTAAGTGAGCACCTGCCTCGTGTCAGGTTCTGTTCTTTGTGTTGAGGACTTACCAGGTAGTAGAAAAGAAAAAAATCCCTGCCCTCATGGAACTTATGTTATAGCAGGAGGAGGCCAACAGTGAGAGCATTATAAGTAAGAAAATTATTGTATGACAAGGTGATGAGGTCTGTGGGGAAAATAGCACAGGTCAGGGGGAGGGATGAGGTTGCAATGCTCAATAGGGTGGACAGGGCAGGACTCTTTAAGAAGACGGCATTTGGGCAAAGACCTGAGGAGGTGAGACGACAAACCATGAGACATTCGGGGGAAGAGTTTTCCAGGCACAGAGAACGGTGTGTGCAAAGGCCCTGAGGTAAGACAGTGTCTGATGTGACATCAGGGAGGCTGGAACGGAGGAACTGAGTGATTAGGGGTGGGGAGAAATTTGTAGGGTTTAAGGCCAAGGAGGTATGAGGGGCTGACTGTATAGGGTCTATAGACCGTTGTAAGGGGAACTTTGCCTTTTACCCTGAGGGAGATGGGGAGCCGGCGAAGGGGAAGCCACCTGTGTCTCTGAAACACTGAATATGGGGGATGAGAGACAAAGCAGAGCTGAGTACGAGGATCTTGAGACAAAGATCCTGAAGGATGGAGCTTCCTTTAGTGGAAATGGGCAAGAGTGTGTTTGGAGCAAGTTTGAGGGAGCAAACTCAGAAGTTTAGCTTTTTACCTGTGAGTCTGAGATCTTGAGAAGGCAGTTTGCTATGTACATCTGGAGTTTGGGAGAAAAGGCCTGATTTGGAGATAAAAATTGGGGAGATGTCAGTATATCGATGACATTTAAAACTATGAGCTTAGGTAAAATTACCAAGGGAATGAGTATAAGGAGAGGCAACATAAGGAAAAGAAGATTCTAGAACAGAGGTTCTCGGGTAAGGGGTCTCCCTAGTCGCTAGTGAGTCAGGAGTTCACGGGAGAACTCAAGGATGGCCTGTCAGCGTCAATGGTACTATTCATGCCTGTAACCGCAAGGGAACTTACGTAGGTGCCTTAACTGTCGGTGATGCTTTTTTGTCTGACTGCGGCCTACTTCCCTGAGACTCAGTTTTCTCATCTATAAAATGGGTATAAGTATAATAACTCATAGGTTATTGTAGTCATTGAATAAGAAGGTATAAGTAGGGTCTTTAGCACAGCTCCCAGCACGAAATATGTGCTGAGAAATGTCAGCTCAATAAAAGAGTTTATAGGATCATCTGAGTCAAGATTCTGCTGCCCATAGTGGGAGAAACCAAGAAAATGGTTCTCTTAGTAGATTCTGTCTTAGCCTGGCTTATTCCGTTTGAACTTCTGTAGGTTATAGAAAAACAGATACAACATTTGCTATGAGAGATAGGACAAGAATGTAAAATATTTAAAGAAAACCCCACACTATATAATAGATATATTTTCAGCAAATATACTAAAAGATCTAAAGAAATTTTGAGCAAGAAGTGATGATGATACAGATGGTGAAACTTTTTTTTGATGATGAAACTTCTGATAACAGTTAACTTTAGAGAACATTTACTATGTGTCAGATACTGTTTTAAGTATCGTATTAACTTAATTCTCACATCAACTCTTTGAGGAAGGTATTAATATTATTCTTATGTTATAGCTGAGGACAGTGAAACACAGAGAGGTTAAGTGACTTGTCCAAGGTCACCCAGCTGGGAAGTGGCAGAGCTGGGGTGAATGGAGTCTGACTCCAGGATCCTGGGAATCACAAGGGTGGTGGACCCTTGGCATTTGAAGTCATTCTTTTTTTTTAAAGAATTTTATTGAAGTATAGTTGATTTACAATGCTGTGTTACTTTCTGCTGGACAACAAAGTGATTCAGTTATACACGTATGTACATTCTTTTTCATATTCTTTTCCATTATGGTTTATCCCAGGATATTGAATATAGTTCCCTGTGCTACACAGTAGGACCTTGTTGTTTATCCATTCTATGTATAATAGTTTGCATCTACTAACCCCCAAACTCCCAATCCATCCCTCCCCACTCCCTTCTGCTTGGCAACCACGAGTCTGTTCTCTGTGTCTGTGAGTCTGTTTCTGTTTTGTAAGTAGGTTCATTTGTGTCATATTTTAGACTCCACGTATAAGTGCTATCATATGGTGTTTGTCTTTCTCTTTCTGACTTACTTCACTTAGTATGATAATCTCTAGTTGCATCCATGTTGCTGCAAATGGCATTATTTCGTTCTTTTTTACGGCTGAGTAATATTCCATTGTACATATGTGCCACATCTTCTTTATCCATTCATCTGTCGATGGGCATTTAGGTTGCTTCCATGTCGTGGCTATTGTAAATAGAGCTGCAGTGAACATTGGGAAGAGGGAAAAGAAGAGGCTACTTCTGTCAGTGTAGGGCATTTGCTCAAAGCTGGAAAGGGCATAACCACATGCTTAGGGAATGAGAATATTCCCATTTGCCTTAGTGGGGGGTTTGCAAAGCAATGCCAGGAACGAAGGTTATGCCAGGTTGCAGAGGGCTTCATGGTTTGAGGTCAAGTGGTTTGTCCTTAATCTGATGGCTTGCGGGAAGCACGGACTTATGCTGTAGTAAGATTAATTTGAAAGGGGTTATATCAATGGCTTGAAGGAGAGTAGAGGTAAAAAGACTTGTTGTAGAGCTATTTTTATCAACTGCAAATTATATGACCTAATTTAGAAGCAGGACTGCAAAAACACAGCTGCCGCTGTTCGCATTGTGCCTCACACGTGGCTCTATGTAGCGACCTGTTTGGGAGGTGAAGTGAAACTGAGAAAAGCAGGACTTGGAGTCACACGGCATTGTCCTTTGCAGCTGACGGGCCAGGAGGCCCTGGGCAAGTTCCTTAAATGCATACGTTGGTTTCCTTACAAGATTGAGGATTGAATGAAATGGTAGAAACAAGAATGCCCACCGGCTATATTAACCTCAATGTCAAAGGAGAAAAGAATGAGCAGTTCCTTTAAAAAAGATGTTGTTTGCTTGTAAATCATCACCTATTAAACTCTGAGATTCATTTGCCCCCAGTATTTCCCCTTGCCTAAAATGTTTTCAACATTTCACACGTGTTAATTAGGCAAAGTAGCTACATCTAAGGAGGGCAGAAACTAGGAAAACCTTAGGGCTCTGTATTGACCACAAACGTCCGCTGGAAAGGAGAAACCATCGGTGATACACTTGAGTATTGCTAGAATTGGTTTCTTTAGCTTCCCTGGGCTAGAGTTGAGGGTGGCACGTTAAGAAAAGATGGAGACGGTGTGAGAGCAGGGGTGTGGTGAGGAAAGAAAGTAACCTGTAGGAAGCAGCAGGGGGATTTTCATAGTGAGAGTTGGGAATTCAAATTCTCATAAGGCCAAGCGACTACCACAATCTCCATTTCAGGTAAAGAAGTGTGCTGGCCCATTCCTGGGTGAGGATTCTCTCACCCTCTGTGAGATGCCTGCCTCATACCTGAAGCCAGCAAACGGTTAGATTTCAAGTCTGAAGGAGAAGACCTTCCTGAGAAGGAACTCTGGTGGTCCCAGTACTTAGAACCTGGTAGCTGAGACGGACCCTTTTGGAGCTCTTGGAGAGTAGACATTTTAGGGGGAATAAAGTGGAAAATTTACTTGGGGGAACGTTGTTCCAGAGCACCCATTTTTCAGAGCCTGGGTGGTTTTTTTCAGAATCCTAAAGAGAAAAGCAAACAGTACTTCTAAGCATTCCAAACACCCTGGGTCTAAGTCCTCTGAGACTTTTCTTTTCACTGTAGTCATAGCTAGATGAAGAAATAGGCCAGCAAAGTTGTCATAGGTTCAATGAGCGTACCTACCCTGTAAAATATTTGGAGTTGCCCAAGTTCCTGGACACAGGTGGGGACGCGATCAGACTGGCAGCAACATCTTTGGGAAAGTCTAAAAGTACCTTAAATACACAACATGACAAGGCTTACTGAGTTGGAGGTGGCAATGGGTCTTCTTTGTAGGGAGTCCAAGATAAGGTCATTGAATTTCAACTTGGCCTTTTCACTTCCACCCCTCAAATTTCTGACTTTGTCACACTGCAGGCTAGTAGCAATTTATGACCAGAAATCACCTGCCCTTTTGGTGAGCATGGGCAGAAGCAACCATGGACACCTCCTTGATTGCAGATAGATTTTCCCATAGCAGAGTGGAAACGGATTGGCAAGACCAGGTCCAGCATGCTTGCGTAAAACCTGAAGTGAAATTTCTCTCTGACTTGTATTGAAATGGGCACTTGCATCTGGTAGACGACACTTTAATAGTTATTTATTTATTTATTTGGTTGCCCGGGGTCTTAGTTACCACACGCGAACCCTTAGTTGCGGCATGTGGGATCTAGTTCCCTGACCAGGGATCGAACCCGGGCCCCCTGCTTTGGGAGCATGGAGTCTTACCCACTGGACCACCAGGGAAGTCCCTAGATGACACTTTAGATTGAGCTGCTCAGGAGAGAGGGGATGGTATCTCCGCTCCGAACAGCATATGACAAGTAAGTCTCCGCAAGGGTCTGTGATGACTTTTAGTGGAATTGTAAGTGCTTAAAAAACCCAGAAGGAGGAGAGTAGGTTTCTGGGGCATGGTGCTTAATCCCCCCCCCACCTTTTTTTTTTTTTTTTTGCTTAAAGTAGCAAAATAAAGGGAACCAAATCCTTGCAGAAGAATTCTCTGTGGAAGATGAAGGTCAAGTGGAAAGGGAAATGTAGCTAGTTTATAATTTACTACTCTTGAGGGCAAAGCAAATTGCATTTCTCCAAGATCTGCTTAACCCATCTGCAAATCCCCAGACGATGATTACGGCACATAATTCTCCCTCTCGCTCTCTTCCAAACCGGGAAGCGCAATATCCCACAACAGTGACCGAGAAATATTTAAAGAAGTTATGTCAGTGACCGAGAAATATTTAAAGTAGTTATGTTTAGTGTGGAAAACATACAAAGGAGTTCTTTTCAAATTTAAAGGTCTAGGAAGGCATCAGACAGGAGAACATGACGAATTTCTTTTTTACTGTTTGTGCTACGAATTTTTAAGGCTGAAAGAGCCTTTAAGAGCCACCCCAGCCCATGCATTCTCACTGTACAGAGAGGAAATAAAGATCCAATTCTGGGGGGCAAGAGTGGTCGATACAGCAAGAATGCTACCAGGTTTAGTGGAGACAGAATATTACAATACTCAGGTTAGAATCCAGCTCTTCCGAGACCAGTGGGTTGATTCACTTCCTAAACGGTTTATGGGGAAGCTGATTTTGCTGTTGTCATAACTACAATTGTGCTCTCATTTCCTGGAACTCATACTGATTATGGGCAAAGCTTAGTAGGACGGTAAAGATGGGTCCTCAGCAACTCAAGGACCTACTGATTCAGTCTCCCCTCTCTGCTCTCAAGTCATGGGGTTGTTTACGTTGTCACAGAGCAACCATGCATTGGGTCCGGGTTAAGGCCCATTGCTCCTGCTTCTGGGAAATTATCATCGACAGCAACAAAACCCTCACATACCTACTTCTTTATGAGCAATGTTTTCTGTGTTGTGTTCTTTAGAATGCTAGTTCCTGAGGGTTCCTTGTTAGATGGTCCTCTACGTAAATATTCTTTGGCCCATGAAGTTTGAAACTTTTGATGTGAAGCAAACTGAATCTGCTGAAATCTTTATTTACTTCCAAATGTCTCAGCTCCTTCATAAGCTCGTATGCATTTTACCTCTCCTAGAAGGCAAATACAAAACAGAGTATTTCCTCAACTTGTTGGAGTACAGACACCTTTTTTGCCAGGCGTCTTGAAGGACGGGTGTCCCAAGGAACATACTCTGGGAAAGGCTGTATTACTTCAGGCTGTACCTTAAGACCAAGCTCTCCTGGTAGCTATCTATTCCTGAAAAAAACAGCTCAAAATGAGGTGTTCATATAAAATTTTGTTAAACAGCAAATAGACAAAGTTCAAGGATTTACCTTGTGACAAATCAGGTACATATTTAAGCTTATGTATGAATGTGTCTCACAGGATATTGAATATAGCTCTCTATGCTGCACAGTAGGACCTTGTTGTTTCTCCATCCTGTATATACTAGTTTGCATCTGCTAACCCCAAGCTCCCACTCCTTCCCTCCCCCATCCCCCCTCCCCCTTGGCAGCCATAAGTCTGTTCTCTATGTCTGTGAGTCTGTTTGTGTTTTGTAAATAAGTTCATTTGTGTCATATTTTAGATTCCACATATAAGTGATAATCATATATTTGTCTTTCTCTGTCTGACTTACTTCACTTAGTATGATAACCTCTAGGTCCATCCATGTTGCTGTAAATGGTATTATTTCATTCTTTTTTTATGGCTGAGTAATATTCCATTGTATATATGTACCACACATTCTTTATCCATTCATTGGTCGATGGACATTTAGGTTGCTTCCATGTCCTGGCTATTGTAAATAGTGCTGCAATAAATATTGGGGTGCATGTATCTTTTCCAATTATAGTTATCTCCAGATATATGCCCAGGAGTGGGATTGCAGGATCATATGGCAACTCTATTTTTAGTTTAAAAACTAAATTGATGTGTTTCATCTAGAATAACTAATTCATACTGCTATTTTCCTGTTGTTATTTGAAATATTGATGTTTTTTCTCAAAAAATCCTAGTCATGTTTGGAAACGTGTCTTTTTTTTTTTTATAATTTTTCTTTTGGCTGTGCTGGGTCTTCACTGCTGCGTACAGGTTTTCTCTAGCTGTGGCGGGCAGGGGCTACTCTTTGTTGCAGTGCGCGGACTTCTCATTGCGGTGGCTTCCCTTGTTGTGGAGCACAGGCTCAGTAGTTGCGGTGCACGGGCTTAGTTGCTCCGTGGTATGTGGGATCTTCCCGGACAAGGGATCGAACCCGTGTCCCCTGCATTGGTAGGTGGATTCTTAACCACTGCGCCACCAGGGAAGTCCCTGGAAGCGTGTCTTTCATATCAGCTTTCTGTGTCTAGAATGGAAACCACCAGATGGGATGTTTCAGCTACCTGAAAGACATCACGTTTCAGCAGCAGCTGTAAGTGTGCATGACAAGTCCAGCCTATTTCAGATTCCCAAAGTGCTGGTGAATATTGTTCTGGTAAAGGCTGCTGGTCCCTTAAGAATGAAGAATATTCAGGGGTCCTGTTCTCCTTTACTCTTTTATCCAGAGGGATGCTGAACAGGAGTTTTCAGGGCGTCCCAGCACCCAGAGCTACACTAAGGCTGCTGCTGAAGGACTGGAGCCCTTCAAACGGCGTCTTAGGACTCAAGAGTCTCAGGCTCAGCTCCTGAAGATTTTGGTCTCCCACGAAGCTTGAGTACCTGGCGGATGTGGGCCTGTCTCCCTCCTGTGTACACCGGCCTTCTTCCGGCCTTCTTCCTGCTCTGTTCCACCCTGGGAAGGCTGGAATGGATGGTTTCATCTAGATTTTTTTGAGCTCCAGGAAGAAAGTTTGTTATTTTGGTGACTTTTGAATCTGGGTTGATTTTTTCTTGCCTATTTTCACCCAGATTTTGGCTTAGATTAAGATGTGAGGGCTTCCCTGGTGGCGCAGTGGCTAAGAATCCGCCTGCCAATGCGGGGGACATGGGTTCGAGCCCTGGTCCGGGAAGATCCCACATGCCGCGCAGCAACTAAGCCCGTGCGCCACAACGTAGCAACTAAGCCCGTGTGCCACAACTACTGAGCCCATGTGCTCTAGAGCCCGTGAGCCACAACTACTGAGCCTGCACACCTAAAGCCTGTGCTCTGCAACAAGAGAAGCCACCGCAATGAGAAGCCCACGCACTGCAATGAAGAGTAGCCCCCGCTCGCCGCAACTAGAGAAAGCCCGAGTGTAGCAACGATGACCCAGCGCAACCAAAACTAAATAAATAAAATAAATAAATTTATTAAAACAAAAGATGTGAGTCAGGGAGATCGTTCCATGTTCTGTCTTTTGGGCTCAGGGCAGAGGCACAAATGGAGTCCTGGGGGCTTATATGTAGAAAGTGGTCCACACAGGCGCTTGGACCCAAAGCCTGTGTTGATAAACAATGAGGTTTCTCTCCAGTGACTCCTTCACATGTAGCCTCGGTGAACCTTCGGTCATAATAAACAGATGGGGGATTTGAAATCCTGGTTCCATTTCTCCCTCTTTCCCTCAATCTCTGTTCATCAGAGTCACAGAAGTAGTTTTAAGTGTGTTCAGACAAGTAAAAACCAAGTGGCTTATACATCTGATAATGCTGGCAGCTAAGAGCATTTTAGAAAGGCACTGATTCGAGCCCCCTTTCCCGAGGGTAAACCTACAGGACAGCATAATGAGTAATTGCTCTTCAGTGGAAAGAGGTGCTTCCAAAGAAATAAACATTGATCTTTTCAAACTGTCCCATGGTTTAATGTGAATGTAGTTCAAGCTGCCCCCTCCCAAGAGGCCCCGTTTAAATTCTGGGGAGATGGACCTTTCCTATCCTGCTATCCTGATGGCACGGACTCGGTGCCACACTAAAAGCAAGGCATCTGCCAAGTTGGTGTCCACATTTGACCAGAAGATGGCACAATCCGAAAGCTTATTTCCTCACTTCAGTGGAAGCAACGCGTTTCTGTTGTTCACATTGAGGTCAAAGATACAAAGCAGAACTGGAAGAAGACCAATATCGTAAAAGGCCATAATTCATATCCTGAACATTCTTGCTGTCCTTGGATGTTTCTTTGGGAGGGCTTGGGGGAAAAAGCAGACAAAAGAAATCTCATATGTTCATTCTGGGAATTTTTTTTTTGCGGTACGCGGGCCTCTCACTGTTGTGGCCTCTCCCGTTGCGGAGTACAGGCTCCGGACGCGCAGGCCCAGCGGCCATGGCTCACGGGCCCAGCCGCTCCGCGCCATGTGGGATCTTCCCGGACCGGGGCACGAACCCGTGTCCCCTGCATCGGTAGGCAGACTCTCAACCACTGCGCCACCAGGGAAGCCCATTCTGGGAATTTTAAAGACAATTTCCCATGTTCTTTTAGAGAAAGGTACAGAAACAAAGCATTTTTATGTTGTAAAGAACAAGTTGGGGTACAGATGGGAAGAAGAAACTTTTCATTCCTCTTTTAGAAAGAGCTTCATGATTCCAGTTCCATGACCTTTCTTGCTGCCCCGAAGGAATAGAAACTTCCTGGCTTCTACAATCAGACCATTTGATAATTCTTATTCTCACGGAATTTAAGAATTGGAAAGTAGTTTTGAGAACATTTTGTCCAAGCTTTACCCAGCACAGCAATCGCTCTCTTTAGTAGACAGTAGAAACTCCGTCTATATGCAGACCTCACGAAGGTGGATAGTACATTCACTCATGTTTCCGGTTCACCCTTGGACCCACTGGTGAGGTTGTTGTCTCAGTTGGGCTGTTGCCATGACTACTCCTCCTAGGACTGCTTATTGAGTACTTTTCTCATTCACAGTCCACTGATTAAATGAATGTTCATTTATTTAATTGGTATTTATCCATGGCTTCATGTGCCAGGCACTGAATGAAACAGGTGGTATATACGGCTTACCTTGGTGAACCATACAGCTAGCACCTGAGACAGATGCCGTTAGCATCTCCCATTGCGGGGAAGGGAGCTGACACCCAGAAAGATTAAATACCTTGTCCAAGGAAACAAAGCTAGTAAGTGGAGGTGTTCATGGCAGGGGACTTACTCACAACTGAGTCTGCCTAAACGAGTTCATACCCTGAACTACCATGCTCTTGCATCTCTCAAAGTGCACGTAGCGACCCCTCAGGGCTCCTGTCTTCTCGCTCTGCCATCTGAGCGTCTTCTTTGAACGTCTACAGACACATGTGCCTTCCAGGGCGCCTGGGTCCATCCTGTGCTCTCCATCTCCTCACTCTTCCACATGAGAACTCTTCAAATATTTGAGTGTTAAGAGCATGTCCTGGCATCTCTTAAGGCTAAACAGACCCAGTGTTCTAACTGTTCCCTAAAAGACATGGCTTGTGACCTCTATCCTGTTGACTCTCTCTTAAGGTCATCTTTTGTCAAAGTTCCTCTTTAAAGAAGGTGCCCACAGTGGTGCGGCCAGGCTAGAGAACAGTGGGTGTGATTGCTTTCCTTGATCAGCCTAGGGTTCTGTCCAGGGTAAGAGGATATGGGTTCTGCGTTACATTCCCACAACCAAACCAGCTATCATTTGACCCATTAAACTGTTTAATCCCTTTGGGATTCGGTTTCCCGATTTGTAGGCCTCTTTTGTACCCGTTGTAACCGTTCGGAGGCGTGTTATTCTTCATTTGCTGGACGTCTGCCGTCCGCATTAGGCAGCGCTCTGTGGGGACAGAGGCCAGGGCTGCTCTGTTCACCACTGAACCCCTAGGGCTTGCTCAGGTCCCGGCACAGGGTAGCTGTTTAATTGGTAAAATAATGAATCAACCACATGGGAATAATTATACCTTCTTGTCCTCCTTTACTGGATGGTTGAGCAAACAAATGAAAAAATGCATGTAAAATTTCTCTGTCCCGCTAAAAATGTTGCTGCTACCATTACCAAGAAGCTCCAACATGGCTGCTTTTTAAAGAAGTCCTATTGCTGACTTGTGTGGGATGCAAGCCTCCCCTGCAGTGTATTCCTTAATGTATACAGTTGGTGGTTGAACCAATTTACCTTCCCACCAGCAGCGTAGGAGGTTCCCTTTTCTCCACGCCCTCTCCAGCATTTGTTATTTATAGACTTTTCAATGATGGCTGTTCCATCTGTCCTGAGTTGGTACCTCGTAGTCTTGATTTGCATTTCTCTAATAACTAATGATGTTGAGCAGTTTTTCATGTGCCTGTTGGCCATCTGTATGTCTTCTTTGGAGAGATGTCTATTTAGCTCTTCTGCCCATTTTTTGATTGGGTTGTTGGCTTTTTGATGTCGAGCTGTTTGTATGTTTTGGAAATTATTCCCTTGTCGGTGGTATCATTTGCAAATATTTTCCCCCATTACACAGGCTGTCTGTGCATTTTGCTTATGGTCTCTTTGCTGTGCGTACATTGGTTTCCAATCGTGACTTCTTCATTCTTAGACATATGCTATTTGCAAAATTCTTCAGCAAAAATGAAAGAGGCTAAAAATGTCTCTTTCCTTCTTGTAATCTGTGTCTGAGAGGCAGATGTTAAACGAGGCCTCAGGATTCTCTATTACAACAATGATCATAAAGGTCAATATAAGCCTTGCCCACTCTCCGAAGATTTTTAGTGCCTTAGATATCTAAAGCACATTCATGGAGTTCTCGCCCAGCCATGGAGGCTCTATCCTTTAAGTTTGGCCAACTTAGTCAAGGAAGCTACCTCTTTGGGGGAAGCCACCTGAGCTGAGGGAAGTGTTCCTTCCACCCCAGAAACTCTGCTTTGGTCCCTCTGCAGAAGGTGGGGCTGTGACCACCCAAGCTCCAAGCCCCGGGGATCCCACACTCCCCAACACTCATGACATTTTTAACTCACGCACCTGGCCCAGAGTCATGCCAAAGGAAAAGTGGAGTTTCCGTTCCAGTCTGCATCACCTTTGCTACGGCAAACTCTGTTGTTTTACTCTGCTTCTCCCTTGAGGGATCCCACCAGGCAGGATCTTGTAGTCCTGTGATCTGTCTTACAGGAATAAGAGGCAGCTGGAGCAGTGCACTTTGGGAGACTTAGTCTATTTAGGGCAGATCTCTCAGTTTCCCAGGTCTTCACCCCTGCCTACCGTGTCCTAGTCCCGAGACCACAGACTCAGTCCCTGACCCTTCCAGGACCAGAGGCCAGTTCTGCCCATCTGCTGATATGAAAGGTTTATTTCTTGAGCATTCACACGGTGCTGGCCCCAGGTCTCCCTGCTCCTAAACCACGGTCGGGGGCTCTATGCCAGGAACCCTACTGAGTTCCTGAGTCTAATCTCAAACTTAACACTCCACTTAATAGAGAGGAGCTTCCAGGTGCCCCCCCTCAAAATTGGGCAGCCTGGTCCCTGAGTCTTTCCTAAACAGCCTCAGTTACTTGACCACGATCTTGCCTGATCTTTCACCCTAGAAGACAGTGACATGCAGTTGGACCCACGTAGCACACTCAGGACTTTACGAGATGGTAAAACATGGAGGTTATTACATGGACCCTGGGACCAGACTGCTTTACTTCCGGTCCCACCTCTGACGCTCTATAGTCAGTGACCTCTGGTAAGTCACCTAGGCTTCCCAAGCTTGGATGTCCTCATTATGAACACAAAACAGCAAACTCATACAATAGGGTGGTCTATAGGATAGGGTCATTTTGAAGATTAAATTCAATATTACACTTTAGCACAGTACCTAACACAAAACAGGTTCTCAATAAATAAAAAGAGAGGATGCATCAAAGAAAGAGATAGTGGCACCCTGAATTCTAATGCCTGGGGTCTGAGCTCCCTGCAAACAGGTTTCCTGTCAGGAACATTAAGTGTCATCCTATCATTAGACCAGCGCTCCTCCACAGTGGATGTATTGCTGTTTTGACTTGGCTAATTCTTCTGTGTCGTGGCTATTCTGTTTAGGGGTGTCACTGGCCTCTAGATACTAGATGCCAGCAGCATCGCCCTTCCCCAAGTGGTGATAAGAAAAAATATTTCCGGACATTTCCAAATGTTCCCCAGGGGACAAAAATCCCTCTCAGTTGGGAACCACTTCGTTAGAGCAGAAACAGATTTTGCTAAAACCCAAACAACTCAAAGGCACAATGGTATATTGATCACTTGCTTCTAAGCAACACTGTGGTTTGTCATCATGTTTTGTTTGTCCCTTAACTGCCACGATACTAAAAAACGCTCTATCGCGTAAGAACCTGTGTTACTAAGGACACGAAATGTTTAATAATAACAATAAAAGTAAATATTGAGTGAGAATTAAAAAAAATATGTGATAGTGTGAATTGATCCTAGAATTACAAAAGAGAGGTAGGGACTTCCCTGCCAGTCCAGTGGTTAAGACTCTGCGCTTCCACTGCAGGGGGCGCGGGTTTGATCCCTGGCCAGGGAACTAAGATCCTGCATGCCACGTGGCCAAAGAATGTAAAACTAAATAAATAAAAAACTAAAAACATACCTAAACACAATATTGTTTGTAAAAAAAATAAAATAAAATAGAAGTAGTCATTTATGGAATGCTCTATGTTTAAGAAATTTTGTTATTTACATTGAAATCTTTAATGTAACTGATTTTGGTATAAGATATGGGGCGTGAATTAGCCTTATTGTTATTTTTTTCCGGATGGCTAAACTTTGCCCCAACACTAATTATTGAATAATCTGTATTTTCCTTACTGACCTGAAATGGCATCATATCCTGTAAAAGATTCTCCTCTTTCCCTGGTCTGGTTCTGGACTTTCTAGTGCTTTCTGCTGTTGTCTATTTATGCGCCATTTCAGTTGGTGCCTCCTGCTCTGTAGATTTATTGATCACTACTGTTCTATGTGTTTTAAAAAATTTTTTTGCAATTAAAAGAATTAAGGTATAATTCATGTGACACCACAGTCACCATTTTTAAGTGCACATTTCAGTGGGTTTTAGTAAATTCAAAATGTACCATTATCACTGTGTAATTCCAGAACATTTCCATCACCCCCGAAGGAAACCCTGTACCTGTTAGCCGTCACTTTTAAGTCTACCTTCGTCTCTTCGCCCACCTTTCCTCGGCAACCACTAGTCTACTTTCTGCCTGTAGGGTCTTGCCTATTCTGAACACGTCTTAGAAATGGAATCATACAATTTGTAGCCTTTGTATTTGGATTCTTTCACTTAGCATAATGTGTTCAAGAATCATCCATGTTATAGCATGTATCAATACTTCATTCCTTTTTATGGCTAAAAAATATTCCATTTTATAGATATGCCACATTTTGTTTATCCAGTTGATGAACGTTTGCTTTTTCACACATTTTGGCTGTTATAAATAATGCTGTTATGCACATTTGTGTTCGAGGTTTTGTTTGAACATACATTTTCAAATCTCTAGTCCTTGGAGTGGAATTACTGGGTCCTATGGTAGCTCTATGTGTAACATTTCTGAGGAAATAACAAACTCCCTCGATGCTAAACCATTTTGCTTTCTGACCAGGAATGTATGAGGGTTCCAGTATCTCCACATCATCACCAACACTCGTTATTTTGTGTTTTTCTTTCCTCTCTTTTTTTTCCTTTTTAATTGCAGACGTCCTAGTGGGTATAAAGTGGTATCTCGTTGTGGTTTTAATTTGCATTTCCCTAATACCTAATAATGTTGAGCATCTTTTTATGTGCTTGTAAGCCATCTGTTTATCTTGTTTAGAGAAATGTCTATTCAAATCTTTTCCTATTTTTAAATTGAGTTATTTATCTTTTTAGGTTGAGTGCAAGATTTTTAAAATATATGTTTTGTGTACTGATCCTGGCCATGTTTGATTTGCAAAAATTTTCTCCTACTCTGTGGGTTATCGTTTTCCTTTCTTGATAGTGTCTTTTGACACACAAATATTTTTAATTTTGAAGTCCAATTTATCCATTTTTCCTTGTTTGCTTGTGTTTTGGTGTAATATCTAAGAAACTGTTGCCTAATTCAAGGTCACTAAGAAGTGCATCTATGTTCCTTTTAAAGAGTTTTATAGTTTTCACTCTTACATTTACTTTTTGGATCCATTTTGAGTTAATTTTTGTATATGGTATGAGGTAGGGGTTCAGTTTCATTCTTTTGCATGTGAATATCATAGAATGTACTCTTGTCTTACACTTTCAGGTTGGAAAAGGCCCAGTAAAGTCTTGGCAATTATACAGTTTCCAAATCAGGAAACTGACTACTTAATTCCAGTTGCGATTATGTGTAGCTGGAGCCGTGATTCGAATGCCAGCTGTTAGGGAGAGAATCGCATTCTAACAAACCCCGAGAGACTCTTAAATGACCACATAGCTCTTCTATATAAAGTTCTGAGGCTTCATATTATGTCCCTTTGGCGGGGGGCATTGACTAAGGTGGAGACATCTTTTAGGCAGAAGGAGATTTTGGCTGTAACAGCACTTGGTTAATGGAATTTTGCTTCCAGGGATCTTGCAACATTGAGTTCTGGGTCTGAAAATGGATAATGTGATGACAGGGTCAGTTCAGGGCCCGTTTCAGGGAGGTTCAATTTCCTTTAGAGAGTGTCTCTCTTTTTTTCCTGTATGCCATAGACTCAAAAATATGAGACAAACCAGACCCCCTGATATGCTAAAAATTCCATGCTTTCCACAAAGGTGATTCAAAGATTAAAATGAGAAGCATGGAGAGTTTTTATTCCTACTTGGCAATGGATACACTTTTTTTTTTTTTTTTTTTTTACCCCCTAATGAAAAGCCAGGTTCTGTAGCACTTTCACAAGGTGCCTCCTTTTTGGAACCATCTCTCCGCTTTTAGATTTGATGAATATTAAGTGTCCAAAGGTTGAATTAGGATCAATAATTGTGACAGGCTCCCTTCATCTCTCTTGGCAAAAGAATTGCCACTGGAGAACATTTAAAACGTGAAACCCCCTTCACCCTGAGTTTTGGGCCAAAAAGTCCCACACAGACAGATCCTTTGAATTAGGTTAAGGGGTTATTTGTTGCTTGGAGTCACTGTGTTTCGTATGAAACAAGTGTGGATTGTCCTGGCCCATGTCGACAGTCTGGAATGGAATGTTGTGTCACCCGTCGGGGTGACAGGAGTTGGGTTTCCATGTAATGCAGACTGCCCGTCTGTCACCAAATGCCCGTCCTAAGGATGTAACCTCCTCCGAGAAGGGACTGCTTGTTCCCTCGGTGTGGAGAAAGCCGAGGCTGTGTTTGTGTGGCCTTGTGTGCCAGTGTCCAGTGGCACTCGAGCAAACGTATCACTGTAGGACAGTGTCCAGGACACCTGCGGCCAGCCTCTTGTGAGCAGCCCGTGAGCACACTGGCTTGAAACACTGGGTGGAAAGGATGCAATAGAATGAGGGGCCAGAGATGTTTTTCAGATAAAGCAAAGGAAGCCCCTGTCACTCTGAGAACTTTTCCGTTTGGCGCGGAGACTTTTTTCCACCCTATTTATCCCACTCACTTGTTTGTTCACTGCAAGGGGCTGAAAGACAACAAACATCGGAGTGGGATTTATTCTGATTACAATTCTGGGTTCCTGGTAGAAAACTCAGAATTGCAGCTTCAGGAAACCACCGCTGTGGAATAAGTGTTCATTATCTCTTTTAATAATTTTAAAATTTTATATTGGACTGTAGTTGATTTACAGTGTCGTGTAAGTTTCAGGTGTACAGCAAAGTGATTCAGTTATACATATACACGTATCTATTCTTCTTCAAGTTATTCATTATCTTTATTCGAGGTACTGTAAGACAGCCTCTGGTCCTGGATGCCAACATGGAGGCGAGAGGTCGCCCCTGCTATTTGGGGCGTAAAGCAGCAGGAATAACAGTTCCGGTCTTCTCCAGTGGAGGATAAACACAGTAGCACTTTGGGCTAAAATGCACATTCACCCCCTAACCCTCTTCCAACAAGTGAGGTTGCTGAAGAAAAAGCATGCTCTGAGCTTGGAGCACATTATTTAGAAATAGGATACTCATAGATAAAAATGTAAACAGAGACCCGTACTATCACCGAGAGGAAGCGAATCTGAATTTCCGTTTTACCAACCAGCATTTCGTTCCCCCTGGAGCACTTGTAGTACCAAAATCCCCTTTCCAGCCTGTTTGAAAAACAAAGCCCAAGATCTATTCTATGCAGATCAGATTAGATCTTTGACCCCAACTATCACTTTTTTAAAAATACATCAGTCACAGGTAGTCAGGTTATCTTCATATAAGTTTCTTTTATGCTTTGGAATTTTAGATCCTGTGCTACAATTCACTGCTCTCAAGCCGCATGCAGCCAAGTTTAATGTTTATAATTTGTCCACCTGATTAAATACAGCTTGAAATGCTTTCCTCCCTTTTTCGGACTCTATTTTCCTCCATTTAACTCTAATAGATTTATTCAATGAAATCAAAACGAATTAAAAGCACCTGACAACGAAAAAAATACATCCGAGGCAGTTGGTGAGCAGTGACGTCTCTGCGGTATGTCCGTGATAATGATGTTTCCAGGGTAAAAGCTTCAATTGTCTGAATTGCCGTGATTTCTTCTTCCAGTGGGTAGTGAAGGTGGCTTCTGGAGACGTTTACTGAGTGCTCACTGGGGGCCAAATGCATGCTTAACAACAGGCTTTCCGGCCCTTATCTCATGAATCACCGTGGCTGAGTTAGAAGGCAGGGACTCATCACCTGTGACTCACAGGGAAACTGAGGCTGGGCCGCCACGGGAACTTGACCCAATGGCCCAGGGAGGAAATGAGCGGGCCAGGGAGTCTGAAGTGAGGGCCTGACCTCTTAAGCACTAATTCCTTAGGTATTCAACTTACTCTCTCGTTTATAAAGTGCTCTCTTCTTTTATTCTGCCCTTGACAAAGGACCATGTTTGGCCTTGTGTAAGCAAATACTGGTGACCAGAAACCCCATTAAGTATTTACCAATCAAACAACTGCAGAAAAGGAATTGTTCCAATAAGCCACGAACTGTCTACCAGCTGAGCTTCATCTGTGCAGGACTCGGGTGATGACGCAGCCCCGCGTCTGCTCCCCGGCAGCGCCCTGGAAACGCGCAGAGGTCCCTGCCAACACAGTAGCTGCCTGTGCCCGGATGGCAGGAGACCGAGCCGGACGGAAGCTGGAGGAGGTGAAGGCCACCTCGGCTGGTGAGCACGGTCCTGTGGAACTTAAAAGTCGTCTGAAGGACTGAGCAGGCAGGCTAGGCTGGGTTAAGCTTCGTCTCCGTGTATGGAAGTATGTCCAGGTGTCTAGAGGGGACACTGGTACCCGTCTCATGGCTCTCATGCATCCCGGGCTGTGAATGTCAGTGCGTGAGGCGGAGACCTCCACAGCCCTGCCCGGGGATGGAGATCTACCACCACCTCCTGCAGAGTGCGTGTGGCCAGCGGGTGACGGTCCTTGCCCAGTCCACGTTCTTTTGGGATTCTTATATCAGCCAAGCCAGGGCAAAATACGCAGGCATATAGACTTTGCTTTTTCTTTTCTTTTCTTTCTTTTCCTTTCCTTCCTTCCCTCCTTCCTTCCCTCCTTTCCTCCCTCCCTCCCTCCCTCCCTCCCTTCCTTCCTTCCTTCCATCCTTCCTTCCTTCCCTCCTTTCCTTCCTTCCTTCCTTCCTTCTCCCCTCCTTCCCTCCCCTTTATTTTTTCAAAACACATAGTCGAAGGATCCCAGACTTTGGAGCCAGCCAGCCGTCTCTTCATCTCAAGCTCACGCACTCATGAGCTAACGACTTTCCCTCTTTGACCTTTAGTTTTCTTATTTGCAAAACGTACAACGACTCACCCTCCTCAATAAGGCTTCAAAGAACAGAACAGGGGGCTTCCCTGGTGGCGCAGTGGTTGAGAGTCCGCCTGCCGATGCAGGGGATGCGGGTTCGTGCCCCGGTCCGGGAGGATCCCACATACCGCGGAGCGGCTGGGCCCGTGAGCCATGGCCGCTGAGCCTGCGCGTCCGGAGCCTGTGCTCCGCAACGGGAGAGGCCACAACAGTGAGAGGCCCGCGTACCGCAAAAAAAAAAAAAAAAAAAAAAAAAGTGAACCCGTAAATACCCTAAACTGCCCCCAAGAGTCCAAACAGACAGCAGAACCAGCCCTACCACTGAACCCCCTCTCTCAAGGAGAGGAAGAAGGATGCTGTCATCGGCCAGGTGAGCAATGTAGGGTTTGTGGAGAGGAGCTTCTCTTGTCCCCTCCCCTCATTAAAGCCGAGGATGAAAGAGGGTCCTCAAGAGAGAATCTTTAGTAAAGAAGAGTGATGGGGGGCAGCTGCACTCCCATCCCTTTTGTGTCAAATATGCTGTTTCTGTGGGTCATGTGCTGGGGCGCCAAGGAAGGAAGCTGGGCTGGCGCCCAAAAGCTTGCCTTCAGGATGAGGGCTTACCGGCAGCTCGAGGCTGCAGGCTGCACTGCTCATGGCAGAATTGACATGGAAAGTTATGCCTCTTATGTCAGGGAACTGAACAATGGCGTCGGCCCTCTGGAACGCAGGTCGACAGCCAGCTTTTCAAAACCTGCCTCTCAGACAGCAACGAGGGCCAACAGCATTGGCAAGAGATGCTTCGTCCACAGTTGACGGAATGAGGTCTACACAGCAGCTGGTTAAGTAGAGACACTCATCCCCACCCAACTCAGTCAGAATCCTAGTTCAGTCCTGTGTTCGGGTCGGAGGATTTTAACGCTTGCAGAAGGAAAGGATAAATGACTAGCAGAATTCATATTCAAAGGTGGAAATATGTCTGACAAGGATGAGAGAATGACCGGAAATGGGACCCTAGGACCCTGGGACACTCCCCGTTGACTGAGTTAGGACAGATTTGTCCTGTGTGCCTGGGACTTTTCCACTTTCAAAACGTGAAGTCCTAAGTCCTGGGAACATCCGGTTTGGGGCAGTCCTGGCTGGTTGATCACCCACCCTGTCAGCTTCCCTGGAGTGACCCCCGCCAGATGTAGGTTTCCCACTCCCCGTGTGACATTTTCTAGGGCTCGAAATGTGCCAGGGACGTCAGCTTATGCAACAATAGCACATGGGCGCCTGGACTCTGCACTGCAAAGTGGATAATTCAGAGGTGAGAGGAAGCCCTACCTTTTGGCGATTTATCTCTAAAGTCTAAAAATGTATCAACAGCCGCAGGAAATCAGCAAATAATACCAAACATCTACCTAAAATGTCCAGGCTGGAAGAAATGTGCAAAATACTAAATTCTAAGCTCAACACAGAGATCCCAGTGACCAGGTACAAAGAAAGTGGACTCGTGCGCCATTGCTGGGGTCCTCACACGATAAGTAAGGAATTTCGTTTGTTACCCGTGATTGATATTTTTGAGACTCAGATGAGGCATCGAAGAAAATACTAAATGTTTTATGGAAACGTTTATAGGAAAGTCAACAGCTTCTGCAATTTTTTTTTCTATCCTTTCTCCCTCATTTCAAAACAAATATGTTAATATCACTCCAAGAGTCATGTGAGGGGGGCGGGCATCGAATAATATTAGGAAAGAATGGATCAGGAATGGCCAGACAATGAGGAGCAGAGGGAGTGAGAGAACAGATAAGGAAGCCTAGCCATCTGGCGTGTTTTATAATTTACAAACATGGCTTATCTTTTTCTCACACAGAGTTCGAAGAAGAAAGGGTAGAAAAGTGGGTGAAGAAAAGGTAAGAGCAGAGAGAAAGAGACTTAATAAAACGTCTAGTGTTTCATCTATGTAGAACTTAAATATATGGCCGTTGAAACACTCAAAATGCAAATGAAAATAAGAAGCAAGCAAAAATGCTTTTCCCATATGCCACGGTGTTATAAATAATAGTAAGTGGCTAATTTTGTTGTTATTTCCATAAGTGTTGGCAACAAAATGCTTTCATTTGTAATTAGAAACACAACAGAGGATTGTGTATTTCTCTTTTGTTTTGTGGCTCATAGACCACTGGATAAATTTATCTCTGTGATGAATCTTGAAGGAAAACCGCCCTTTTTTTTTTTTTTTTTTTTGCATTACGCGGGCCTCTCAGTGTTGTGGCCTCTCCCGTTGCGGAGCACAGGCTCCGGACGCGCAGGCTCAGCGGCCATGGCTCAAGGGCCCAGCCGCTCCGCGGCATGTGGGATCTTCCTGGACCGGGGCACGAACCCACGTCCCCTGCATCGGCAGGCGGACTCTCAACCACTGCGCCACCAGGGAAGCCCAACCCCAAATTTTTAACCATACTCTTTGCCATCGTCTTTCCTCTCATAAAATAGAGTTGACAAAAAAAAATTGATGATACACATCTTGTTAATTTTTCTGCATTCTTGGTCTTGGGGCACATTGTATGATGAAACCTGGGACTGTTCATTCTTCCTTTTTAATTTAAATTTTTATTTATTTATTTTTTTCCATTACGGTTTATTACGGGATATTGAATATAGTTCCCTGTGGTACACGGTAGGACCTTGTTGTTTATCTCTTCTATACATAATAGTTTGCACCTGCTAACCCCAAGCTCCCACTCCATCCCTCCCCCAAACCCCTCCCCCTTGGCAACCCCCAGTCTTTTCTCTACGTCTGTGAGTCTGCTTCTGTTTTGTGGGTAGGTTCATTTGTGACCTGGGCTGTTCATCCTATTTCATATTTCCTCCTCCATCAGATTTTACTTAAACCAGGCAGCTATTCCATGGACCTAGTGCCATTGCTGGGCAGATCATGCTTGCTGGGGAAGCCATGTTCAGCATCTTTACCACTATTCACCAAAACCATAAACATCAGGTAACACCCTCAGATTCCCCAAGCTTTTCGTCAGTAATCTTGACTTATCTGAGGGCTTCTCACAGTGACGGCTGGAGTATAAAGGACATCCAACTGGTATTACTAAATTTAAGAATAAATGATAGATTAAAAGTTTTTTTTTTTCTAAAATTTTAAAAAAAGGAAGGCGAATGAGTAACCTCCACAATTGCCTTTTCACAGCAAGACATTAAAATACTGACATTAAAATACAAAACAAATTTTCCCTCCTTTGAGCATAACATTTAAGCACATGCAATGTTGGTTTATTTTTTAGAAGACAGCAAATGTCCATGCACCAGAGCTGCTTTCTCCCTCACGTGGAAATTCTTTCTCCTGAGTATTTCTCCAGTGCAGTGTGGGTCATTATGGATTCTGGCTGCCAAAGGGTACCGAGCATCCCAGTAAGAATATGTTTAAAACATGTGCCAACCACCCAAATCGTTCCGTGTTCCTTGTTCCCGAGTCTCTCAGATGGACCTGAAGGCGGGAGCCTGGACCTTCACCTGACAGGTTATCTGATTCCCGTGTGACAGCCTAACGTTGTAAGTCTGCAGTGTGGAGCTCCAAAGTGAAGATGCCAGCTATGTGCTTGGGGATGTCTTGCGAGTAAAAATGCTCCTTGGCCTTTAAAAAAAGAAAAAGAAGGGGGAAATGCGACAAAAAAGCAGAAACGTGAATAAGCCCATTCTAAGCCACTCGTCTTTGGGTGAATTTGGATCAGGGTCATGGAGTTGTGGGCCCATCCTGCTGTGTTGGAAGGGAAGTTTCAGGGTTTTGCAAACAAGTCGTCACAGAGCTAGGACTCCGTGCACAGTGAATTATTTGAAGCCTTTACAAGTAGGGACTCACTCCAGGAAACTGGCCACGTTGCGATAGACTGGCCTGGCCATCCAAACAGCACAGGGCTACAGCAGTCACCAGCACTGTGAAACATTCCATTTTAATACGGGGGTCCCTACCCCTGGGCTGTCCTGGATTCTTTCCTAGGGCTCACATCACGCAAACTTCTGTGAGTGACGAACTTCATTCTGCAGTGTTGTTTCGTTCAAATTGAGGACTTTTTCCTCGGATGCACAGAGCAGCCAGGAGAGCACATGCTACACGCTGACAGGAGAGGGAGTGCTTGTAACTCTGTAACGACAAAAACCATGGTTTTCCCTTTATATAACAGGGCTCTGTCTATTTTTTGAAAGCAGCTCTTTCTACAGCTGCGCGTAGCACTAGATGTTCTCGTTGTGAGGTTTGGGCACGGAAAGCTTTCTGAGGCCCAAGCACATGTTGTTTCCAGAGTCCCCACCTACGCTCTGTTTTTCCATATTATTTACCCAGAACAATCCAGTATTCTTACCACCATGCAACCTGGAAGCCCGTGCAATCCCTTAAATGTAGAAAAAAATAAACACACGCAAACTAGAAAGAAGAGAAAGGAAATAAAGTAAAGAGTAAATCCCAAAGTAGAGGACCTCGGAAAAAGCTGGAAACAGGGCGGAGGAAAAGTTTATGCCTGGTGAAGATAATTGGCTGAAAAGTAAAAAACAAACAGCCAACAATGCCTGCAAACTCTAATTATTCATGTAGTTTGTTTCCATTATGCAAAATATTAGGCTTTAAATTTTTCCACCCAAACAACTTATTCACATCTTACAGACGCAAGCACGAAGGGGAACGAAGACAATGCGAAATCCGTGTCACAGCCTGTGTGTCTTTACTATTAGATAGAACCACATGAAATTGTCAACATTTGACGGTTTTTGACCTACAGAAACGGCAGCTTCACACAGTTCAAACTCATATTCTCGCCAGCGAGACAAGGTCGGGTATAGAATGCGCACACGTGTCACAAACTGATTTGAACCAGTTTGGTTATTACAGGGATTAACTTCTTCCTAGGAAATATCATAATGAAGGTGGTGAATTGGCCCATAAGTCAAATCTGGCCTGTTTCGTGTGCCAGTTAAGAGTGGTTTTTATATTTTTAAAAGGTTGTAGGAAAAAAAAAAAAAGAATATGCGACTGAGACCATGTGTAGCCTGCAAAGCCTAGAATATTTATGATCTGACCCTTTACAGAAAAAAGTTGTGAGCAATAAACTCCCCAGAAGGACCAGAACCCACACTGCTTTATCTCATTTTGTCTTATATCTATTTTATTTTTCTTTCATCATGGTAACCATAACCTAGTAACTGTTGAGGACTAACCAGCCATGTGTCAGGCACCGTTCTAAAAACGCATATATTAGTCTCTTTAGTCCTAACACAATTCTGCAAATAGGTACTATTATTATCCTCATTTTACACAACTGGGAAGATTTGAAACAGGGATTTGAACCCAAGGACCTGACACTACCAGTGGAAGGTGTAATACGATTTCCTTCTCTTGGTGTGATTTCAGACAGGATGACATGTAGTTTCAGACAAACTACAGGCTAGTGGTTTGTAAAGTAGGGGCATAGGAAGGGAGAGAAATTAATTTTCTAAGCAAATGAAGTCTTTTTATTCATTTGAATTTCAGTTGCTGGGCCAGCGTATCTTGCTTAATGTTTAATTCAGCAACTGACCAAATTATTTATTAGGTGATTATTTTGTCCTAGGAGTCTGGGAGCTTTAGGTGGTTCTGATAAGGACTGCATAAAAGAAAAAGCAAACAATGAAAAATCAAGATCCCAGCAAAGAAGTTACTGTAGGCAAGCCCTTCCCCCCAGAGTACTGTTGGTTGCACGCTCATTAGGTACTCTGGTAATTAATGGTCCATTTAACGCATTTAGGTAGCATTGACCTACATTCAATCTACTTCTGTGCATGATTTCTGAAAAGGATGAAAGAAAGAGCACAGGACCCATCTAAAGAACTACTAGATGAAATCAGGTTTGATCAAACACTGATAGTCAGGAAGCTTCTCGTGTGCCCTTTGCTGGATCAATAGTCAGCCTGGGACGTGGCCAGTGTGGCTTTAAGGTGGAAGGCGGTGGTGGAGCTATGTCTGGAACATGATCAAAATGTTAGGTTTTCTCCTAAATATTTTTATAATTCGTGGGGTTTTTGTGGATAGGTTTGTAGTCAATTTAGGGCTTTCATTTCTGAAACATGTGAGGTATAGATCAATATTTCCTTTCCCCCAAATCTTTGAAATGGAACGCTTTCCATTTTTCCAGTACCATTTATTAATCATTCTCTCCTCCACAAACAAATTACTCCTGTTTGTGCAGACATATGTGTAAGAGAATGATCATAACAACAGTTATTTTTGTCATAATAAAAAGTAGAACTTCATTTAAATGTCTATCACTACGTAGATGTGTTTACATCATACTTATGCTGCTTTCGCTTCCGGAGGGTCTTGGAAATGTAGTTTGATACTTTCATCAGTTTGGGAAAATTCTCTGCTTGTCTTTCTTCTGATACAGCTTCTGCCCCATTCAGTCTGTCCTTGCCTTCTGGGAATTCCAACTGCATGTATGTTAAACCTTTTGACTACATCACACGTATTTCTTGTGCTCTGTCCCAGCCTTCCTTTCTTTTTTTCTTTTTGTGCTTTAGTTTGGATATTTTCTGATGACTCGTCTGTGAGTTTACTAACCCTGTTTTCTGCTGTGTCTCATCTGTTGCTAAGCCTGCTGAATAATAATCAGTATCAAGGCTGCAAAGAACAAAGAACTTTATTTAGGGTCTTAGGAATTGCAATTCGAGAGACACAGACTCAGGTAAAACTGAAGGAGGATTTCAGGGAAGAGAAAGTGGCTTATAAAGGTAGAAGTCACAACGTATTTAAAACTGTCTGGTGAGAATTGTGATCGACTCTGACACAAGAAAGGAAATATTTATCCTTAAGGGACAGGCGACCATGAGTTATTTAGGGTAAGGGTCCAATAAGTATCTTGAGTTTCTGGAACATTATGCAGATGTTCTGGGTCCTGCGTTAAGACAATAAATGGTCATAATTCAGATTCCATCTGGGCTGAGACATGCATGAGTCTCACTACCCCCAGAGCCTCCGGGCTCCGTTCAGAGAGCTCTTTTTGCAATACAGACTCCGTTTTGATTTTCCTTTCACAAGCCTATGCAATGAGTTACTAATTTCAGATATTATATTTTTATTTATAAAATATTCATTTGATCAAAAAATTCTAGTTCTCTATATAAATTGCTATTTGTTTATCTGTTCTTTTTTAAAGTTTTTATTGGAGTTGAGTTGATTTACAGTGCTGTGTTAGTTTCCGCTGTACAGCAAGGTGAATCAGTTATACATACACATATAGCCCCTCTTTTTTAGATTCTTTTCCCATATAGGTCATTACAGAGTACTGAGTAGAATTCTCTGTGCTATACGGTAGGTCGTTATTAGTTATCTCTTTTATATATAGTAGTGAGTATATGTCAATCCCAATGTCCCAATTTACCCCTCCCCCCTTCCCCCCGGTAACCATAAGATTGTTTTCCTTTTAATATTTATTTAGTTGCAGCATGCGGGATCTAGTTCCCTGACCAGGGATCGAGCCCAGGCCACCTGCACTGGGAGTGCGGAGCCTTAACCACTGCACCACGAGGGAAACCCCCGTTTGTTTTCTACATCTGTGACTCTATTTCTGTTTTGTAGATAAGTTCATTTGTACCATTTTTTTTTGGTTTCCGCATATAAATGATACCATATGATATTTGTCTTTCTCTGACTTACTTCATTCAGTACGACAATCTCTAGGTCCAGCCATGTTGCTTCAAATGGCATTATTGCATTCTTTTTTATGGCTGAGTAATATTCCATTACATATACACCACATCTTCTTTATCCATTCCTCTTGCTTGTCTATTCTTTCTTTTCTTTTTCAGTTCAGGGTGGACATTAAGGTCCTCATCTGCCAACTTCAGGTATCTGAAACTCTTGAGGTTCCAGTTCTCTTCTTGGCTACCTTTCTTAGCTGATAGTCAACTGACTCCCTTTTTATCATTGGCTGAATGATAAGGTATAGGGGCTCTGGTTTTCCTTCCAGATGGGTTAAGTTTTCTTTTGGCAGCAGACAGAGACCCAGCAGTGCCCCCTTGACCATGAGCTGTGTAAGCGCTTGTCTACTTAAGTTCTGCCTTTCTGTTTTTCAACAGAAAACCCCTCTAACTTGGCAGACTTTGCAAGTATAAGGCAGCTTCTGAAATCTCTGTGAGCAATTTCACCCCCTTCTGCTCCCTTCCACTAGATTTCTTGGAGTTACAGTCTACACTGAAGCTGTTCAGGTATACACCAACTATTAGTGTTCCAGGGAAATTTGTGTGTAGAACTTGGGGCTCACATTTTGTGGTTCCCTCCTTTCTAGGATTAATTTCCAGCCGCTATGAAAGCCATGAACTCTGGGCTCTGTCTCCTGAATTCAGTATGACTGCTACCTTCCACTTAGGCTCTATTCCCAGAATTGGTAAGTATTGGAAATTTCCCTTAGGAGAAAAGCTGGATACATATGGAGCTTGCCTAGCATGTGTCCCTTTTTTTAAGGATTATATTCTATCCAGTTTTTGCATGCTTGGGTTGTTCTCCATTGCTTTTGAATAATTTCCCTCAAGTTTTGTAACGGTTATGTCATCAGGAGGGTTACTCTGACATAAAACTATTTTGTCATGGTAGATCTGGCACACTCTTTTATGGATTTAAGTGTACATTGCCCTCAGAAGAGTAAGACAGGACTTTAAAACTTGACGTGATACGGAGGAGGGGTTGGGGGAGGGATGGAGTGGAAGGCTGGGTTAGCAGATGTGAGCTATTATACACGGAATGGATAAACACCAAGGTCCTACTGTAGAGCACAGAGAACTATATTCAGTATCCTGTGATAAACCGTAATGGAAAAAATATTAAAAAAAGAATGTATAAATATATGTACAACTGAGTCACTTTGCTGTACAGCAGAAATTAACACAGCATCGTGAACCAACTGTACTTCCATAAAAAAAAGCTGCAAAAGAAAATTTGACATGATAAATGATTTAGTGACTCAAATAAATAAGAGAAATTACAGTATATTGTGTTGGAATAAGCTTCAGATTCCAGGGTTGATGCCATTTTGAATATGTATGAGAGCTGGAAAATACACGGTGTGTGGACTCTTTGTTCCTTTGGCAGGAAACAGCACTACAGGGCAAAGTGTCCCTGGTGTGGAGACGAACTGTATTTGTAGGACATAATGTTGACACTTAAAAGCGCCTTCGAATCTGCAAGCATTACACTTTTGCAATGCTCATCCTGTAGGAATGCATTTCCCGCGCGTGCTTGTCAAGAAGCTTGGGTCAGATTCTCGGAAGATTTGAGACATTTGATGCCACCCAGGTGGCGGGAAGTAGAAAGCAAATATTTCTCTGTTAGTGCAGGGACAATGCATAGTAAACTTCTAGAAGCATCCCAAAGTGGAAGTCCATGGATATTTAAAAAATCAAACCAGAAGATGGCACCCTTTGAAAATTTAGCTTGGCAAATAAGAGGAAAAAATACAGAAAGGTGTTCCATCAATTCCAAAATGTAATGCAAGCTGGGAAAAGAACAGCATTTTATTAATGACCTGAAATGACATCTTAATGATGCTTTGAGGGATTTTTCTTGTTAAATTGTTTTCGGTTTTGAAAAAATTGGTAACAGAATCTCATGTGCTTTCTGGGAAAGTTGCAGACATTTCACAGTGCTCTAAAGAAAGTTTCAAAGGAAACTTTTTTTGTTGGTGTAAATAACAGGATGGAGTCAGAGACACCTTTCTTTTCATTCTCTCTTTACTAGGGAAGAATAGCTACTAGGTACAGAGGCAGGAAGTGAAATAAAGCTGTCAGCCCTGAGACTTCTTGTACTAATGTTACATGTAGGGGTAATTGACTTTGTAGCATCAATACCTAGCATTAAGGTTAATTACTTCTTAGAATCAGGAACCAAGACTGGCCAGTATAAGAACTCAGTTAAAATCCTGCCATGTTTAGAAGCTGTAACACGTAGAAATTTCTTTTGCTCTGACTCAGAGGGTATTCATATTTTGCATCCATATCTTGAAAATACGATAAGTCCCAAACACAGGCACACAGAATTTAACATTTACTTGGGTTGTTGCTATAGAATATTGGAAGATGTTTTCTCTCTTCCACATTTCCATATTCTTAGCCTTAACGGTGCTCTCCGTTGACTTGATTTCTGATGATGGAGTTTCATCTCTTAGGGCACTCCACCTCACCCACCATTTTTCCGGGACCCAGGAGAAAATTTTAAAAAGTAATATGTTGTTCCCAAATTTTAGGAACCCACCCTCTCAGTTTATAGTCTTCAGATATCCTTCTCTGCTCCAGGAATCTCTCTGGCTTTGTTTGGTCTACTACCAGCACATTGGGAAAGAGAATCTTAGTTTCATTATTATTCCTTCTCCAAATAAATCCACGTCCCTTTCACCCAAATACCTACCTTTGTTTGTTGCCAGGGAGCAAAGCGTTATTTGCTGATGGCTCACAGTATGTGTGTTGAAAGGGAAGAGAACAGGATATCTTATGAAGAAACCAAAATAGAAAGCGGGGCAGGTAGTCCAACTTGGTTATTGATCCCAAAGGACAAGGATGAGAAGGGAAATGCAGCTGAGAAATAAAAGACAGAGTCCAAAGTCAAGAGTGGAAGGCAGAGGTTGGAGGTTGTAGGACGTAGGAACACTTTATGGATTCTCTAAGTTGCCTGGACCCTGGCATACAGGCAAGAAGTCCTCAAGGGCGCCCGTCTGGCTCAAGGCGGGAAGGTCAAAGTAGGACGATGAGGTCAGTTCATGTCCATATGTTGCCACAGGTTGACTATAAAGATAGAATTTGCCAGGGAATAGGGTGGGGAATACTTTTCTTCTCTCCCATCGATATCAGGCAATTTTCCGAGTCTCTGGTTACTGTCTGTTTCAAACTATTTTTGCTTGGCTATCAAAGGAGTCCAGTTTTCCACCCTTGAGACTTACAGTTTACTGCTCACGCCACAGTGAGAGGGTCCCTTTCAAAACATGTGCTCGCTTGAGTTAGGGCTCAGACTCTCCTGTGACTCTCCACCCCTCCCCTCTCCAAGCCCAAGTCGAAGCCCTTACAGCCGCCCCTCCTCCTGCGTCGTCCCTGACCCTGGCTCCTGCTTCTCTCCATTGCTCCGTCCATTGCAGCCCCCCAGCTGTGTCTTTTGTTCCTTGCATATGCCCGGCATGGTCCCATGACAACATCCTTCCCCCACTCTTGCTTCTCCTCCTGGAAGAGTCCTGCTGGCGGTTAATTTCCTCACCATCTTCAAGTCTTGGCCCAGATCTCACTTGGTGCTCTAACCACCCTATTTAAAAGGGCGATTCGCTCTCTCTTCGCTCTTCATTCTCAATCCCCCTTTCTCTGCCTCCTGTTTTCTCTTCATACTTACCACCACCTAAGGTGTCCTTTACTTATGATGCCTAAGTGAAGTAACTCAGAGAAAGACAAATACCATTCGATATCACTTATATGTGGAATCTAAAATATGACACAGGGACTTCCCTGGTGGTCCAGTGGTAGAGAATCCGCCTTCCAATGCAGGGGACACAGGTTCGATCCCTGGTCTGGGAACTAAGATCCCATATGCCACGGAGCAACTAAGCCCGTGCACCGCACCTACTGAGCCTGCACGCCACAACTAGAGAGAAGCCCGTGCACTGCAATGAAGAGCCCGCGTGTCACAACTAAGACCTGACATGGCTAAAAATAAAAAGAAATAAATAAAATTTAAAAATAATAAAAAATAAATAAAATAAAATATGCTTTAAAATATGACACAAATGAACTTATCTATGAAACAGAAACAGACCCACAGACATAGAGAACAGACTTGTAGTTGCCAAGGGAGAGGGGGCAGGGAGAGGGATGGACTGGGAGTTTGGGGTCGGTAGATGCAAACTATTACATTTAGAATGGAGGACAAGGTCCTACTATATAACACAGGGAACTACATCCAATCTCCTGGGATAAACCATAATGGGAAAGAACATTTAAAAATAATGTACATATGTGTGTAACTGAGTCACTTTGCTATACAGCAGAAATTAGCACAACATTGTAAATCAACTATACTTCAATAAAAATAATTTAGAAAATGGTGGCAATAATTATTGTTCCATTGGAAGGAATACTTTTAGGTGATGGGGTAACTTTTCTTGAAGTTTATGTACATTCTGGGAATTTTTTTTTTTTGCAGTACGCGGGCCTCTCACTGTTGTGGCCTCTCCCGTTGCGGAGCACAGGCTCCGGACGCGCAGGCTCAGCGGCCATGGCTCACGGGCCCAGCCGCTCCGCGGCATGTGGGATCTTCCCGGAGCGGGGGACGAACCCGTGTCCCCTACATCGGCAGGCGAACTCTCAACCACTGCGCCACCAGGGAAACCCCAATATCGCTTATTTTTAAAATCTCTATTTCTTGTCTTTGAAGAGAAAGAGGGGTAAAGAGCATATTTATGCAAACACCCTCCCCAGTAACTAATGCAATATTAACTGAATTTTAAAAATCTCTAGCCAGTGCAAACCCTGCTACCTTGGACAGTTCTGTATCAGGAAAACTTTATGCTGCTAACTGATACATGCATCACATTTTTTTTTTCTTCAACTCAGGGAAGCATAAGCACAATCCTCACTTATTTTCTACTGCTTTTAAAATCTAATACAGGGGGCTTCCCTGGCGGTCCGGTGGTTGCGACTCCACGCCTCCACTGCAGGGGGCACGGGTTCGATCCCTGGTCAGGGAACTAAGATCCCACGTGCCACGCAGTGCAGCCAAAATAAACTAATAAATAAATTAATTAATTAAAAAAATAAAATAAAATCGTAAACAAGTGAGGTCATTAAATTGAACACATGCAAAAACAACTCGTGAATGCATCTCATTTCTTTATAACCTAATGAGTTTCCCCATGTATTAATGTGTAATACACAGGTAACTTACCAGAAGGCGGACTCTGGGAGACCCGTCACTGTCATCTTAAATTTTTTTCATTCCATTGTAATGTTTAATGATGTATACAAAAGGGGAGAAATAAACTACACAAATAAAAATAAACCATTCATTTGTAGTTTCTTCCTTAGAAATGAAAGGGGGTGTCCTCATATTTATTCCAATAACTGATGTCAACTCTTCCATCACAGAACGATTTGTTGTGACCTAAATTGGGTTGTTAACAAACAAATGCATTATGTTAACTGTAGAAGAAATACACAAGAAAACCATATTTTGTTTCTTTCCATTTTCATATAGAAGCATTTACATATTTCTATCAGCTTTTTAAAAATATGGTGAGATTCATAAAAAGGAATGAAATGGTGACATTTGCGGAGATGTGGATGGACCTAGAGATAGTCATACACAGTGAAGTAAGTCAGAAAGAGAAAAACGAATATCATATAATATTGCTTACATGTGGAATCTAGAAAAATGGTACAGATGAACTTATTTGCAAAGCAGAAATAGAGTCACAGATGTAGAGAACAAACTTATGGTTACCAAGGGGGGAAGGAGAGGTGGGACAAATTGGGAGCTTGGGATTGACATATATCCACTACTATATATAAAATAGATAACGAACGAGAACCTACTGTATATAGCACAGGGAACTCTACTCAGTGCTCAGTGCTTCCCTAAATGGGAAGGAAATCCACAAAAGAGGGAATATATGTATACATATAACTGATTCACTTTGCTGTATAGCAGAAAGTAACACAACATTGTAAAGTAACTATACTCCAATAAAAAATTAATTTTAAATGTTTAAAAAATTTTTTTAAATATGATGTGTTAGATAGATAGATGAGGCTGGAGGAATAAACCACTCTCACAGTTCAGGCAAGAGATGCTAATGTCTTGGACAAGTGCTGGTGGCAGAGCCGAAGAGAAGTACGGAGCTTTGAGCTTAGAATTAACAGGGCTGGATGAGAGATGGGATGTGATGGGCGAAGCAGAGGAAGTGATCTCTGATAATTCCCAGTTAAGTGCATGGCTTTGACATTCACTGAGATAGAGAAAAAAATTTTAAAGACTCAGTCACATTTAGAGAAAAACACCCACATTCAGTTTGGAACATACTAGTTTGAATTGCTTATGGGGCATCAAAGTAAACAGCTACTTGGGACTACAGTAGAACAAACCTCGTCCGCCACCCGTGTTTGCAAATAAAGTTTTATTGGAACCAGTCACGCACATTGGTTTATGGCTGCTTTCACATTACAACAGCAGAGCTGAGTATTTGCAACAGAGACTGTCTGGCCCCCAGAGCCTAGAATATTTGCTATCTGGTCCTTTACAGGAAAAGTCTGCTGGTCAACAAGTTGAAGCAGGGTTCTTGGAGTTACCGGCATGTAAACTGTAATTAAATTTATGTAAATGGATGACATTGTGTAGAGAAAGTATATAGGGTGGAGAAATATGCGTTGGATAGAGCCTTGTGGAACTACAGATTGAAAGAGGCGGGAGTGTAATGATGGATAAGATTGCAAGAAGACTGAGAAGGAATGGCTAGAAAAGTGAAAGAAAGCCAGGTGAATACTGATGTTTAGTTAAAAGATCAGGTAAGACAAGGAAGGAAAATTGTTGATTGACATGAGAGTTGTTACTGGCCTCAGAAAAATTCATTTTGGTGGTGTGGTGGGAATAGAAATTATAATGAGTTGAGTCGAGCCTTAAGTGAAGGCAATCCTTCCAAGAGGTGGAGACGTTACAGGAAAGGAGAGTATTTGCTTGAGGAGGAAACATGGATGAGAGAAGGTTTTGGTAATAAGGGAAGAAACTGATCATTTTAAATACTGAAGAGAAGTATCTAGTTGAAAGGGGGAAGTTGAAGAAAGATGACACAGAAGGGAAAATCCGTTGTGCAACTTTCCTGATAGTGTTGAAGGGATAATGTTTCCAGCCTTTGAACTGAGGAAAAGGGTGGGTGTAGAGAGGAGTACGGCCATAGTTTGTCAGGGTTTGTGTTGGGAAGTTGGGGAGTGTTCCCATCCTACAGGTTCTATTTCCTCTGAGAATGAGAGGCAAAGCATCATCTCCTAAGAGTGTAGGGGTAGAGGGTGGAAGAGGAGGGAGAGACTACAAGTGAGGGAAAGGATACAGAAGATTTAAAATAGGCAGTTACTTCTATAATTGCAGCATTAATTGTGGTTTGAAAAGCCACAAACCCTCTTTGCCAGTATGTTGTCAAGGAACAAAAAATTTCATCACGCATAGCCCAACAATGTTCTTTAAAGAGGAAGAAAAACATTCCCATCATTATGCACTGGAATCAATTAATGGAATTAAAACACTAACTTTGGCTCTGAAGTGAAACATCTAAATGTCTGCTCCAAATCCATGGTTACACAATCTAGAGCATTTCTAAAGCGCTCTGCAAACCTGGAAGAAAGAAGAATATTATTAAATGGTTGCCACAGTAGTGAGACTCATTCTGTAACAAAAACTTACCAGTAAGTTCAGGAGCAAAAAGTATATTACTTCCTTTCTTGATTTTATTAATTTTTCTATCAGTCATTCCCAACAGGGGATTCGATGAAGTAGCAAAAAAGACTGGAATCAATTCTCATGTAGTTACCTGAGTATTCAAAGTGTTCTCTCATAACTGGGATTCTATGTCCCCAGCTAAACTTCAGCCAATATGAGTATCATTAAACACGATTCCCACCATTTCAGAGTGGTTTTTTGCGAGTACTATGTCCATGGTTTCTTCATCAGGAGTCCCAACGATTGTTCTTCCTGCCATGTGTAAAAAAATATAATTAATCATATAAACTTATTACTAGAGGACACAAAACCAAGTTGCAATCGCTTAGGGTTCCCATAAAATTATTGGTGTTATATACTATCCCAAAGAGGTGCCTCTAAGTTAAGGGCTGAAAGTCTTTCCTATTGTTTTAAGTTCAGTGTGAATACGTGAGAAGATGTGAATGATACACCATTGACCCTCAACAGTGGAGGTTTCAACTGCACGGGTCCCCTTATATGTGCATTTTTTTCAAAAGTAACTGCATTACTACACTACCCAGGAATCGGTTGAATCTGAGGAGGCAGAACGGTGGGTGGAGGAACCTCAGATGCTGAGGAAACACAGATACAGGGGGCTGACTATAAATTGCTTGGATTTTCGACTTCCTGGAGGGTGGGCTCCCCTACACCCCCTGTTGTTCAAGGGTCAACTGTATTGTTTTTAATAAACCAACTGGCAACATATTTTTTAGCGTAATCGTAATCCCCATTTAAGTAAATAAAAACTGAGTTAGTGTGCCTATGTGTATAGTGTCTATATATGTGACCATGTGTATGCTTGTGTGCATACTATCCAGAAAAGATACACACAAATTTATAGGGAAGGAAATGGTGGCTAGGATGAGGGCAAAAGCTCTCATTGTTTGCTTCATACAAGTTTATATTGCTTAACTTTTTTAGGCTGGCTATTACTTTGGTAATTAAAATAATTTTAAAATTAGAAAGAAAAAGTATTTTAAATAACCAATAAAAATACTTGAGAATTTGGTGGGGTTTTTCCCTGCCAAGATTAGAAACTGATTTGTCTCATGTGAAAATAGTATGCCAGTAGGAATAAATGGCATGCAAAGAACCAGAGTACAAAAATCAGAAGTAAAGTTAGAACCCACAGAGAGTTTTTGGAGTCAAGGACACTACCTTAAGAATTAAGCTCACACAACATTTATAATGAATGAGTTTACAATCTGCAGAAGTAATCCGCCCAACAGGTGGTTAATAAGTCCGCTAATAATTTACGAAGTCCAATTTATGGCCTCCTTTTTAATACTTTTTTATATTTGCATGTTTTATGTCCTAACACTTTTATTCCTTTTAGCACAGTGTTTAAATCCCAGGCAGGATGATGTCTACGTGAAGAAGAAACAGATACTCATTTTCATAGGGCGGCTGCATCTTTCAAAACTACTCAGCCTTCCCAACATAGAGTAAAAGGCCGTGAAACTTTTATGAGGCCAATGCAAATTTCACTGATTTTTCTCTAGAGGTTATACAAATCCTGTCAAGGTCAGAACAGCAAGAGTTAGAAGGATACAGACCGAGACAGTGAAAGAGGCGCTGTGACCAGGCCGGGCTGGCCTGGTAGCTGGCATTGGGTGTTTCTATAAGGAAAGGAGAGAGTCCGATGAGCCCTGAGACTCGGGGCTGGAAGCACAGATGGCTTGCTGGGGACCACACGGAGAATGCACGGAGCGCCAGGTCCGGGCAGAATCCACACTGGGCAGGAGAGCCCGTGCCCAGCGTGGGTAAGCGAGGCGTGCATAAGTCAGGGTTCCAGAAGCTGCAATGAAGAAAAAAAGAACGGGGCAAAGTGGCCGGGGTAAAGTGTGCAGTCATCTAGCATAGGGTCCAACCTTGTTTTCCTGCTCCAACCTTACTTTTTGGAGCATGCAACATACGCACAATGATAATGACTCACAACACCACAGATTTCCAGGACGAGAAGGTGGAAGGTGTGGATGCTCTTTAAAAAGCCCCCCGTTAAATCTATTTCCCTTGGAGAGGTGCCCTTACTTGTAGGTCCACAGCAACCCCTCCACCGCATATGAAATGAGGATCCTGTAGCCAGTTGAAAACCACTAACCCACAGGCTGGGTAAATAAACTCAATTTGCAAAACAAACTTCAATTTAAACACAAATACGTTGCATGATAGTGAAACTGCGGGTCACTGAACAACACTCCTTTCATAAAGGAAGCCAAAGCCATCTTATCCATTAGCCTCCGTGTAGGCCACCACCACCAGATCAAAGTCATTAAACTTATCCGCACGTCCCAGGACTTGAAGAGGCTGTTCATGAAAATGAGTAGCTTTGAAGAGTGCCGAAAAGAAGCACAAAGAGAGCCCCAGAAGCAGCACTGTGGTCCACTCCTCCAGCACATGAAAGAAGAAAAATGAGCCAAGTTATCATGTGGTCCAGAACAGTGAGAAACAGTCAAACACATTTTAAGACAGAAAGTATTGTCACTGAGCATGGTGTCATTTCACCCTCCAACTTCCTTCCTTTCCCAGTTACTATCTATCCTTTAAAGAAAACACCATTTCAAAAAACATACAACTTTGAGATAATATCAAAAATGTCTATTGATCTTAATCTAGAAATACAGCTCCCCTAATAGTAGAACCACTGCTGATTGTATGCCCTCATATTGATGTAATATAATTACATAGCATCCCATAGGAGATATTCTTGTCCAAAGGGTTTAACCTGAAGTCAAAATCCAATTTTTTGATCTAAATTCTGTTTGCAAGAAATGTAGGTGGTTGTAAATCAACTACACTTCAATTTAAAAAAATTGCTTTAATAAAAAATAAATAAAAAAGAAACGTAGATGGGAAAGGAATGAGTTAAATCACAGAATGCAGAAGCGATCAGGTAAATACAGAACGTGGGTATTCAACAAGAGAACAGTTTTGGTCTGGTTGGTGCCTCGCTTGAACAAACCAACTTTAAGAGACGTTTGGGGGCAATTTTAGGAAACTGAATTTGGACACGGAATTCGATGATGCTATGCAATTATTGCTAACTTTATAAAGTGTACTAGCGGTCATGAAGGAGAATATGCCCTTAATTTTCGTAGATGCCAGCTGAAGGCTTTAGCAGTCCAGTGTCATATATTTTAAGAGGGGAGTTGAGGGGAGATGGGGAGAGGAAGCCAACATGGCAGGATGTTAGCAGGTGGGTGAACAGGATAGGATGTGAGTTCATTGGACTAGCATTTCTGCATTTTGAGATTTTAAACATTATTAATAAGTTTTTTTAAAGGTTACGTTGGGTGATCCCTGTAAGTGTACCCTTTATCAACACAGCCACTAAAATATTAGAAGTGAATTGCTTTAGGAGCTAAGGATGGCGTGAACTCTGCTAGCTCCCATCCAAATGTTATTGGCAACCTAAATGGGAAAAGAATTTGAAAAAGAATAAATATATGTCTACAAAGATATGAATCACTTTGCTGTACACCTGAAACTGACACAACATTGTAAATCAACTATACTTCAGTATAAAATTAAAAAAAATTTTTTTTAAATAAAAAAAATTTTTTTAATAGAAAAAAGAAATGTTATTGGCTCTTTTTCAACAGAACACAGCCTCTTTGTGGCCAAGGTGGCCCCAGATAGACCTCATGGGAACATACAGCAAACCTCTTTGTGCTGATGTGCACGTCCTTATACTAGAAACTAAAGAGAGCACAAAGATGCTGACAATCAGTGATCTGGATCCTGAAACCACTCTTATGTTTGTAAAAGTATAGTCTTCAAAACAAATCCCCCCAAAGTTCTCTACTGTTGCTCATAATTTGTTTCCCCCAGCCCTACCAATTAACAGAATCTTATCAAAATGTCCCCAGTAGAGTGCTATGATTCAACCATTAAAATCTATTTCATTTTGCCTGGCTTTTTAAAATTTCTTTTTTTCCTACTACTGAAGTTTGCCCAGGGTAAGTCTGAATCACTCCACAGATTCAAGTGGATTACTTATTTGGAGAATGGCTAGCTCTATTCAATAAAATGTTACTTACTTTGTTTTTCAGGAACTGACATATGAGCCCATTAGTTAATTTTACCTTTTGACATAAATATTACCCTATTCTGCAACATTTGCAAAATATTATGTTTACAGTCCCAAATCAACTAGCCCATAGAATGCGTGAACGTCAAAAAGCAATAAAAACGGCATACTATGAAATGATGGATTCTCATTCACTAAATATGGTAAAATATATATTGTGAACCATACCAATAAGCTCTCTTTTTTCATTCTCCATTTTTAAAGAAAATTCTTAGACAGAAGGGCCTGAGTTTGTTGACACACGTGCCTCTCTTTTTAAATCATTTTGTCCTGTTCATCAAGAGAAGAGACAGTAAATATCACACAGCAACAAGCAGGCAAGAAAAAGAGCAAAAAAATAAAAAAAAACAAATAAATCCAGTTACCAAAAATAGCTTCTGAACACTTTGAAAACATACTCCCGGATGCCCTCGTTGAATGCCTTATTTGACATTACAGTAACACACATTCACTAGTTTTTAAAGAGTATAAAATATTAATGAATGTAAAATATCCTGCCTGTGGGCCTTTCTCTCCAGGCTTTGGTTATGAGCTAGATGAGGGCTATGGTGTTTCTTGTCTCAAAAGTAAAGTTTTCTGCCACATCTTCACATTACAACAACCTAGAGTAAATAACTAACACAACATCGTAAAGCAGCTATACTCCAGTAAAAATTTTTAAAGAAATAAATAAAGTAAAACAGAGAATAAGATGTTAGTAATGTTTAGAATCCAAAACAGACTTTGCCCTTGACTTCGTTTTTTTTAAAAAAAGTTGTAACAGAAGTAAAACCATCTCCAGTTTTCTGTCCGTCAGAGATTTGCCCACAAGCAGCAGTCTGCACTTCGAAAGGGTCGCTCTTGCGTGCTTATTTGATGACATCTAGGAAACCACTGAGTAAAGGAAAGCTGAATCACTTTACAGTCATTCTTAGAATCCCAAAGAACTCATTTCTCCTCTTTAAACTCATGGGTCTCCCTTTAAGAAGTAAGTATGTCAGATACATACAGATGAAAACCAGAAACATTGGTTAGCTAGTATGATTGGAGTATATGATACGTGTAGAATCATGATGGGTAACAGGGAATCCTTCTGTGTTTTCAATTTAAAATTCCGGAGATGATCATTTGGTATCACAGCTCTGGTGACTTAAACGCATTTGAATAAATGTTGATGTTATAAGCAAATTACAATGTTTAGAGAACTTGCTGGATTTCCTTTTTTTTTTTGATAAAAAGCTAAAGCTACCAAATACCAAAATCATCTCTAAATTCTAACGTGAGAAAGTGTCTAAGGAAAAACCCCCATCTTCATGAAAAAGAACCCACAGGGAGAAGCAACTTGTCCTAACGCACACACATTCCCAAGAAGTTAAACTCCGCAAATTCTCAGACGGCCAACCTGAGAAGTGTAAATCTGACACTCAACAATGTTAATTATATTTACACACACTTCTGAGTCTATCTTCCATTTTACTATCATGCTAAAATACGATTTTACTGAGTTTAAAGAATTAAGTCACTCATTAGGTCTACAATATAAAATACAGAATAATTTAGAAGTATCAGAACAATATGACAATTTAACAATGTCAGTCAAGACGCTTGGCACTGGCTATGTCCTTTGTGCCTTAATTACCTTATACAGGGTAAAAGGTAAAAGCAACAAGTTTGACTTACTGTCAGGAAAATAGGAGTGAGGACCTGAGAAGCACCTTTGATTCACTGGTTTCTTTTTGTCCAGAAGAACAGTTAAGAATCCTTCAAGGACTTTTTCACAAATGCTTGCCTCTTTTAAAGCTGTTTTCATTCAGTTTGGCTTCTGAAAACAGGCCATGGTCTGTGTGTAACAAGCCTGCCAAACACATTCTTTACTTGGTAAGTTGTTTTCTTCCCAGGTCTTTCTTCTAGTCCAATTGTGCCACAGGAAGGATGCAGCTGTGGATTGGTCCCTAAGTGTGTGTCACGTGGTATTTGTTTATTACTCTACCTTTCTGGCATATGCAAAAAAGTGATCAGATTCAAAAAGGGAGAAACAAAACCCCCAGTTCTGAGTAAGTCTATATTAACTTTGAATGATTAAAAAGTCAACAGCCAAGACGAGAGCGAGCAGATTCAAAGGAAAGGACGTTGAACAGAGAAAGAAAGTGAGGATCGCAGAAATCACAGTAATTTACACGAGAAAACTTTACCGAAGACTTCACTGCACTTCAGTGAAGTGGTTCTTGGTACTGGCTGATTCCTATGTGCTAGAAGGTATGCTAAGGGTTTAAAATGAATTATTTTATTTACCCTCAAAGCAAAGCTGTGAAGCTGGTACTATATTTGTACACAGTTCACAGGTTCGAAATGCAAGACTGAAAGTCGAAGTAATTTGCAGATGCTCAAATAGAGGCAGAGCCAATATGTGAGTCCAGAGCAGTGTCTGGACTCCAAACCCACTCACGCTTAACTACCACTGTGAAAACTATGCTAATGAAAACGATATCTAACATTCATTTAAGTAGCTTAAGAGTTTAGACTAGATGGGCAGAATATTTTTTTTTTTAGCTACAAATGCTGGACGTTCTCAGAATTTAAATAACCCCTGTTTATCAACCCTGAAAATCTGCTTACACGATTTTAACTGTAATCTATACATTTCTTGGGATGTGTACACAAGTTAATAACCACTCATGAAAGTGAAGGAGAGAGGGTGAAGCACTCAGAGACTATTCAGGTGATCACCATTTTCATTAAGAATATGGAGATAGGGCTTCCCTGGCGGCTCAGTGGTTGAGAGTCCGCCTGCCGATGCAGGGGACGCGAGTTCGTGCCCCGGTCCGGGAGGATCCCACATACCGCGGAGCGGCTGGGCCCGTGAGCCATGGCCGCTGAGCCTGCGCGTCCGGAGCCTGTGCTCCGCAATGGGAGGGGCCACAACAGTGAGAGGCCCGCGTACCGCAAAAAAAAAAAAAAAAGAATATGGAAATAAATGTTTTCTTTGACTTTAATTGCACTGCCTCCCTGTTGTGAGTCACATTTCTCTTCTTGTTTTCCCACTCATTGCTTGAAGTAAAAGTCCATGAACAGGAAAACACCAAATATTTAACCTAGCTCCAACCCCATACATTATTGACAACATTTATTTTAACGGGTGGAAAAAACAACTAAAACGATATCATAATACACACACACTTTCTTAGTAACTAAACTGAAAGGATAATTTTTCTACTTCTGTAACTTTAAGGATTGTAATCTCCAATATGGTGCAGTGAAGCGGTTACAGGTTTAGGAGTCTGAGGCCTACATTCCAAGCTGTCGCTCTCCGGCTATGTACCTTGGACAGGTGACAAAAAGTCCACAGGCCTCTGTTCCACGTTTATAACAGGAGCCAACCTTTCCTGTTCCAGGCCTCTGTGCATTGATGATGGTGCAGCACTGCTACAGGTCACAATGCTTACATTCTCCAAACCTGGATTTACGCATGACCATGCTACGTGACGTTAACCCAGCCCCCCTCGGTACATGTCTCAGATATCTAATTTTTTTATATTTCTTTTTTTAGTTGAAGTATAGTTGATTTACAATATTGTGTCAGTTTCAGATGTACAGCAAAGTGATTCCATTTTATATATATATATTTTTCTGATTCTTTTCCATTATAGGTTATTACAAGATATTGAATATAGTTCCCTGTGCTCTACAGTAAATTCTTGTTGCTTATCTAGTTTACAAATAGTAATGTGTATCTGTTAATCCCGTACTGCTGGGAGTTCCCTGGCGGCCCAGTGGCTGGGACTTGGTACTTTCACTGCCGAGGGCCTGGGTTCCATCCTGGTTGGGGAACTAAGAGCCCACAAACCACTCATCCAAACAAACAAACCAACAGCTCATACTCCTAATTTATCCCTCTCCCCCCGCCTTCTCCCTTCGGTAATCATAAGTTTGTTTTCTACGCCTGTGAGTCTGTTTCTGTTTTGTATATAGATTCATTTGTGTTAATTTTTAGATTCCACATGTAGGTGACATCATATAACATTTGTCTTTCTCTGACCTACTGCACTAAGTATATATTCTCTAGGTCCACCCATGTTGCTGCAAATGGCAATATTTCATTTTTCTTTACGGCTGAGCAGTATTCCGCCGCATGTATGCACACCTTCTTGATCCAGTCCTCTGTCGATGGACACTTAGGTGGCTTCCACGTCTTGCCTACTGCGAACAGGACCGCTCGCCATGAACACTGGGGTGCGTGCATCTTTACGAATTAGAGTCTTCTCCAGAGGTACGCCCGGGAGTGGCACTGCATGATCACATGGCGGCTCCGTCTTTAGTTTCTAAGGGCCTCCACGCTGGTGTCCACAGCGGCTGCACCCGTCTGCATCCCCACCAACCGTGCAGGAGGCCCCCTTTCCCAGCTCTCTTTTCTCAATCGTCTCCTTAGCCTTCTTCCTCCCTCTGGGTCCTGGGCCCGAGGTCTGACCCTTTGCTCCCGGCAGGTGCACCTACCGTCTCCCCTGCAAACCCAAGCCCCCGGGGGAGGGGCAGCTCAGCACCCTCCGTCTTGGCTTCACGGAAACGTCCAGAGACGATCGGCCCGTCCGTCCTCCCCCGAGTCAGAGGCCCAATCTCAGCCGAAAGCACTTGATTGCTGAAACGTGCCAGCCAGCCGCTGAGCCTCTGGGGGGAAGTCGTAACCTTTTGCTGGTCGAGGGTCTGGAATATTCGAGAATCACCAGAGCGCGGGGCAGGTACGCGCGGGGCGGGGAAGGGGCAAGGGGCGGGGCCTCCGCTGCCAGAGTCTTCCAGGCCTGGGCAGGGGCCTCAGTCGCGTCCTCACGGCCTCAACGACACACCACGCGTTCTGTTCGCTCGCAGGGCCGCACCCTTGGGAGTCCCGCCGGGTGGGGCCCGCGGACAGAAGGCACCCTCCAGGGTGGGGGAGGGGCGGGGCGGCTCGCGGGTCAACCAGAGGTCACGTCCTCCCCGTGACCTCCCCCCGACCCTAGCGGCTGTTGGCCCTCACAGCTGACGTTTAAGAGAATTCACTTCTGTATCACCGTGAATCCCGCCCTCCCCGCAACGTGATGAAACTCGTGTATTTGGGTCACTTTTACGTCTTTCAAGAAAAGTCACATGTTTTGCCCTCAAAGTCTTCCGTGCCTTTTGCAAGATGCGTTTCTGCGTAGCACAGAGTTTCCGTTACAAACGTGATAGGATCTTTTTTTTTTTTTAACATTTTCTAATTAATTGTTGCTGGCCTGGAGGAGCAGGGTTCATTTTGCACGTTAGTTTTGAGCTCTGCGGAGCTCTCTTGTTTATTCTGATTGGAAAACTTGGGAATTTTCTAAACCAAACGTTAATCTGCGTAGATTGACAGTTTTGCGATTTCTGTTTTCTAGCAATTCTCACGATTCTCGGAAGTTGAATTCCTGGGATAAAGCCGATTGTTCCTGATGTAGTCTCACCCTCTGACTCTTTTATAATATCCTGTTTCTTTTCACGGTGCTGTATTAATTGTACCTTTCGTAGTTCGTATTTCCTTCTATAGTCTCCGCTTCCTCCAAATTGCCTTTTTTTCTCCCTTTGCTCATTAATTTTAAAAGCACACAGCTAAGCTATGCTCAGATTTCTGACCTAGAGAAACTGTGAGTTGATTAATGTACATTGTTTTAAGATGCTACATTTGGGGATGATTTGTTATGCAAAAATGGATAAGGAATACACCGGTTACTTCTGTGTAACTCCCCAAAACACTCTAAGCCCTGTAAAGTCAAGACTCTGTATCGTTAGCCTCCGTTTCCCTAGCTCCTAAGCTAGTGTCTGGCCCAATGTAGGAATTTAAGAACAAAAGAAAATGAATTTAATCATTAACAGACTGACCCACTACAAAGCTTGTGACTGAATTTCAGTCCAGCCTAGGGGCTGTTCACTATACCCCAGTCACTCAGACACCTCAGGGTGATGTAAGACTTCTTTACCACGGTAAAAGAATCTTCCAATTATGGATTCTTCACAAATGTGGCTTATTGAAGTGAGCGAACGGCATCTAAGTCAGGTAGAATTAATTTTCAGGAGCCTCCCGGGGGAAGTTGCTAAAAACTCCAGAGAACGGTTTCCTTCTTCAGGCCTTTCACAACTTTTGTCCAGACCCCTCTGGTTTCGCTTGAATCAGGATCTTCTCGAAGCAGGCAATTTGGATACATTCAAGCCTGAAAATTCTCGTTTTACTGTGCATTCACAACCGACCACTGCTGGCTGATTACCTTCAGCTGACTTGGCAGGACGACAAGACAAATGGTGGGACTTCAGCCACCACTGGCCACCTTCGGCAACGTGCACCCCCCCCCCGTGTGTGGGAGTGCGTGAACACCCCTGAGAGGTCTGCCTGTCACGCATGGGGCTCCCACTAGTGAATTCAGTATTCTGCAAGTATCGCAAGACAGAAGCCAGATGCCATGACAGGGCTAAGTGTCACTTTATGGCAGGAAGGGATGGAGAAAGTAAGCCCTGATGTCACACTGCCTGGGTTCAAATCCCAGCTCAGCCAATTAGGAACTCAGTGTCACTGGGTAAATCACTTAACTTCTCTGGCCTCAGAGTTTCCAGCTGTCAAGTGGAAGGTGAAAATAAACATCCTTCTTTCTCGGGGTTGATGTAAGGATTAAATGCGATAGTCAACGGCCGTGGTTCTCAGACTTGAGAATCCAATAAAATGACACTTTTGACTCATCTTGATGCTTTCTCCCGCCTGAACATTATCATGGACATTCTTAAGTCCTCATTTATACGGGAAGAAGATAAACTGAGTTTTCTCACATGTGTGGGTATCACTAGTTTTACTATCAGGGGGAGCAGTAAAACTCAGACTGTGATTATATCTTTATTGCCAGTGGCCCCCGGAGAACCTGTTTCCTGGAGGTTCTGTGTTCCCGTCTCTGCCCATCCATCTCCCCATCATGCCGGTTGCCAATAACATCGACTTTCGGGATGAGATATAACAGAGGATTCCTTGCCTGTCTTTTCGAGAGTCCCTGAAAGGTTTACTTTTTGTGGCTCCTTAAAGGGACCAAAGGAGAGATTTAACACTGATGGTTTAAAACCCAGTCTCAAGCTCTTGCTGCACACAGCTCTGGTCCTTTCTAACCTCTGGCTGTCCTGCGGGGACTTCTCTGGCTCGCTCATCACGTGTTCTTTGTTCTGACATTCTGAACCTTGCTGTCTCCTATTTCCCAAATGAACTAGCACAAGGATGACCCTTCTCCTCCGTGGAGTTTAGGCTCCGGCTTCCCCGGCTGACTTGCTGGCTCCAGCTTGGGCTCTTCTTGGGCCACGGCTTGCGCTGCCTCCATCCACCCCTTTCTGGATGGGGACGGGGCCCCTGCAGCACAGCCCTCTGCTGCCATCTGGTGGCCAGAGGCTTCCCATTTTGCCGTTTCTTCACGAGGCACTTGCAGCCTGCAGTGTGTTGCTTTCACACCTGGCAGGATTGGAAACTGTGCGTCTAACCATCTCTGCGGTGGTGGTCGCGGGGAGACTGGACCTTAATTATGAAGTCTGAGATAAAACGTTTTTGAATAAAAAAACTCCCTGGCATTGCCACATTTCCAGTGTGAGATTCATTCTCCTCCAGCTTTGAATTTAAACTGTAAGCTGTTATTCTAATTTCTTTTGACTTTCAATTACACTAAAATGACCGAGAAACTTGCAGTGGCTTTTTAATACAATTCAGTCCTCAATTTTATTTGCTCAGTAGTCTGCTGGATAGGCCTTGTATCTCCTACTGCACGAGAATATCCAGGAAGCCCAAGACAAGATCCTGGGGCTTGCATCTTGCAGTAACAGTATATGTGTTGATTTAAATGACTGTAAGTCAGATAGAGCCAGTAGGATTATTTAAGATTCTTACCTTGAACTTCAAGACGTAAGCAAAGATACACAGACGCGTGGCTCTGTATAGACAGTTATGTTTATCTCGGACACACATTTCTAATACTCATAATGAAGGCCTGTAGATAGTGATCCCCGCCCCCAAAACGAACAGTCCCCAATTGGGAACCTCATTAAGAAATGGCTTAAGGGGAGCAGAAAAATAACTTGACATGTAAGAAGAAGATAGGTCACAACATAACCAAAAGATAATCCAAGATGAACTCAAAACAGCACTAAGAGAAGCCTTCCAATATGTACACAAAGACCTTCAGAATAAGTCTGCAGACGGATTCTATCGAACTCTGATACAACATCTGTATTTTAAAAATCAGAATTTAAAAGATGTGTCTTCTACCTCAATCCGAGTGGACCAGAACCAGGAAGCCACCGCCCTCGAGCAGAATGTGGAACATTACCTGTGTGTGCAAAAACCACAGAAATGTGTTAAAGATAACTTTTCCACGGAAACCTTTGGGTAAATGAATCTATTTTCAACTCAAATCTATGCATTAAATCGGTGTTCTCAAAGAGGGATATTTTCTCCTGAGGGGACATCTGACAAAGCAGGTTATGCCAACTCCCAAGTGTGTCTATTCTGATCATAAATTCAGGGACTGCAGACAGAAAGCCCAGAACATTGCAGACATGAGAACACTGGGTCTCAAATGTGTTCTCAGAATTGCCTTTCTCTGGATGGGATCCTTGACTTCCGGCGTCGTACCTGAACGTTATCCATTTTACTACTGCCAAGACATTCTGCACTTTTTACGCCACTGTGATTCTCAGCTTAGGAGCCGGTGCCGGAACCAACACTGCTTCAGATGTTCATTTCCTTTACCTACTGGACCTCTCCACTCAGACGTCTAACGAGCATCTCAAACTTTAAAACTTATTCCCAATCTTTCCCCCACATCCTTAAACCTGAACTTTCATGCTCTTCATCCCATCTGACGTTAATAGAAGATGAGGTCAAAGAGATAATAACTGAGGACCATTCCACCCTTCCAGTAGCTCAGACAAAAGAAAACTTGGGGCCGGTGACTCTCTTTCCCACCGCGCCATCCTAGCTCTACCTTCAAAACGTTGAGAATCCAACCATTTCTCACCACGTCCTGATTCAACTCATCTTAACCTCTTGCCTGATCAGATGCAGTTGCCTCCTACCAGGTCTTTCTTTCTCCCCCTTCCCCTCCCCACCACTGCATCCCTTTTACGTTCAACACAGCAGCTAAGTTGCTCCTGTTCAAATGTATCAGATGGTGTCTCTCCTCTACTCAAAGCCCTCCCATGGCTTCTGGTCGCACACGAAGTCCACACAATGTCCATCACAGCCCCTGGGGTCTCTCTCTGAGCCCACCTTTTACTAGTGCCCCCAGCTTGATCGGTCCACTCAAGCCTCACAAGTCCTGTTGCTCTCAAACAAGCCACACACTGTGCCTCGGAGCCTTGGCACTTGCTGTCCCTCTGTCTACACTGCTCACTCCCCAGCCCGCCGTCTCAGTGTGATGTTACCGTCACTCACCTGCAACATCCACTCCACTCCAACATTCCTTATCTTCTTTTCTCAGCGTCTAATGCATTATACACATACATATTTTTTAGTAGTTTGTCTCATTCTGTTATACTGAAAGTTCAGCGAGGGCAGAGATTTTTTATTTCAGCTACGTATCCCCAGTGTTTGTAAGTGCTGATTCAAAAGAGGCATGCAATAAAATATTTGTGAATACACGAATGATACACGAAAAGCAATCTTCATTTAAACCTTAAAGATTTTGGACACCGTCACAGTTCTCAAGGACTACCTAATGCCTTGGTTTGGGGAAGGTAAATTCTGAAGCATGCATACTTAGTGGTTACAACCACCCTTTTAAAGTTGTATTTCTCTAACCAGCCAAACAGAAGCTAGACTTGCATATATTTGAAGATCAGAACTTCCATTTTTTAGTTTGTAGGAAGATTTATTCTTTCCTTAAAGAGCAGAAGAGCAAGGATGACTTACTTTTTTAGTTTTTAATCTTTACTTTTAAATTTTGAATCATGTTGTGTATATTGTCTATTCATTAAAAGTTAAAGCAGGGACTTCCGTGGTGGCGCAGTGGTTAAGAATCTGCCTGCCAATGCAGGGGACACAGGTTTGAGCCCTGGTCTGGGAAGATCCCACATGCCGCGGAGCAACTAAGCCCGTGCGCCACAACTACTGAGCCTGCACTCTAGAGCCCGGGAGCCACAACTACTGAGCCCACGTGTCACGACTACTGAAGCCCGCGCACCTAGAGCCCGTGCTCTGCAACAAGAGAAGCCACCGCAATGAGAAGCCCGCGCACCGCAACGAAGAGTAGCCCCTGCTCGCCGCAACTACAGAAAGCCTGTGCACAGCAACGGAGACCCAACACAGCCAAAAATAAATAAATTTATAAACAAAAAAAAATTAAAGCAAAAATGCCTTTAAAAATTAAGGAATATAGTTGACATTAGAATTAAGGGTTTATCAATTTATAAAGCTGGACCGAGAACACTTCTGAGAACAAGTCCCAGTCACGGACTTGATTTCACATACTTTTGACGTGTTTGGATGCAGCCAACGGAAAACAAGTATCAATTACATAATAATTACTTAATAATGTCAACAGTATAATGTGGCCAAAGAAATTACGAGCCAATACATAAACAAGAGAATTAGCATTCAATATCTTTTCCTACAATAAGAATTAGATAATGTGATGCAGAACAATAATGATATCACACTGTTAATAAAATGACTACAGTATTGTGGTTAATGAGACATAGAAGAATTACAAATAAAAGGGAAATAAAATTGCAACCCAAGTGAGGGATTCATTTAGCCAGTCTTCAACTAAGAAGGTTACACTATAGTTACAACACAGAACTTGGAAAATCCTATTACCACGAATTTAGATGCAACCTGACAATAAAACTTAAGTGATACCTTGTCTTAGGAAAAAGCACTGGGTTGCAAAAACCTGAAACTGTTAAGTCACAGCTAGAAGCTCATAAAAAAGCAGTCACCTGAACAGTTGCCAGCTTACTCTTTGAGGGTAGATGCGGGTTTTATGCTTATGTTAGCATTTACTGTAATTACGCCCTTGAGCAGTTCCAGTCTTTACCTGGGCAACCTCACCAGCATCACCCACCTCTTAGTCTCAAGTTATCAAGAGGTGAACTTCGGTGACCTGAGATGGCCCTTTTATTGGCAACGGTTGTGACCCTGGGAAGGTCTGTGTGTAGACATGGGATGAATTGGGAGATTGGGATTGACATATATACACTACCATGTGTGAAACAGATAGCTAGTGGGAACCTGCTGTAGAGCACAGGGGGCTCAGCTCGGTGCTCTGTGATGACCTAGATGGGTGGGAAGGGGGGAGGGGGGAGGGAGGTCCCAGAGGGAGGGGATATATGTATACATATAGCTGATTCATATGGTTGTACAGCAGAAACTAACACAACATTGTAAAGCAATTATATTCCAATTAAAAAAAATTACTTTAAATTACTGATTTTTTTTGGAATTCTGTATTTATGCAAGTGTGGTAGCAAGCTTTCTAATCGTGTAGTTTTGAGTATGCTATTTTTAAGGTGCTTAAAATTATTAATATGCTTTATCTGATGAATTAGATTTGCAAGAGCTGCTTTAGGTACTTGAGAAAAATTGGTTCATTAAATTTAAAATCGTACCTAAGTGTTAAGAGAATCAATTTATTCAAACATTCTAAGGAAAATGATAAATATGTATTAAATATTTGGGAATAATTTAATTTGTTAAATGTAATAAAATGTAAGTAAAAATGATTGCTTTATATTTTCACAAAATAGATTTGAGATAAAAAGATCTAAAGAATATCTAGTTTAAGATTAAAATATGAATATGAATTAAAACACAAGTAACTGTCAATGTTCCCCCTTGAACATTCTTGTAAAAACCCCACAGATACTAAAAATAAATTACTAACAATTCTAGTGCCAGGTTTTTTCTTCATTTTTAATATGAGACACTCATTATTCATTTATCGACACTAAATAACAAAGAATCCATTTCATACAAAATGAAGGGTTGTCTTAAGTTTTCAGTTCTTAAAGCTTATTACTAATAACATAATCATATTTATTTTTCTTAAATGGCAGCATAATTACTTACATATAACACATTATGAATGAAAAATAAGTAAACTTTTACCTTATAAGAATAGCTGATATAAAAATTATTCACCTGAGAATAGATTCTTTCATTTTATGTAACATGTTCTTTCAGGAAAGAAAATGAAAAATCAATGTTAGGAATATTAAAAATACATGAGGGGTAAGCATTTCTATTAAAAAAAAATTAATGTGTATTTATGTTACATAAAAATACAGCATGATTTTTCCTCAAATTCAGAGCACATTTAGAAGAAAATGTTGTGTGACCAACAGAACAATAAAAGCACGACAACACTTCCCCTAAATAGAATTGTGCCCCAATAAAATAGTGTTACTACCACTAGCAAAGCATCTGTCATATTATATTAAAGTACATAAGTATCTAACCTCTTCCTACTAGACTGTAAGATCTTACATGGCCAAAGTGGATACTTATTGTTCTATCCAAAGAACCCATTGCTTGAAACTTGATCACTAAGATGTCTGTTGAATAAAATTACTCTAAGAACATTTTAATGATAAAAATATTGGTTTTAGATAGTTTGGGCCAATTTAAAGGAAAAAAAAGGCTTTAAAGAAAACCCACGGCCTTTTACTGAGAACAAACTGGAAGAAAGATTAAGAGCTCACAAAGAGAAATGTAAAGGACGCTCATCATTGTGTTTTTCAGGCCTCGTTCCTAACGCTGCAGACAGATGTTTGCATTATTAGTCACGAACCATAGTCGCTCTGTGAAGTCCGGGTGTTCACTTTTAAGATTTGATTGTGGGTGGAAAATATAAGGCAGGTGATGTGGCTTTTTCTAATTTTTCCTAATATATGTATTTATATTTATTTGTATTGGTACAGAAAAAACGTTTTGAGATTATAATTAAAGACATTTTGAACTGTACACTGTCAATAAAGATAAATTTCATATTTGACCTGCTGTGTCCTTTTCTTCCCACCCCATTTACCCTTGTTTTCCTAAGTAGTAGTTAAATTATACTTCTGAATAGAAAAAATTCTCTTACTGTGAAAAAATGGGAACAGAACACTCCTACATTTTAATTTTAATTAAATTAAAATAATTTAATTCATGACCAAAATATATTCACTCTAAGTATGTAAAAACTTTTAAAAAAGTCCTTTTTAAAAAAAAATGCTTACAAGAGCACATTAATAGTGAAGTAACTGAATGAACTTAATAGATAGGAAACGTGATTATGATTGGTCAGCAGAGCTACAAAAACACCCCCCCCCAAAAAAAGAAAACCTGGGTATTTACATGAATATTAGACACTAAAAGATATCTCTTTACGGCACTGGTTAGCAATGACTTGCTTAGAAAATACAATGTGCTATTTACTAATTTATCTACAAAGGTAAAGATTTTCTTTCCAAGGTTTCCTACTTGTCTTCATCGTGTAGTACTGTAGTTTAAAAGTTACAACTTTTACTAAAGATGGAAAAGCGAGATTCTCAGGTGAAGAACCAAAAGGTAGGTATCCTGAGGCAAGTGCCCTGATAATAGAAGATTAAACGCACTAGGCCACTGAATCCTACGAGGGGAGGTAACTCCGCTGCAGGCTGTGGAATCCAACCAGAGGCTGTGTAAAACAGCTCATTTAGATTAGTTAGAAGACAGACCTCTGCGACGGCACGTAACGTACCTGCACTGTTAGCAATGTGGCCAAAGCAACAGAGGAAGGTGTCAGTCATGTACCTCGTACTGAGGCTGAGAAAGGTACACTATTGTACTTCAGCTGCTAGAGCCTAAAAGCACAGCTGTCTTATTACACGGGACGGCGAAAACTTGAGTTTCACCTACGTTAGTTAATAGCTTCATTAAAGGGTCTGGATCTTTAAAGGAGCTCAGCACCAAATCCTTCTGCTGTGGCTGCTGTGCTTTAAGACTCTTCGTAAAGCAATAAACACACCCTTAATATATTTGTTTTCACAAAGTTAATAACTTTCACTCATCTGGTTGAAATATAATGTCCACTAGTAGGATTTATATTATATTATATCTATAGTCCACACGTGGGCTCTACAAGGAAATATTTCTAAGACTGTCTTAACCATAATCTTACTTCAACTCTGTCAGGGAGTGAAATTCTGGCTTCTTATTAAAGAGAATTATGTATAGTTTACTTATCCTTAATTTAAGGCCCAAAAGCTTATTTACATTCCACCACATTCCAAAGTGAATCTGAGATGAGTAACTAAATAAATCTACACGGTGATGCAGTTAAAACTCTATAAAGGAGAGAGATATTCAAATAATACAGTTTATTTCTAAAATAAAAGAAAACGTGTCCTTTGGAAGGAAGATGACAAAAAAATTTCTATCTTCCACGAGGGGTGGAGGTATGGCTTAATTCTTGTAGCTCTATAGACGTCTGTCATTCTAGCCACAAACAGTCAAAAGAATCAGACTATTACATAATAAGATTCTACACATAGTCTTCCACAATAATGGAAACACCTCTGAATTTTACCGTAAGCAAAAGAACTGTAACGAGAGCACTGCACCTGAGTTACTTATGTCTAAAATCACCTAACAGAACGAGGTCTCGGTTCAGTTATTCTGGCTGATGAGTGCCACCCAGTGAATGTCACTTCCTGCAGACCTCTACGTGCACTGAGACTGTCCAGTGTTCAGGTTTTTAGGACGCCAACTTCCATTCAGTTTCTTTTAGAAATTAAAAAGGAGAAGCAAACTTTTGCTTTATGCCTCTGTTCTATGTGTTACTTATGTATTCGTTTTTTATTTAGATTGGGGTATTACGTACTTATGTAACAAGATGGTATAAACTTAAAAGATAACTGTTCAAAATAAGATGATTCTATCACTATTTCTTCAAATCATAAAATCACAAGCACTGTTTCTGAAAAGTGAAAAAGTACATATTCAACTTCACATACAGACTACAGTGCAGTATACTTCAGATACAAACGTGCAGTTTCAATGCATTATACACAAGTTTTATTTGAAGAAAAGCAAAACACACAACCAACAGCATTTCAATTAACGAAGTCAGGAAAATCCCACGTGCTTTCATGGTTCTCCAATTACCGTTCAAGCAATAAACGTTTAAACCAAAGTTAAAATAAAGTGAAACAGAAAGAAATGCAGTAAGCCAACTGAGCAACACAAATTCAAAATACTACTCTGTCTTCCTGTGTTCTTTCCCACCAAAGTGTGCTGTTCGAAGTACCACAAGTGTTGTCTTCTTCCTCTTGTTCTTTAGTGAGTTCTATAAAAACCTAAATGAAAATAAATTAATGAATACAATATTCTGCTGTGCAATTATCTTACAAAAATTTTAACTAAATCAGCAATAGCATAAGGCAATACCTAATTACATTAACCATTCAAGTATCAAGAGATATACTGCCATTAATATTATTTAAACAGAATAATCTCCACTAATCCCACAAAAAGATGAATGTTACTTTAGAGGATTAATAGATTATTTATTTTTTGATTAACATATTAAAGTAGCATCATAAAAATATTTATAAATATTTAAGCAATGTAATTTCAGATGTGCTAATATGAAATACCACCCATCATGACTCATTTTCTTCACACTGAAGAAAAAATACTGAGCTATTCAAAATAAGCAGATGGAGGAGCTCAAGTTGTTATTTACAAAGTTTAGGAATATTCTATAGCGATTGGTCTCTGGCTCACAATCTCCTTCCCTGTCCAATATATACCTAAAACAATTAGATACTGGACACTTTCTTCTACAGAAGAACTTTTGAAATTTAACTTTATAGTACCTGTTCCAATGTCGCTTGAGAAAAGCTGTATTCTTCAATGGCAAAAGTACGTTTAGCTGTTAAAATACAAAAATAATATTTCACTTATTAATATTTTCAAGTAATAAAATGGCAATAACTACTGAGTGGCTAACAATCTGGTTTTTGTTGTTGTTGTTTTTTTAATCTCTATAATCAACTCATTTCGATTTAAAGCTGCCAATACAGGTCACTTTCCTCTATCTGCTTCCTTTCTCTCCCAGACGCTCAATTCTCTACGGCCCTAAGCGCAACATATTTCACGGGACGGACTTGCCTTACTCTCCTTTTCCAAGCAGCCCCTCTTTCCCCTCCTTTCCTCTTCCCCCTCATTCCTCCTGTTTTCACGTTTCTTCTGCTCCTGCTCTGTCTCTCCCATCCCCCAGTCCCAGTACAGTCCACTCTGGACTTCTTACACTAGGTTCTGGATATCATGGGTCATGTGTCCACATGCTTTTCTGTACTTATTTTAGGTCCGTTTGCATTCTGGCCCAATATCAAATTTCTGGTTTTCTATTCATTCCTTTAATTCTCCCTAATTACTTCAAATGTTCTCTTTAATCATAAAGAAAACACTAGGAGGGACTTCCCTGGTGGTCCAGTGGTTAGGACTCTGTGCTCTCACTGTGGAGGGCACGGGTTCAATCCCTGGTCGGGGAACTAAGATCCCACAAGCCGTGAGGCGCAGCCAATAAACCAAAAAAAGTATATTTAATGAAGTAACACTTTTTTTTTTCTTTTAAAAAGAAAGCACCAGGAAGTTTCGTAGTTTACAAATGCCGTAAAATAACCTGTACATGAATACGTGCCCCACCCAGGAGACTGCCTCTCTCTGCTGGTGAGGTATCTTTATCCCAACTAACATTTATTTTTTAAATGCCAAGATCCAATAAACTTCTTTAAAGTTTAGATTTAGGAATGCCTACCCTCTTGCACTATGAATTTTCCTCTCCCTTCTCTGCCTGCCACTGGTGTCTTGCTACCATTGCTACCTCTCTGGTCTAATACGAAGTAAGGATTCACGAAATTCAGTGCTCCCACTTCTGGACTGAACTGGTGAGGGCTAATTAAGATGAACTTTCTCAGAGAGATGCAACGTGAAAAACCGCGGTGATGTCCAGAGTGAAAGGTTTACACTACAATACAGTTAATCTACAAAATCCCTAGCGTGCGAGTATTTACCTACAGCTTAGATTAAATTAGTAAAAGGTCATCTTCTTACTTACCATAGTTTCTACAGTAAACTTGAGTCCCAACTTCTAAACTTTTTAATAGAATTCTTTAATAATTCGAAAGCTACCTCACAATGTTTTTCAAATATTACTTACCTTCTTCCAGCTTAGAAAAAGATTGTGAAAGGGACTGAACATCTTCCTTAGGAATTTTAAAAGCCAAAATAGAAGAAAAACTGAAAGCAAAGATAAAATACAGGTAAATTCAAAATAACTACTACGCATTCTGAAGCTTTGAAAGTTCAAAATAAAACTCCAATAACTTATTTTGATACTTATTTAGACAAAAATTATTTGAAATCTTAAAATATTTCCATGCACAATAAAATAACTCTCTCATTACTCCTGGATAAGAACTTTAAAAACTTTAAATACTATTACATGTTGAAAGATCTAACATTAAAAATGAGTCAGCTTCATAAAACTCCATTCATCAAACTACAGTCCAATATTGGTTATACTACATTTTTTCATTAATCCTTAATACAATAACCAATTTTTATGATTATTGCTGTACAAAGAAATGTAACTAAATTTTTTAAATCTTTACCTTTCCTGACGGCTTGCATTTGGGAAAATATGCTGAATTTCTCTTTGAAGACGGTCTACTTCTAGGTTTTCTATCCAGTCCTTTAATTTGATTTCCAAAAAGTATCCTTTTCCAAATTTACTCTTTAGATGTTGGACTGTCCCAATACATCTGTAGTAATTTTTAAAAGGAAGTACAGATATAAGATAACCTGACAGTTTTAAAGATAATTTCTCACTTAAGAATGATTTAAATAAAATTCCCACATTGGAATACTTGTCAATTTATATAAAAGGTGAAAATATAAGAGATAATACAGAGTTTTCATATACCCCTCCCCCAACTTCAGTTTCCCTAATACTGTCATCTTGTATTACCGTGACACATTTGTCAAAATTAAGAAACCAACGCTGGTATATTATTACTGAGTTTACTGCCTTTACTTGGACTTCACCGGTTTCTCCACTAATGTCCTCCTTCTGCCCCAGAGTCCACCCAGGATCCCACTGTGCTGTGTGGCCACACCTCCTCAGTCTCCACTGCTCGGGGACACTTTCTTATTCTATCCTTCTTGGTCTTGGTCATGACTTGGACAGTTTTGAGAACTGTTTTTGTAGGATGTCCCTCAATTTGGGGTAGTCTGATGTTTTTCTCATGATTAGACTGGGGTGTGGGTTTTTGGAGCAAAGAGCACAGAGCTGAAGTACTTTCTCATCACGTCCCAGGGGGCATGTGATGACCACATGGCCCTGCCTGCTTAGGGTGGTATTTGTCCCATTTCTCTGCCGTAAAGTTACTATCCACCCCTTCCCATACTTTAGAATACAGACTGGCTTTAAGTCCAGGCGATACTTGGGAGGTACTACACAATCTGGCATCTTTCTGCAAAGAGATGTGTCTCTATTCCCACATTTATTTACTTACTCCATCGCTTACCTATATGAGTATGAACTCGTATATTTATTTTATACGCTGGGTTACAATCCCATACAATGCCTACCAATTTTTAAAAATAGCAAATATCATGCCTGAAAATAACACTCTCAGTTGTTGAATAATTAAGCCAATTCCAAACGCAGAGTGGCTGGTCAATTTTTGGAAAAAAGTAACATATTTCCAAGTGATTCTACAGAAAGCTGATAAAACAAGGGAGCGTTTTTTAACATTTAAGCTAATGTGTATTATTATAAGTTTCTGAAATGACGGCGTTCCAAATCCAGACGCGTGCTCCGCCCTGCGCCCCTCTCCCCCCTCCGCGGCAAACAGCCACCTTAGCTGCCCAGACACCAGGATAGCCACTCGGTCACAGACAGCCTCCACCTCCTCCATGCAATGAGTGGCCAGGATAGCTGCCCGCGTTTTGTTCTTAAACGCAGCTCTAATCGCTCTCCTACAAAATACAAATAAAATGAAAAGAAGGGAAGGTGGCACCTGAAAGTTCATGAAAATACCTGAGTTTTAAAAATCCAACTATTTGGTTAACTTATCAAATATCATTGCTATAATTAGTATATTCTGCCCAACTGTGATTCTTCTATCCCAACTCATTTTACCTTATTTTTGAAAGCTTGTCAAATGGAAAGAAAGTTCACGATTTCAAGCGTTTCTATGGGTTAAAAGTATGCTAACCAACCGATTACAGAAACCGATGGCTTTTTATGTTATAACAAAAACAGCCACAGAATCATAGGGAAAACTTAACATGCGTCTGAACCAAACCTCACATTTTATAGACATGGAAACCTAGGCTCAAAGAGTTGCTCAAACAATGATGAGTGCCTAGAAAGAGAGTTCCAATGGACATTTAGGACAATACTGTTATGAGATGTTTACTTACATATGTTACTTTATACAGGAAAAAAAGCCTTTAAAAAACTATTCAGACAACAGTACTCTCATTTTTGTCCTGGCACACATAATATACTGTTAACAGCTGATGAAAAATATGATCAGGTTTAAAAAGTTTAAGGGGATCTCGAGAAATTTTTAATTATGATTTCTCCTTTTGTGCAGGATTTTTAATCGATACATGTATGTAACTAACACAAAACCACCCGTGACGATGCTACAGCACAATGGGTCTCAAGCGTCCCTGACGTCATACTTACCACATGTGCTGTTTGGCTTTAGGGTCCATACCTGTGGATGGCTCGTCTAGCAGAGTAACGGGAGGGTTCCCCAGCATACTCAGAGCAAAACACAGCTGGACGGAAAGAAAACGGAGCGCGGGGAGGCTATAAGAAACTCTATCAGGTGGACCTAGAGTCTGTCATACAGAGTGAAGTAAGTCAGAAAGAGAAAAACAAACACCGTATGCTAACACATATATATGGAATCTAAAAAAAAAAAAATGTTCTGAAGAACGTAGGGGCAGGACAGGAATAAAGATGCAGATGTAGAGAATGGACTTGAGGACAAGGGGAGGGGGAAGGGTAAGCTGGGACAAAGTGAGAGAGTGGCATGGACATATATACACTACCAAATGTAAAACAGATAGCTAGTGGGAAGCAGCTGTATATAGCACAGGGAGATCAGCTCGGTGCTTTGTGACCACCTAGAGGGGTGGGATAAGGAAGGTGGGAGGGAGACGCAAGAGGGAGGGGATATGGGGATATATGTATAGGAACAGCTGATTCACTTTGTTATACAGCCGCAACTAACACAACAATGTAAAGCAATTATACTCCAATACAGATGTTAAAAAAAAATAGAATGTGAAAGAAGAAAAGAAAAAAAAAAAAGAAACTCTACCAGGCACCAGACTGTACACACACTTGTCGTTTAATAAAAGTACCTTTCGCTTGATTCCTGCAGGTAGTTTCTTTACCGTTTTCTGGAGATGTTCTTTTAAATCAAGTGCATTTGTTATTCTGCAAAATACACAATACAAAATGAGTGTACCATGAGGCACATAAATACAAATATAAAGTGATCACTGACACTGTTTTTTTCCTAGAACAATTACTCTGTTGAAGCTCACTTTAAATAAATTAATATCTTGATTAAAAGGTTCACTTTAAAATAGGTTTCATGACATTTATAGGTACATTCATTCTGTATTTATAAATAAAAATGTTTCCTTTTCATTTTCATGGCTGTCATAATTTGGTAAAGAATATATGAAAAATTAATGATCTTCTTCTATGAAAATTATGATCCATGGAAATGCCTGTTATGAAATTTTAAAGCCGTGGCATGTGAACCTTTCTCCAGGTAACAAAAGGGCTCTAAAGACAATTATTTTACCGAATTATGACCTCCTTCATGTCACTGGCACTCATTCCTTTCACAGCTCCATAAATTTCAAAATGTTCCTGTAATGTAATCTCTGGCCACAGTGGGTTTATCTGAGGACAGTAGCCCATACACTTTACGGAATCATCATCTCCAGCTGGGTCTGAAGAATAGTCTCTTAGAAATACCTGCAGAAATATAAACCAAGTGTAATGACTATTTTTGCTTAACTTACATCGTAAAGGAAGTGGCAAGTGAGTTAATTCAAACTCCTTCCAAACTCCTGACTTCCTAAAGTCAGGGTCACAGCAGGTCAGATTCTCACCCTTTTCTTTTTTTTTTTTTTTTTTTTGGCGGTACGCGGGCCTCTCACTGTTGTGGCCTCTCCCGTTGCGGAGCACAGGCTCCGGACGCCGCAGGCTCAGCGGCCATGATTCACGGGCCTAGCCGCTCTGCGGCATGTGGGATCTTCCCGGACCGGGGCACGAACCCGTGTCCCCTGCATCGGCAGGCGGACTCCCAACCACTGCGCCACCAGGGAAGCCCTCTCACCCTTTTCTGATGAAGAAACGACACACATGGCTGCGTCAGAGATGAGAGACATGACTAGAAAAGGTGGCCAGGGATGCAGGGTTGGGTGGGAAGGCAAGGCCCGTTTTAACCAGGAGGATCAGGGGGCCCCACGGAAAGGTGATTTCTGAGCCAAGGGAACATGTGAATTTGCTCATCTGGTTTTCTGTGGGGTAAGGAACAGCCAACATAAGGAAAACCTAAGGTAAAAGGAAAAGAGTGAAGTGTGCCCGGCATTTTCCAGCAAAGAATGAGCCAGCGTGGCTGGTGTGATCGAAGGCTAGCTGACGGCAAGGTCAAGGTTAGCTCCTCTATTTCCTGAAGTTAATACAACGGGCTTCTATTAAGTCAGTGGACAAATCACCCATGCTTGTAATCAGCATAAAAGCAGAAATACTGTACATGTGTGTGTTCTGCATGTGTGCACGCAAATTTGACTATGTACGTTATTCTCACAGATAACCAAAAAGATAATTTGATCAAGCTATCCTAAAAAATTAATATTAAAAACATGAAATTTGAGCATAAAAATCCCATTTGTCACTAAGAAATTTATTTTAATTAAAAATATAAATCATATTCAATATATCCCACACCATTATACCATACCTGGCCTGAAGTTGGTTCTATATCACCAACCACAATATTAATAATCGTACTTTTGCCTGCACCATTTGGACCCAATAGTCCCAAGATCTCTCCTAAAGGAATTAAAAGAAAAATTGTCATATGTAAATCAAACTAAAGAATGAAAATTACTCTTCCAGAAAAGTTATTCAAGAAAAAATAATTAAATACCAGCCTTTTTTCACACAGAAGGAGACATATTTATTTGCCACTTTCTTTATTTTTCTTGTAGGAAGAAAATCTTTCTTGTCTTCATATTCTTTATGCAAATTGTTGACCATAATGGCTGGCTTCTAATAAGGGAAACAGGATTTAAAAAAGAGTTATAACTCAGATATCCATCGTTCAATGACAGGCCGTACACAGCTCATGGCCGTATCGTAAGAACTATATTTGCTAATAAGGGGTACTGCATAGATAACTATCCATCTATGACGGGAATAATGGCTTGTTCAAAAGAAAGTGGACAAACATTTTTTCAAAGACAAACTTCTTGGCAATCGATTCATATAAGGGGACAATTTTCGAGGCTAACCCTGTGCAGAGGGGCTGCTCACTGCTCACCGCACGTGGCTCAGCAAGAGAGACCGAGTTACCTCCTCGTGGCGCTGGCAGCTCAGCAATTCTTTGACCTTCACCCTTTCAGCTCTGACATCTTCATCTTCATCCTCATTGTTTGGTGGTTCTGGGAACTTCCTACTTTTGGACTTTGTTTTAAGGGTCCTGAAAGTATAAATAGATTTTCAAATAATTAAAATGGTAAGAAATTGAAGCACTACATAGAGAAAAGACTGAAAAAAATATAGCAACATGAGATCTGTTGTCGGAGATCAGTTATCTCTTAAAGGTAGAAATTACAGAGCTATTTTTCACTCACTGACATCATTTGGATGATGTTATCTAAATTCATTCATTTATTCAACAATTATTTACAACTAGTATGTGTCAAGCACTAGTTCACAGAAAGATAAAAAAGATTTTAAAAAAACCAACACAGACCCTGCTCTCAAAGAATTTACGTCTTGGGTGTACATGAGATGACCCAGGCAGCGTGGACAGAGAGGCTGAAGTCAGCATCCGTAGCAACACCATAAAGGTGGGCAGAGGAAAGAGCGCTTCCAAAGGAAATTCTGAAGTACTATTAAGAGAGGTAAAGAGGCAAATAGAAGTTGACATTATGGGAAAAAAAAAAAGAAAGAAAGAGGAGAAAAGTTTAAGGGAAGAAGTCAGTCACATTTAAGGCTGTAGATCAATTAAAGAGGGTGAGCCTACTTTACCAGACAGAGAGGAGCCGTTAGTTTACCTTACCACAAACAGGAGCAGCCAAGAGATGAGGGCAGGAGCCAGATGGCAGGAGTTAGGGAGTGAATGGGACATGGGAAAGGAGGTGACAAACTGGAGGTGGAAGCTTTCTGGCTATAAAAGGAAAGAGACTGTCTTTTCTCCATTGTATATTCTTGCCTCCTTTATCAAAGATAAGGTGACCATATGTACGTGGGTTTACCTCTGGGCTTTCTATCCTGTTCCATTGATCTATATTTCTGTTTTTGTGCCAGTACCATACTGTCTTGATTACTGTAGCTTTGTAGTATAGTCTGAAGTCTGGGAGACTGATTCCTCCAGCTCTGTTTTTCTTTCTCAAGATTGCTTTGGCTATTCGGGGTCTTTTGTGTGTCCATACAAATTGTGAAATTTTTTGTTCTGGCTCTGTGAAAGATGCCAGTGGTAGTTTGATAGGGATTGCACTGAATCTGTAGATTGCTTTGGGTAGTATAGTCATTTTCACAATGTTGATTCTTCCAATCCAAGAACATGGTATATCTCTCCATCTGTCTGTATCATCTTTAATTTCTTTCATCAGTGTCTTATAATTTTCTGCATATAGGTCTTTTGTCTCCTTAGGTAGGTTTATCCCTAGGTACTTTATTCTTTTTGTTGCAGTGGTAAACGGGAGTGTTTTCTTAATTTCATTTTCAGATTTTTCATCATTAGTGCATAGGAATGCAAGAGATTTCTGTGCATTAATTTTGCATCCTGCTACTTTACCAAATTCATTGATTAGCTCTAGTAGTTTTCTGGTAGCGTCTTTAGGATTCTCTATGTATAGTATCATGTCATCTGCAAAGAGTGACAGCTTAACTTCTTCTTTTCTGATTTGGATTCCTTTTATTTCTTTTTCTTCTCTGATGGCTGTGGCTAAAACTTCCAAAACTATGGTGAATAATAGTGGTGAAAGTGGGCAGCCTTGTCTGGTTCCTGATCTTAGTGGAAACAGTTTCAGTTTTTCACTATTGAGGACAATGTTGGCTGTGGGTTTGTCATATATGGCCTTTATCATGTTGAGGTAAGTTCCCTCTATGCCTACTTTCTGGAGGGTTTTTACCATAAATGGGTGTTGAATTTTGTCAAAAGCTTTCTCTGTATCTATTGAGATGATCATTTGGTTTTTCTCCTTCAATTTGTTAATATGGTGTATCACATTGATTGATATGCATATATTGAAGAATCCTTGCATTCCTGGGATAAACCCCACTTGATCATGGTGTATGATCCTTTTAATGTGCTGTCCGATTCTGTTTGCTAGTATTTTGTTGAGGATTTTGCATCTATGTTCATCAGTGATATTGGCCTGTAGTTTTCTTTTTTTGTGACATCTTTGTCTGGTTTTGGTATCAGGGTGATGGTGGCCTCGTAGAACGAGTTTGGGAGTGTTCTGCCCATATACAATGGAGAAAAGACAGCCTCTTCAATAAGTGGTGCTGGGAAAACCGGACAGCTACATGTAAAAGAATGAAATTAGAACACTCCCTAACATCATACACAAAAATAAACTCAAAATGGATTAAAGACCTAACTGTAAGGCCAGACACTATCAAAGTCTTAGAGGAAAATATAGGCAGAACACTCCATGACATAAATCACAGCAAGATCCTTTTTGACCCACCTCCTAGAGAAAGGGAAATAAAAACAAAAATAAACAAATGGGACCTAATGAAACTTCAAAGCATTTGCACAGCAAAGGAAAGAATAAACAAGACGAAAAGACAACCCTCAGAATGGGAGAAATTATTTGCAAATGAAGCAACTGACAAAGGATTAATCTCCAAAATTTACAAGCAGCTCATGCAGCTCAATATCAAAAAAACAGACAACCCAATCCAAAATTGGGCAGAAGGCCTAAACAGACATTTCTCCAAAAAAGGTATACAGACTGCCAACAAGCACATAAAAGAGTGCTCAATATCATTAATCATCAGAGAAATGTGCAAATCAAAACTACAATGAGGTGTCACCTCACACCAGTCAGAAGGGCCATCATCAAAAAATCTACAAACAACAAATGCTGCAAAGGGTGTGGAGAAAAGGGAACCCTCATACACTGTTGGTGGGAATGTAAATTGATACAGCCACTATGGAGAACAGTATGGAGGTTCCTTAAAAAACTAAAAATAGAATTACCTTATGACCCAGCAATCCCACTACTGGGCATATACCCTGAGAAAACCATAATTCAAAGAGAGTCATGTACCACAATGTTCATTGCAGCTCTATTTACAATAGCCAGGACATGGAAGCAACCTAAGTGTCCATCAACAGATGAATGGATAAAGAAGATGTGGCATGTATATACAATGGAATATTACTCAGCCATAAAAAGAAGCGAAATTGAGTTATTTGTAGAGAGGTGGATGGATCTAGAGTCTGTCATACAGAGTGAAGTAAGTCAGAAGAGAAAAACAAATACCGTATGCTAACACATATATATGGAATCTAAAAAAAAAAAAAAATGTCATGAAGAACCTAGGGGCAAGACTGGAATAAAGATGCAGACCTACTAGAGAATGGACTTGAGGACACGGGGAGGGGGAAGGGTAAGCTGGGACGAAGTGAGAGAGTGGCACAGACACATACACGCTACCAAATGTAAAATAGATAGCTAGTGGGAAGCAGTCACATAGCACAGGGAGATCAGCTCAGCGCTTTGTGACCAGTTAGAAGGGTGGGATAGGGAGGGTGGGAGGGAGGGAGATGCAAGAGGGAAGAGATATGGGGATATATGTATATGTATAACTGATTCACTCTGTTATACAGCAGAAACTAACACACCACTGTAAAGCAATTATACTCCAATAAAAACGCAAAAAAAATAAAAAATATACATATGATCAAAAAGAAAAAAGGAAAGAGAGGGGATAAGAGCTAGAGAGGGACTCAGGTTTCAATGTGATTGATGAGTACTTTGTTTTATATGGGAGGAAGGCGACCCCCTCCCAAAGGGAAATATACCCTAATAAGATCCAAAAGGGAAAGACACAGAAAGAGAGAGCTGACTGAGCAACATCCTTAAGCAGACAGAACACAGGAAGACTTGGATAACAAGGGGGACACCTTCCTCTGGGGCTGGGAAAAAGCAAAAGTGACGAAAGGTGTGGACAAGTGTGTACACATTTTATAACTTATAATCAGGTACTTCTGTGTCCTGAGGCAGATGGCACGGCCACCCACCGAGAAGTAAGAAGTGAGGTACGCTGAGGTGACTCTGAGAATCTGAGGGATACAGAGAAGGCCTGCGAGAACTACGGAAAAGAAAAAGATAGGAGGGGACTTCCCTGGTGGCGCAGTGGTTAAGAATCCGCCTGCCAATGCAGGGAACATGGGTTCGAGCCTTGGTCCAGGAAGATCCCACATGCCGCGGAGCAACTAAGCCTGTGTGCCACAATTACTGAGCCTGCACTCTAGAGCCCACGTGCCACAACTACTGCAGCCCGTGTGCCTAGAGCCTATGCTCCGCAACAAAGAGAAGCCACCGCAATAAGAAGCCCGCGCACCACAACAAAGAGTAGCCCCTGCTCGCCACAACTAGGGAAAACCCACACACAGCAACGAAGACCCAACTCAGCCAAAAAATAAATAAGTAAATTAAAAAAAAAAAAAGAAAAAGATAGGAAGCTGCTGAGTAGGTAAAGGCGTAGGGCTGCCAAACAGCGTTAAAACAGAGCTGAGTTTCTATGGGATGAGTATGTAGCATCATCAATGGCTCTGATGCAAACAGAGGGTGAAGTGGAACAGAGACAAAAGTCACTGGCTTGGAGAAAATCAGAAACTGAGGGGTTACGATGTTGGAAGGGTTACCTGTGTGGATGCTGAAATCTCCCCCAAAACGAGAGCAGGAATAAAGGCAAAGACACAGAAGGAGAGCCAGACACTCTGCCTCAATGGATGAGGGGCGGGTCCAGTGGCTAGTGAATAACCACTATACGTTTTCCAATACTTTGCAGTTTTCTCCAGAATGTGAATATTCAGCAAATAAACAAATACGTGAGAAATATAAAAACGAAATTCAGAACCAATTTGGTACCAATGGCCATATTTCAAGAAATAACTCTTCTTCAAATTTAAAACGTCCTTTGAAAAAAAATGCACAGACTTGGAGAAAATATTTTAAAATATATCTGATAAGAGATTGTAACCAGAATATATTAAAAAAACCTCAAAATTCAGTAATATAAAGACAGCCCAATTTTTTTAATGGGCAAAGGATTCAGACTGACATGTCTCCGAAGGAGATATAAAAATGAACAATAAGCACATGAAAAGACACCCCACATCATGAATCATCAGGGAAGTGCAAATAAAAACCACAATGAGACACTAATGTGCACCCACGAGAACAGCTAAAATCAAAACGACAATAACACGTATGGGCAACAACGTGAAGAAAACAGAACGCTCATCCATTCCTAGGAGTAAAATGGTGCAGTCACTGTGGAAAACAGTCTGGCAGTTCTTGAAGAGGTTAAACATAAAGCTACCACAATGACCCATCAATCCCACTCCCAGGTATCCTCCCCAGAGAAATGAAAATATACGTCCACACAAATACTTGGACCCAAATGTGCATCGTAGCATGACTCACAGTAGCCAAAAAGTGGCAACAGCTCAAATGCCAACCAACCGATGAATAGATCAAGTGTGGTATATCCTTACAATGTAATATTTCTCAGCAAAAACAAACAAAAAGGTAATGAGGTACTGCTACATGCTACAACGTGGATGAACTTCCAGAACGTTATGCCCAAGTAAAAGAAGCCAGACAAGAAAAGACCCCACCTTGCATAATTCCATTTAAAGGAATGTGTAAGATACGCAGATCTATGGAGACAGAAGGTAGATCAGTGGTTACACAGGGCTGGGGGCCAGCTGAGCGGGGGAAGGACGTGACCAGCGGACACAAGGTTTCTTTTTGGGGGTGATGGAAATGACCTGCAATCAGATTATGGTGATGGCTGCACAGCTCTGTGAATATAGTAAAAAAAAAAAAAAAATTAAAATAAAAAAAAATTAAACCTGAAATTTAAAAAACTGACCTGAAAAAGGGATCCTTTCTTAATGATCTGCCTCCATATTTTTTCTCGTAGTACTGTAAGAGGAAAATCCACAGCACACACTGCAGGTAAGGCTAAAAGAAAAACAGGTTACAGCTCGTGACTGAATCATTTTGGGTTTTTTTTTTTCCCCCCGTGTACCAACAGAACCAAAACCACATACATCAGGCTCCTTTCCATCACAGAAAAACTTCATCACAATTTTTTTTTGCATGTCATACAATGAGTTAAGAATAAATGTTAATGGATGGACATATATACACTACCAAATGTAAAATAGCTAGTGGGAAGCAGCCGCATGGCACAGGGAGATCAGCTCAGTGCTTTGTGACCACCTAGAGGGGTGGGATAGGGAGGGTGGGAGGGAGACGCAAGAGGGAGGAGATATGGGGATATACGTGTACATATAGCTGATTCATTCTGTTATACAGCAGACACTAACTCGACACTGTAAAGCAATTATACTCCAATAAAGATGTTAAAAAAAAAAGAATAAATGTTAATACAAACCAAGGTTGATTTTTAGTAAAATGACCCTTCACATACTTTTCTACCTCTGTAAAGTTCATCTGTTGTCAGCTTCATAAATTATAATTTTAAAAAAGCTTTGTTTTTGCTTCTATGGAAGCCAGAATTATCATTAAATAGAATTAACGACGTGAAAAAAACAAGTACATTAAAGTGGAGGTATTCAGCAAGTGAAATGCATATTAGCTAGCATTAACTAACACACTTGACTTCTTATGCACCTTCATTTTTATGCAATGGAATAAAAACTAAAAAGAGAGTTAAAACCATATGACCAAACCACTCATAAGGTAACATGCTAACACAGTTATTTCTTACCGATATAACAGCCACCAAAAGACGATCCCATGGGTTGTAGGTGTCCTCTTTCTTTTGCATATTCTTCCAAGAAATCTAAGACAAAACGTTTTGAAAATTTGTATGTGGCTGTGATACTGTGATATAATGAAATGTGGTCTTTGACCACAGTTCCTGGCACAGAACTTCTAAAACCCTTGGAATTTCCTGAGTGACAGAGGGGACAGGAGTGTCTCTCATCGTATAAAACAAGCCCCTCTCAACCTCAGCTGAGTCTATGCTAATGAGGGGACTCTCAGAGGAGGATGGAGGCTGACTGACAGAGAACCAGCCAGACTAGAGGGCTGGAACTTCCGGCCCCAGGTGCCACCACCAGGGAGGGGAGAAGAGCGTGGAGACTGATTAGCTCATCCTGCCCAGGTCATGGGACCTCCACAAAGCCTCTAACACGCTGGGAGGACGACTCTCTCCAAACTGCACAGGGACAGGAGCTCTGCCCTTGGGACCATTCTGGGCCCTGCCAGCCAGTTCTAGAGCAAAGTACTGATCCCCGGCAAGGGGTCCAAGTCAGACAGAACGTGGGTGGCCTGGGGACCCACGACCCATGACTGGAATCTGAAGCGGGGGGCTGCCTGCAGGACTGAGCCCTGAACCCGTGGGGTCTGCGCTAACTCTGGTCAGTGTCAGAACTGCTGAATGTCAGGGAAAACCCACACCTTTGGTGTCGGAAGCGCTGTGTGCAGAGGAACCAATTTTCTTTTAGCTGTGACATGTAGAAACGTTCGATTAAAACGAAAAACATGTATTTAACAGCAAACACGTCTTCTCTATAAATTAGCTACCTGTTAATATTTATAGCCATGTTTTGTAGTTAGATTAAAATCTTCCTCACCCCAAAATATGCCTATCAGAGCAGGTATAAATTAAATTATAAACTTAAGCCAGAAAAAGGGAGGGGAGAGAGGTAAGGAGGTGTGTCAGTAGAGTTAATCAGCAATCGTCCTAAATTAATTCATCACTTAATTTTTTTTCTAACCACAGAAATTGTTTTCAATTAACCAGGCTTAATAAAATTAATTTGTTCCTCTATTTTTTTCTTGAAAAAAAATCGCTCAAACTTTATTTTTCCTCATCCCTGTACAGTACAATACACTTGAAAAACTCCCCCAAAACACTCCCCCCAAACTCCCCAGTCCAACACATATGGACTGCAGTCAGATCATACTTCTAATTTATGTACATTGTTTTGGGCATGAAAGACCACGTAATGAACACAGTCCTTCTCCTTTGAGAATCTGCAGTTTAGAAACATGCTTGAAAAGATTCCACAGTAATTTTACATTTACTGCTACATTAATAATATTTAAATCAAGTACTAGCAGTCAACATTTTTTTTTTTTTTTACTACTTCAGTACAAGAGCTAAGATCCCAAAGATTAGGCAGTAATTATTTACCCTTTTTAAAAAATACTAGAACACCTAACAGACCTACCTTTATGAAACAAATCAGGCAACCTAGAAGCGGATAGATTGGGATGGTTATGCACAAGGCATAATGAAGAATAACTGTAACTGTATATCCCATAAAATAAGTTATTTCGGTGACTGCAATGCAAACCAATGCTGTCTAAAGAAAAAAATGAGAAAACAAGTGAAAAGATGTTTAGCAATTTCAAACAAACTTACTGGGTGCCGCAGCATTAACTATGTCTTTAATCTTCTAACAAAACCTGGAACCACAGCAGATACTTTGCCAGAAAGTGTCAGAGCGCTGATACCAGTTTTTTGTAGCTGGCATCCTTGTCATGCTAGTTGTTAAATGCAACAAAATATCATCCCTTCATGGAGTGGATGGGGCTGAAGACGAATATACACACTAACAGACGCTGCTAGCTAGCTAAGTTCTGCACTTAGAAAAGACACAGTAACCCTTTCAGTATAACCATGAAAAGAGTTCATGACTTTCAAATAATGCGCTAGGAAAAGCTGAGACAAAATAATATAAAATGTGACTTACCACAGAATAGATAAATGACCAAAATTCTCTGGTATTTACAATGTTTTTAAAAGTGAAAGAAGTAATATAGGTAAACAGAATAACTGATGGAACATAACCAATAAGGCAAAAAACCTGGAAGACAGAAATGTGTATTTTTATTTAAAAATATGAGTAGCTAACCGTACATATGATGTAAAATACCAGTCACATTAAATCGTTAGGGAATAATTACTCTTCAAGTTTTATTGCTCAGCAAATCGCTCCAAAAAAACGGAAACTGTAGTTCCTTGAGGAGTTTCTCCTAAATCAATAAAGCTCATGTTTTTAACTGCTAACGCAATCTTGAATAAGCCATTTAAACTAAATACTATTTGTAGCTCTTTTTTTATGCCAAGTAAAATACTGTCTCTTACCATGTTATTATGAAAAGCAAGCATAGCTGGTTACTGCTTTATCATCTCCATCAACTATTAGCTTCCTTTTACTGTACAGCATTTAATGCACTTTGTAAATTTTTAAGAAAGACATTTATTAAGTTGTAAGGTGGAGATTAATCTGTAAGGTCAGGATGGCCTCTGGCAAAGCTCCTAAGTTGACTTTCAGCAATCCCAACCTACCAAGCTCTGTTTTCGCTTTTTTCTAATATAATTCATAGGAAAGGATCTAGTGTCAGTCATTGACATACGAATATGGATATGAATACAAATCACACCCTTCCTTAGTATTTTAAGCCATACTTTAAATTATGGAATAAAAGAGCCTCTTCTCTGTGAAATTATTTTTGGGCACAGAGACAAAGAAGACATTTAAAGGAAGGACTGTTTAAGTATTCCTGATTACATACAAGTAAGTATGTAATCTACATACTTCTACAGGAAAGACCACCTCAGTTTCAAGGAATTATTTCATAATGGTAAAGTTATTGTTTTTAAAAATCACTTAGGGCAATATAAACTGCATTGATTATAGGTATCGTACGCAAAAATTAAACAGATGTCGGTTCTGTTCTCTGGAACGTCACCATTACTCAATCAGACAATTATCACATTTATAAAGATCTAGCTTTTTAAAATAACATTTTATTTATAAATAGCATGAATACAACTGATGTTAACTTACCACAGAAAGGAACTTGACAGCATAAAAATATAATCCATGATGAAATGAAAATAAACTGCCTAACATCAAAGTAAGAACCACAGTGAATAAGGGGATGTCAACAAGAGCCTGTCCAATCCAGTATGCAGAAGGCAGAAGACCCGAAAGTTTAAGTTGAGTGTAAGCTTTGATCTAAAAAAAGAAAAAGGCAAAAACTGATTGTAATTCTAAACATCTTGCAAACGAAAAACTCTAGCAAATGATTGTAGAACTTTTAATTTTACATCAACGCAAAAGGTCACATTCTGTCTACAGGTAATAAAAGCCCTCCTACAGCTAAATATAAATTCCATCTAGCCTGTAATCTGGCTCATTATTTCTGAGGTGTAAACATTTCAACAAAATTTTTCAGCATCAGGATACAGCAGTGCTGCTAAGAAACACAAAACTAAAATAAAGTAAAAGGTGTCATGGGGGTTATAGCTGTGCAAACAGTAAGCGGCCAAAACATAACTGCTTTGGAAATTCTGTGGAAATAGAGAGAAAAACAGGTTTCTCACTTTTAAATATTGACCTTTCATGAAAACACTAATAAATGGCCAAGTACCTGCTGATTTACACAGGGCTTTCAGCTTACGTACTGGTGATGCATTTGAAAGCCTTTTACACACTCCTGTGTATAAAAAATGTTAGCTGTTTCTTATCACCACAAGGGAATAGCATTTGCAGGTGTACAAACAGTAAACTTATGATCATTGTTTTCCTAACCCTCTCGTTGTTTAATTTGAAATTTTAAGAATCTTTCATAAATCCAAACACCTAACAATCTTATTCAGTTGATTTTTAAAATTTTATTTATTTATTTATTTATTTTTGGCTGTGTTGGGTCTTCGTTTCTGTGCGAGGGCTTTCTCTAGTTGTGGCAAACGGAGGCCACTCCTCATCGCGGTGCGCAGGTCTCTCACTATCGCGGCCTCTCTTGTTGCGGAGCACAGGCTCCAGGCGCACAGGCTCAGTAGTTGTGGCTCACGGGCCTAGTTGCTCCGCGGCATGTGGGATCTTCCCAGAGCAGGGCTCGAACCTGTGTCCCCTGCATTGGCAGGCGGACTCTCAACCACTGCGCCACCAGGGAAGCCCTTATTCAGTTGATTTTTGTCATCTATGAAACATCTGTTCATAATAATTAAATGTGTTATAAGAAAGAGCTAGCCATAGAGGAGGTAAGAGAAGAGTGGGCTATAAATATTAGTTAAGACAAAGAAGAGAAATGATTTAAAAAACGGACAACTTTCGTGTTCAATGGATTAGAAGAGGGAAAATATAAATTTCAATATAAGTATAAAAACATAGACCACGTCAAACGCGATGATTTTGGATAATCCATGCTTTTGTCATTCACACATTGCTGGTAGGAATGCAAAATGGTTCATCCACCCTGAAAAGCAGCTCAACAATTTCTTATAAAACTAAACATGCAATCACCGTATGACACAGCAAGTATACTCTCGGGCACTTATCCCGGAGAAATGAAAACTTACATTCACACAAAAGCTAGAGCAAATGTCCATAGGATCTTAATTCATAATAGCTAAAACTGGAAACAATCCAGATCCACACCATGGAATACGACCCAGCAATAAAACTTTTAAAGCACATGACGGGTCCTCAAATAATAAGTGAGAGTTACTACTATTACCGTAATAAATGTATTTATACTCCATTTACTTCTTGAAATAATAATTGCACAGAAGTCTTGCACTCACACAAGGTAGGCTAACTTTTTGTCTAAGATTTCTTATTAGTCAACTGCACCTGTAATTTTTTAACTGAGTCATTACCTTATGATTCTCTGCATTCTCCATGGCAAAGTAAGGTGGCATCGCGGTAACAATGACCCCAAGTAAAGCTGCTTGAAAATACAGCTCGATTTTAAAAACTATGTCTGTAATTCCCTGAAAGACAACCACAGAATAAGAAATAGAACTGGGAATCACTTTATATCATGTTACTACTTTCTAAAAGACTATCAAAACCTCCGAAGAAACATGTTAGGATACCTACCCTAGACAGCAGTCGACATGAAGCAACAGGTGGCAGAGTCAGCGGGCTATAGTACCAGTTTGACACATTAAGTAGCTATAGGATCCTGAGCAAATTACTGTCCTTCCCTTTTCTTACAGAAGTACACAGAATAATACAGCATATTAATTAAGGTTCACCATTTAGTTAAAAATTATACTGTCCGTGAAGCACAGTTAACCTGTCTCCCAGCGGTTCTACGCAGGCAATGAACGTGGCTCTCTCAGAATGACCTTGATGCCTTCACCGGTACCTGGACTGGACTACAAGCCAGCTGGGATCTAGGAACCCCCCTTTTCTTCACTGGGAAAAGTCATACCCGAGCTCAGCTTCGTATGGAGCCAGGAGCTTCTTATTCCCAGCAGGGGGGACCGTAACTCCGATAGGCCTGTGGATCCAGGTGCGGACAGCAAACGTTCCCAGACAACCTAGTAAACAGCTGGTGCCCCAAATGCAAACTACCCAGAACCACTCTCAATGCCACGGGATGATGTGGAAAGAGGCTGCATTCTGTCGGCCCCGGCCTCCCGAGTTTCTAGCAATAAAGCCAGTTCCTTAATTCATGCCATATGACGTTGACGAATTTGTCCCAAACTCTGGTACCTTACAGTGGAAGACCCAGACAGAACCAACAAATGTGTAAGCTGAGTAGCACAAGAAGTGGAGACTAATGAGATGACAGTTGGACTCAATTACACAGAATCTCATCATTGAAGGGGAAAAAATGTGGAACGTGAACAAGATTATATCTGTGAATAGGGAACTTTAAAAAGTCTCACTCTTTCCCTCTGGTTTTAAACAACGGTATGGTTGTATGTCAGTGTTTGATGGAAAATGTTAAGAAGCAAGATCTTTTGTAATAGTTGCAGACACACACAAATGTGGTAACATCATAAAGATGTGCACGGGAATTAAACATTTTGAACTGTGGAGGAAAGAAGACTGGGGAGGGACGCACTGGAGGTTTCACCTGTGTCTTTAACGTTTTAATAAATAAGAAGAAACAAGATACTAACATTTGAAATATGTGGGTACTATATACACAGTTGTTTACTTTCTGTAGGATTGAAACACAACAACAGCAACAAAAATCACAAGGGATGATCTACAACTTCGATGATGATTTCTATATCACCTATGCAATGCTGACACAATATTTATTTATCACAATAAATATTTATCACAAATATTTATTTCCTGCCCAGAAATCTCTCCAGATTCATACCTTCAAATGCCACCAGGATAACCAATCCCTCCACAGGCTCAAAGCTGAAATCAGTATCTCCATTCCACCAAAATGAAGCCACAATCTCTCTTCTGCCTATATTCTCAAAATTGGTGACTGATACTACTACTATGTACCCCCCAAATGTGAGAAATACGATGCCTCACAAGAGCAAGAGTGATACAGTATGTCACGTCTTTTAACATAGAGTTGCAAAACTCTATGAACATAATAAAAACCACTGAATTGTACATTCATATGGGTGAATCAGATGGTGTTTGAAGTACATCTCAGTAAAGCTTTTGAAAAACAGTATGGCAACAGAAAGCAGAAAATGCTATTACCGAAAGATATTTGTCCATTTATTTTTCAACATATGAAAAACAATACTAGTATTCAGAGAAAAAGGTTGACTGTTTTCCTGGAGACTTAAGTGGCTTTTCGTATCTATAATCCAACTGTCTGTCCTAGAGGAAAAATGACTGGGTGACTTCTCAAGGTTCAATACCCAGCATCTAGATTTCCGATGAACAATATTCATTTTTAATTATCTAAATTTTTCTTCTCTAATATAAAAACTACTCATGCTTTACAAAAATATCAGTACCAAGACAGAACCTCCTTGACCATGAAGCGAACTCATACTACAGACTCCTAAACCCAGGATGTGAACCATCCCCAGCTCAAGTTTTAAGACTAGGAGATGTCACAAGATGAACTTCTACAGATTTCATCGGTTATTATCACTTGGCTCTTAACAGTTATTTTATGCACACACGCACACACGCATACCTATTTTTAAGTTTGCTTACTTGAACGAATGGGGTATTCCAGATCTGGATGCTTTCAGTCACATTTGAATGATAAAGATAGTAGTTGCTAATGATATTCATCAATACAGGTAAAGAATAAACCATAGTACCGTTGAAAACAGCAGTAAAAACATAGTCCTACAATTCAAAAAAATAGAGTTATTATACAGTATACAGAAATATAAATGACTATATGATGGCTATGTACCAAGCTTTTCTCACCAGCTAAGTTAACTCTCACTAACTGTACTGAAAACCGGTTCAACAAATCATAGAAATAATACTCAATGATAGATAAAAATAACCTGGTTTGGAATCTAGATATTTTGATATTTTAAACAAAAAAATGACATAAAAATAATTAAATTCTTCAGAGCTTTATTTACTGGTCCTCCATCGGGGCATAAAATATATCCTAAGTAAACACAGCCAGCTATTTCCAAAAGTAAATTTTAATTTCCAACTAATAAGGTCAAATCAGCAAACAATTGATTTTAGAGGAAATGTCTTAATCCCACACACTACTCTTACCTTTTCTGACTGCATCACATTTAAAGCTGCGCTGTGCGGAGCGGCAGACACGTAGTCACTGTCATTAAACATTGTCACCATTATGTTCTGGGTGGTGAAAAACCTAAGAAGGTCACTGATATCTGAGTCTGGTATTAGAAGATAAGCAAATAACAAAGAATCAGTTTAAATGAGAAACAGACACAGGCTTTTAGTAACATTTAGAGCTCTCTTTTTTTTTTTTTTTTTTTTTTGCGGTACGCGGGCCTCTCACTGTTGCGGCCTCTCCCGTTGCGGAGCACAGGCTCCGGACGCGCAGGCTCAGCGGCCATGGCTCACGGGCCCAGCCGTTCCGCGGCACATGGGATCTTCCCGGACCGGGGCACGAACCCTTGTCCCCTGCATCGGCAGGCGGGCTCTCAACCACTGCGCCACCAGGGAAGCCCAGAGCTCTCTTTTTGAAGAAGTATTTTCTCTCCATTAGCTAAGACATGATTAAGAACATTGGCTCTGGGACCAGTCAGCATGAATTTAAATCCAGGTCCAGACACGCAGACCTCAGAACAGAGCCTGACACACAGCTACTGGCGCCAATTTCAGCTGCTGCCGCTGCTACTGATGTTACTCGCATTCAGAGTGTACCTATCATATGTGAGATCTGGTCAAACAGTAAGAGTACAAATCTATCTGGCAATTTTATGCAACAAGGTAACGTGCCACGCTCAGAGAGGTGGGAGCCAGGGTGTGGAGTTAGGTGGCATCACTCCCTGGAGGATTGCTGCACGATTTGAACAGACAAACAGTATAAATGTCAACTGCGTTACTACTTTAAAATAGTAAAACCCATAACCAGGTCTCCATCTATATCCTCTAAACAGCCTGGAGCTAAGGGGGAGAGTCTGAATCCTGTCCGAGGTCTAAATCTATACCAACATGCCTGATGAGTGGAAACAGTTCTCTGTCCATCACAAAAGCCAGGATTCAAGGACGGACAAGTGTGGCTTTGAGAGAAATCAAAACCAAACAAAGGAAAACACTAGCAGTAACTGAGCAGCACGGCCGGTGGCTCAGACTCAGCAACAAACCTGAGTGTCAGAGAGAAGCGTGCTTCTAGTGATAGGACATCTACTCCCAACCTAGTGCCTTAACTGATCTCTCATTTCCAGATGCCAGAGAGGCTCTGTCCTCTCGAGAAGAGGGCTCTATTATAACTGAAGGAACTGTATCACCTGTGATAACAGAAAGCTTTGCCAGGAGGATAAGAGACCACCCAGTACGTACACACAGAGACCACTGAACACTAAAGGAAATGTGCCTTTAGGACCAACAACAAGGTCTAGGAAAATGTGAGATAGACAGATAGAAAGACAGACGGATGTAAGCAACTCTAGAAATACTTAAAATTAACAGATGGGACAAAACTTTGAAAATACTATAATTTCTGCAGATCAGTGAGAGTGAACACCAAGCAGAAATACTTGAGATAATGTACAATTCCCCAAACACACAAAAAAAGTCACAATATCAGAGTGTAAGGCTCCATGCAGTACTATCTTTCAGCAATGTGAAATGTACATTAAAACCAAAATAAGAATTCTAATGGGAGCAATAAATTGAGAAACATAACGTTTTCTATTCAAGAGTATTTTCTATCACTAAATACCTTCTTCCTCCGAAAGCATAAAAACAGAGAGCTAGACTTGAAGAGTGACGATTGTAACGGCCATCTGTAACGGTCCCTAACTATCTCTATTATTTTAACACCGGGCAAAGCTTTTCAGTTAATAGTGAATCAAATAGGAAAGATACTAGAATACAGGTGAAGTGTTGGGAAATGTTGAACTCCAAAGAATTTGTGCGTGTAGAAAGGGTGTACGAAATGCAACTTTCCAACACAGTTCAGCAAGATAAACAAAGGAAGCTGCGTCTGCTTTACTGTAAACTACAGAGCTAGCTCACTTTCCTCTTCAAGAACCTCGGGACTATAAACTATCCACACAGATGGGAGATGGTGTAGAAACATCTAATTCACGTCAAATTCTGAATTAGGTTTTAATATTTTGAAAATCGAAGTCCCATACCAGGTTTTTAAAAATTTATTCTGAGGTTTGCGCAAAGCCGTATGTTTTAAAATTTCTTTCATATTTGATTTAATTATGTAATAAAAAGAATCAATAGCAAGTCCAAAAATATCCATTACAGATTTAATGTATTTGATCACAGAGATTTCTAAGACAACTGTCCTTAGTTCTAGTTTTTCAGATAGTCCTTAAAAATTGTTTAAACACTTCTATTTAGATATGTAACTGCATAAATATTACATGCCGTAACTCTTTCTAAAGAGGGTTTTTCAACTTCTGAAGTTTATTTTGCGCATCATAAACTTTGAGATGAAACGTGCTGCTCTGAGAATAATGTCGCTACTCTTAAAAATGGAAATTTTATGATTATATACAGTATAAATCAGAATATTTTAAAAACTGTCATCTACACTTAAACCAAAATTTCATTTCTGTAATGTATTACTCAGCATCAGTGAGGAGTTTTACTTAATTTAGGTTCATGCACACAGACCACGCCTTTAACATATATGTATTTCTAAAATCCAAATCTCTGGCCTATATCTACCTCTCACCCCAGGCCCCACCAACACACATTCACAAACCTGCACATACTCTCACCGGTAGAATTTTGAAGAAGCAGACTTGTTCTGTATTTATGAGGTTTATCTCCAGGTTTTAGGAAGTATAAGTCTGGAACAAGTTTGATAGGAACAACAGCATTTTTAAAAGAGTGATGCACCAAAAACATAAAAATCTGAACTGCGAAAAAAATTAAAAGCAGAAGCAACCTGAAAGGAAAAAAAATACACAGTTCAAGGCACATTAACATATAAATCTACAAAACAGTCTTCCTTCACATGACAGTTAAAAGGTACTCATTTAAAAAAGAAAAAAAAAAAAGACAAGAAAAGGAAAAAAAAAAAACTTGAAAAATTCCCACTTGGGAGTAGAAATTCGACTCTCCAAAATGGTCTCATGACAATATTGGAAAGAAAGCCAATATTCAATAATAAAATTAAAAGTTATAAAAGTATATTTTAGATCAGAGCCACCCTGAAATTTTTATAGGGCATGTAAACCTGTAGTTATAACTTAAAAAAAAATACACATTATGTCACATTTATATCTCTATTCTCCTGAAGGAACTATTTCCTGCCCTACCTCTATCCTATGTACTCTCCAAATATTTTAGAAAATGTATGATACAAAAATATTTTAGATACAGTGAAGAAAATAAAAATACAGTGAAAACTTCAGATGACTGGTATCTTTGAAATGTCATCCTAACCACATCAATTTCCATTTCTCCTCTACAGTGAGTTATAAGGACCATAATGTGCAGCTGGCCCAGCACATAATTCTACTATAACCACTCAAAATGCCCTTCCATCTGAGAGACAGGTAACTTTTTTTTTTTTTTTTTGCGGTACGCGGGCCTCTCACTGTTGTGGCCTCTCCCGTTGCGGAGCACAGGCTCCGGACGTGCAGGCTCAGCGGCCATGGCTCACGGGCCCAGCCGCTCCGCGGCACGTGGGATCTTCCCGGACCGGGGCATGAACCCGCGTCCCCTGCATCGGCAGGCGGACTCTCAACCACTGCGCCACCAGGGGAGACCCGAGACAGGTAACTTTTCATCTCAGCCTGCAAAAAATCTCTACAGTGTGTGTGACAGGTGTCACAACAGTGGGTAGAGAGAGCTTAGGTTATCACACATCAGCATTTTATAATTTTCAGAAACCCTATAATTTTAAGTCATTCTTAAATTGTTTTAAGTAGACCTATATCAGCACTGCCAGAAGCACACTGCGTTGAACTCTAGTTCCATAATAAGTTAGTGGGTGTTTTAGGTTAAAAACAAAATTCATGATTAAAAAATATTTGGAAACTCCAAGTTAAACAAAGTTGAAATAATTTCTTTAGCATAGAACGGCTCATGTGTTTTTATATGCGAATGGACAAATCTTTAAGAGAGGAAATGTAAGTTGTAATATTTTCTACATGCATGGTCAATACAGATTTGACCATGGAACACTTCTTGTAGCAGGCTGAATGTCTGTCACCCTCCTCCCAAATTTATACACAGAAGCCCTACGCCCCAAAGCGATGGCATCTGAAGATGAGTCCTCCAGGAGGTCATCAGGATCAGATGGGGTCACGAGGGCACGGCCTCATGACGGGATTGGTGCCCTGAGAAGAAGAGGCACCAGAGAGCTTGCTCTCTGGTGGCTCTTTCTCTGTGTGCACACACAGCGAGGGGGCGGGGTGGTGGTGGTGGTGGTGCCCAGCTGCAAGCCAGGAAAAGTCCTCAACAGGACCCGACCATGTGGACCCTGACCTCACTCCCAGTCTCGGGAACTGTGGGAAAATAAACTTCTGCTGTTCAAGTCAGAAGATAAACTTCTGCTGTTGTTATGGCAGCCGGAGCCGAGATTCTTTTATTGTTTTTCAGGGAGTATTTTATGAGAGTAGTATTCAATTAAATAAACGGACACATGCTGATTTAAACAAAGGTTTTTCTCTCACTAATGCTGACACAGGAATAAATCAGATACGTGATTGACATTTCTTTGATATTGAATAAGTCTGGGCAAAAAGCAAATGAATTCAGCATATTTCAAACATATAACAAAACTCTTATTCTTTATATATATATATATATATATATATATATATATATATATATATATATATATATTTTTTTTTTTTTTTTGGTACGCGGGCCTCTCACTGTTGTGGCCTCTCCCGGGCCCAGCCGCTCCGCGGCATGTGGGATCTTCCCGGACCGGGGCACGAACCCGTGTCCCCTGCATCGGCAGGCGGACTCTCAACCACTGCGCCACCAGGGAAGCCCCTCTTATTCTTGATTATTAAGTTTTATTTCTACCGCCATTCTGGATCTAACAAGACAGCGTGGTGTATAAAAGTACTTAACGTTACTTCTAAATAATTCAGCGTCTAGCACCCCATGGGAACCTAACTGACAGAGACACGGCTAAGTGGAAAAGACGTCATTTTGATCCCAGTTCTACCCGCTATAAGCCCTTCTTTATATTTCCGTTTCTTCACCTGATAAATAAGGATAAAACTTATTCTTCCTGCTGTTTACCAAAAAATGGTCATAAATATTAGTAATAGAGGCAAAACAATTGTGAAAAATGTAAATGCAAAATAAAATTTAAATGCAATGACAGTAATTCAAAAATTACACAATTAGAGAAAATTATTTGTCACTCCCTCATTTTATAGATGAGATCAAAAAAATGCTAGTTTTAAAAAAGAGTTAAGGCTCTAATGATATCCAATGAAATCACCAGAGGTATAATTTTTTTCTCTGACATTGTGAAATTACCATTTTAATCTCTCAAAACTACACAGATTATTTACATATGTCTACATTTTAAAGACTAAGATGGTAAATCTAGTTTGTATCCTTAAGAAAACAACTCATCAGACGGAAGAGCGGTTATACTTACACTGATCTCACTGATTTGCTCTCACGTTTCAAGGTAAGGAAGTGAAACTTTGCAATTTTAAACACCTGCTGTTTCCAAACACTCATGGTGCTCACCAGAGAAGCCTTGGTTTCAGAAAGAATAAGCAAGCTCTGCTCCATTTCATCAAAGGGTTTTGAATGCACTTCTTCCTCTGGTGGCCGCTGAGTAAACACACTATAATCTATTTGCCAAAACAAAACGATAGAAACTTGTGTTATCTTCCTTAAAAAGATGAAAACCTTTCTGAAGCATGTAAATTTCAAAGCTGCACACACCTGGCAGTGATACAGGACAAAGGGGACAGTCATATACTTTGGCAATGTTATCAAAACTGAACATGTGCACAGCTTATGACCCAGGACATTCTCTCTCAGGTATAAATCCAACAGAATTATGTACAGAGGCTCTCACTGAAACACACGTACAAGAATATCCTTAGCTAGCACCCTATGCAATAGCCGCGTGCTGGAAAGAGCCCAAATCTCTGTCAACAGGTGAAAGGATAAGTCATGAGATATTCCTGTAATAGAACAGTGTAAAGCAATGAGCGTGAACAAACTATTGTATGACCACAGTAGCTTGATCTGACAAACATTACATTAAGTCAAAGAAACCAGAATAAATATAAGCAAAAGAGACATGCTATATGATTGATTCCATTAGACCAAAACCTGACAAAACTACTGGATGGGGATAGAAATCAAGATACGTTATTTTCACAACAGTGATTTGACTTAAAAGAGATGAAAAATAATAAAAAGAGACGAAAACTGGTTTCGGTATGAAGAAGGACTTAGGCTAAGTTTAAGAAATGAGTAAACATTAAAAATTTTAAGAGTGGAGCAGAATAATGTATAAAATAATATTTAGGTACAACCTGGCTGTCTTGGCATCTTACCAACTCAACAGTCTGAACGGATGACCCAGTAGATGGACAAGTCCAGTCCCTGTCTTCCCCTGACACAGCGACTAATCAAACTAAAAGCAGGTCCTGAAATACTGCGTATCACAATCATAGTACTCAGTGAGCTCCAACTGGCCTTCTACAGAATTTGATATATACTAATCTTTAAAAAATAAAACAATTAAAATCGACCAAACTGAAAGCAAGCTGATGTTAGAGGTAAATTTATTTTGCATAATGGGCTTAAAGGTACTATAGAGAAAAGTGAATAATACCTGAACAGAGCTCACCCTTCTCATTTTCATTCCCACTTCCCAGATGTTTCTAGAAACTACTTCGTATGCCTCAAAGTACTGAGCAACACACACACAAGCACCTTCTCCATCTAGCTCTCTCCGCCATCCTCAGTATTACAGACATATGCACTGGTAACGCATTCTACATCCTGACCTCTAGCTCCCTTCATTCCTTCCATTCCCATACCTTTATCTCTACTCAGTTTCATCAAACTGATGGATGCCCACATTTAAGATCTTGCTATCGCTCCAACTGATCCAACATTTTCACGTGAACTTTCCTTCTCTAGCTGCAATCCGCCCCTACGTCCTCATCGTAAGCTCACCTTTCTTCCTCCACGTTTGAGAGAAACATCCTTTTTCCTTCACTCTCAGGACCCAGCACCACACCAGTCTCGCTACCCTTCAACCCATTCTCAGCTTAAACCTCACGGATCTCGACCGCACCACTGAAATCACTCGTGTCAAGGTCACGACCGGCTCCCACCCTTACACATTCCCCGTCTTCTAAGCTACCAAACCCCCCTTTTGTGCTGCCATCTTCCTCTTCACAGCAGTCGGCAGAGAACTAACTGCCCACTCGCTCTTGCCTCAAACACCATGCTGCCCCAGCGCCTGCATCTTCTTTCGTGAAGACAGAAAGGGCGCTACTGGTGCCTTCCTGGTCAGCCCTCCCTGGCCCTTCACTGCTCACCCTCGGGGCTTCCCTCCACTGCGTCCGCGCTCGCCACCGAAGCACCTCATCCAGTCCCACAGGGCCACCGGTACACAGGCGGATCCAGCGTTTGTATCTTGAGCCCCACGCCCTCCTTTAGCTCCAAGTGTGTGAATCAAACAGCCCACAGGCATCATCTCCACTGGGATGTCTACTAAACCTCTCAACAGTATAACCAAAATTCACACCTGGAGTCCTTCTTTCCACAAACCTGCTGCTCCCCCTTTCTCAGGAAAGGGCAATTCCACTTCCAGTTCTCAAGCCAAAAGCTTAGACACTGTTCTTGACCTCCCGTTCCTCAACCCCTAGCGCTAAGCCAGCACCTGCAAGTCACCAGCGGCGCCTCTGGGAGAAGCCCGCGCTGTGCATGTTTCCCTATTGTCACAACCATCCTAGTTCAAACTAAGACGAACTGCCATAGCTTCCTAGCTGCTCTTCTGCTTCCACACTTCCCTTACATCCACTCATCATTCAACAACTGGAACGCTGTTTTTAAAAATGCAAATCAGATCACGCTACCCCTTTGCTTTCAAACTCTCTGGTAGCTTCATATCACACTAAGAAAACAAACAAAATGTTTTTCCAGACTAAACATGTTCAAAGACTAAATATGATGTGGCCCCTGGCCTCCAGCTCTGAGCCCACTACGTGCTACCCTCTCCTTGGCTCTCCACAGCGGCCTTTCTTCGTCATCAGAAACATCCAACCCATCCCTCAACCAACACCTGTGCAGTAGCGAGTCCCTTTACCTGGAAGGCTCTGCGATGAAATCTCACTTTTCTTGCCGTTCAGGCCTCACTTTAAATATCATCCCAACCCAGTCCCCCCGAGATGCCATCTAAGCTCTCTGCCTCCCGAGACCGCCCCACTAATCCCTTCATACCTCCTATCACTCTCTGTAAATATCTATTTGCCTGTTTATTTCTACCCTTTCTTCCCCAAAATACAAATTCCACATGCTTCTACAATTATTTGTCTTGATCACTGCCTGTCTGGCTCATTGCCTAAAATGTGCCGTTAGCTTTGTTTTTACCTGCTTGGTCAATTTCCGCTTCAACTTCTAGCTTTAAGAATACATCTTCCAAAGTCGTCATGGAAACACCATAAGAAATAACACCCAAATCTGAATGAGTGTCCAGAGCAGCAAATAAACCTAAAGGAGAAACATGGAAGAGCGTTGTGTCATTAGGCACACTACCATGAATTCTTCTAAAATGTCGTTTTAAAATAGCAGACGGCTGAATTTACTGGGCTGGTACAGTGTGCTCAAACTGTTTGGTCTCAGGACCCCGTCAACATTCTTAGAAATTGCTAAGGACCCCAAGGAATGTTTGTTTAGGGAGATATACATCTATTAGACATGCATCATAATATAAATTAAAACTAAGAAATATTTTATAGATAGAATGATGGGCAGAGTACATTACGTTGACACATGTACTTCAATTCAGTTAATTAATGATTCCTTATTCTCAAAAGGAAACCATAGAAAACCGCATAGAAAATTTCTAATTATAGGAATGCTATGGGAATTCTGCATAACGTATCTTCAACAGTAAGAAATATCCTTTTGTTTATTAAGTCATCTGTCAACAGATAAAGGACACTGAGTTTGAGTTCCTCATCAAAAAGCAGAAAACTAAATGTCACAAATAAAATAATTCAAGGGTTTACCGTGTAATAATGTAATTCGTTATGAAATCATGAAACTGGAAAAGAGCTTAGGACTTATACAAACAACTGTGTGTGTGTATACACATTTGTGTGTGTACGTATGTATATATTTGTGTATATGTATATTTATATTCTTATTCCCAGAACAAAAAAAGGGAACAATTTCTTTCTTTCTTGACAATTATTTGTCAAGAAACAATTATTTACGTAAGTTAACACACTAGTTGGAGTTTCTTGCATGCCGTTTATAAAAAAAAGAAATGTTAGCTTACAGCATTTCTGATTTTCAAAAGCAAAATAAAGCAGAAACGGAATATTAACTCTGGCGACCTGCGAGCACGTAAATATTATATAGAAAAATAAACCAAGTAAATTAAGAAAACTCATCCCCAATGCAAGAACCTGGTTCAGCAGTCAAGAAACTGAAAGTAAGGAATACCCGAAAATTTGTCCATGTCCTTGAAAGGCAAGCTATACACAAGCTGCTGGTCACTCTGTTGTAATAAAGTAGCTGCAGGTATATGTTGTTTAACCAGAGAAGAAAGAGATTCCGTGGCACAGCATCTGTCAATATACATGCTAGAGAAAACCAAAAACCATAATTTTTTATGATTACTCAGTCAACAGCCAAAAGTAAATTCTGAATGCTTTAAGCTAAAGTTAGTGCCACACAAAAATGGCTGAAGCACATCATGGCAAAGCTTAAACACAGTAACAATAGCTCAAGAATATAATAAGGAACAAGGCAATAAAGAATGAATGATACCTCAGGCGGTAGCCAATCCCCCATTTACTTTTCAGAAAAATTGAAGAACCAACACATTTTAACATTCCTTGTGATATGACAGCTTTCCTATCTGCAAAAAGAGATTTGCGTTTCAATTTCAGAGTTAGTAACAGCATTAATAATTGGCATTTATATTTTCTGGATTAACCTATGAGGCACCAGTGTATGAGCTCATTAAACTATCACAACAGCCTTGTGAGGAAGGTATAGATTATCATCACCTGCTTTTTCGATGAGAACAGGAAGGCAATAAGAACATGCACAGTTTGCCCACGCTTCACGTGGCTATTAAGTGACAAAGCCAGGGCTTCCACCCAGGCAGTGTAAGTCTACAGTCTACTTTCCTAACTAACATGCTCCAAATGTCTCGGACTCTTCCTATAACGTTACTAACAAGTGCTTTCACAACTTCCTTGACAGCCAAATGTAAAAACGACGAGAAAGCAACAGAAACAAAACGTTAGGTTTTTTTTAAACAAAGATAGCACTGAGAAAATGAATGACATGCCCAATTTATTAGATTGTATCATGAACAGAAAGAGGTTGCTTGGGAACCTCAGAGCCTTGGACCTTGTCGCAGCTACTAAAGTCACGTGCTGGTTTCAACCTGGATTCTTCGGTGTGTGAATGTGTTTAGCACTGGCCTGAGGCCCTTAAGCTTAGGAAGGCCTCTTACGAGGCTGGCTCCTGACCCGTGTCTGGAGACCCGGCTTTGAGCAGGTAAGGCTGGCCCCCGGCACCTGCGCTGCACAGGCAACGCAGCCATGGCTGACACCTGCTTCCTGCTGGGCGGCCGGCAGGTGGCCCGTGTGAGGCAGAGGGTGCCACACGGCCAGCCCCAAGAGCAAAAAACCACCACCCTGGGCGAGAGAACAACCCGCTGCTGCACAGACGGAGCGCACCCTGGCTGACCCCGTGCGGACGGGACTCTCGGAAGCTTGCCTGTTTCTCCCGGACTTTGTCCCATGTGCCTTTGCCCTTTGCTGACTCTGCCCTGTACCCCTTCCATTTCAGTGTAATAACTGACACCCAGGGGTGTGGCTGTGCTGAGTCCTGTGAGCTTTCGTGGCAGATTATTGGACCTCGGGTGGTCAGGGGGACCCCCCAACACAACACAAAAACATGTAAGTTTAAAAAACTGTAATACCTTTTTTTGTGAAGAACGCACAGCTTCTTTATTTATTCCTCAGAATTTAGCATTTCTATGTCTAATCTCCCATTCGGCCCCATGACCTTAACCTTTAAAAATAAAGTAAAAATCTCACCAGCAAGAATGTCAGCTTCATCCATGAAATGAGTACTAAACACTGTCACCCGATTAGCTTTTCTGTATTTAAGAAGATTCCAAACAATATGACGCGAACAAGGGTCCATCCCAGCTGTCGGTTCATCCAGCAACAGTACCTGTGTGCAAACGGGTGGGCAAGGCAGGGAATCCTCAGGAAAACTAAAATATATAAAATTCATGCAGACCCTGCAAACCTTCCCCACTTAAAGTTACTCTATCCAATCAGAAATGTATTAGGTCTGAGTTTTCCACTCATATGTGAGTTAGCATAAATTTAAAAAACTATCGGTTTGGCATATGAATACCTTCTTTGGTTTAATTTTAAAATACAAATGTCTGTAATGTATAAGACATAAGTATAATAACAATCAGATAGACAAACTAAAAAACAAAACACCGACTATTTCGCTTTTACCTGAACAATTAAATTTTGTAGATGTAACAACTGCTCGTTAGAGAGTTATGCTCTGTATTAGTTCAGGGAAAGAAATTTATTTTAAGACTATTTTTAATTTTGAAAATGTGGTGGTGGGGATTGGGAGGAAGATAAATTGACTCAAAGCCTGAACCACAGTCCTCCCTAAGCTACAGCAGCAGGGCGTGTGGCAGGATGGTGGGCACCCAGGGGGCTCCCGGCCACAGGTGTGCACCTGGCAGCTTTCTAACACTGCGCAAAGCAGTGACCAGCTGGTTCTCTGTTTCTGCCAGACAGAGGAGAGCACAAAACAGACCAAATAATCAAATCAACAGAACAGTGAAAAACGGAACTGTTCGTTTGATTTTGTTCTTATTTTTAAATTTTTATTATAACCATTACAAATGTATAGAAAACTGAAGAGAATAATAAACATAACAATACTTTTATAGCCACCACTGAACTTTAACGAATGTTATTTTACTTCAGATCCTCTCTCAGAGAAATAAATCTCTGCAGGTATAAAGAAAGTCAGTCCTATCCGTTCCCCTTCCGAGAGATGGCCACTAAATTAAAGATGCTGTATATCTTTCTGACTTCAGTTTTAAAACCTTATTACTATAATTACATCCATAATAACGTATAGTATTTTATGTATGTTTAACATTTATACAATGTGTGTATGTGTATCTTTCTACAACCACTTTTTAATTCAACATAATTTAAAATTATCTCATCAATGACACTATATCCGCTTACCTTTGGATCCCCAAGAACAGCGATTCCTACAGACAGCTTTCTTTTCTGGCCACCACTTAACTTTCTGGCCTGATTATCTTTGATAGCCTGCATGTCTAAATCCAGTAAAACCTTCTGCACCTATGAAAGTAAAGTGTCAATAAACGTTTTTTAAATCAAATCATTTACATAATTATCAATATTAGTTTTTAAGTGTTCTAATTTTAATGTCAACTTTTAAAATGTTCTTTTAGTCCAGAACTTAATTTTGACATATATCCATGTATAATTTTGAAATAACAGCTAAAAGGATTCCTGATGGGAAGGTCTGCTGTACTTCTGTGACCCCTGGGTGGTGGGAGGGGATCAGTGCAAAGGCTCCGTGTGTGTCCGTGTGGCAGGGGAAGGGGGTGGAGGCGAAAAGAAAAGAAAAGAAAAGAAACACCTATATTGAGAGATTAGAATCCTCCAGATGAAACAAGGACTATTTCCTATGTGCTAAAACTTTTGCTCCAAGTTCTAATTCTTTATAATGACTTTCTGTTTACTGGCTCAGAACAAGTTTTATATTTAGATTTTCAAGCATAAGGTTACTAATTTACAGCAAATAAAAGTAAAGATTTCTATATAAATAACATACTTCTTGTATTATATTATTGGCTGGTACTCCTTTGATTGAAGCCAAAATGGATAAGTTTTCTTCTACTGTCAAAACATCAAAGTGTATATCTAACTGTGGACAAATGCCAATCATTTTTCTTGCTTCAAACATTTCATCTATTTCTGAGACTCTGTGTCCATATACAGATGCAAACCCTAAAAGCAAAATATATGTATTTACATTAAATATATTAAGAATCAAAAAGTATATATGTTTTAGTATATACTAATAATTTAGTTATTTGTATGTAATAGACATAAAATAAGAGTCAATATAAATTTGGAGGACACAACGCACCCTCATTTCCATACTGGTGGAAATCACCATCATACTGGTGATTTGCTGCCACGTATATTCCAATCTCATTTTCCTTCAATTTCAGGGCATATTACAGAGTGGAAAGAGCAAAGAACCATAAGTTTAATACTAAACAAAATTATCTATTGGTGCATTAACTAATATTCCAGGAACAATTTTCCCTCATTTCCAGGCATTATGCAACAGTAAAGAGAACAAAGAACTTAAAATTTACTCCTAACCAGCTGCGTGGCCTTGAGAAAATCACTTAATCTAAATCCAAGCTTTTTTCTTCTATAAACTGAATACTAATATATCCCCCTTTACTTAAGAACTATTAAACCAATGTGCTAATGTATGGAGAATTGTAACAAAAATAATAAATCCTTATATGAATGAAAGGTATTATAATTACCCTCAAAGAGTGACACAGAGATAAGCAACAAAATCAAACTAATTTTAGAAGTGAAACTACATCTAAAAAGATGCAGAATCAGGGCTTCCCTGGTGGCGCAGTGGTTGAGAGTCTGCCTGCCGATGCAGGAGACACGGGTTCGTGCTCCGGTCCGGGAAGATCCCACATGCTGCAGAGCGGCTGGGCCCGTGAGCCATGGCCGCTGAGCCTGCGCATCCGGAGCCTGTGCTCCGCAACGGGAAAGGCCACAGCAGTGAGAGGCCCGCGTACCGCAAAAAAAGATGCAGAATCAATACACGGAAGTTTGGCCCTTTCTTAAATTAAAATATTTATTGTTCTGCCACTCTATTTGGTTACTGTGGAAAAATGGAGCTGCTGTACTGAATTCTCATCTACAGGGCAGTCACATGTAACAATTATACGTTTGAGGCATTGCTCTTACAAATCTATTTTAGGAGATTGTACTGACACTCGTCATTCTTTCCTTTTGAACTACTGTTGGATACTTAGAAGTCTTTATTTTCTCAACCAAAATGTCTATGGGCCTCATTTAATTTCCAATTAATTACTGATTTATCCTTCCTTGAAAATGAACAGTAAAGAAAAACACAAGTAAAATGCCTGATAAAACAGGCACAAAAGTAGGTCCTCCTTATTAAATATGACTGAGTCACTTTTATTTTCTATTGAAGAGAAAACAAGTGTGTGTAATCAAAAAAAAAGAAAAATATCTTTACAGACACAGAAGTTGATCCCAAATCAGTGACAAAAATCAATCGGTACATATCACAAGGATAAATAATTACCATGGTACCTTAGTTAATAACCCTAATAAAACAAAGTAAGGGATTTTTCTCTTTAAGTCAAAAAAACTCACCATCCGAAGGTGGGCACAGTCCACAAAGAATATTCATCAATGTACTCTTTCCTGTTCCACTGTGGCCAAGTAACGCAGTAATCTGACCCTCATATATGTCAAAGGATAAACCTAGTTCAGGGAAAAAGGAGAAGTCTCAAATGTGATTCTTATTTCTGTTGAGCCATGTAAGACAATACACAATACTTGAGCAACCTTGAAAGAAGTCAATAAATTTAAAGACAGATTTAAAGTTACCGGCATATTTAATAACATAATATTTAATATTATAACACAATAATAATTCTTTGTTATAGTCAATGGTATGAACAATAAGAAAAATGATACAAAATAAGCTTTTTCTTTTTTTATTACACTAACCGATTTAGAGGGGGCACAAAACATGGCGGGGGGGATTTCTGTGTACCCCCTTTGGGGAACTTCCGAGGGAATTAAAACAAAAGGACAGACAAAAATTTGTTCCCAAGGGTACTTAGAGGCATGTTAAATCTACTGGCAAAAAACCAGAAATTAACCAATAGCTTGGAAAAGGCTAAGTAAATGCTTTAAAAGTTCAATTTAAACAGGAGTAAAGTAGAATGAATATCACCAGATGGATGTGTCAGTGTTTGAAAGGGGACAGCAGAAAGGGGGCTGAAAACCCAGCTTCAAATAACTATAACCCCTGATCTGATGAAGGTGATCTCACGCTGATAGCATCCCAAGACCTGCAGGCCAGACGCAGCTTCAACTCCTGCCTGAGTGCCCAGCCTGCCAGCCCCGCCCTACAGATTTCAGACTTGTCAAGCCCCACAGTCGTGTGAACCAATGCCTCAAAAATCATCTTCCCCCCTCCCCGCCCGCCCCTCCCCACAGTGCCCTCACTCTCTATGTGTGTATATATATTCTAACGATTCTGAAGAACCCTGACGGACACACTGCTAAACACGCCACAACTGTCAGGACAGCTCCCTGTGACAAAGAACTATCAGACCCAAAACGTCAATAGTGCCAAGGCTGAGAAACCCTGTGTGAGGACAAAAGGAAAAAAAAAAAAAAGGAACTACCATGTATACACATGCTAATAATAAAATGAAAAAGGACACAGATTTGTTCAAAGAGTTGACTATTTTTCATCTCGATAGATATTACTTTTTTCTTTTACTACTTTGATGCTAAGTTTTATTATGACCATTAGTCACATAAATAAATGGAAGTATCCCTAAAGGAAAGAGAGAAAATTGTGGTAAAGAATTTAAATTTCCCACAAACTACGTACGTTGTTTTTCCATTTGTACTTTAATGCTATGGACTGAACACTAGGAAAGCTACTTACTTCTCAAAGCCTCCACATTTTCACCTTTCTTTCTGTATGTCTTCTGAATACCACTGATTCTGAAAAACACCATTTTCTACTTTATAAGTATTTAAAGCAATCTATAAGTACGTGTTTCCATGTATAATATTTTTAATCAAAGCTGTCATATTTAACGGGAATAATAATAAAGCATCTTCCTACTAAAACAATAAACCAAGGAAATCTGACAATAATAATAAAAGTGTTTTAAAGAAACTACAAGAGAAAAGTATAGTATTCCTCTCCATTTTAAGTGTTATTCATTCATTTTTCAATGATAAGCCAACTTCTAAAAAGAAACTGGAACATTTGACTCAAGCAATTTATAGATTTCTTATTTCACATTTGATTCTTTTCTGTTTGTAATTAATCAATACTTGTTTATCAGTTAAGGGAGATTAAAAACCGAGTGCTATTTCACATCAGCACTTGTCTATAAATGTGAAGTGATTCTCTCCTTCCACTTTAAATGTTTTACATAATTTTTGAAGGAATGAATGGTCTTGTTCAGCAGTTTAAATTTTACTCTTAAGAAGGCAGACCGCCAGCCCACTGACTGCATCTTAAATATCTAACTCTCCCTTGCTTTTATACATTTTTCTTAAATTTAAAAAACACAAATTACACTCCACTTTTTCTTGCACTTTTATTTCTTTTCTCGGTCTCATTATTTTTTTAATTTGGTTTTGACTGAACTAGAAGGAACAGTAATGAATTTCCTTCATTCTCAGAAATTAAGTTGATGTGACAAGTTAATTATGTCACGATTTCTAAGGGTCTATGAAATCAACAGAGCACAATTTAGTGTGGTATATATCTCAGACAATGTAGCCTGAATAAAAATAGAAAGTTAATGTTTATTCTGTTTTAATCTACATAATGAGGAAACTTTAAAATAGCTTAATTTTATAAATACTAGGTTTTATTACTTTTAAAAATTTCTATTCAAACATAAAATTTCAAACCTAGCAGCAACCTTATTCTAAATGGCCGCAAAGAAAATAAAAACTTAAAAGAGAATTAGCCCTTAATACTGGTTTTTAAAAAAGCATGAAATGTGCACCAAATCTCCAAAGACACCATACTTACATGCATTATTTAAAAGATAGGATTTAAATGTGGCATGTTCCATGAGCAGTTCTTAGACCTAAACTGCCAAAGATTAAATCATACCTTATGGCTTCTTTTCCTATAAATTCTGAAGAAACAGGCTCAACAATTTCACTAAAACTAATATTCCCACTAACATTGCCCTCCGATAACTCCTTATAATTTCTTCTGCTCTTTGACCAATATGATGGCTTCAAAAAATAAAACGATGATCTCCGTAAACCAAATTCTCCTGGAAAAAAAAAACAAACCTGAGTTATCCTAACAAATTATTTCTGAAAACTAGTTATTAAATCATAAAGGCAGTCTGTGAAACCTAAGACAACCTAGATCTAAAGTTTAGACATAAAATACTAAATCGATAATGTGTGAAAAATAAAAGTTTTACTGACAACTCTTGTCCATAAATAGTTTCAGAGTTGCTGAGAGTCTAGGGAACATAAACGTAAGCAAAGTACATTTTCTGCCCTACAGAAACTTACATCGTTAGGACTACATGTACATACTAAACGGCTAAAACACAACGTACAGCATGAGGCGTGCCACGCACAGTGCTTAATAAGAGTTCAGAAGAGGAAAAGTTTACATCTGGATAGCCTGAAGGCTTGAATGAGTATCAGCTTAGTGTTTGAAAACAGACAGTATTCAGAAAAGTTGATATTGTTCATAAAGAAGGCTTTTTAGAACTAGGAGAAAAACACAGCCAGCCACCAGGACCGACACAGGAGACTTAGCTCTGCCTGCCCACACAAGCATGTACGTATTTTCTCCCTTTCTCCCCAAGGAAGCGACCCTTGCCGTCCTTTCTAACATCCACCCCTCCTCTAGACGAGCGCATGTTTCAAAGGGCTCTGATCCCAACGACAGAGAGATGCCAGTGGACCTAATGAGCCCCTGGCAGGCTCTGGTGGCTGCTACCACTGCAGCCACAAGCAGGTGCCAACCAGACAGGAGCGAAGGGTTTACTGGGGGAAAGGCAACCTCTCCCTCTTCCTCTGGATGGGAACAAAGAAGCACAACCCCGTGCAGCCAGGAGGAGAGCAAACCTGCCAGATTGAGACCAAGAGGCAAGAACACGGAGAAAGTGGGTCCCTGATGACACAGCTGAGCAAGTCCAACTGACCTGGGGTCCATCCTATCTTTGGACTTTAAATAGAACGCTTGATTTCCTTCTTGTTTAAGACAACTAAAGAGGTTCTCTGTTATGGGTAGCTAAAAATAATGTAACGGATACACTGCAGATGTGTTTAAATAGATAAATAGGACCGTGTGGATGGATGCAAAATACAATACAGAGGGGCACAGTGGCTAAGAAGTGACTAAATACATAAAAGCAGTGTGGAGGAAATTAACATATAACAAGTTTCTACTTGATTCACCAGGCTATGCCCACCCAGCAAGGTGTCTGAGCAGGAGATTAGCTTGATTAGAGGGAACGGTGAGGTTCTTAGACAGACGTGAGGTAGGCAGTTAGATGGAAGCTGCCACGGCGGTCTAGACTAGCAGAGCCCACCATGCCTTCCTGCAACTACAGAAACGTCCTCACCTGAGCTCTGCAGTGTGGTGACTCACAGCCAGGAGTGGCTGCCGAGCACCTGGCCTGTGGCCTGCGCTACCGAGAAGGAACTGTTAGCTTATTTGATTCGAAGTAACTCAAGTTTTAAAAGCCACACCTGTCTTTCCATATAAGACTGCAGGTCTGGCACACAGACAAAATGAATGAGGAACTCAGGGGGAAAAGGAAAGGGGGTGTTGGATATTTAGTAATATTTTGAATCCGCACAAGTTTGCTGTCGGTGCAGGATGAGGGATGTGGGGAATGGGAGGGGTCACCAGGTTGCTCGTGGTGTCGGAGCTTATCGGGTGAAATAACAAAACACTGTAGCCGAAACGATGGACGTGGGGAAGGACTGAGTTAAGGAGTTCAATGAGGGACTGAAGGCTTTCAAAACAAACTGATCTCTTTTCACCCACAATCTCCTTATACATTCACTAGCAGTTAATGAATAAGGTACGAAATATACTTATTTAAAATTAAATTAAAAGCTGTAACAGCGAATACGACTTAGAAGAAAATTTTTTTAATTAAGTTAACCTTATGTGGGCAAAGAAACCTAAATATCTCTACCGTAAAATCCAATAACTACCTGCATACCTGGAATGACTTGATCAAGATAGACAGCCAGAAGGACATAGAATATGCTGTTAAGCGCCAGCATGATAATAGTAATAATCAGAGGATACGGCCCTTCAGTCAAATTAGAAAATAGAGCACCTTCATTAGAATCTTCTAAATGCATGACCTGAAAAACAGAAACACCAACTTTATTATATAAAAATGATAACATATTTTATCATTTTATAAAATAGCTAACACTATTTAGAGCTTCTCATAATATCCAGAGTCAGTAAACTGGGCCTTTGAACAGATTAAACAGTCTCCACCAAACTGGTAACGTGAGTTTATAAAGAAAACAGTAAACGTGAGTTTACTACAGCAACCCCTTTCAACCATGTTTTCAATGCTGTGCTTCTAAAACCAGTATACATCTATTCTTGGGGCATGTGCAATAATTCTAGTGCTATGATTATCAAATGAAATAAAAACTAATGCAAACAAAAGGGTTATGGTCCACAGAGAAGTCAGACAAATTAAGTGTTAGAGGATAAACTTATGGTCAGCACCTTTCAACACTGAAAAGGGAGAAGGTACTATAATTAATTAACACAGCTATTAAATTATTCATAGTAGATACAGGTGATAGAGCAGAAGGACAGCAGTAGAGGCTGAGGCCTCGTTTAGGTCTCAGCCCTGCCAATAAGTAAATAAACTTTAATTATGCTGTTCTGGAATTCAGTCTCATCTGTGAAATGAAGGTGAATTAAATGACATTCAAAGTCCCTCCCACTCAACAAAAACCTATGAATCTATAATTCTCCCTTCCTAAGGGGACTCAGTGGACTCTCGAAACATGTAATAACAGCTCTTAGGTCTCAAATAATTAAAATTCGTTTAACTCAATATTCATAAACAAGCAAAGTCTCACAAATAAGAAGTCTATCCAGCCAACATGAATAATCTCTTGTATTAAGTAATTACATTTTTTCTTTACACATTAACCAAATTTGTGTTCTAATACATAAAGCAGTTTCTTATAAGAATTTTCCCCTTAGAACCTGACTGCCCCGTAAAGACAAATAAAAATCAAATTTGTAAATCTAAATACTATTTAGGTAAAGATAATCTCATGAATGTTGGACCTATAAAATCCACAAGGTACTACTTTCACTACTACAGTCAAGAAAAATTTGTTCTGCTTCACACACAATTTTCTCCCAGGTGCACATGTGAGCTAAATTTACAACAGGGAGCAATAAATCCAGGCCACAGAGCAATCTAGATTGCCTGACGCATAAACCCATGACTTCTAACAAACTGAGTTACTGCAGTGAAACAGATTATTGAGATACACTAAAGTGAAAAGTGGAGAACTTATTTATAAACAGGTCATATAAATAAAAAACTTTAAAAATGGAGAAAATATAAACGAAACCAATATAAAATGTACTCCAATATTCAAGTATCATTCCTTTTTCATGTTGAAAATTTTAAATAATTTTTTTTGCAAACTAAGGGCAGTATGCATGGTAGTATAATATGCTGCACGGAAGTGGAGAGAAAAGAAAATACTTAGTGAAAGCAAGATATGTATATTACCTACCTGTGCAATACCAATCAAAAAAGTACACTGACAGAAGGGACTAAGAAGCCACACTAAAGATTTGGGAAAACTTTCCACGAGGACTATCAAAAGGCCAACAAATCCAAGAGACACAGTGACTAAAAATTCAACTATTCCCACATGTTTTGATTTTTTAAAAAGAGGCGTCAGCATTAAAGCAAAAAATACCTGTAAGATATAAGGTTTTAAGGTTAAAGCATTGTTCATATACACTGGTATGAAAACAAAATTAAATTTTCCTTGTGAAAGAACAAGTTATTTTCATTAGAAAATACATTCATTAAAATACAATTAATTTCTAAAGGCCATGGTGAGATATTTAATTTTCATACAAATAGTGCTCTACATTAAAAATTTAAACCGACAAATATTAAAAACTGCAGTTTATCTATGTAATAGGCAAACATGATCATCTCAGCACTGTAGAAACCATAAACCACCGTGTGTTTCTGCAGTTAGATACAGACAAATATGAACAAAACAGTATGTCAACAAGCTTTTACACAGAGCCCATCTTTTCAACTTCACGTGTTGACAAGAAACAGAGCCAGTTAAAAACCAGGCAATTATATAGAGGAGCATATCAGCTATTTGTAAATTATCATGTTAAACAGCAGGAATGGGACTTCCCTGGTGGCGCAATGGTTAGGAGTCCCCCTGCCAATGCAAGGGACACGGGGTCGAGCCCTGGTCCAGGAAGATCCCACATGCCGCGGAGCAGCTAAGCCCATGCGCCACAACTACTGAGCCTGCGCTCCAGAGCCCACACACCACAGCTACTGAGGCCCGCGCACCTAGAGCCCGTGCTCCGCAACAAGAGAAGCCACCGCAATGAGAAGCCCGCGCACCGCAACGAAGAGTAGCCCCCCGCTCACCACAACTAGAGAAAGCCCGTGCGCAGCAACGAAGACCCAACGCAGCCAAAAATAAATAAATGTTTTAAAAAAAGAGCAGGGGTGATAGTCAAAATATTTAACAACGGATACAGCATGGGCACATAAGCCAATCAGAATGGAAACTGGGACCACTTAAAACAAAAGCTTGTCATGAACATCCAACATTTAACCAAACTACCCAATGGAAATCAACACTGTCAAAGAGCTACATTTACAAAGATATATCTTTACACGACATCATCCTGTAACATAAATTAACTTGAAACAGTCAGGATCTCATAAAAACAAAGGAATAAAATGTCTAGTACCAGACAATCTTAATGGTGTATAATAAGCACAATTAAATGAAGATAGTGAAAGACAGACACAGAGGAACTGTATGTGGAATACATCATATGAAAACAAGTTAAACTTAGGCTTGAGAATATTCTGTAACTTTTCTAAAAATATGGAGGCACAATGATACAACTCATCTATCAGTAGCCTAGTAACAATCTTGTCTTTCATGGGAAATCGACTGTAAGTAAACCAAACAGTAAGACTTTATTAATCAAATATTTTGACAGTTCTTTATTCCCATTTCAAATGAAAGTACTTACAGATGATAAGCCATACAGGAAAAAAAGTAGAAATATCACAAAGCAGCTACTTTGAGGAAATAAAGAAGAAGCTGTTGCAATGACTGCCATGAGAAGGGACATGAGAAAAATCAAACTTGTATAGAGAAGGACCCAGGAGAGCCTGCAATGGGAACACAGATACATTTACGGCTAAAGATATAGGCTTTAACAATTAAAAAAAAAAAAGAAACATTTTAAACAAAACTTCAGCTTTATTTTAGCCATTTTATTCTTAAAATTAAGCCAATCTCTTCATTTCTTTGTATGCTCATCTATTGAAAATTAAAGCTCTCATATGTAATTAAAAATACAGCAGCATTGGTTAAGTTGTCAGTAAAAGTACCATCTGACACAGAGATAAAATGGTGACTATCTTTCCAAGAGTCCAAAAAAAACTGCACAGATTTATAGCAATTCATGATTAATTTAAATCTAAAACCCTCAAAAGTTCAACAATGCACAATACTTCTGATTTTCTTAAAATACGAAAGAGTTTTTAATGACTGACAATTTTCTTTATGGTACATGCAACAAACTGATGGCTTCTGGTACTTTAGACAGTAGAGGTTACCTTGCTAATCGACAACATAATTACTACAGGAACACAATGTGAGATCAGGAAGATCAACAACGGATTCACTACAGGACTCAACATTTCTCCTCAAAATCAGTGCTCAGTGAAATCACCACAGTATTTAGCTTCATTTTATTTTCATTTTTCAAGTTAGCAGATAATTTAATGTATGCTATCATAAAATCACCAAAATAGGGCTAAAAGATATCTGAACTACCAAAACTAAAACCATTATTTTACAGAGGCAAAACTGAGGCACTGAGAAACTGATTTGCCTACATTCTTCCAGCCACTGTTTCCTCACAGAATACTTTAATAACCAGTGCATCTCAAAAACCAATCACTAGTAGAACGACAGGAGAAAAAAAATGCACAAAGATGCTATGTCACACAGAATGACCCCATTACATAAAGTGTTTTAATTAACTGTTGCATTGAGCTAAATGGAATAAAATGGTCTACAATAATAACTCACATGCAACAGTATTAACTTCCCCCCCAAAAAAGAGGTCAAAATAATGTTGTTATTACATAGTGGAAAAAGTACGAAAAATACACCTAGAATTATTTATAAAAATGCATGCCTCTATAAAATTATCATTGTATAAAAATGCTAATGTGCTCATTTGTGAACTTTTTTCATTTGTTTCTCTAGAAATTACTTGCACATTATAATCTTAAAAAGTTCACAAAAATAACTTTCTCCAGGGGAAAGAAAGCCCATATACCACATACACAAACTTCTGTCATTTTGATTACATTTTAATAACATGTATATGCTACGATACCTGAGGAGGACTGTAACAGGCAATTAATTTCTAACTTCCCAAAATCTCCTATTTTCTATACACTGAGATATACACTGAAATACATGGAACACGCCTCATCAACTCAAACAAAATATGAAATAAAATTTAAATATATAATATCCACATGAGCTTTCCAAAGCTCACCTCCCTTATGTTAAAACAAGCCAATCAATTGCTGAAGCATTTTGGCTGGTCTCAAAAAACTCCAAGACAAAGGCAATAACTATGAGAAAACAGCATCAGCACCTCATCAAGTCAGGTGAACAACAAAATTACAATTCTGAAGATTTGTATACTTATACGATTATTAATCACACTGAATAACAAAGTTTTAATAACATACCAAAAGGCAGTGTCATGCAGTCCCATTATCTTTAAAAACTCTTTTAACTTCTTCTCTTTTTCTGCTACGATATGAATTGCCAAAAAGTATCCGAAAGGTGAAAATGCTATAACTAGGTATATTAAAATTACTCCTCGGGGAAAGGTATCTATTTCCACAACAGCAGTTTCTCCCATAAGGACAGCCTTAGTTGGCTCCAGCTCCTTCCAAAAAGAAACATTGGTCTTCAGCTGTAATTAGAAAATGTAAATACATTCAATTAATTTAGTTCTGATAGTAGCCCCTAAAATAATGTGACAGTTATACCCCCAAATTTAATCAATAACCTCGTACAAATACCATCCTCAAAAAGCTACACACCAGAAATAAAGTGATTGACCCCAGCATCATGATGCCTATAGAAAACTGCTTTTACTCATTCTGGAGGCATGTCATGAAGTTTAAAGTCTGAAGTTGGGAAGTATATAAATTTTTATTAAATCATTTGTCAAAGAAAATAAAACTGCACATGATCATCTTTAGCTGACAATTATATGTATCTTAATAAAAACATGCATTTATAAAATTGAGGAATTAAGGAATGACTACTAGTACTATGAAAGAATGACTCTTTTTAAAATGTTCTTTTAGATAGTAAGTCCTTCTAGTGTTTTAAAATCTATATATGCAGCACGCATATAGACAGAACAATAAAACTAGTTATGCCATACGATACACTTCTACTTAACATTCAAATGAATGGCTAAAATGAGATCTGCTCTACCTGTTCATCTAGTATGGTCTGGGTTGTGGACAGCAAAGGTCTTTGGCCAAAACACAAATAAGTACTTTTAACACTGTCAATGTGATATGCCCTATATTTCACTGTCATTACCTTAATCTTCTGTGTTACTGAACACTGTATCTACAGTACATTTATACCATGTTGTGAGAGTTTATAAGACAATTCTATATACATCATCTCATATGGTTCTAACAACAACGCAGTCAAGTAAAGCATTATTTTTGTAGTCATTTTACTACATAGCAGTCTAACAACTAACAGAGACAGGTCTCCTATTCAAGGTCTCCTGTTCATTTCTGCTAAAATGTGAAACACTGGATCAGGCCTAAGCATGTCTTTAGAACGTAAATGCAACATTTATACACAATCTTAGTGGCAGTACAGTATTAAAATACAGAACTGGGAACCCAAAAGCGATAGTCTGAATTAGCTTTGCCACTAATTAACTGAGTTTTGGAAAGTCACTTATAACCTTCCTGTGCTTCAGGTGCACATATAAAATGCAGACAATAACAGCAGCCTTTAACATAGGGGTGTTAAAGATTACATGGGTTGATCTTAGTATATAACTTCTTAGAAATAATGTTTGGCAAACAAGTGATAAATGTTTGTTAAATAAGAAATAAAATCTACCACTGTGATTAAGATAAAGATACTCACCTTCTTTAAACTAAGTTATTCTTATTCAAGGGAAAAGGTCTGCACATGTAGACCTTTCATAAATATTATCTACAGTCAACACGGATATGATAATACTGGTATACAGAATGCTGAATCACCTGCTTAGAAACCATCAAATAAGGTGGGTTTCAAAAAAATTAAGTCAGAGAATATGACTTCTCCCTTATCTCTTTCCATAAAGGAGTTGTATTAAGTTATGTATTCTGTACATTTGACAGCAGTCAAATGAAATCCTGTGGTAAAGACTTCGGGGATGATCGGTAAAACACAGTTTGACTCTATTTTCTTCCTTTTTCATATTTACCTGTATAATGGCAGTATCTATCGAGGCCTGTAAAACTGTGAACCCTGAGGACCAGTACTGAACAGCCTCACATGATTTTGAACAGCCAGCTATGGAGAAAAAAAGGTGAGGCGTAAGATTCTGCAATATACAAGTGTTCTCTTTAAAGGCAGCACACATGGGGTTACCAAAGTAATATAATTAATCAATCTCTACAGGACCAAAGAAAATAAGCAATGGCCCTCCAAAGGCAAACGGAATCTATCACGTTCCTCACTGTTTACTTCAAAGTTTTGAAATTAAAGAGTTACATGTGTTAGGATACTGAATCGTAAATGAATACAAATGGAAAGAAAGAAATTAATGGTAAACACAGTTATTTAAAATAAATCAGTTTTCTGTTTTAAGGCAAGCCATTCTACAATGACTTATCAGCTTTAAAGATCTTCCAGAAGCAACGGCAAGTCCAGGTGAACAGCACAGAAAAAAAGAAAAATTCTTTAAGGGCTTTGCGGAATCAAGTCACAAATACAGTGCTTAACAGTGACTTTAACATTAGTCAAGAAATGTTTGTGGTTGATAATCATCTTTTCAGAGGTTTAGGCATTGAAGGCTGTTTTCCATGTTTCCAACATAAAACTAATAAGGTTTATTGGTGGAAGACCTTGAGATTTTAAAGGTACGTGCCATACCACATATGAAAACAATTACATGGAGAAAAGAACAGACTTAGAATGTCATACAATTCAAGATAAAATTTTGTTTTGTTACTGTAAACAATATAAATGTATTAAAATTAAGATGGATGTTACATAAATTATACTTCATATTATATATATAGATGTAGACAGATAAATACACATATATTTTTATGCTACAGTTGACAGTCTTCTTACCTGAATAACTATTATTTAAAATGCCAATGGTGGACACCATCAAATTTTGCATATGAACTATAGGAGCAGCAAAAATGGGAATTTAATTCATTTTCATTGATTGTTTAGGGCCATTTACCTCTTGAATCCATATAAACAGAAGACACTGGAATCATATCAGGAAAAAAACGGAGTTCATAGGACATGAAGTCTTTGAAAACCACACCTACAAAGTTGCTGGGCTTAGAAAGACTGGATGCTAGCAATTCCTTTTCACTTGTATATTCTTCGGTAATTATGACTATAAAATATTATAACAATTTAGTTAGCTCACAAATTTGAATAGTTTATTGTAATACAATACACCAAGTTTAACATTATATTTGATGAATGTAATATTTCATAAGCACTTGTTTGATGCTCTAACTTCTTAGAAAATGAATACAGCTCTTCTAAAAAGAAACTAAAAAATGAATATTAAAATAGTGCAATTTTACAGACACTATTTCTTAGCTGTCATTTGATGACATAAATTATGTATGTGTCATGTAACACATAAGTTATTAACGTAATAAAATAGATCACATGCTTTATATGCAATATATGTAGTCCACTTAGCTACGTCAAAGTAAAACCATACAAACGACTCCTTGATAAATGAATGGATATTTGATTTTCAAATATTCCTTCTTATGAAGAAAATTCCATAATCCTTCCTCAGAAACTAAATGTGTATTTTAGTAACTATGACACACTCTTCTTTGAATAAAAATTGCCATTTAAACCCAATACTGCTTGTTCCTTTCTTAGAAGATACATGAAAAAATGTAACCATCATTCAGCTCTTTTCACATCAATAATCTTAACTTTTTAACATTTTCTTGAAGTTTTATTTACAAGCAAGCAGTCTTCACTATAGGAGGCTCAGAACATGTCATGAAATGGGAAAAAAAAAAACGTAGGATCAGTACTTAACTTTACTACTTATTAGCTGTGTGAGAACAGGTAAGCAATTTAATTCCCTGAACTTTAGTATCCTCACCCACAATACCTAGCTGATCACAAGGGGTTGTTAATATCAAATGTAGTTACAGACACGAAAATGCTTTGTAAATTATAAAGTATTACTTAAGTGTTAATTCTCATGATCTTCCAGACCTTGAAGGTGTACATGGAACTCCAGGATTGATCTGAAGAAAGAGGGTGTTAATCCAACATCCTACCAGTTAGGTTACCATGTACGTATGTACAATCTCACGTTCAGAGTTCTGCCGTTAAAAAGACAGAACTTAAAAAAAAAAAGTCTACATACATTTCTACTATTCTGGCATCTAAGTTAATACACGCTGACTTGGATTTCTTTAGCATATATACTTTTGTCCTACTCAGAATTACCAATGAATTTCACTCTCAACGTTTCTGAGGAGTTCTTCTCAGCTGACCTGCTGAATTCTTACGGCTGCCATGCTGCTTCTGCGTAACACGATAAACCAACAAATGCATTCTATACAGTAAGATACAAATATTAAACAGTAACACACCAGAAGGAAACCACTGGGGAGAAAGCTATTTGGCTCGTGGTTGTATCAACATCTTCTGTTTAGTGACACATTATCCAATAATGCGTGACACACACTAAAGTCAGTTACCACTAACAATCCTATATGATGGAAGATAACAGGTTATTTTCTTATTTTCTATAATTCAGCATTTCATTAAATCAATCATCCTGGCATCAGCATTACTGTCTTTATGTATTTCTAGTTTCTTAATAGTTACGTGAGTCAGAATCAAAATGAAATATTCCTTCAAATCTTTTATACTATACAAATATGCTATTTTATAAATGGTCTATGAATTAAATATAAAATAGTAAAACATAAAATATGCTTCCTATTACCAAGACTACAGATTAAAGTTTCACAAGAATCATAAGGCAGCAGAATTAAATGATGTTAGTATTTCTATGAAACTATGTTTTGGTGAAAGGACATATATCTAAATGTTAAGAATGGTATTTACTCAATAAAGCAAACAGCAAAATACTGAAGAGGCTTTCTGCAAGAGACAGAATACACATGTAAACTCACAATACCCTTAGGAAGGTGATCAGTAGAAACCTTCTGCATGATGTCTCTTGTAATATTAGTCACTGGTGTAAATCCAAGAATTACGTTAGAGAGGATAGATTTGTCCATGGGGTTAAGCTCCATGTCAGGCACTTCTTCATATATCTTATTTGGATGCATCATGCTTATTAATATTAACCAAAATAAAAAAAAAAGTGGAAAAAGAATTTCCTATAATAAAGGAAACAAACAAAATGATTACAAAGTATAACAATGGCAGCAAAAATCATCAAGATTTCTATGAATATAACTAATACTAACAAAAAACATGAGGAACTTGGGTCTCCTCTCTTAAGTACAAAAAATAAAAGCAATTCCATCCTAAAAGAAATACTGTGCTGAACCTAACCCAACAGCATATGAATTTTTCCTTTACATTCAATTTTACTAAAATATTTTAAAATTCAAGTCACCATAATACATTTAAATGACATAAAAGCTAACATTTAAACATCTTAGATTACTAATATAAACTATAATAATAAATTTACTCATACATGACTTTATTCAAAGTAACTTACCAAACATCTGTAATAGGGATCACCATAAAAATGTCTTTATTCAAGTCTGAATTAAAACTCATGCTTTAATTACAGCTAAGTTTCTACTACTAAAACTATACTCAATTATATTCAGTAGTCAACTTTAATAGGGGTGAACTCATTATTGTTTCATGTTGCTGTTTAATTGTTCTGCTGGCTTCAGGAGAAGATCAACAATACCATTCCATCCTTTAAAATCACTAGTAACTGGTTAGCCAGAGTTCTTACTTTCTTTCACCTTTTAAAGTAATGTATGCTAAATAATTAAATAATAAAGTAACGTATGCTTGTGGGAACAAATACGTGACATAATTTTAGTAATTATGGGCAATTCAATCCAGAGTCCAAAAGATGGCCGGCGATAAGGAATAAACTATGGAATAATGTTCCATGAAGTTTTCTGCAGAACCTATTTTTCATTCCATGAAACAGGAAATGCATGCCTCAAGGTTCAAAATCAAGCACTGATATTAGAAATTAACTAAATTTAGACATCATTATTAAAATTTTTGACATTCAGAAAACATGGGATAATTTAGGTATTTTTCTGAGGCCAACACAACAAGTTTTTACAAGCAAATTAAAGGGACCTAAGAATATAAAAATATAATAAAAATGTATCCAGCAAAACAAATCATCTTTTAAAGATGGAACATACTAATGCAAAATAAACTGCAATAAGACATAATGGTCACTTAACTTACCTGAACGCTACTTTTTTTAGTCCTGCATTTAATGAGGTAATTCTTCAGTAGGAGTGTTCTGGTCTGTCTCCAAACTCCAACTTCCCGAATTGCAGTAGCCATGTTTTCTGGATTAGTTTACTAAAGAAAGGAGATTGGAAAAAAAGAAATTGGAACCACACAGTCAAGTATATGCCATTTCTAATGTCAAAGACAGACAGATGTTTCAGCCTCAGGCTAGACAGTTAAGTATACTCCACACTGTCTCTCCTACCCGGACAGAATGCATGGAACGGCAATGTGAAGATCCTGAAAAGTAAATAGTAGCATGTGAAACAAGGGGGAACCGGAATTCCACTTTTTCTCTTCCAGTGTCTTCTAAACTGAACGCACTGGAAGTGGGCACTGGGACACAGAGAAAGCTCCGGAGGAAGCTCTCTAGTTCTGGCTCGGTAGGAAACGGAAGTCTTCTGCTCACGGAGAACGGGGAAACACCCAGTCTTTTATTCTTTTCTGCATTCTCCTGTGCCCTTGTCCCCAAGCAACCCCGTTTACAGCAGTGTCAGACTGCAGTGATGAAAGCTGAGCCCAGCTAAACTCTCTCTTCTGAGTGGAGCTTCTTCCACAAGGGTCGGGAGACAAAGCCCGCCGCTTTCTGCTCTGCCGCCTTCCAGACACAGGGCCCTGAATGCGGCACATGCAGTCGCCGAAGTGCGTGGCCCAGTGGGGCAGGAAAACCCTAGCTTGGCGGCTGGAAGATGGAAAAGAGAAGCCACAGGGAATCAAAAAGTAGCAGGGAGAGCAAATGAAAAGAGGAGTTCAGGGAAGCAACGCAATGAAGTTGTTCATTAGCTCCTGGACTAACACACCCAATCTGGGTAAACATGCATCAAATCCTACTCTGTGCACCAAACACTTGAGGAACTGAATTCACAGACAGACCCACCGCCCAGATCCGGATGGGTCACTGGGCGGCACACACGGACAGATTCAAACTGCACTGCAAAGGCTTCTGAAAACTAAACCGAAATTAGAACCACAGTTCAGAGAACGTGGGCAGAAACTGAAGACCTGAACCTAACCAGGTGGACAGCACGCTAAAAGAAGACATCAATGCTCTCTACGGGATGAAAACAAAACCCGCAGTCTCACACAACCCAAAATGACTCCGGTAATGAAGCATGTGAAAAATGTCAACTCTACCCACAGGTGCCACTGCCAAGATGACACAGATTTTGAAATTATCTGACGAAAACTTTAAGGCAGCTATTTAAAAAGTGCTCCAGCAAACAGTGGCAAGAAAACATTCATTCTTGAAAACAATGAAAGTGTCAGCAAAGAAACAAGATATCAAGCAGCACCAAGTAGTCATTCTAGAACAGAAAAACACAGCAACAAATACACAAGATCCACAGAATGGGCTCAAAAGCAGAATGGAGACAACAGAAAAACAGTCAGTCAACTTGATAGATCAAGAGAAGCTACTCAATCTGAACAAAAGAGAGAAAAGAGGTTTTGTTGTTGTTGCTGTTGTTTTAACAATTAACAGTACCTCAGAGAACTGTGAGGCAATAACAAACGGTCTAACATTCAAACGATCAGAGACCCAGAAAGAGAGAAGTGTGTTAATGCTGCACAACATATTTACAGAATTACTGGCTGAAAACTTCCCAGATTTGGCCAGAGATGAAACACCTAAGAGTTTCAAGAAGCTTGATGAAATCCAAACAGGATACATCGAAGGAAATCCACATTCAAACACATCGTGATTAAACTGCTAAAAATGAAAGACAGCGAAAAATCTTGAAAGCAGCCAGAGAATAACCACTGCATCACCTGCAGGAATACTGCTTTGAAAGAGAGCAAATTTCTCATAAGAAATCCGTGGCTAAACTGGGTACTCATACACTGCTGGCCGGACTGCAAAGTGGTTTAGCTGCTGAGGAAAAGTTTGGCAGCTCCCCAAAAGTTAAACAGGGTTCCTACATGATCCCACTACTCCATGGGGACTCAAACAAGTGCACGTTCACGCAGGGTCATAACTGCCAAGACGTAGAAACAGCCCAAATGTCTACCAACAGACGAAGGGAAAAACAAATTGTGGTGTATACACGCAATGATTTACTATTTACCATAAAGAGGAATGCAGTACTGATACATGCTACAACGTGGATGAACCTCCAAAACCTTACGTTAAGTGAAAGAAGCCAGACACAAAAGGTCAAATCGGATTCCATTTATGTGAAATTTCCAGAATACATAAATCCACAGAAATGGAATGCAGACTGGTAGTTGCCAGAGGAGAAGGGGAGAAAGTGCTTCATGAGTACAGGGTTTCACTTTGGAGTGACGGAAACAAATTTCACCTCAGTATACTTTTTGAGCTGTATGACCTAAATCACTGCATCACAGGCCCAGTAGACCTCTTCCAGGCTAAGCTGACCCTCTGGAGGCCCCTGGGGCCCCTTCTGCAAGTGGACCTCTGTTGGAACCACATCGCAGGTCTTCAAAGAGGTTATATGCAAGCAGAAGCCAGCCTGGCCGGGCTCCCGAGTTCACTCTCCGTGGTCCCTACTCCAATTGGCTCGGCCCCGTCACCTAGAAAGGTATCGAGAGGGCAGCTTGGAGGAGACACCAAAAAAGTCCCGCTAAGCCTTCTTCAGAGAGATATTTGTTCCTTGTTTTATATAAACCTATTTGATGGCAGCCACTGGTGTGACCCCCCCTCTACCACAAGAACAGTCTGTTCCAAGCTGGCTGACCGTCTCCACCTGGATAAAAAAGCAGGCAACTTTTTAGAGGCAGCTTGTCTTACCCCCCAAAAGGCAATATACATAATTAAAGTTTGGATCAAATAAACATCCTCTTTATATGTACAGAAGAGAGCTTTTTCTTAAATTTAACGATGAGATTTAGACAACTTTCATTCCCTCTGTGCTTTTTTCTATTTTCTCAATTTTCCCATCAATATGTGTTCCTTATATGGTGGGGGAAAAAGTAATTACACAATTAGATATACTGTAAAAATATTAAATGAGTAAATTAAAAAGAGCAAAATTGCAGCAGCCAAGAAAGGAGGGTACACTCAAAATAAATTCTCCCAACAGCCTCACTCCTGTTATATCAGATCCTGCAATGAGCTGGTGATCACCTCTAGGCCGATGAAAGGAAGGAAGAAAGGAAGGAGGGAAGGAGGGAGGGTGGAAGGTAGAGAAAGGCAGGCGGATCACACTCATTCGAGGATGATTTACTACGAAACATAGAAACACTAACCAACTTAACAGCAAGAACATTCTTAAGCTATCTGCCAAAACACATTGATTTAGTGGGAGCCGCTGAATTATTCACTCCAATTGAATGCTGCATGCTCGATGCTTGTTTCTAGAAAACAGGCCCCTCCTGAAGCAGCTGACGGACTCACAGTATCTTCCTTCCTTTGAGAACTGCTCCCTGAACTCAGGGTTGAGTCTTTAACAGCCTCGCCTGAAGCCCATGAACCTGTGCACACACCCCGCCATCCCACCAGACACACCACGACTACCATCACCACGGCCACCTCTGAGCGGTAGCGTTTAAGTTTTCTCCAGGCAGAGTGGAATTTTTAACTAAGAGACCCAGAGACTGGGACTCACGGAAACAGTTAGATTAATAGAAGCATTTAAGAAAGTTCATACATTCTCGGAACTAAGCTTTCCCCTAAGGTTTGATACCTGCTGTGCCCAAAACCTGATTCTTCTTCCTTGGACTATGTGAAATGCCCTATCATCTCACCCAGTATATTTTATTTTCACTTAAGCTGGCCAGATCAGTTTCTATTTCTCACATCAAAGGACTCAGCCAGTGTTACAGTATAATGTGTTCTTAACTCCATGGTTAGAAAACTCCGAAAACAGCGGTTTTCAAAGTGAAGTGTGTCAGGAACAAAGGGAAGTGTTAAAGACCCACGTGCCTCCCTGCCTACTAAGTGTACAGTTCCACTGACGCTAACGGGAGTGAGCGTGCAGGGCCCGATAAAAAGTGGAGAACCACTGATGTAGTTTTTAAAGTAGCTTTAAAGTAATATTAACAGGGAGATAAACGTCTCTGCAGAAGATGACGTACAACGACTGATCAAAGGAGTCACTTCAGTGTCTATTCAGCCTCAGTTTTGTCCTTTCTTCCAAAGCACAAAATCCCTTCTGAAGCAAAAGGTGTTTTCATGCTGTTTTCCTTTTGCCCCTGAGCTCTAATTTTTCTTCCTCATCGTTTTTCCTCAGCCAGAATGTCTTCTGTCTCAGCGCAGAAAGCATTCCGGGAGAGGCAGAGTGAGAGGGAAGGAAGAGTTTGTTAGTACAGGACGCTTGTGAGAGATACAAGCCCACAGGCAAGGGAGTGCCGTCCTGAGAACTCGGCGGGCTACATTTTTATAAGCAAAGGAAAAGTGGGGAGGGGGGAAAAGACCACCTTCTTTTTCATTCTTCAAGTCTTCCACTATTAACTCCTCCTACATGGTGGGCGGGGGAGTTTTTGACCCCATATGGCCCAACCGGGATTGTCATGGCGCTATGGAAATGAGCAAAACAGCGCTCCTGTTACACATACTATGATATTGTAAATTATTTCAGGTTTTGGTATAATGTCACCTTTCCCCGATATCTCTGCTCTTAGTGCATGCAGACATGTAAGCCCCTTCTCAAGGATCATCAACTTGCCGACTTCACTGGGCAGGATGTGGGTCTCATAACACCATCGTTTCATTGTTTGGGGGCATGTCTCGTGCTTCTGCTGCTTGGTTCTGTTGTTAAGCAAACCTGCTTTCCTGAGTGATCGTTAACTTACAGGGTCTCCCATACTTTTTCATTTATGATCCCCTAGTGGGATTAACTATTTAATTACCTACTTTGTCTCCCTACTCTGTCCCTGTCAGAATGACCAAAAGAATAAATACACATAAAGCTGAAAATGGTGCCTGGAACATGGCAAAGTAATGACACACATTGATCACTACTGTCTATAAACGTAGTATAACTAACATCCTCAAGGGCTATCATACTCACGAAACAAGGACAAAGCAATTCAGAGAAAGCTGCTAGAGAATTTGGAAATGGAACAGACAGGTAGAAATAAAATTCTTGCTAGCTGGGGTGAGTGCCAAATCGGTGAGTTAGAATGGACTGAGTCAAGGTAATTCCCCCAGAATCGATGGCCAGAGGACAGAGGGAAGAAAATGCTGACCAGAAAGCATGAACTCTGTTATGAAGTATACAGACGAATCAGTGCTATGACTCACCTGCACAAACCGATGTTTTTTATATTCATAAGCTCCAGTCTCATCACGTGAAAAACGTTAAATTTCAATAACCTTGAACTTCCATCTACTCAAATTATTAAAACATCTTCAAGAAGAAAAATCAATTGACTTATTGTTTTCTTCAAGAAAGTAAACACCTGGTTTGGGTGTTTGAAAACTAAAATGAAACATTCTTAACATCGATTCTTCATTAACTTTTAGTTTAATGTTCACCTAACCAGTAACTTCAAAGCTGCAGACAGGTTTTTATAAACTGACAACGATGAACCTATTTGCCCACCTGGGCACCCACAACCCGCGGAGTCTAAGCAGGTGCAATCTGAAAAGGGCCATGGGGAATCAATCAGGCGAGGATGGCTCTGCATCCTGTGAAGCACGAGCTACTGTAAAGGCTCCCTGCAAACCACAGGTGCTGAGGGAAATACTGTGCTGCTTCTTCAAGTGCTGAGATCACAGCGTCTCTGCGAATTAATGTCTGTCCTTTGGGAGAAGCCGGAAGGAAAACGAAAAGAGGGAAGCCTGCACCTCCCACTGGTGATGTGATCATAAAGTCCCCTCTGCTCCCCCCGCCCCACACTGCTTTGCAGGGTAGGGAGGGGGGATTTGGGATGGAGGAAGGATATGGGAAGGCAGTGCTTTCTATACTGAAGACCTCTGCCGAAGATAAAGAGACGGGTGTCTGAGCTGAAACCAAGCCCTACGGGCGGGGCACTGAGGTCTCCTGAAAGAAAGATGGAAGTCCACCCCGCAGAGGTGACATGAAAGTGGCTCTTCTGACTCCAGTGCACAGCTGAAAGCGGGGCTGCAAAGTTAGGAACGAGGCACGGCCAGCAAGGGGACATCTGTAAAAAGTTTAACTCGTCCTGTGCCTTTTCCTGGACCAAAAGAAAACCCATATTTAGCATAAAGCTCTAAATTTCCTCTTTCTACACTATAATTCCCCTGAATTATCCCAAACGTTATAGCCTTATGTGGAGAGATTCAAAAGGACAAAAGCAAAAGGCAGTGAAGGATGCTTGGCCTGCCCCGCATTTAACATTGGCTGTAAGTGGGAAGAGAATCATACAGTCAACATCCAGGAGGAGTTTACTCACAAGTAACAGAGTTCACACAAGCCCAGGGCATTGTAAATAGAGACGACCAGACAACCGTAAAAAAGCAGCTTTCTGAGTAGACAACACATGTAAGACCTCTTTTGCAACGTATATTAGAAGATGACCCTTGAAAGCACAAGTTCACAACTCAAGAGCAATAAAACTTCTAATGGCATAGTTTTAACAAATTGTACTTTTTGGAAAACTTACAATACTTGACACAGTTCCAAAGTCTTACCAAGGCAGTACCTTTAAAACTCTTAAACAAAGCCAATTCTTAACTGCTCGAGAACTATGACAAAGACATAGAAATACGGGTACAAAATTATTTTTAAGAATATTTAAAGTGTCTTTCCATTGCTCCACAGCATATCTGGGGAATGTGTTAAGTTTGTTATAGAGCTTTAAATAATAATTAGTTTTATGCACCTAGTATCACTAAAGGTTTAATTAAATATTTAACTTTCTGCTGGAGGAGGGAGGGAACGAAAAGTGCTCACTGAACTGAGAAAGCACCTTGAGACCGAAAAACAAAACGAGGCAGGCAGCTGCACGTAATCAATGGATCCGTTTATTACGGGGTAACCTACTCACAGGGTGGGCTCCGGATCGGGGGAAAAACGACCTGCAGCTGCACTCCCCTCCCCACCGGCGGGGGCCCCTGGGACGACTTTATAGTTAACCCAGCGTATGGAGGCAGGTGCTTGGAAACGGGACTTGTACTTCTAAGTCAAAATTCATGACTGGGTACCTAGTCTCGTGGGCACCGGGAATGTACATCATCGTTGTCTGGGGACTAACAGAGCATGGAGGCCACCTGATCCTAACGATTATTAAAAGAGTTTCTATTAACTGCAAAGCTTTGACAACAGAGAAGTGACTTACTGCACAGTTCAGTCCTGGGTAGGGTGGGTGAAAGGACAGGATAAACTGTAAGAGCCCAGGATGGCGTCAGTAATGCTAACAGCCATATATCCATACTTTTCCTAGATGAAAATAATCCACATTAAATCTAATAAATTGCGAGAAAACGGAAAGCCCACTAAAGCCCATCTTCCTTTTCTAATGCATTAATAGTTGACTTAAAGACTGAATTTACGTCACCCAAAATTCAGTATCAGAAATTCACTACTGTATTAAAGAAACACTGATTACTATATGTGCTATGAAATATATTTCACCTTTCTCAAAGCAGTAAAATGTGCATGACCTTTAGAAATAACTGTCAGAAAAAATTATGTAGAATGTATTAATTTTAGTTCTGAGAGGAACAAATTAAGATTATATCCTATAAAACAAAGGAATTGAGCCATCGGAATGTTCACAGCCGTCCTGGCAAAAGATGTGGTCAGTCACCTTAGCAAGTTTGAAAAGATTCCTGGAAAGGATCTAAGCTGAAAGTATCCCCAACAGACGACTATTAGAGGTGACTTCTCATCCACCCAAGCAGAGCTGATTATTCCTCCTTTGTTCCAATAAATAAACTGTAATTGCGGTTACCATGCTGTGTCATCATGATTTGTTTACATCTTAATCTTGAACTTGACCATGAAATCCGTGACAAAAAAAGACTGCCTTCTTTGCTTCTCTACCACCCATGGTAATACTAAAACCGGTATCATCTTACCGCAAGTTCCTTTATCCAGATTTGCTGAGAGTCTTTATAGATCAAAGGTCTGTAACGGAGCCCGAGGGGGTTAAATCCAGCCCACAGACTGTTTTGTACAGCCCAGTAGTTAGGAATGTTTTTCACATTTTTAAATGGGGGGAAAAAAATCAAAGAATAACAGTATTTTGTGACATGTAAAAATTATAGGAAACTCAAATCTCGAGTCTAGAAATAAAGTGTTATTGGAGCAGAGCCATGCTCAGCTGTTTCTGTGCCGCCTGTGACTGCTTTGTGCTACAACGGCAGAGTTCAGTAATCAAGACAGAGACCATGTGGTCCACAAAATCTAAAACATTTACTGTGTGGCTCTTCACAGAAAAAGCTTGCTGACCACCGTTACAGACAAAAGGAGGAAGAAAGAAGAAAAGCGGCATAGTCATTAAACATTTACTGAGGGATTTATGCACCAAACTTTTTAAAAAAAATACAAAACGGAGTTAGACACTGTCACTGACTTTGCAGATAAATAAAATTTAATATAATGTGGTAAGTGCAACTGGGGGAAAGAGTCTGGGAAAGAGTGGAATGCAAATTCCAGGCAGGGAAAAAGAATGGAAGAACTAGACTCCCCAAAGGGGCTTGACTCGTGTAAAGAACAGGGAAACCTGCAATGAGGCAGAGGCTCGGGCAAAGTGAATTGGGGCAAAAAGGGCAGGTGTACCCTCTAGATGACACTATTAGGACAGGCCCTGGAAACAGGTTGTCAAATACCTTATATACAAAATTAGACTAGACATCTTTATTTTGTGTACCCATACTTCCTTGACTGCACTTTTCATACCTAAGAATAATTGTTTAATTGCCTGGCAATCCCATATTTCACTAGTCCTTTCACTTTCCTAATCCCCAAAGCTTCCACCCACAGCATCGCCCTCAAATGATGACCTTGATCCCCACTTCACTGAGAAACTGAAGCCATCAGGAGAAATTTCCGAAACGTTCCACTACCCCTTCTATCCACCTACCTATAGCCGCATCAGAGGTAATGTTATACATTTCAACAAGGTGCCATTTTGGCCTAAACTGAAGATTTTGTTTCCACTAGAACTCTGAGAGATAAAAGCTAAATGGAATCTGGTATCAATGAGACCTTTAATTTAAGATTTATTTTTCAGAAGAAGAGGTTAAGAACATCTTTGGCAGATGACTTGAAAGAAGTTCCTGCCCAGCTACACACATCACTGGCTTCTCAACTAATAAAACAAAAGCACTATCGGGACTTCCCTGGTGGTGCGGTGGTTAAGAATCCACCTCCCAATGCAGGGGATGCGGGTTTAATCCCTGGTCAGGGAACTAGATCCCACATGCATGCCACAACTAAGAGTTCGCATGTCACAACTAAGGAGCATGTGTGCCCCAACTAAAGGAGCTGGTGAGCTGCAACTAAGGAGCCCACCTACCTCAACTAAGACCTGGCACAACCAGAAATAAATTAAAAAAAAAAAAGGCACTATTAAAATCAAGCCTTTTACAGGAATTCCATGGTGGTCCAGTGGTTAGGACTCGGCACTCTCACTGCTGAGGGCCAGGTTCAATCCCTGGTCGGGGAACTAAGATCTCACAAGCAGCGAAGCAGAGTCAAAAAAAGAAATCAAGCGTTTTAACTTAACAGGGAATAAATTATAAATGTTCTCTTCTTCTCTAGTGTTTTAAAATTTACTGAAGGTAGTATAATAATAAAAGAAAATAATAATTGTCAATATGATTTAACCTAAATTTTATGACAGTATTTCTTGCTGAATGGGTAAATAATGCAATGGTACCCACACGACAAGTTATCCAATACCTTTTCTTATATATAACAGGTTCCGAAAAACTTGTGCTTACAGCTATTCTACGACGATTAATTCACACACTAGCAAAGATTCCAATTTATGAGAATACTACAAAATTCTTTTATGCAATCATCTCCTCAAGCTCAAGGGCAGAGATTACAAATCGTATTCATCTTGGCATTCTTGGCACATAGCTTAGCATCTAGAATATAAAAGACACTCAGATAAACCTGTAATGTATTAATAATGTATTAATGTATTAATAAACTTGCTTTGACCCTGAATGCAAGATTTCCCTATACTGAATCCTGTTTGAAGGAAAATACACTTAAACAGCACATATTCCAGGATTAATGCCTTACTAGTTAGCTTTTAACCCAAATACCCCCAAGAGCCCTAACTGCCCTAATAATGTTCTCTTGTACGGAGTCTTCCCTAAAAATATGTAACATCGCTCTCTGGATAGAAGCAAAATATAGGGCATCAAGGACGAGAATTTAGAGTCTGGCATCCCTGGGTTGGAAGCTCAGCCCTTTTGGCTAGTTGGGACCGAAATAAGTGACTTGACTTTTTTGGGAAGCGTTTTCCACATCTGCCCAATAGAATAAGACCCCTCCGACCTCCAAAGGATGCTGGCAAGACTGAACGAGATAATACTGAACCTGGCTCACGGCTGGGAGTCCAACATACACTCCTTTTCTCCCCTTCCGTTCCTGCACAACGTCCTCGATGGAAAGTAAACGTGACTGCCTTTATTCTTTCAGACTTATTTAGAAACGTCTGTCCAAGCCTTGGGAGCCCAGAAGCAACCCTCCTGCAGCTATGAGCGCCGGCAGCCTCCCGAGCTTTCGCGTCTGCTGTAGTATCAATACTTCCACGCCTGGAGCCTTGCGTTTCGGGAACCAGGGCATTTCCCCCAAAACCGTGGCCCAAGCTCTGCGCATCTCTCCCGAACTCCTCCTAGCGCAGAGCGAGGAGCAGCCCGAAGCTCCCAAGGGAACCCGCGCTCGCGGCCAGGTGTTCAGAGGGAATTTCCTTCCCAACATCTCCGCCCTCCGCAACGGCGCCCTGAGGATGGAGACCACCCCGGCCAGCCCAAGGCAGGGGTCCCGCGGCGACCCCGGCATCCGCACCCCGACACCCCGGGGGGCCAACAGCATCCTCCTCCACAGGACACGCCGCAACCGCGCTCTCCCCGACCTCGGGGACCCTTCTGCCCCCCTGCTGCCGGCTCGGCCCCCTCCGAGCCCCGCTGCACTCCAAGCCCCAGACCCCCCCGGCCGCACCCACCGCCCCTACCCCGCCGGCCGCCCCTCCTCGACCCCTCACCCCCTCCCAGGGGTGACAGCCACCCCGGCGGGCCTCACACCCCGCAGCCCTGGGCGACCGCGTCACCTCAGGGCCGGGCCGAGCGCCGACCGGCCGGGACACGCGGACTCTGCGGGGACCTCAGCTCGGAACAGTGTCCGAGAGGGCGGCCGCGCGCGCGCGCCCCCGACGCTGCAGGACGGGGAGGGCAGGGGCGGAGAGGGGAGGGCGCGGTGCCGGAAGCCGCGCTCCGCCCCGCGCAGGACGCACCTGAGGGCGGGGCACCCCGAGGACGTCGCCGGCAGACGAGCGCGCTCCCGCCGCTCGGCCCGGCGCATCCCGGCGCAGGCGCGGAGAGCGACCCTGGGGGCGGGGCTTAGAGGGGGCGGGGCTTCGAGGGCGGGGCGAGCGGGCGCACCAAGGCCCGGGACCCCTGGGTCCGCCTGGCCGCCCGTCTCTGCAGCGCGGCCTCGTGGCTCAGCCCCCGGGGCCCCCGGCGCCTCAGATCTGCCTCCTTCGTGGAGACCTCGCCCAGCTCCCCCCGGGACACTGGCAGAAACAACGGGCTTGAAGTCAGGGACTCCGATTTGAGTCCAAAGTCTGCAGTATCCTGGCGTGTGACCTTGGTCCGCCGCCCCATCCTTATCTGCCTCCTGCGTCATACCCACTAAGAATCCTTTCTTCTCTGCCTCTCGGCTTTTGAGCGGTCCCCTCCCAGGTCTGCATTCCGCAGCCCCTTCTCCTTCCCGCCGCCCTGTGTGGGGTGCAGTGTCTTCGTGCCATCAGACCCTGACCTAGGACATGTGGACATTAAAAGATGCTTCAGATTCCGAAGTGTCCTCCTGAGAGTCTGGGATGTGGCAGATCCTGAGTCTTCCAAATGGCCTGAGACATACCGCATCTGTGGGAGATTCTATACCGCACTTATATTTGCTAAAAATGTAAACTGGTGTTTTGAGTTTTATTGCCCAAATTGACCTAAATGGTGGTCAGAGTTATTGCAAAGGAAGAAAAGCTCACAACAGATTTTTACTCTCCAGATTTCTGTATGGTCACATTTCTTTGCACAGTTTTTTTTACTTTTGGGGAATTTAACTATTTTAAGATCTTAAAAATTCCGTTGATCCTGTATACATTGTGTTTTGTTGTTGGTTTTTTTTTTACTTATCGTAGTTTTTCTGCTTCTTAAATTTAAACCAAATCTCTCCAACAGTCACTCTAAGTTCTACCAAAATAAACAAAAAACAAAAAAACAAGGAAATGTGTTATTTCTTCTACTGAATATGGATTAAACAGGAAATTCAAAGAGCTTTAGCAGAATCCATTATGATTAAAAATCTGGCAGTGAGAGTCAGGGGAAGGGAGACAGAATGTTCTAGGAATTACATCAGAAAACTGAAGAAGGCAAGTAGTGAAAACTACACATGATGTATTCTTTTCTCTTTTGGGATATCTAAGACATTTTAGTTACAAGTTCAGAAGAATGCATTATTAATGGCCTAGGATTTGTGGGCATGTAAATAAATGGAGGTCAAAAATAAATCTACTTGAGAAAATGTGTTACTGAAATATACATTCACCCCGATTCTCCGATTGTACTCCTCATTAGTTGCCTCAGCTGCTCTAACTTCAGAAGTCTATGCATCGTTTCTACCACTATTCTAGACATTTGCTTCCTGAGTTTCTTACCCTTGCAATGTTCTCTGTCATTCAGTCTGCCTATACTTCTGCTCTTGCTTCAGTATAACATGACCAAAACCCAAAAAAAAAACCTCATCACCCCAGACAAAATGATCTCACTTTCCTCTCAACTGCACACATGCTACCATCTTGTTCACGTGATTTTACTTATATACTCTCTTCAATCATATTGTAAGTAGTCTGAGATTAAGAGCTTTTTCTTATACCAATTTAAATTTCCAGGTCTTGTGCATCATAATGGTGTACAGTAAATGCTGTGGATAACACTGCTGATGAGAAAACACATGTACAACAGTATGTAAACACTGTCATTATTATCCCCCCCAAAGGTCACCATGCACTGAACAAAATCTACCTAATAAAAAAAAGATATTAAATTCTTCTTATGGATGGATGACAAAGTTATGAAAATATGGTTTGTGGAATCATAAAACAGAGAGAATGCTAAATAAGACCTTTTTAATAAAAAGACTGCTGCAAAGTGATGGGCTGGCCATGACATGTTTTACTGTATCTTTGAGCCAGCTACTTAGCAGACTGCATGTACCTTGTGGACAATTTAGCCACATAATCTCGATCTAAATTTCCATAGTTACCAGGTCCTGGTGCTAAATAAACAGCTGCAGCAAAGGTGGTCCTTTCCAAGCGTCTGTATCTAGGAAAAAGCAAGCAGGCTATACTGCTTGGTTGTCATGGTGGCAACCCAAATCCCCATATCCAATTAATAGAGCTCTAGACAAATAAATCACATGGGAAGACACAGACCATAGAAGTCGTAGACTGAGATGTAACAAGTTGCCTAGTTGAACAAAATAAACGAGGACGCACCAGGATTTTCACAGTATTTAACGTAGAAAAAGAGAATTTTTCTTGCTTGCTACTCTAAACGCCAACCTACATCCTAACCTCCTGCTGGCAAACAATGGATTCTATTTGTGTTGCTTTTTTACTTCCTAGAGACCAAAGCCTTACTTCATGGCTTTCTGATGCTATTTTATCCAAAATTGAGAGCAAAATTGCTAAGTTGTTAGGGCATGGTTTTTCTGCAGCCAAATTAGTACATTATTTTGCATGATTATCAATACACTGAAAACTACATAAACCATTTTAAAACCTATAACTATTAAACACTATTTATTATTGTTTTTAAGCATTTACCATTTCTACAAGCTAAAAAAATGTGCCAAGAGAGTGATGTGCTTTCTAAATTTAGTGTGTAAATGAGGTATAACTTCAAAGAAGTTCAGATTGGTACCTCTTTCTAGAATAAGGCAGGACAAATCAAGAAACACAGCCTTGACTGACAAGGCTGAAAGAGAATCTCATGTCTTTAACAATAGATTTCCAAACTACCATCTCAAATGTGGCTGAGATTGTTAATAAATGGCTTAGGGAAATGATTAATAATTGGTGGAAGGTTGGAGAAGGGAATGACTTCCAAAGGTACTTTTAGTTTGTTGGGTGTTTAATACTGCTACTACTACTAATTATTACTACTGTTTTCATTACCCTAAAAAGAATTTCAAGTATTATATTCTTTCTTTGTGTTTCCCCAAGTGGAAAAATTACTCAAGGAGATTAATATTTGAAGAATGTCTAGCCAAATTTGATACTTAAAAACTCAACCAACCAACAAATGTCTATGGCGTTCCTAGTAGTCTTGCTTAGCAAGAAGCCCCACTGTTCAGGGGAACCAAAAAAAGGTCAAGAAATCAACAATTATTCTAAGACCACAAAATAATAATTAAAGAGCATCTAATGGAAGATAATACCCGTTCCACTGTTAAACTATGTGCTGCAAACTATAAAGTACCACAGAGAATTCATTGAGGTCTAGAGTTACCAGGTACCTTCAAGAGGGAAAGGCAGGGAGGAGGATGCTTTAACCAGAGTGGAGAATGTATCAGAGAGCACAGAGAAACAAGCCTGCATGGCTTTTTATAAACACAGGATTATCAATTTACCTAAAAGAATAATAGATAGGCTAAAAAAGAGACGACTTAATCTGTGCGTCCTTTCCTTCTTCACTAAGGAACACGAACTTGAAAGTAGTAAAGGCAAAACAACATAGGAAGAGAGCTGAAACTGAGGAGACTGTACACAAACACCTATCTGTTTCAAATAAGTTCATGTTTCTGGGCACAAACGACATCCCACAGCTGTTTATAGGTAATCTAAGACCTACTGCATTGCTGGTAAGTTCAGAGAAACTGTAAAAAATGAAAAAGGTAATAGATCACCTGCTTTAAAAAAAAAGGTTTAAAAGACACTGAAAACTTTAGAACAGGAAAGTAAAACTCCAGAGTCCACCATTCAATATATTTTATGAACGTTTAGAAGAGAGGTTGGTGGTCACTAAGAACCAGAATCACTAAACTAAGGATGTCATGTTATATACTATACTTCTTTTTTAATCTTTGAATTAAAAATGGGAATTATATAGTCACGATAGAAATTAACTTCAGCAAAGCATTTAATCTGGCCCTTTATGATGTTTGTGGATGAGACTCTAAAATAAGGGCTTGACATAATAATAATTAGGTAAACTCAAAGCTGGGTAACTGTAGCCAAATTTTTGTTGATAATCTTTCACAAGTAACATAGGTTAGGATATAGAAATCATTTTCTGGTCAAATCAGAGTATGAAACAAAACCTACATAGCATAGGAAATATGACTGAAGACAGAACCATGAAACAAAATTCATTTTAACAATTTGAACTCTAAAACCTAAAAGATACAATTTAACAGACATATATAACAACCCCCACATTTGTTCAAGTTGGACAGAAAACTGCAGAAATACAAAATAGGCTATAGGTCCTGGCGGTAGCCATGTAAACAGCACGCGGAGGGTGTAGTGTCTGCCCAGATCTATAGGAGTTACTAGGTCCACTCAGGCGGCTGACAGTCATACCTCTAACCCTTCCATCTGAAGACACTATGCCCACAATCACCTAGCCCTTGCTTTCCTTTGGGGATCCCTTTGCCAGGATTCCCCTTAGAATTCACTGTTCCTCTGGAATAGGCAGGATAATGCCACCGTGCACCCAAAGATATCCACACCCTGATCCCCGGAACCTGTGAACATGTTACTTTACACGGAAAAAGAGGATTACGTTTGCTAATCAGCTGGCCTTAAGACAGGGAGATTCTCCCGGATCATCCGGGTGGGCCCAGAGTAAGCCCAAGGACCCTTAAAAGTAGAAGAGGAGGGCGAAGAGGTTGTCAGCAGGCTGTGCCCTGAAGTCTGCCCACCACTGCTGGCTGTGGAGCGGCAGGAAGGAATGGAAAAGGTCAGGACGCTGATTCTCCCCCAGAGCCTCCGGAAGGGATAGCAGCCTTTTGCCAACACCGTGGTTTTATCCCAGAGTGAACTTTGTGTTGGACTGCTGACCTACAAGGACTCTAAGCTAATACATTTGTATTGTTCTAAGTCACTAAGTTTGTGCAATTTGTTAGAGCAGCAATAAAAAAATAATATGCCCCTTACAAGTTAGTTTCATCCTCTGCAAGGTGGCCCTGTGATTACGTAGCATCCAAACGTCCTTTATTTTCTTCTCTCCCTCTAGGTCAGCAACATGGTGACAAAGAAGGGACGATGAATATTACTTAGTGTGGATTCAAAAGCGTAATAACTGATGTAAGTCCGTAATATGGTTATAGCCTCTATAATCAGGAGTTTTCTCATTTGTAAAAAAGACTTTTGAGGGGGCTTCCCTGGTGGCGCAGTGGTTGAGAGTCCGCCTGCCGATGCAGGGGACGCGGGTTTGTGCCCCGGTCCGGGAAGATCCCACATGCTGCGGAGCGGCTGGGCCCGTGAGCCATGGCCGCTGAGCCTGCGCGTCCGGAGCCTGTGCTCTGCAACGGGAGAGGCCACAACAGTGAGAGGCCCGTGTACCGCAAAATAAATAAAAATTAAAAAAAGACTTGAAATACCTGCCTCCTTTGACTCTCTGGGTGGCTTCAAGGAGTTTATGAGACGAGGTGGTGGAAGAATAAAAGTGCCAACTATTAAACACACATGATGCGCTACACACTGGTCCATAAGCTTAATATGCAGCCTTTTGTTTAATCTCTACCGTAACACCAGGAGCTATTTTCCCCTGTTTAAAAATATTTAGTGCTTAACTATTTTTAAAATACTTAAGTATTTACTATTTCAAGTAGTATCTTAAAAACTATTTTTCCCCCACCAAGGTAGAGAGTAGCTAAGGGCTCTGAAAATGATAAAGCACCAGAGATTATAAGTAAATGGACTTTATGCGCAGAATCAACATACAATGAAGAAAAATGTTTTTCTTCTACTAGTAATTTTCCTGAAAATATTTTCTTTTTTCGTTTAAGCTTTACTGACACTAACTTCCAATATGTGTTCCTTGGACATTTCTATCACAGTTATTCTCTTCATTTATCTGTCCCTTAATTTTGTAAATAATATATGTGGGGTGCCTGTTAGATGGCAGGTACTACCCTAAGCATTACGGATAGACAAGTAAACACCAATAGCATGGTACCAGCTGTTGAGGAGTTTAAACTGTAATGAGGTCTATAGACGAAAACGGGAAGTGACAGTGCAGTGTGGTCACGGCATCGTGGAGATGGCGGTCGCTAGGAGGACATTAAGTGATTCATCTGATCCAGACCTGAGAAGTCAAGGAACACTGTCCAGAGGAAGTCACATCTAAATTAAGATCTGAAGGCAAAGTAGGAGTTAGGCACGGGGGAGAAGAGAATATTCTGGTCGAATACCGTTACCTCCAGTATTTCAGCCTCTTCCTCATTTACGTGGACTTGCCTTTTCTTGACTCTCTCTAGAAACTCAACTAGGTCCTGCTTTAAGGTTCATTCCAAAATACAACTTGATGTTAAGTCCCTGATGTGAAATTTTCAAAGGTTTCATGTTTAAGAAGTCCTTGGTCTATAATCCATTTTTATCTGATCCAATATTCCCTTAAATAAATGACAAAAGTTGTTTGAGACAACTTGATTTCCCTGTCCAGTTAGAGTGTGGCCCACTTTTATTAGCTAATCATTATATAAACAACAAGTGAAAGATAAATGTTTTCTATATCGATTTTCATTCCAGTGCTTACATTCTTTGGCCACTAGATGGAGCTTGTGTGCCTGAGAGACAAAAACGCTGATTCAGTTTACCTCGGAAACTAGTGAAGCTAAGCTATCAGGACATTGGGAAGAGGAAAACACTCAAACTAAATTTTAAGTGATCCTGGTTCTTAAGTTTATCCTTAAAAGGTAAAACCAACATCTTCCTTTCCTTTTAGATAAATAGGACGGTAAGAAATTTTAAATTAAATTAAATTAGTGCCCATCTTGTCCCACCTCATCCTGACCCAAGCTTTATTTTCATTTCTTTTATTTTGACATTCTAATAATACTGTCTTCTAACAACCTAACCTGGCAACTGGAACTACTTGCTGTTCCTTATTTATGCCCTCCACTCTCCCATCTCCTTATCTAAACGGATGCTTTCCTCTCAACCTGGAAGACTCACTTCCTCTCTTCCAATACTTCCCCCTCCATTATTATTGATACTTTTAGAAATCCCACTTATTATTCAAGACACATTTCAACTAGCACCTCCCCCATGAAACTCTTCTGGTTACTACTGCAAGAAAATGCTTTCTTTCCATTCCCTTTTCCTTCTTTTAACGAGCTTACTATTTTGTTTAATAATAAATGTAGCATGCATTATTGCAAAGCGATATGCATCTCTCTAGCACGTAAAGATTTTCTGCCTTATGATTATTTATGAACATTTCTTCACCTCTGTACTGTATAATGTTTGCCTCTTGAGTGCAGAGACTATCTTAGTCATCTTTATGTTTCCTGAAGTATTTAGCACCATATTATTTATTGAGTTGATTTGAATAATATCCATACATTGTTGCCAAAAACTCTAAGAATCAGAAGTGAGATGATGATTCTTCGTGATAGTCTCTTGAATAAACTGGATGAAGTTCGTTTAGCGAGACCTGTGGAACCAAATCGTCTTTCTACCTAGAAATGACGGTCGTGGCATGAGACTCCAAATTTATAGAAATGACAGGTACAGTGTAACCATGTTAAAATATAAAACTGATCTCAAAATAGAGAAAGCAAAAGCTTCAGATGGCAGAAATAAAGGTGAAATTCAAATCACAGTAGTAAGACCCAGGAACTGAGGTCTTAACCCAATGAAGATGTGGCCCCAGAGCCACTTAATGAGAAGCTGAACTGAAATACCTGTGTAAATTAGGACCCTGAAGAGATTTTCACTTTCTGAAGGCTCAGGAAGTTGCCAAGCTTATCCTCTGCTCAGAAGTCTCAGCTGAGGAGGGAAGGTAATGGTTCCCATGGAAATTCAAAGTCCTAGTCTGTGAGAGTGCAATTTTACATGTTGGGGGAAACTAAATGAGTATTGGTTGTAATAATAAGGCATTCTAACCAAGAAAATTAAAACATCCTAACATGAAAGAAGGAGAGGTTACAGTTGAAACATTTTGTGTTCCTAAATTATGGTTTTTCTGAGAGGAGGCTACAATCAATCACTGATTAATTTCTGACAGCATAAAATCAAGTACGCATGTTAAAAATTTGTAATCACCTGTCGTGTGTTTGCTGCAACATTTAAGAACATTCAATTCTGTAATAGAAAATGAAAGAAAGAAACAATGAACAGATACACAGATATGTTGCTATAGGTAAAGAAAATAGACTATATTGATACTGAACATACAGACAGAAAGGGATGGGAGGACCAGGTTAGCACATTCATGAGACATACAAGACACCAAAAATTCGTGAGGATTTACTGTGGCCCCGTGTGCCCTCTGCTCAAGCCAGTTAGATAAAATACATGGATGCTCAGCAAGTTATCAGGGTTGAGTTACAACTCTAGCCAGGCACCCCAGTCCCTGAGTCTGGTAGAGAAAGTATGAACTGGCTCCAGACACCTTCTATCCGCTCACCCTCAATGCTGGTCCTCACAGCACAACGTCAGAGGGGAAGGCTGGTGCAGAAAAATGGGGGTCGGGACACACGAAGCTTGCCTCTACAGGATTCAGGTAACTTGGTCCTTCCGTCTCAATTGCAGCCTTTCCTAAGAACACGATTAACCTTACTCCCTCTCTTTTCCCAGCCTCTTGCTGTTGGCTTTACATAGGGTCAACAAGCTGTGTGATTTCAGCATCTTCATTTGTTCTGTGAGCCTTTCCAAGTTAACCCCTTGGTAGTGGCCTTGGAAGCTACCATTGCATCACAATAATTCCCCACTGACATACCACTAAGAAGTAGAGATAAACATATAACTCATAAATAAAGAAGGGAGGAAAAGGGAAAGAAAAAAATCACTCAAACAGAAGGCAAGAAAGGACTAAAGGGAATTAAGAAATGATATTTATAAAATTAGATTCGATTACCTTCTCTGTTTCAAGAATGGACAACCAGTTTTTCATTCACATGCTGACTCACATGGCTCAGTAGTGGCTGAATAGGACATCAGGTTAAGGAGTCTAAAACCGATCCTCTTAGGGAAGAAAGAGGACCCTCATCTATCGGCAGTCTGCTAAAAGGCACTGGAAATGAGAAGTAATATGAGGAACACATATTTGCCTTTCCTGGTCCAGGTTTTTGAAGCTTAAAAATATCACCACCAATTCCTAGGGCTTTCAACAACTCAATTATATCTTCTTTTAGTGTGTGTGTGTGTGTGTGTGTGTGTGTGTGTGTGTTTTCAGGTGGTGCTCTTACACGCAATTCTTGTACCTAGCTAGGAGAAAAGTGAATTTATATACTATTAACTTAAATATGAGTATTTATAATATCCACAACCCCATCAAAGTCATAAGGTAACACATATATGTATGTATATATAGTGCTACAGCATAGGAAAGAAGGTACAATGAGATGCTTATACCTGGCAAGAGATTTCAGCCGTTATTCAATTTAATTCTACAAATGGTCATTGAGTTCTTACTCTGACATGTGCAAGGCACTCTACTATAGCAAGGCATAGTTCCTGCCCTCAAGAAACTTAATTATAGTGAAGGAGAAATCCATGCACAGAACCAACTGTAAAACAGAGTACGATGTCAGTAGATACTAAATCTAACTTGGCATCATGGTCATCCAGAAACCTGGTTTTTAAATCGAAATATATTTAACATACTGTGTAAGTTTAAGGTGTATAGCATGTTGATTTGGTACATTTATATATTGCAGTATAATTGCCATTGCAGCATTAGCTAGCACCTCTTTCACTTCACATCCCATCCCATAATTATCATTTCTTTTTTTTCTGGTGAGAATAATTAAGATCTAGTCTCTTAACAAGTTTGATGCTTATAATGCAATATTGTTGCCTTAACACATGAATCATAATTTAGCTGGGCACAGAATTCTTGGGTAACGCTCTTTCCCCCTCAAAACTCTGTAGATACACACATTGTTGTTATTATCCAAACCATCTGAGAGCAAGTTGCATACATCAAACCCCTTTACCCCTAAGTATGGTGTGTATTACCTAAGAACAAGGATAGTCTCCTGTACATACATACATATTAATTTGCTGACTTTCAGTCTTTCTTCTAAGAATATGAGCCCCACAGGGGCAGGAACTACTTCTTTCTTGGTCCCCGCAATATCCCCAGGCGCTAGAATAGTACCTGTCAATTAAAGAACAGGGATAGGCAAACTTTTTCTTTAAAGGGCTAGAGATATGTATTTTAGGCTTTGCAGGCCAAGAGGCAAAATCTAGGATATTATATCAACTCTTCTATAACAGGGAGAAAACAAATTTTCACAATTTTTTAATTGATGGAGTTCAAAATATAAGAATTCTAATTGAATACAATGTTTTAGTAATACTACAGGCTGCATTAGGAGGCAGCAGCGGGCAGGCAGCAATGGTTTGGCCAGCAGAGAGAGGATCAGTGCAGCAGAGACAGTTCTTTGGGGGAGGAGAGAGCAAGGGAACGCAACAGACAGCAGTGGATGCTGGGAGCCTCGTCCACACCCGCAGCCCGAAAGGGGCTCTCAAGGGCTCCACGGTACTCAGAGAACTAAGGTGGCTTCGGAATCCCTCCAGTCACTCGGAGTCTGGTTGGGGAGGGGCGGGGGTGGCGGCCAGGAACGAGCCGTGATGAGATACAGCAACGAGAAGGAAGGTGGTAGAGGGCAAGAAGGTTAGATCAGGTCTCTGTAGCAACTGAGCAACTGTTGTAGCAGGAAGGCAGCCATAGACAATATATAAACTAATGAGCGTGGCTGTGCTCCAATCAAACTTTATTTATGGATGCTAAAATTTGAATTTTGTACAATCTTCCCATGCCCCTAAATATTACTTTTCTTTTTTCTTTTTTAAATTGCTAAAAACGTGAACATCATTCTTGGCTAGTAGGCTATACAAAAACAGGATTGGGGTTAGATTTGGCCCCTGTAATAGATGCTCAAATAGAAGGAAGAAATAAAGTGCTAAAGAAAAAAAAATTTAGCGCTTCCCTGGTGGCACAGTGGTTGAGAGTTCGCCTGCCGATGCAGGGGACACGGGTTCGTGCCCCGGTCCGGGAAGATCCCACGTGCCGCGGAGCAACTAAGCCCGTGCACCACAACTACTGAGCCTGTGCTCTAGAGCCCGTGAGCCACAACTACTGAAGCCACGTGCTGCAACTACTGAAGCCCGCGTGCCTAGAGCCCGTGCTGCGCAACAAGAGAAGCCACCGCAGAGAGAAGCCCGCGCGCCGCAATGAACATTAGCCGCCGCTCGCCACAACTAGAGAAAGCGGGCACGCAGCAACGAAGACCCAACGCAGCCAGAAATTAATTAATTAATTAATTAATTAAAAAGAAGACTTTGTGTAGGATCAGGTACAACAGAGTAAAGTAGCTTTTTTCAAAATGTAGATTCTGGTCACAGGTCCAGCACGTACTGTCTGTGGGATCTTTGGGGGAATAAGTTTGACATGTCTCAGTCTCAGTTTCTTCATGTGTTACTTGGAAATAATAATAGTAACTATTTCAGAGGGCTGTTACGAGAATTACATGATATAATACAAGTGACACACTTAGCATACAGAGTAATCACACTACACGGTTATTCTTTTTCTTTGAGATCAGGGCTTGATAACTTCTAATTTGTCTAAAATTTGTGTAGGACCACATACCATTTTGGGGCAGTCTTGACAAAGCTGTGAGTTACTATTTTATGGCATGTTTGTATATTATGAGAGAAAGTTCCCTTTTCTGGGGGAATACCAATACACTTAAAACTCTGGATCTTAACTGAACTGTTGTGATGTGGAATTGCTGAGCTCTCCTGGTTACCCCATCTCTCAGAGACAATGCATGTCAACAGAAAGAGGAGAAACGCCACCTGACTTTCTGCAAAAATCAAAATGTTCTTTGAATTAGACACAAGTCTTTTCTAAAAGCCTCCACTGAAACTATGTGAGTATTATTCTCCAGCATGCATTCAATTATATTAGATCCTAATATTAAAAAGTCATCTTTTTCTATATGGCTGTTAAAAAACTGGCAACTCCCACACTACGGTGGGCACAGAAGAAGAATTAGATTTGAGCCTAATTTCATTCCAAGTACATTACACACTTAATTACATCTTTTTCTGTTCAATTTAAAGAGCATTCGACATTTAAGAAATTCGAATTGCTATACCTGCACTTCTAAATTGAAGAAAGCAAGCGTCACCGAAGTGGCTTTTTTAAAGAACCACAAGAGTTTTGTTTTTTTTTTTTTCTGAAATAGAACATTTTTCTATATGAAGAACTGGCATTTTTACTCCATACCCTACCCATTCATCACTCTGCTCAAATTATCATTTCAATCGCTCAACTCAGTGGTTTGTTGTTATTGTTGTTTCTATTTATGGTAAATGAAAACCAGTACTGATGCTATAAAAATAACATTAAGATGCAAACTCAAACCTCATAAGAAAAACTTTCTGAGCTGAGGGCATTTCTGGCTGGGGTTTCCGTAAAATGAAAGTCCCTTAAGATTGACTCTTGAAATATCCTTTGTTTGACCTCGGATTGCTCTCTTTTGCCCACTTGGTCAACCCAGGTGAATTTAATTTTCTCTCTTCTCTGTGCCATTATCAACTCTGCAGGCAACCCTTCCATGGAAATCCAAACTGCTGTAAGAGGACCCAGTAGGGCAGAACTGTCCTTGAAATGCTACAATGGGGAAAACAGCTTGAGAATGTTATGAGGCAAGACAGACTGACGTGAAAGATATTTTCATCTCCACTCACTTGGTGCCAGCTCAGGGCAAAGTTAGGAAAACAGTGCACAGTGTACTGTAAAGTAATACTGTATGGAACAGGTGAGTTAAGAATGGAGAATGGAAAAGTGAGTCAGACACAAGTCACACCATTGTGAATTTATCCTCAAGATAAACTGTCAGTGGCAATAACTGGCAAATTTCTGTTACTGTTTAATAGTAAACTAATTTATGCTATGAACATCTGCATTCCGCACAGAGCACGGTACGATGTTCTTAGTATGAAAGTAGATGAAAAGTGGAATTTAGTTCTCAGATCCAAGCTGTCTCTTAAGTTACTGATTTCTATTGCAAGCCGAAGGAAAGAAAATTATCGTTCAGGAAACATAAACAGTCTAGGGTGCATAGTGAGGAAAGGAGAATGCTCTGCTAGCCAGGGCTTTATTTAAGAACATGATAAAAAGTTACTGAGGGAGAGTATGGTTTCTGTGCATGTGACAATTTTTCTACATTACTGTTTTCTAACAAGAATGACGTCTTTGGGGACTTCCCTGGTGGTCCAGTGGTTAGGAATTCGTGCTTCCACTGCAGGGGCAAGGGTTTGATCTCTTGGCCGGGGAACTAAGATCGCACATGCCGCACGGCGCGGCCAAAAAGAAAAAAAAAATGACATCTTTCATTGCAAGATAGATGAGGGCTTCATATTGAAGAAAGCCTATATCCCAGGTCTTTGATTGTGAATCCTATTAACAAATTGCCTTGAAACCATCTCAGGTTCCTAGTTCTTTTCCTTTCCATGAATATAAAATGGAGATGAAGAAATAATGGAAATTTTTTAAAAGTTTTTTTTTTTTTTGTATGTGTTTGCTTTAGGATTCCTGAGTGGCCATTTTTACCTCTATGAAATACTACTAACACTGAGAACTTCAAAATATACTGGTACATCCATGGGGCAATGCCATAGAAGCTAAGTCTATTTGGATGAAATAAAACTTTAAAAGAACAAGCTTCAAAAAACTTTAGAAGAGGGAATTCCCTGGAGGTCCAGTGGTTTGGACTCTGCTCTTTCACTGCCAAGGGCACGGGTTCGATCCCTGGTTGGGAAAATAAGATCCCTTAAGACCTGAGGCGTGGCCAAAAAAAAAAAAAAAAAAACTTTGAAAGAATAGATAGATGATTGATACATAGATACATCTTGAAAGAATAAAATTTAAAAATGTTTTGAATGTGCTAGTGAGAGTACAGGGCAATAGGACTCCTTACATACTGCTGGAGAAATGTATATTGGTAACAACTTTCTGGAAAGTAATTTATCAGTATGTATCAATAACTTTTAAAATGTGTTAGTCTGCTCAGCCTGCCATAACAAAATACCATAGTCTGGGTGACTTAAATAACAGAAACTTATATTTCACGGTCCAGAGACTAGAAGTCCAAGATCAAGGTACGGCAGGGCCGTTTCTGGTAAGAGCTCTCTTCCTGGCCTGCAGACAGCTGCCCTCTCCCTATGTGCACACGTGGTGGAGAGAGGAAAGATTTCTCTCACTTTCTTTTCTTATAAAGCCATAGTCCAGTGGGGTTAGACTTACTCCAGGAGCCTAAACTGCGTGTGAGGTGAGGGTGTGGATCAGGGAACGGTAACTGGAATGTAGCCCTATATGAAAACTGAAAATCAGTCCTTGTATTGTTTATAATGTTAGACTAGGAAAACAAACACACCGTTCAAAAAATATTAATAGTTGAGTATGTTGTGATACAACATAAGACAGAAAATTAATCAATCAATGAAAGGGTTAAAGTTTTTTTCCTAACCATGGAAAATACTTATTTTACAAAGTACAGGATGAAAAATTATTTAGGTACTATGATATCAACTATGAAAATAAATGTGTAGATGCATAGAGAACATCCTTACGGAATATATAACAAAATAGTAAAAGTTATTATGTCTGGGTAGCAAGATTATGCCGATTCTTTTCAAATCTTCTACAATGCTGCTGATAATATAACAATCTTCTTTCAAAGTCAACAAATATGTAAATGTAGGGTAAACAAAGACAGAAGAGCTAAATGTGTATTATCTAGGAAGCCCACCAACTGTCTTAATAAGAGTAATTAAAGAATTTTATAATGAAATCTTATGTAAGTAACTTGGGATATTATTATTATTTGGTCTATCCTTTTTTATAAGCCCAAATGGGGCATTTTCTTCCTCATTTTGCCCATGTATACATGTTGCAGATAGGAAAATAAGGGAGAGCTGCTTCTCTATCTGATGTATTCCCTCATATTGGACTATTTAAATTTACAGTATGTAAATCTCATTTATGTTCCTCTCAGATGGGGCTGCTAGAGCGGAACACAGAAACATTTATTTTTTTGTTTGGCATCTAACACTTTATGCTTTGCCTTATTTCCAACATTGGGATGCTGAAATTTTCTAAACACAGTTGAATTTCAAGCTTCAGGGGAAATAAAAACGCGTCTGACCTTATGCTACTGAAGAAAGCTCTCTCCTGTTCCCTATCCTTCAGTTGGAGGTGGTCCCTTCCGAAATTCAACTTTCATTAGTATTACAAAAACTTCAGCCGGACACTAAAAATACAACTCGTGCTCTTGTGGATCGGTTGCCTTTGCTCCTTACCTTCTCGAGTCTTTCTAGAGGAGCACATTCAAAAACAATTTATAAGTATTTGCATCTCTAAGTGATAAATGCACATACCTCAAAACCATTTTATGTTTTGCCCTTATAAGATTTAAGAATAAGTCTTGCTACTTTGTTACTGAGTTGTAAGTCGTCTGGTAACCAAGTAGGTACATGGGCTCACTCTTAAAGAAATACACATATTAGGAAGAGCACAGGGGAGAGAGCCCCAAACGCAGGTGTTTGTAATGATAATTTATTTTTCTGAATACTTAATCCCTATAGAGTCCCCATTTTGTCTGCTGGCTGAGAAGGCAATCTAATACCTGCTAAATAAAGTCAAAGACTTCAGTCGTTTATCCCTTCATTTAGGTTTAACACCGTCAGTCCCTTCAGGACGTGGCATCTTACCACCAGCACAGATTCAGGGCTCAGGGTATAATGATGTGGCAGGCTAGCGGGGCTCCTACAGCAGGGGAAGAGTTCGGGTCTGCTCTCACCCTCTCTCTTCCACTGGCCTCTACAGAGAGGTAACTTGTCAATTCAGGTCATCGATTTGGGCTGTACCCCTGCTATCACCTCATCACGTAGTCTGGCCCATCACTTACGGACTTCAAGTTCATGAAGTTCATCCCATGTTATCTTCATCCCAAACAGCTCCACGACCTTTCTTCCCTTTACCATTTTGATGACCGTCAATGAGAATGGAAAATTTTAGTCTACGCCCCCTGGGCTATGTCAGAGTCAAGTAAGACTTAGGCAGCCACCCTGGACCTTCTCTATCCAGAGATGCCACGACACTAATCCTCCTTGACTGCCACTGAACTTTGCTGGGTGGAGATTCTTCTTTCATGGACTTGCCACATCCTTGGGCTTTCTTGGGAAACAGGACACGTAGGTCCTTTCTACTCCCGGATGTTCAAGCCCAGAACTGTACCATTTGTAACCTCCTCTGGGACCAGTTACGAGGAGGCATAAAGAACCTTAGAGTTCCCTCCAACCAGACCCTCCTCCTCCCCCAACCCAAAGACACTCCTTCCACACTTTGGGCAAACTTGGTCGAGTTGAAGATGGGGACAAGCATACCTTGGCTCTTTACCTATTCTCTCCCTCTCCCATTTATTATTCTTAAATTTTAAATCTCCATATGTTTGAAACTCAAAACACTATCATCTTTCCAAAGCCCAGCTCTGAAGTTGAAAAGTCTAGAGTTCCAAGAATATTTTCCCATGTGTGTTTCAAGGGCTTATCTTCGAGGTCAAATGCCACGCATTTTATGGTTCCATCTCTACCCCCAGCATAATAAGTAGTTCAAATTTCACAGTGCAACTTACAGGGGATGAGAACCACCTCAGTAAATAACTCAAACTTACCTAACTACCTATCCAAGGCCCCCACCCATTTATTCAACATTTATTTATTGAGCACCTATTGTGTGCCACGCACTGTCCTCAATACTGATGTGTATATTGCAAAAGGTAGAAATACAATTGGTTTTCATAACATAACTTTGTAATGTTTATAAATTTCCTGAAACATTTTGAAAAGATAGTGGTGACCGAGCCACAAGCTGTACTAGATTTACCATGAGTTGAAAACCAGGCAGTTGTGCTCTGGGCACCTAGGCAAGGTGGGCGTATCATCTCCTGAATAAAAACCATGAGCTAGTCGCAAAAGCAGAATCCCATTAGATTTCCAAGTTGGCATTAAGGTAAACCAGAACGGTATTGCAAAATTCAAGTCAGGCACAGCAAGAAATTCATGAGCTAAAAATTCAAGTAAGTCACAAACTAAAGGGAAACCAATGCAGAAGGAAGTTCCAAGTAGGGAAAAGGAAGGTGAGACTGGCATAATTCTCTGAGCCTCCTTGAAGCGTTCATCAAAACTTTTTTTTTTAAATTGTGTTGGTGACCTCAAGCCTGAACGTGCTATGGTGTAACCTCTTTTGGCTTTTGCACTTTCAAAACAGTTATAAGCAACACTATTTCAGGAACAAAACAAGTAATACTTATGCACAGAGTAACAATTGAATTCTGAAACAAATTTCTCTTTGGCTATTTCGTCTATTTGCATGACCTCAATAATGACAATTCACAAATCTGTTACCCTGAAGACCCAGCGCAAATGAATGCCCTGACACATCTTGTGAATCAAGCTGTCTTTGATTGTTATGTCTTATCCACCGGTCTTCCTCCAGCTCACATTTCCCATTCAGCCTTGGGCTGACATTAAATTGAGTTATAAATAACAGATGATCATTATATACTTTGCCTTTTTATTTTTCTGTGCTACAGAGAAGCTATAGCTTTGGGTCATATTAATCAATGTATTCTTTTTTTTTTTTGCCATTTTAAGACCACATAAGAGATGTATGTGTGTCTTAGCCTGTTCAGGCTGATATAACAAAAATACCATGGACTGGATGGGTTACACAACATTTATTTCTCACAGTTTTGGAGACTAGGAAGCCTAGGATCAAGGTGCTGGCAGATTTGGTGTCTGGAGAGAGCCTGCTTCCTGGCTCATAGATGGGCATTTTCTCTCTGTGTCCTCACATGAGTGACATGTCTTCACATGGGTGATGGGGTGAGACAGCTCTCTGGGATCTCTTTTATAAGGGCACTAATCCCATTCATGAGGGCTCCACCCTCATGACCTAATCACCTCCCAAAGGTACCATGTCCTAACATCATCACATTGGGGGTTAGGATTTCAATATGTGGATTGGGGTGGTGGGACACAACCATTCAGCCCATAATACAGCTGCAGAAACTTACGTGCACTCATGAGTGCTGCTAGTCTGTTAAGAAAAGGCTTGTGTCTGATAGTTCTCAACTGTCCACTCCCTGCTTTCCTCTGTGAGATAGAAGCTCATCACTTTCATTAAAGGTTATAAACAAGAGGTTGAAACTATACCAAGAAAAAGAGTGACAGAGAAATACCACTGTTCTTTCACTTTTCAAGGAAGACTAGTTTTGTTCTGAAGCAACAATCTTTAGGCTTTTTCGTCTCTGAGTTACTTTATACTTTTAGGACTTGTTGAGTATCCTAAAGAACTTTTATCTGTGAGTTATAAATATCAAGACTTAATGTTTTGGAAATTGAAAAACTGAAAAGTTATTTGAATGGTTTGAAGATAGGAATAATGAACACACTGCATATTTACGTTAATGTCATCCTAGTATTAATATTGGTATTATTTTGACATCATACGCTAAGAAACTACTGTCCTAAAACGTCAGTTTGTTCCAGAATATGAAAGAGCATAATTAAGCGCAAAACTCTGAAACTGAATTTATCTGCTTTGATTTATTATACCTGAGTCTCAATAAAAGCTATGAGATGTTAAAAATTATAACAAAATTTTCTCAATTCTGATAGGCTGTCTTCCTTGGTTCACCAATTATTGCCTTCACCTGTGATATCAAAGTTTATTGTTTACCTGATGTGTAATCTGCCTACAAAGCAGAGAGTCTGTGTCTTAAATAATTTTCTTCATTTTATATTGACTGTATTATGAACTCGATTATTCAAGAAAAAGAAAAGCAAAGATCCTCGCTTATGAAAGAGCTAAGTTCTGTACAATAATGCTATTTCTATGCTTTTAAAAAATTAATTTTTTAATAAACCATGGAAATTTATTTCTCACAGTTCTGGGGACCTGGATCTGAAGCCCATGTTCAGACTGCTGGCAGATTCTGTGTTTGGTGAGGGACCACTTCCTGGTTCATAGACGGCCAGTTATTTTCTATGCTTATTTTTATTTCTGTTTTTTTCAGCCACACCATGTGGCATGTGGGATTTTAGTTCCCCAACCAGGGATTAAACCCATGCCCCCTGCAGTGGAAGTGCCAAGTCCTAACCACTGGACTTCCCGGGAAGTCCCATCTATGCTTATTTTTAAGTGTTATACTGTCACTTTAATTAAATAGTTTCTCAGGCACCCATTATCCTATCTTAATCAAGTCCCCCAATTTCCTTTGACATTTTTTATATAGAATTTTTTTTTTAAATTTCAGACTATCTTTTATAATAAAACCATCTTTGAGATTTCCTGGAGGACCTCTGGAAAAGCACAAATGTTTGTGCTTTTACTTTATGAAAAGAGAGATGCTAGAAATAATTTGGCTAAGTTTGTTTGATGTGTTACAATAGTAAGAGTTGCATAGGAATATTTTTCAAAGTAGAAAGTGCACACAGCCTAGCCTAGGTTAAATATGTCTAGGTAAACCGTTAACAGTATAAATATTTCAGAAATCAAATATGGTAGAAAAGCCTGGAGATTCGTTAATGCCTTTGCTGATGATAACGTTTTACACTCAGAGTGAACACAGACAATCAAAATTCTTTTTTTAAAAATAAATTTATTTATTTATTTTTGGCTGCGTTGGGTCTTCGTTGCTGTGCACGGGCTTTCTCTAGTTGCAGCGAGTGGGGGCTACTCTTTATTGTGGTGCGCGGGCTTCTCATTGCAGTGGCTTCTCTTGTTGCCGAGCACAGGCTCTAGGTGCACGGGCTTCAGTAGTTGTGGCACATGGGCTCAGTAGTTGTAGCTTGCAGGCTGTAGAGTGCAGGCTCAGTAGTTGTGGCACACGGGCTTAGTTGCTCCATGGCATGTGGGATCTTCCTGGACCAGGGCTCAAACCTGTGTCCCCTGCATTGGCGGGGAATTCTTAACCACTGCGCCACCAGGGAAGTCCCAAAATTCTTAAGAAATAGTAATTCAATGTTCCCTGATAAATTCAGTATCTTCCATTATGATATCACTGGTTAGAGTAATAAATTAGTGGGACAATGGCTTGGACCAAGGTGAGGTGGAGGTGATGACAAAAGTCCGTTTCTAGATAAATGTTGAAGGTGGAGCCTACAGATTTATTCATGAATTGGGTCTGCATTCATGAGAAAAAGAGAGGCTGTATGGTCTACGTCAACTAAACATGGAACTCAGGCGGTCTCTGCATTTACTGAATCACTAACTCAGGATTAAAAATCATTTTTCTCTTCTCTAGATTAAATCCCAGTTTCATTTAACCTCTATAGTCTGTATACTCAAATCCCAATTTGCAATTTTAATAAAGTTTTCGACAGACCCAACGTGTTCAATATAACATTCAGATGGTGGCATCTAAAACTCGTCCTGGTGCTGGAAGGAGAACCAATTAAAATTGCAAGTACAGTGAAGAGATTTCACAGCAGTCCCTCCAACATTTTTGATTTTTCCAAATGCAAGATGTACCTGAAGAGAAAATCTCATTATGTTGGGAATGTTTATGCCTTTGCCAGCACAAGTAATTTTTTTAGCCAAGCATGTACTAGCCCAGGACAGATGATCTCTATTCCAAAGAAGAGATTGCAACACTTTTTCCTTGTTCACCAGATGTGCTCCAGCCTTTAGGTCATAAAAGATCTAAACAATCTTTCTCCAACACTAATGTTGACTGATTAGTTGCTACTTTGGTCAGAGGATTGCTTTCTCAAAGTCAGAGTGAATGGTTTTGGAAAACGGACATAGATTAAGTAGAAAAAACAGTTATGTGATTCAGTCCCATGCAGGAGCCTTTGCTTATTTCCCACAACAGTAAGTTATTGCATCTGTTCACTTACTGTTACACAGGCAGAGCTTGTTTTATTGTGCTTTGCTTTATTGCGCTTCACAGATAATGTATTTTTTTACAAATTGAAGGTTTGTGGCAACCCTTCATCAATCAAATCTGTTGGTGCCATTTACCCAACAGCAATATTTTTTAATTGTTATCCACATTATTTTTTTTAGACATAATTTTATTGCATACTTCACAGACTATAGTATAGTGTAAACATAACTTTTATATGTACTTGGAAACCAAAAAATTCATGTGACTCGTTTTATTCCAATATTCGCTTTATCAATGGATCTCCAGGACTTTCCCACTTGCGAAAGTGTGTTAAATCAAGCTGTATTGATTACCTATAGGTGCGTTTCAGTAGCGTAAGTAGCAAAGAAACACTGTAACAAACTGATTTGTTTATATATATACGTACATATATATGAATCAAATCTGAACATGACTTGATTTTTAATTTAAATATTGTAGCTCTCAGGTTGCTTTTCTGTTGGATTAAATGTCAAGTACATCCTTAATTTACTAAATCAGAGTTCAAGTCTGTAATTGAAGTAATCTCTTTGATAATGTGTCCTTAAGGCAGGGGAATACTTTGACTTAATTAAAAAGAGAATGTCAGTTGATGAGCATGTCTTTTCAGAGAACGTCTCCTGGCAGATATATTGAATCAAAGAAATAATAGTTCAGTGAAACCTTACAGTTAAAGAAAATATTTGTAAATCTTAAAATGAATATACCATTTGTGTCATTAGGCAATGTGAGTTTGTCACTTTTGCCCTGATGGGAGAAAATAGGTTTTCTGATAGCAACACAGTCCCTGATCTTATCATGAACTATGATCCTAGGGAATTTTCCTAACTGATACTTGCTTCAGTTCATTTTTATCGTAGTGAAACTGAGTCCCCCTAAAACCGAGTTCCCCTGCCAAGTTTATGATTAACTTCTCTATCCAAAACTGTATTCCTTTTCTTGTCCCACCCCTGGTCCCCCTAGGATTGAGGAATATCAGAGAAAAGGGGGGATTAAAACTGACCAGGGCCCTGCAGGGCCCTCCTGGGTACAAAAGGGCCTCCATGTCCCCTGTTTCTTCTTTGGAGAAAGAGGCTTAATCTTCTAGGCCTTCCCTGAGTTCCACAGAGCAGACCCAAGCAGTTACTAATTAGGGAAGTGAGGGAATGCAGACACAAAGTAAAAGCAGCCAAGCGAGAAAAGGAGTGATGGTTTAAACAACGGTTCAGTGATAAAGCAGAGCCCTGCTTACCCCTCAAGGGCCGCACATAACAATCTGGCACTTAGCTTTGAGTTGTTCTGCAGAAATTCGTCCCCTATCCAGGTGGAGGGTGGTGACTGCATGCTGACCACAAGCACGTGGACGCCAGCCTGGCTGGAACCAGAAGGTGATGATTAAGATTCCAGAAGCATCACCCTGTTACCTCACCACCCACCGGTCAGAAGAAAGTCATGCACCCTGCAACCCTAACTGAAAACATGGCCTCTAAAACCCCTCCTGTGAAAGCCAGCAGGGAGTTGGGGTCTTTTGAGCATGAGCGGCCTGTTCTCCTTTCTGGGCGCCCTGCCGTAAACGCTGGACTTTCATTCACCACTGCCCAGGGTCAGTAGACTGGCTTTGCTGTGCCATGGGCAAGCAGACCCCAGTTCATCTTGGTAACGATAGAGGGGTAATTTTTTTTTTTTCGGCCGTGTGGTGCAGCATGTGGGATCTTAGTTCCCCGACCAGGGATCGAACCCGGGCCCCCTGCAGTAGAAGTGTGGAGTCTTAACCACTGCACCACCAGGGAAGTCCTGAGGGGTAATTTGTTAATTACCCCTCAGGTTTTAAAACTTAAGGTTTTAAAATTTTTTTGTTTCTCTTTATTTTAATAATACTCTAGGAGAAAGTCCTGGTCTCTCTGTTCTTCTCATGACCTGCCAACACCCAGCTTTATGACTTTACGCAAATTATTTAACCTCAGATTCTCTCATGTATAAAATGTGAAGTTTTATCTGCAACGTTTGATCCAGATCTAATATTCTGTGATTACTTGCTTTATTTAAAGATCATCTTTTGTTTACCAAACATTTGAAGATTTTATTTATAGTAAACGGATCTTTTATTCCTATGCATTGAGTTCTAAAACCTCCAAAGTTGGAATCATACTGTCAGGAAAACACTGAGACAACAATATTAAAGACTTTGAAATGGATGAAGAGTATTGGGTGACCCGTCTAGCACAACCTTCTGGGTTATCTCTACCTTTCATTGTCCTTGAGCTATTTTTTTAAATTTAATTTCTTATGGAGTATAGTTGATTTACAATGTTGTGTTACTTTCAGGTGTACAGCAAAGTGAATCAGTTATACACATACATATATCCATTCTTTTTCAGACTCTTTTCCCATATAGGTTATTTCCTTATTTTGTAACTCCACAAGATGTAAAATACTGATAGTAATTCAAATGAGTCTTGTCCATATGCAAATTGTGTCTACTGAAATGTAATTGATCATTGTCTTTGGATATTAACCTGTTTTACATTTATTTGTAAGTTCATTTCAGTATTCCTAATTGACTACATGTGTGTAGTTCTTTGAACTGTTCTTTGAATCAGTTATAACACCTTATTGGTTCCCTCGTTTATTAATAAGTTATCATTAAATAAAATGCGTTAAATAAAATAAATGGACATGTGTGCATTTTATATTTGTATTAGGGTTACGATTTTAACCTTTAAAAAATTACCCTTCTAATTAGCTAAATAGGTTTCTGGGGGGATTAAATGAGATGACGCGTGTGAAGTACTTGGCATATAGCACCTGAGACACAATGATGATGATTTTTCATGTTTAGTCTAATGATCAAGTGAGCTTTGATTCTAGTGAACAGGTGTCTTCAGAGTTAACTGGTAAGAATTCAAAATAACATAAAGGATTTAGCTGAGGTGGTTTGAAGCTAATAAGACTACAGAGTTCTTGAGAGACAAACCTATGTATCATTAAACTACATATGTTTTGGTTATGAATCTTCAAAATCAATATCTCACTTAAAATCGTGTTTTGATTTCATATTAAATACCTTCAAAATCTGCCAAGGGGCTAGCAGAGATTTAGTTATCACCAGAAGTGCCTAAGGCTGCAGACGCTCAAGAAAAAACCCTGGAAAAATATGTAGTGGAGTCTGAAGGGAACCCTCTCCTCACTGCTCATAATTCTGCCACTCAAAGAAGTCACCCACTTGCCAAAGAGGCATTAATAATGTGGGGGAAATAAAAGAAGGAATGGCAAATAAATGAATCAAAATAAGGGAGTTAAACTTCCGGGGCTTCCCTGGTGGCCTGCCAATGCAGGGGACATGGGTTCGAGCCCTGGTCCGGGAAGATCCCACATGCTGTGGAGCAGCTAAGCCCGTGTGCCACGACTACTGAAGCCCACGCACCTTAGAGCCCGTGCTCCACAACAAGAGAAGCCGCCGCAATGAGAAGCCTGCGCACCACAACGAAGAGTAGCCCCTGCTCGCCGCAACTAGAGAAAGCCCGCGCGCAGCAGCGAAGACCCAACGCAGCCAAAAATAAATAAATAAAATAAATAAATAAACAAAATAAACTTCCAACTGTCCTATCTTTTTCCTCCTAGCCCACCTTACCACCAAAATAGACAGACCTTGCAATGCAGAGTGAAGGATATTTATTTAGGTATGTATTTCTATGCTACCCCATTGAATGAAGACACTTAGAGTGAAGGATGTTTTATTTCGGTATTTCTACGTTACTCCATTGAACAAAGAAACCTGAACTAAAATGCTTACAGATGTAGTTGGATAAACTGCTCTAAAAGGAAGGACTCCTGCTCAGGAGCTTATTACACCCTGGAACAAGCTGACTGCAACCTTATTACACCCTGGAACGGGTTGACTGCAACCTTATTACACCCTGGAACGGGTTGACTGCAAGCTTATTACACCCTGGAACGGGTTGACTGCAAGCTTATTACACCCTGGAACGGGTTGACTGCAAGCTTATTACACCCTGGAACGGGTTGACTGCAAGCTTATTACACCCTGGAACAGGTTTTCTAGGAACAAGACTGCCTTTCATCAAGATACATGAAATAGGTTGTTGGAGAAGACTGAGTGAGAAGGGTGGAAGGGGCAGGAGAAACATCCTCAAAGAACTTCTCTCCCTCGACGTCATGAGCAAAATAAAACAAACGAAACAAACAAATAAGTTCAACCAACATTGATGAAATGCTGTGTGCCAGGTGCTATTTTAGAAAATCTCTGCCCTTGTGACGCTTATCTTGGGAGGGAGAAGAGCAGAAGAACAATCTGTAAATAAAATGAAGAAGGAAACGACGCCGTATATTAGACAGTGACAGGTGCTATGGAGGGAAACGAAAACAAGCAGAGTTGAGGGCTGTAGCTTCAATGAGCTTGGTCAGAGAAGGTCACTTTCAGGGGATATTTGAGCAAAGATTTAAAGAAAGAGAAGAAGCAAGCCCTGAGGATACAGGAAGGGGTGGAAGGAGGGAAGAATGTTCCAGGTAGGAGACCCTGAGGCAGGTAAACACCTGGTGAGCTTGAGGACTAACAGGGAGGCCAGCGGGTCTCAGCAGAAAGAGGGAGGAGGAGAGAACTGGACCAGGTTAGGGAGGTACCGGGAGTGAGGATGCTGGCAGAGCCTTACGGGCCCAGAGAGCCAGTGAGAGATTTCAGCTTTCACTCTCAAAGAGGTGGGCGGGGGCACTGGAGAATTTTAAGTGGAGTGATATGACCTGACTTAGATTTTAAAAGGACCACCAGGAAAAAAAAGAAAATTCAAGAGTCAACACGAAATAGAAGCGTCTACAAAGAGAGGGAAGCACTGAGTCCAAACTGGCTCCTGTGCTTTCCCCACCCAACCGCCTACAGCCAAGAAGCCATATTGAAAGATCTCCTTCCCCCCACCCAACCCCCTACAGCCAAAAAGCCATATTGAAAGAACTCCTTCCCCCCACCCAACCCCCTACAGCCAAAAAGCCATATTGAAAGATCTCCTTCCCCCCACCCAACCCCCTACAGCCAAGAAGCCATATTGAAAGACCTCCTTCCCCCCACCCAACCCCCTACAGCCAAGAAGCCATATTGAAAGACCTCCTTCCCCCCACCCAACCCCCTACAGCCAAAAAGCCATATTGAAAGATCTCCTTCCCCCCACCCAACCGCCTACAGCCAAGAAGCCATATTGAAAGATCTCCTTCCCCCCACCCAACCGCCTACAGCCAAGAAGCCATATTGAAAGATCTCCTTCCCCCCACCCAACCGCCTACAGCCAAGAAGCCATATTGAAAGATCTCCTTCCCCCCACCCAACCGCCTACAGCCAAGAAGCCATATTGAAAGACCTCCTTCCCCCCACCCAACCCCCTACAGCCAAAAAGCCATATTGAAAGATCTCCTTCCCCCCACCCAACCCCCTACAGCCAAAAAGCCATATTGAAAGATCTCCTTCCCCCCACCCAACCCCCTACAGCCAAGAAGCCATATTGAAAGACCTCCTTCCCCCCACCCAACCCCCTACAGCCAAGAAGCCATATTGAAAGACCTCCTTCCCCCCACCCAACCCCCTACAGCCAAAAAGCCATATTGAAAGACCTCCTTCCCCCCACCCAACCGCCTACAGCCAAGAAGCCATATTGAAAGATCTCCTTCCCCCCACCCAACCGCCTACAGCCAAGAAGCCATATTGAAAGATCTCCTTCCCCCCACCCAACCGCCTACAGCCAAGAAGCCATATTGAAAGATCTCCTTCCCCCCACCCAACCCCCTACAGCCAAGAAGCCATATTGAAAGATCTCCTTCCCCCCACCCAACCGCCTACAGCCAAGAAGCCATATTGAAAGATCTCCTTCCCCCCACCCAACCGCCTACAGCCAAGAAGCCATATTGAAAGATCTCCTTCCCCCCACCCAACCGCCTACAGCCAAGAAGCCATATTGAAAGACCTCCTTCCCCCCACCCAACCCCCTACAGCCAAGAAGCCATATTGAAAGATCTCCTTCCCCCCACCCAACCCCCTACAGCCAAGAAGCCATATTGAAAGAGCTACTTCCCCCCAAACCTGGAGACAGTCAAGTCGAGCTGGTTCACTTCACTTTTTTCTCTGAGGATTAGTAAAACAGTTTATTTTGGGTTCTGGACACAATTCCAATGCACGGAGGGGGGCGTTTCCCCTACACCACCAATCAACGCTCAGGATACTAGCTGGGTGTACTACAGTTCAACCCAATTCTGACACTACAGGCATACCTGCTTTCATTATACTTTGATTTATTGCCCTTTTTAAAAAATACATATATAAATTGAAGGTTGTTGGCAGTCTTCCATCCAGCAAGTCCATCAGCACCAGTCTTCCGACAGCGTTTGCTCACTTAGTGTCTTTGTCACATTTTGGTCATTCTCACAATGTTTCAGACTTTTCATTATTATTATATTTGTTATGGCGATCTGTGATGAGTGATCTTTGATGTTAATGTTGTAAAAATATTATGACTCAGATGATGGATCGCAATATTTAACAATAAAGTATGTTTTATAAGGTATGTGCTTCTTGTAAGACATCATGCTATTGCACACTTAGTAAACTACGGTAGCATAGTGTAAACATAATCTTTATATGCACTGGGAAACCAAAAAATTCGTGTGACTCACTTTCTTGCCATGATCGATTTATTGCGGTGGTCTGGAACCGAACCTGCAGTATCTCTGTGGTCTGCCTGTATCTACCTGGAGATAGCCTGAGATTCCATGAGATTCTACAGATAAAGGACTCAGTCCCACAAGACTGTCCTCCACTTCAGGTGCCAATTGCAAGCCCAGCTTGGTACTTGTGCTTCTGACCCACTGGCTACAGATTTGAGGCTCCCAAGACCCCCTCCTTGGGTTCAATTAATTTGCTAGAGCGGCTGACAGAACTCAGAAAAGCCGTTGACTCACTAGATTACTGGTTTATTACAAAGGATATTAAAGGATTTGAGTCAACAGCCAGATGAAGAGAGAGATACACAGGGCAAGGTCCTGAGCAAAGGAGCGTCTATCCTCCTGGAGCTTGGGGACTGGTGGCACGTGAAAGCATTGTGGTTCCCCCCAGCTGGAAGTTCTCTGAACCGCCCCCCCCCCTCCTTTTCTGGGTTTTTAATGGAGGCTCCATTACACAGGCATGATTGATTAGGTCACTGGCCATTGGTGATGGATTCCTGCAGCTCCTCTCCCCTCCCCGGAAATCAGGGAGTGGGCTGGTTCGTCTCCTTGGCAACCAGCCCCCATCCTTAGGTGCTTTCCAAAAGTTACCTTCTTAACGTAAACCCAGTTGTGGCGGGAAGAGGCTTGCTATGAAAAACAAGACACCAATTCCACTTTTATGACTCTGAAGTTTTGCAGGAACTGAGGACAAGACACCAAACATTATAACAAAAACGCTCCCATTTCTCTTATCACTTAGGATGCTAAGTCCACGGATTTGGGGAGTTGTGAGCCAGGGATTGTGGACACAGAACAAATATATATGAGAAATATATTTTGGTCATCTGAGTGATCAAAAATATATATTTTCCATAAATCACAATATTGCACTGCTGCTGGGGGCGAGGAGTGACATCAGAGAAATGAACAAGGAGCCTCACTGGCTCATGGATACAAAGGTTCTAGGGCTATACTGTGAAGTGAGGGAAATGGTTCAAGTGTTGAATAAACAGCTGTAATGCACGGTGGGAAAAAGTCAAGAGGTTACCTCATTATATCAGGTGAGACAGAGGTACCCAGGCCTTCAAAACCAACTGCCTCCTAACTATGCACATACCCTGTAAGGGGAGAGGAATATAGCTTGCAAGAGGCACGGAGCCACCTTAGAGGAAACGTAGCTCAAGAACAGACTTAAGGAAACCCATCACAAGCTTCAGTACAATGTAATTAGAGAACTAAGTAAAAAAATTTAGAAGTAACAATTAATAGAATAGACACTACTGAAAATTGAATTACTGACATAGAGGAGCTTCAAATAATCAGAGTGAATGCATATGAGAAATACAGAGAATAAAGCAATAAACAAAGCTAGAGATCCAGTTACTGGGGGCGTCGGGGGATAAGGATAAACTGGGAGATTGGGGTTGACATATGCACAGTACTATATATAAACTAGATAACTAATAAGGACCTACTGTACAGCACCGGGAACTCTACTCAGTACTCTGTAATGGCCTATATAGGAAAAGAATCTAAACAAGATTGGATATATGTATATGTACAACTGATTCACTTTGCCGTACACCTGAATCTAACACGACATTGTCAATCAACTATACTCCTTTAAAAAAAAAAATAAAGCTAAGAGATCCAGAACATAGACCAAGGTCATTCAATAAGAATAATTTCTCCCCATGAAATACAGATGGACCCCATCATATGGCACAGAAGATGTATTTTAAATTATAATTCAAGAAGCATATCCCATAAATGAAGAAAAAATTGCATCTCCAAATTTTAAAACACATTTTTTTTTTCCTACTTAAGTCTGATAGAGAATGCTCAAATGCAATGTGATGATTGAATCTCAGGATAGACGAATTCTTCAGGCATCCAGGCAGAAGAAGCAAATCATTTTTAAGAGGAGAGAAGTAAAGCAGGTGTTAGACTTCTCTGCAGCAGCATTTGGGATCCAGAGATAACGAAGCAAAATCCACAAACGTGGTAGCGTGGACAATAATACCTGGGAGCCTGTTAGAAGTGCAGAATCTCAGGCCCAATGTCAGGCCCGCAGAAGCTGCATTTGTAACAAGTTCCCAGGTAATTTCGATTGCAGATGAAAGTCTGAGAATTAGTCATCTACAAAGATCTCACAGAGAGAAGGTGCTGTCAGGAATATCCTATTGCAGTTAGTATGTCACTCTATTATAAGGTCGTATTTTCAAATGTGAAATTACTTAGAGAAGTAGCACCCAGGAGCCTTTCTGAAGGCTTGATAACAAAGTTCAGATGTGTCTCAAAGAATTCAGGAACAAAGAAGCAAGAAGTGAAAGCCCGGTGTTAACTTTGAATCCATTTGAACAAAGAGCGAAACAACCACGAGAATTATGGTAAAGAACTGAGTTTCAATGCAGTAACCTGGATAATGTAAAAACAATATAGCTCACAACAGGGAAAATGGGAGGAAGAATACCCTATCTTGCATATCTTTCACAGCAGACAGGCTATAAAGACTTTCTAAATTTGAAGCATGTAATGTTTTTAAAAAGCATAACGACTCATATCTTAATGTTTTTAATGTTTACATCTGTGCTTTTTTTTTTTCTTTTAAATTAACCTAAGAGACATATTTTAGGAAATGAGGTTCCTTGTGGTAAAGAGACATGTGAAGTTCAACATTTCCCTCAATTTCACTTCCTTTTTTCTTACACTAAATTCAAGAAAATCTAATATTTTAAATTACAATAACATTTATAGTTATCATCTTTACAAAAGTAATTTTATCTTTCTATCTACTCATCCATCATCAATATTTTCTCTTATCCTTATGCAGAAAAAAGTTGCATATGTGTTAGCAGTGTCTAGAATGTTGGTGAAGGTTGACAACACAAGTTTTAAAATGCTCATATATTTACATTTCTTTGTTGTCTAAATTACTTCAAAATAGCAAGAATAATTTAGAAAAAGTAATATAGCAAAACAAATATGAGAGGATATAAATAGTAATTAATTGTAGGTGGTGGAAATGATGTTGATTATTTTTTTCTTTGGATTTTTATGTATTTTTTCCTTCAGAGAAAATTTTTAGCTAACCTTTACATTAGAGCATCAAAGACATTTTTGAGCTAAAGAAGATATTTGCTGATCCCTCGTACTTGGGCTTTAGTTCCTTTGCCTTAAGTGGAGTAAAGGTAGATGCCAATGACCAAAGTACATCTAAAGTAGAGTGCTTTAGAAAGAACCCTCTCTCACTATATGAGCTGGGACCCCCATAAGGGTACATTCTCAGGGTAAAGATAAACTACAACTGATCTCCCCGGGGCCCCAACTTTAGGGCTGCCCTGGCATAAAGGCTGCACTGACATGTTGTGGGGACAAAACTACTATTCTTGCCACAGACCAGCCTCACGCAGATCTGCACCCTGGAGAGGCAGAGCTGGGATGGGCCAGGGAATCCCAAGTCCTGAAGTCAGTTTGAGGTGGTCCTCCGTTGGTAAAATACACTCAGGTATTTTGGCAGATGTGAATGGTAAATCTCTTTAGAAGGAGGCCACCATCATTAGAGGCACCGGAGAATCCCCACCAAGTTTTTCAAAGACAATGACCAGTATTCCGTCAATGATAACCAAGACACAAGGTAACAGGGAAACATGAATGATGACCAGCAGAAACAGCCCCACGAACAGCCAGATACAGATTATAAGACAAACATCCTCAGTGTTTAGAGGAATAAATGACAAGCTTGGAAAATACCTGCAGTCGGCAGGAAACTAAAAGCATGACCTTGCAGTTTTGAAAAAGAACCGAGTGGCATGTCTCAAAAGAAAACACATATATAAGAGCTAGAAATAAAAGCTCAATAGGGAATTCCCTGGTGGTCCAGTGGTTAAGGCTCTGCATTTCATTGCCGAGGGCCTGGGTTCAATCCCTGGTCAGGGAACTAAGATCCCACAAGCTGCAAGGCACAGCCAATAAAAATTAAAAATAAACTAAAAGCTCAATAAATCTGTGAAGAAGCAGACAACACGAAGTAGAAGAATTAGTTAATGGGAAGATTGAAGTATTTATCCAGAATTTTAATACAGAGTAAAAAAAAATGTGGAAAATTACAGAAAAGAGCTTAAGAGAGGCAGAGAATTCTAACATATGTTTGATTAGTTATAGAAGGAGAGGGAAGACACAGAGGCCATATTTGAAGAGATAATGGCTGAGAATTATCCAGAACTAATGAGGTCGCTAATCCATAGACTTAAGTGGCTCAGTACATCCCAAGAAGGGAAAATAAGAAGCTAAATATACTCATATGCATTTGAGTGTGTAAACCAAGGCAGCTGGGGTAGTCAGATTGATATAAAAAAAATGTAGATGTTAAGATAAAAAGCCTTACTAGGGATAAAGTGGACCGCCTCATAAGGATAAAACATTTAATAAAGGGAAGGTAACCATTTTACATTTTGTGTACACCTAATAACACAGCCTAAAAATATATAAGGAAGAATGAAGAACCACAGAAGCAAGAAAAAGATCCATAGATCATATTGTGGGACAAAAAACCCCCCCACTTTTAGTAATTGATGCAACAAAAAAATTAAAATGTCAGGACAGATAGAAGATTTAAACGTGATTAACAAAACTTGAACTAACGGACATTTGAAGAACAGTGCTCGAAACGACCATGGGATGCACATCCTTTTCAAGAGTATAGCACTCCTTCAGAGTGTTGATATTTGCGTTTCAGCAGGCAATTAACTGGGTTTTTCTCAAACTACAGACTCTCAGCCCTGTGTTAGGTGGTGCCTTGGCCCTCAGTCCATACTGACTCAAGTTTGTTCTGCTCATGCGTGATCCCAGGCTGAGCCCTGGACGTGGCAGGTGTTCACACAGACTGTGGGGTGCTGCATCTCTCATCCGCTCCTTTCTGGGATTCCTTCCCCACTCTCTGAAAGCTCTGACTGCCCTGAGTCCCTTCCCTGGTTCACCTGACCAGAGAGAGGAGGAAACTTCTCCTGTACTTCCAATGGGACTGCCCATGCCCTCAGGGTAAAGTGACAAAAAAAAAAAAAAAAAAAAAACCGCAAACAAACAAACAAAAAAATGGGAGCCTTCCACCAAGCCATACACTCCCTCCAAGTATTGCCTCTCTTCCAAAATCTGCTTGCTTTGGCTTGTTGACATTTTTTTGTATTTTGCTCAGAGTTTATCTAAAGGAAGTCTGGGTGGGCTGTTAACTCCACCATGTTCAAAGCAGAAATTCCCTGGAGGGGAACTTTGGTGTGCTAGTTTTACATAAGTTTATGTAGGCTGGGTTCCTCAAGTATCATTCGACATCCTTAGACCTTATCCTATCACGGACTCTGGACACACTCACTAATTGAATCCAGTAGAACCCCTGCCAGTTTGGGCTGCTGTTCTCAGTGAGTACCTGTTCATGATTGGCGGTCCTCCTGTTACCAAGGTCATTAGATGCTACATTGCTTCCCTTGCTTCATCCCACACGGATGGTGATTCCATCTGAATCTCGCAGGTCTCTGTGACGTAACACCCAGTGTAGGACTGTTGTAACAAATGACCACAAACTGGCTTCAAAACAACAGAAATTTATACCCTCATGGTTCTGGAAGCCATAAATCTGAAATGGAGGTATTGTTAGGGCCATGCTCTTACTGAAGGCTTCCTTGCTTCTTCTTTACTTCTGATGGTTGCTGGAAATCCTTGGCATTCCTTGGTTTATAGGTAGATGCATCACTCCAAACTCTGCCTCTGTCATCATATGGCCTTCTCCCTGTGTGTCTTCAGTGTGCCCCAGTTTCCCGTGCTTTACAAGGATACCACTCATTGGATTATGGCCCACATTAATCCAACACGACCTTGTCTTAACTTGACTGTATCTGCCAAGACCCTATTTTCAAATAGGTCAACTTCACAGGGGTTAGGTACTTGAACGTATCTTTTGGGGAACACAATTCAACCCACAACAGGTGATCTGCCCCCAGTGGATCCTGCTGTGAGTAGAAAGAGTGGGGAGTGGGGATAATTTGTAATCTAGTTTTTTTATAGAGGTCATCCGTGGATCTCTGGTCTGCTCTTCTAGTTTTTTTTTTTTTTTTTTTTTGGTCAGGAAATTTAGAGAGATTCCAAAAAGGTGAAAACGTCAGATAGTGAAGTAAGCGAGTGAGTTGCATGAGTTTTGTAAGTGGGAGGAGGGGTGTTGTTACAAGAGAACAAATGATAAAGAACAAGATGGCAGGACTATAAACAGTCTCCCTTCAGCGTTAAGTATCACCCAAGACACGAATTATAGTCCTACTTAAAACAGGCTAGGAAATGCCTATTTTAAAATTAATGAAAGATTGAGATGAAAACATTTAAAATATATATCTGGGGATCCAAATTTCTAAATTAGGGTATTTATTTCATACATAGCAAAAATACTCTAAATGTACAGAATTAAGTGACTTGTGTAACACCACATAGACAGTAAATAGTTAGAATCCAACCCACTGTGTTCTTCTATGAATGTAAGTTTCACTTACTTTACATTTGTTTCTTTTAAAAATGGGAAACCACTAAAACAATACTGAAAATTTGAAAAAAGGGGAAAAATCATCCGAGCTCCCCTATACTCTCCTAAGATTGAAAATATTTTCTTTTTTTGCCTATCATCTTCCAGTCCTTTTCCACGTGCACCAATATTTCTACATATTTGCGAGAAATCAGTGAACCTTTAAATAAAAATAAATAGACAACAGAAAGCATGTATAATTAAGGAATTCAGTTACAAGAAAATTAATTGCCTTGCAGTTTCACTTAAAATTAAATCCATAACACCCAGGGGAATTTTCAGAGTCTTGTCAGTTGCTTCTTGGAATCATCGTTCAGGAACTGCTGATACTGGTCTTCCAACTGTTAAGTCTCATAAATGCACATTACGTGATTAAATATCAAGGCTCCAGTACACCTGCCCAAGCTAACAATTAGGCCGCCATTATTACCAGCCATTTCATTAATCTCAATGAGTTTAGGGTGTAATGACTACAGATTGAATAAATAATTTCTGTGACTAACCATGATTCACGACACATAGATTACCATCAAACTCTGCGTGCACTTGATGCAAAAGATGGTCCTCAATTCAGAAACCAATGCCCTGAAATGAAAGCACCCAGAGATGCAGCGCAGAGGCAGATGTGCATTGTAGCTAAGAATGAGCTTTGACTTTGGAACAGATGGGGTTCGGGTCTTGAGACCTCTTCTTGCTGTCTGGCGAAGGTGCTTGAACCTCCCTAAGTGTCAGCTTTGTTATCCTTAAGTGGAGAAAATACAACTTAATTCATAGGTTCTTGAGAACGTTACAAGAGCAGAACAATGCCTGACACTTGGGCCTTCAGTTACTGAATTATTCAACTGAATGCTGATTGAATATTGAATTATTCAATTATTGAATAAACAGTCAAGAGTAACAGGTACTACAGAGATGCCATTTTATTTTATTTTTAAATAAATTTATTTATTTTTGGCTGTGATGGGTCTTCGTTGCTGCCCATGGGCTCTCTCTAGATGTGGCGAGCAGGGGCTACTCTTCGTTGCGGTGCGCGGGCTTCTCATTGCGGTGGCTTCTCTTGTTGCGGAGCACAGGCTCTAGGCACACGGGCTTCAGTAGTTGTGGCTCGCGGGCTCTAGAGCGCAGGCTCAGTAGTTGTGGTGCATGGGCTTAGTTGCTCCGCCTCACGTGGGATCTTCCCGACCCAGGGCTCGAACCTGTGTCCCCTGCATCGGCGGGTGGATTCTTAATCACTGCGCCACCAGGCAAGTCCCCTAGAGACACCATTTTATAAAGCATGCTGCTCACCCAACTGGTTCGACTCTGGTCACTGGAATCTTGATTGTAATCACCGCTCTGGTCTGCCTGATTGAGGTATTTACCTTTAAAAATACTCAGCGGGGCACTTTCTACCCACAACTTTATCACGATAATAGGAATAAGTAGTTATAGATTAAAAACTCAAAACATGAAATAAACTTTATATAGTTTACTAAGATAAATATATAAATTGTATATATACACAATTAACACGTAGTCATAAGCATAGTATAGTCCGGAACTTAATTCCCAGGTTAAACTTCAGGCCGAAGAGGGATATGTTTTGATCCTTCCTCTTCTTTTATCCTCCGGGCTCTGGTCCTGTTCTGTCTCCTTGTTTACACTGACCTATGACAGGTCTGTCACGTCTTTGCTCCAGGAATGGGGATCTCAGACTACAATTACTCCAAGTTGACGCACAGTCTTGACTGATGGCATATATTTTTTGGTACTGTTTTCCAAACCTCCAGACTAGGTTCACACTCCTCAGAAATGCCTACTCTTCCCAGCTGTCTGACGCAGCTGCCCTTGGCCTTGGATGTGGTAATTTGCCCAGATGGAAGGTGACATCCAGGAAGGCTTCACAGAGGCTATTCCATTTCAGCGGAATTTTTTTTTTTGTTGCTCTTTTTAATAAATTTTAAAATTAATTTTTACTGGAGTATGGTTGCTTTACAATGTTGTGTTAGCCTCCATTGCACAACAAAATGAATCAGCCATACACATAGAGATATCCCCTCCCTTTTGGACGTCCCTCCCATTTAGGTCACCACAGTGCATTAGGTAGAGTTCCCCGTGCTATGCAGTGTGTTCCCATCAGTTGTCTATTTTATACATAGTATCAATAACGTATGTGTGTCAATCCCAGTCTCCTAATTCTGCCCATCCCGCCACCTCCCCCTTTGGCGTCCATACGTTTGTCCTCCACCATTTCAGTGGAAGCTTGAAACATGTCACAGGTGGAGCAGGTGGGCTCGGAGGGCATCCGGGAGCAAGGAAAAGCCTCAGAGTGTTGACAGCACACCTTGTTCTCACCCGTCTGGCTAGCAGGAAGGGCTCTTTGGAGGGCAGTGCGACAGAAAAGTGTGGGCAGGTGAGCCGTTCTACGACGAGCCTCACACACCACGCTCGAGGGCAAGCGTTCCAGCCGGCAGGGAAGGTGTGCAGGACGAGGAGCCGCTGGTGGAGCTGTGGCCTAACGTTGCAATTCCCGCTCTGTTTGCTTTGCAGCAGCTACACCGATAACGGAGTGAAACCGACTGGGAAGAAGGAGCGTCTTAAGTGTTAGTCCTTCACTCGCCCCAACCTCCTCCTCAACACACGGCAATGCTTCATGCTCTACCACCTGCTCCTCTCGGCCGCATCCCTGCATCCCGTCCCTCTCTGCTGCACTCGTGCATCCTGTTATCTCTATTGCATCCGTGCATTCTTCTCTTTACCGCAGGCCTCTCTGCTGCTCTGATTTATTTACACGCATGTGTCCTCTACGAGATTGTAAACTTCTCTCTTCCCCCCCCCCACAGCTGAAAGGTTTTATTAATCCATTCTTTGAAAAGGCAGCCAAACCCACTGAAGACCTACCACATGAGAGGATGTTAACATATTCAGTGGGTCGTACGTTTGGGGTTCTGGCTGGAATTTCAAGCTCACGTTAGGGGCTTGGCTCGTGGTTGCAATTTGCACTGTTCGTCACGACTGCTGAAGTGCTAAGGAGCTAAGGAGACTGTAAGCTTCTCAAGGGCAGGGGCAGTGCTGCACTTACTGTCCTATACTCAGTGTCCAGCCCGCTGCCTAGAGGGAAGTGAGTAGTGAATGCTTCCATCGCCACACCCCTCCGGTATTTATGCTGTGCCTACTACGTGCTTCCTAGGAAAACTGCTAAAAGCACTGCTCGCAGGACAGTGAACAAAAGAGAAAAATCCCTGCCCTCGTGGAGTCTGCGAAAGAATTCCGAGAGACACGCAACAAATCAGGAAGTGAGTCAATAAATAAATGGGTAAAATTTTAGTATGTCAGAGAGCGATAAAGGCGATGGTAAAAAATAAATCAGCCGAGATGAACTAGGGTGTGATTTGAAATAGGGTGGTCAGAGAAGGCTTCACTGTAAAGCGGATCTTAGAACGTAGACTTGAGAAACGAGGGAGGAGGCCGGGTGGATGCCTGAGTGGGGCGAGGGGGAGGCTGTGGGCACATGGACTGACAGCGAGGCCCTGAATCAGGACAGGCCGGGTGTCCAAGGCGCAGCAGAGGCCGCTGGAGCTGCAACGGCGAAGGGACAGTCAGAGAGGCCGCTGGAGCGGACGGGGGGAGGGGAGCAGGGCGGGGGAGGCGGACCTTGTGAGGCTGCGCTGAGGCCGCTGTAAGGGCTCTGGCTTTTACTCTGAGTGGAAGGGGAGCCGCTGAAGGATTTGGAGCAGAGGAGGACTTGCTAAGTAAACGGGGCAGCTTTAGCAGATTGACGACGGACACGTACTTTTGGGTGACAGAGAAGGTAGCCGGGACCCGTGTGCTAGCAGTGGATGTGGAAAGAAGGGCTCTATCCTGTTTGAAGGTGGTTTTCTTCAACTGGATTCGCTAACGGTGGACTGGGCTTATGAGACGATGAGCAGAGTTAAGGATGTCTCCAAAGGTCTGGCGTGAGCAACTGGGAAGCTGGAGTTGCTGTTTACAGAGACATGCTGGGTAACAATTTAATTCCCTGTCCAAATTATGACACTTCTGAGAGAGAAAGAGATGCTATACATATTTGGGAAAACATGTAAACTTGGATTATCTTGGAGAATCTGTTCACCCTAGAGCAGTGGTTCTCAATCAGGGGTGAGTTTGCCCCCCAAAGGGGCATTTGGCAGTGTTGGAAGACACGTTTGGTTGTCACAACAGGGAAGCTGCTGCCAGCACCCAGTGGGAAGAGGTCAGGGGTGCAAAGGACAGCACCCCATGACAAAGAACTACCTGGTCCAAAATGTCAATGGTGCCGGGGTAGAGAAACCCTGCCCTAGAGATGGAGAAAAGAATGAGGAGGCCAGCTTTGCCGATGTGAATTGAGGTGAAGATCAATGTAATCGAAGAGATAAACTATGAGGATGCTTATTTCTTCATTTATTTATCATTTCTATCCAGCCTACTTCTACAAAATATATAACGTCCTTTACCAAAAAGCAAAACAAAAACAAAACAAAACCAAAAAAACCAGGCATATACCCTTGAACACAGCAGTGTATTAAGAAATTACACAACTGAAAGAATCTACAGAACTCATTAGCCTTAACATTAAAGAAGGTTTGAAAAACAGCAGAAAGAAATAAACTCCATCAATGACTATTATGATCAGGGTTTTACTGGGACCCTCACCCACTCCCCAGCTACCCTTTCCTTTACCAAGGCTCAGTTCAGCTACAGCACCATTGTTGGCTTCTTGGATTTCCAAAGTAGATATATAAGGAAAGGAAGTTTGAACGCAACCTTAAGAAAAACGATCGCCGTGATCACCACCCATCTGAGTACGGTTCGCTGACACTGATTTTACCAGCAAAGTTCTTCCTGTTCACCACAGACGGGTAAATCTCTCAGGAAGATGGTCAAGGGAGATAGCCAGGCTCATTCTCATCCCCACTCCATTTTCCCTCCAAAGCTGAATGAATGAATGAAAACACCATTAAAACGAGCGGCCGACCGCCAGATCTCTGCAGCCATCCTTTCTCCCCTTCATCTGTTTGGACCATCTGTGAAGTTATAATGAACACTTCACACTAGCTGACCTAAAAGCATTCTTATAGTCCCAGTTTAGGTTCTTGCATTTTTATTCTCCCCTTCTTTTTTTTTTTTTTTTTTTTTTGCCAGTTAAATGTAGTCATAGAATGAGGTGACTCCGATAGTTGGATATATCTGAATAAGCCTGCTGGCTTCTGAGCAGCCAGAGATGAAGAGTAGCATCTCAGCCATTAAGCTAATGAAAGAAATGAAAACTTTCAAACCAGCCCTCATTTTCCGCACTCAGGCCTAACAGACAAGGGTTTAGGAGCTCAAACCCTTTCCTGTCTCACTTTCCTCTGTGATCTTATAATGGGGTCCCACGCTTTAGCAAAAGGGGCAAAGGCACCTTTCTGCCTCACATACTGAGAACACAATGTTTTGTTTCTGGCGGAAATTGTGTCAGGGCTTAGTTCTGTACCAGCCCCTTTCTCCTGGCGGTTTATATGCAGGCACACAAGAGCATTTACAGCTGTTATATAATGCGACCAGTGGGCAAGGGTTTGTGCGTGCACATTTGAGAACTCTGCCCTCAGTCTGGAATGTGACAGAAACAAGTTGAAGCAGGACTGTGCCCCCGAAAGGCAGGGGCACCTGAGGGGGGGCACATGGAGACCGTCAGCGACCAGCCTCTGTGTTCTGTTCACTCCGGTGAGAGGTCGTGAAAGGGCAGGAAGCTGAAAAGGACCTGTGTTTCTTGCAATCTGTGGATTTCCACATTTGACTGTCTGTCAGGTGGCTATGAACGTGTTAAACACAAACACTGTTTCTACCCACGTCATGAGGGAACTAGCTTGCCCATAAGGCACCCTTGGTGCCTTGAAGAATAAACAAACCCACGTAAGCATTCAAGGAACAAACAGACAAGCACAGATACAGGCCTGCTTTTGAACTTCAGAGGCTCCTGTCTGGCTACCATAGGCTCGGAGGCCACAGTCACGGGTCGAGTCACATGAGGGGGTCCAAAGAGGTGGCATTTCTACTCTCAGCCCTACACGTCTCCCCAAAGTACAACAGAACAAGCAGCCCGGCTAGGAGGTGCCAGAAGGATTAATACATTGTCCTTACTTGACCTTTTCCTCACTTCCATTTGAAGAGAACAGGTGGTTCAGTCCAGCGACACAGAGATTCAAGACCCGATCTGGAAACCTAGACCGAGGATCCTCACAGATCAGTTGGATACCTGTTTCCTCAGGAATAAAAGACACTCCTGTTCAGAATGATGCCAAACCCTTCCTCTATCTTCCACAGCGCTCACTGTTAATCACTACTTGTCAATGCTTGTTAAGAACTGCCTGCATCCACTTTCTGAATCTGGGAATAAAACAGATGCACAGCGGGCATACTTCCTGAGGCTCCTTGTGCACGAACCCAGCACACTTCATCATCTCAACGTGACAACATGAAAATAATTTTTTTTTTTTTTTTTTTTGGCATTTGTAAAATCCAAGAGTGCTCATACCCTTCAGGGAAATTGGTCTTTGTTCTTGGAGTCTCACAAGTGCATTGCATAAATTGCCCATCCCAAGGAATACGGAAATAGAATGAAGAGGGCGCACGTATAGTCTTTGAAAAGTGATTTCACATTACTTGTTATTCTGCTTCCAAAGCATTATACAGAATTGATTGAAGAGACAACTGGAACAGCATCTACCACAGCTCAGCTCTTCACCTCCCTTAAGACTTATTTTAAAAATACTGCTTTTTAAGATACAAGGCTCAATTCAGTTTTTGGAAGGTGCTCTGATACAGATGTTTGCTCAGCTCTTGCTGCAGAAACTTTTTTCTTTGAAGGAATCTCAGTCACTGTGAACATGGGATCTTAAAAATACTTTATTTTCTTCACTCTGTATCTACTCAAAAGCAGCACTGACCATAAATGGCTAAAATAACTCACCCATATCAATTAAAGTTAAAAGGTTAAATGTATACTCTCTTAGTAAGGTCAAAAATTTAGCTTTATGATTCATCATACCTGGAGAAAATAGTAATAATATTATGGAAAGAAAGCAATAGCACATCCTACTTACAGGTCAGACTTTTAACTTTTCCTGAACTCCGAAAAATTCAATATAATCCTAGGTGTCCTTTTGAAATTCTGCAGATTCTTACAGGATGGTTTTCATGTCTGGACCTCTCTCAACACTGATAAAGGAAGAATGTGCACTTATTTTCTATGTTCGTTTTTTTAATTCACTATGATGGAAAAGAAAATATTTTAGCTAATAAAAAAATTAATTTGTCTTTGTTTTCTGCTTCTTTTCTTTCACCCCTGCCTAATTCCAAACTATCCACATGGATCACTTTGGATAGGTAGTATTGAACAGTTATTTTAAACACAGACTCAACTAATAAGTGAGAATTAAAATAGACTCAATAAATGAGAATTTCTCCATTTTAAAATTATAAAATATCTCCAATACATGCTTAAACTCCTCTACTATTTAGTTATTAGGTAACTAGGCCACCACAGAAAATGTATTTTGGTGGTTTAAAAAATATGCCTAAGGTAAATTTTAAAATTGAGCTATTTAGTTAATTAGTAGAAAGGCAGCAACCAGTAGTAACGGTCACAAGTAAAACGTTAGTACAAAAGCAATGAATAAGAAATATGCAGATGGAATAAATGAAGTGGAAGGACTTAGAATAGTAAGGTCCTAACGCGTTCAAATGAGTGGAAAGGACCAAAATGTTATCAGTCTATTTCTTTCATAAGGAAAACCATATCATAAAAGCTGAGCACTGAAGTCTGACAACCATTTCCACCTCTCATTAACTACCACTCTGCCCCCTGCCGTTTGCTTTACAAGGCTGTGACACGCTATGGTGAACAGCCTACATCATTCATGCCCTAGCTATTCAGCCGTCCTTCGACCCAGTCCACGCAGTGGAGTGGAATTGTTTTCTCCAGATGGTCTCCATCCCTCTTCACAAGCATCCAACAGAGTTCTGATTTGCCACAATAATAAAATATGTCTTCTTCCTTTCTCTTTCATTAAACTAAGCATTTCTGTTCTTATGTCCTTAGGTCGGTGGAAACATTCCTCTAAGATCATAGCTTGCTTATCTCCTGTCTTAAAAGGTTTTTTTAATCACCATTGGGTAGGACACATGTTCTTACATCTCAGTGTTCTTCTATTTCAACTACAGTATCTTCATTCTCAAGAAAGGAACCAATGCTTGGAAATGTAATAGCCATAATAGTAAGAAAAGCTCCAGTAGCTAATAGCCACTGAGCATATATCATGGATCAGATACTCTTCTTAGAGCTTTAAGTGTATTAATTCAGTTAGTCTTCTCAACGACCCCATGAGGTAGGTGCTACTATCATTGCCTTTGTACAGGTAGGAAACTGAGGCATAGAAAAGTGATCTGTTTAGCCTGTCACAGAACTAGTAACTGGTAACTAGTAATTAGTAACAAGTCACAGAACTAGTAACTACAGCTGGGAGTCCAACCCAGGCAGTCTGGCTCCAGAGTCTGTGGCCAAACTATGTAGGTATAGCATAGTCAAGTTACACCTACGAACAACTAGAAGAAGATAATGGAAACTGGAATTGATCATAGAAGCAAGGACTAGAGTTGTCAATTTATCTGCTTCTTTGGAATACTGTACAGAAAAATATATATTCCAATGGTATATTCTTGGCATTTGACACTTTACTATTTCTACCAAAGTCTTCAGAACGTAAAACTGGGGTCCAAAATTCACATTTACTTGAATGTTTATTGCACCTAATTCTTCACAATATTTACAGCCTAAATCACAATGAACGGTATCCCATCAGCTGAACTGTCTTTAAGTCCTCAATCAGCAACTGTTCAGTTGAATGAAAACGATGTCGATTATAAGTGAGATAACAGAGAAGCTTATATACTTTTCCATCATATATACCTGAAATAATTTATTTAATCTAAAATTGATGACTTTGCTTTTTCTGTGTATTAATTTAGGGTTTGAGGTATAAGTTATAAATAGATCAAATACACTCCAAATTATCCAATTCCCTTTCATTTTTCTCAGAGCTTGACCACATTTACCAATTCTCATGAAATACTTATATTGTAATATAACATGTGAACATTCTGAATCTTTCTATCTCTTCCAAGCTAAAGTGGTTTCAACAGAACACTTGAATTTAAGAAACAGTCATCATATTTGACTCTTCCATTAACATAAATTTTAGAAACAGGTAGGATAGGTATTAATTTACTTACTCAAATTCCCTTCCCAAATTAAACGTGAATGGCTGAGAAAAGAGCTAGCAGGAATCCTTAGAATGATTTTTTTTTTAATGTAGTATCTGTTGCTACACTATCAAAAGTGGGTATAGAATGAGAAGGACACTCGAATGGCATCATTGGTCAGTAAATTCCATATTTCAGACTCATCATTGCCCTTGAAAAATAGTCCATGGCTACTGGTTATAAAAAGACTTGAACCTGAAATAATTAAACAACTTTATAGAGCACAAGCCTTATGTATCTGAGTTGGGAGGCGTATTAATATGTCGGTAACATCCAAATAAGTGTAATCTTGTTTTAATCGTATTTTGGAAACCTCTGCTTCTCTGATACTTAATTTTAAAAATAACAGTGAAAATAGCTAGTAATGGTTTCAGTTTCACCTTGGTATTGCTCCCAGGTCAACATCATATAAATCAGGTCACTGAAAACTGTGACAGTGAGGGTTCTCAGTCTGCAAGCTAACACAGTGCCTTCAGCTCACCAAACTAAAATCTGAATTGACTTGACTCCTCCAACGTTGAGGAAAAAAGAAGCAGGCATTAACAGACACAGGAATACACAGAGCAATGCACTTTACATTTGACACGCCTTTTTACTCACTTCCTGTGAGTTATAATTTTTTTTATCCTTGCTTAGTAGTTAGATGTCATAAGCATGTGTAGAAGTGTTCTGCTTCCTTTCCTGATTATACCTGTAACATCACAAACAAACACATATTATGGATGTATTTCAGTTTCCCTAACTTTAAACTGAGAGGCGCTTTGCTTTGCTACCTCATTAAGATAAGAACTAAAATTATGATGTAGCATATGCTCTATTTTACACAAAATCAATGAGTCATTAAAAGCTAAGAGACAAGCATTATATTTTTCACAAAGCACTATCTGGGTATATAAAAAAAAAATCATTGAAATGTCTGTTGAAACCCCACAGAATGAGTTTCCTAAATCACGGGTCTCCTGGAAATACGTTTAAGAAAATTATACACAAAATCTCCTAAATTTTTCTTTGAAGTTTCCACAGCATTCCAAAACTCACTCACAGTGCCAGATGGTGTGACCATAATCCACAGTTTCCTCACGTACAGTAGCATCTGATTTGGCAACATGCCCCCAACACGTTTAATAAATGCATTTTGATATTTATTTGGATTAAAAAAAGAAAACAGCAACAAAAGGAGAAATAAGGCCCTGTGAAGTGGAAACCTCTAGTCTTTAGCGAATGAGCAGGTTTTGGGGTTCACTTCAATTCCCTTGTAGGTAAATTCCCAGTAGGTAAGGCTGCTGGAAAGGGCTCTAGAATAATTTCCAAAGACTTCCAGCAGCAGTAGACTACTGTCTAATGTGTCTCTGCTGTTTCACTCCTTATACTGTAGGAAACAAAGTTACAGACAGGTTTGAGGCATGTAGCTCACGCCAGTGCCCAATCCATAAAATACCATCAGGTGTTCATTATAGCCTCAAATAGCTAATTTCTAATATTATACAATTTCATAATACTTATACTTTTCAGTTATGCAATATATTAATTTAAAGAATACATTGAACCCACTGTTTTAGGAGTTTGGCCGACAGATAAAAATGATTAGTCTCTACCCATCTCAGAAACAGAGTAAATATGAAAAACTGGTAGTATTTTCCATGATTCTTTCATAGGCTGTTACTAATAAAACAATCCCTTCGGACACTAATCCAAATGGAATAATTTAAGAACAAGCTGATTTATTATATTGACTCTAATTATTTCTACACCACTGTAGTTCAGACAGTTTCTTAATTTTCTGTGGACTTCTGAACTTTTTCTATAACTTGCATATATCACCCATCTAAAATATCTCCCAGAATATTTTATAGTTTTTTTAAAGCAGTGCAGCAGGTCAGTTTGACCTGAATTATTCAGGCCTGTGACTGAAGCCCAGAACCATCTATTAATATCAATGTAAACAGATCAAGGAGCCTTGAAGGGCACAACACTGCCTTATATCAGTGTTTCTAACTCATCCTCAAATAGTCCAGCATTTACCGAATTTTCAGTGTATCGGCTAAGGTGCAGCGTGTAAAGGAGATATACTGATTTACTAGGGACTTCGTAAGTCCTGAACTGTGCTTGTCCCATTAATAACGCATACAAAATGAGGCAAAATGTTACCAGACTACACTTAGGCTGAAGAAGGCACATATCTAGGGCATTTATTAAAAGTCAATTAGCTTAAGACAAGACTGGACCGCTTAAAGGAAGGAACTAGGGGTCAGAAGACACGTTTTTACATCTGCAGTCAGGACAGTTTTAAATCACGTTCTTCCACCTTGGCCAAAGGAAGCAACAACATGAGGTGATCAGGATAAACTGAGATGTTGGGACAATGCATTTCACAGTGTCATTGTAAGGATAAAATGATGTAGAGAGGACGGAAAGAACCTGTAAACCTTAAAATATTACAAAAATGTTATTAAAATTAGCCACAGGATTTTAAGCTTCTCAGACCAGGGATCATACTTTGTCCATGTGATCAAAGACAACTTCACGGCAGAGATGACCTTGAACCTTCGAAAGGTAGACTTTGGAAAAACGAAGACTCAGGTGGGGACCAGAGAAGGGTGAAGACAGAGAATAGCACAAGTTAACAAACAGAAATGGTAACATGTAAACTCATGTCTCCAGTAAGATAAGTAATCCTGTTTTGACCAGACTGTTTAAACAAATGAAGCGTAGAGTAGATGAGAGAGAGAGAGAGAGAGAGAGAGAGAGAGAGAGAGAGAAGGCTGAGCAGGTATGGTTGCGCCATATTGGGGAGGACAATGGAAGCCAAGCTGAATCTATTTTGGGATTTCTAGAATTTCTGCCAGTAGACATAATTCACTGTGATATTTTGATACAGTAAAAAAAAAAATGTACTTAAAGATACTGTAGGGCTTCCCTGGTGGCACAGTGGTTAAGAATCCGCCTGCCAATGCAGGGTACACGGGTTTGAGCCCTGGTCCGGGAAGATCCCACATGCCATGGAGCAACTAAGCCCGTGCACCACAACTACTGAGCCTGAGCTCTACAGCCCGTGAGCCACAACTACTGAACCCGTGCGCCAGAACTACTGAAGCCCACGCACCTAGAGCCCATGCTTCGTAACAAGAGGAGCCACCGCAGTGAGAAGCCCGCGCACCTCAACGAAGAGTAGCCCCCGCTCGCCACAACTAGAGAAAGCCCACACGCAGCAACGAAGACCCAACACAGTCAAAAATAAATAGTTTTAAAAATTAAAAATAAATAAGTAAAAAAAAAGATACTGCATAAGCACAACTCATCATCCAGTCCCCTAAACCAATCCCCCATGTGGGGAGATCCTCAACAGACTTCATTATATATTGTACATAACACACTATTGATACCACAATTTTCTAAGATCCAGAAGAGCAGGTATTCAGACCTGAACTCTTAGCTTTACCTTTGGTGCCTTCCTTTCCCTTGTTCCTGAGACCTAGTGGACACTGTTGGAAAACATTCATAAATGTCACATGCAGGTGAGTATTGCGACCTGAGCGGCAATGTTTCAAACTGTAATAGGAGTATTTCCTGTCTCACCTCTGAAGTGATGTTGTCATGTTGGTCACTGGCTGTCTTGCTAGAGCAGGGGATCAGGAACCCTTCTAATTCCTGAACAGAAGGACATGTAGCCAATGTGAAAAACAGGATGTGTGATCACGACTCTCTTCAAATCATGAGTGGTCTTAATCAGACATGTGAGCTGGGTTCACAGATACGAACTGTTAGAACTGGAAGGGGCCTTAGTCTGACCCTCCTTATTTTAGTGGAACGAGAAGAGGTCCAGAAAGGTGAAGTGCTTGCCTTAGAAGATACAGTTAACTTTTCTACTGCCAGAACTCGAATTCACATCTCCTAGATTCTAGATTTCTTACGTCAAAAGTTACACCTTGGGAATTCCCTGGTGGTCCAGTGGTTAGGACTCCATGCTTTCACCACCAAGGGCCCGGGTTCAATTCCTGGTCGGGGAGCCAAGATCCCAGAAGCCGTGTGGTTTGGCCAAAAAAAAAAAAAAAAAAAAGTTACACCTTACCAAATCTCGTTAGCTTTAGATGAACTTAAAAAAATAGAGCATAGGTAACTTCTCATGGTACTACTACCCAGCAGGGTTTCTAAAATGCAGTACCAGATGATTTGGACCGGACGATTGTTTGTTGGTGGAGGCTTCCCATGTACTGCAGTACGACAGCCGGCATCCCTCATCCCTACCCACTAGATGCCACAATCACCACCACCCCTTGGCTGTGACACAACCAAAACCATCTCCAGACATTGTCAAACGATCCCTGGGGGTAAAAAGCCACCCTCGGTTGAGACATTCTACCCCCAGCCGCCGCCTTCTCCAGCTCACGTAACCCTCTAGAGCAATTCCTTCAGAGCCAGTCGGACCTAATCTAAGGGCCTCCTTCCAAGCACCTCATACCTCTAACCTGACAGCAAAGGGCTCTTCCCAGGTGTTCCAGTTTCCCCCGCAGGTGTTAACTCTGTCGCTGGCGTCTAGTTATTCCAGGTCATCGAGGTGACAGGCCCTCTTCCATCTACTCCATTCCCTATTTCAGCGTGCATTTGAGTGAGCATTGTATGCTAGATGCTGGGCATGGGGAACACAGAGATTAGTCTCTGATCTCCAGCAGTTCAGTCTCCTGGGGGAGACACATACGAACGTGAACACCTGCCTGCCTTAGGGTGAGTGTTGCGAGACAGCTGTGGGCAGGGTGCTACAGAATTAGGGAATACCCTCGTTCACCCTGAAGGTGGCCACAGGGTGATGCATCCCAGGAGGTGGCCAAAAGGAAGTGCCTGCTAAGCAGAGTCTTCAAGGACAAATCCGAAGGAGCCGAGAAGAGAATGGATAAGGCTTGCCAGGCAGAGGGAGCAGTGTATCTAGAAGCAAGGAGGGAGCAAACCTGGCTTCTGGCTGTAGCATCAACACAGGGTGAGAATGAAGTGGCAGAGTAAGCAGGAAGCAGGTCTTGAGGGGCCAATTATACCAAGCCCGAGAGTCTGGCAGTGACCTCGAAGGGAACTAGAAGCTGGGGGGAGAGTGCATCAAACTCGCATTTTAGAAAGATGGGAAGTACAGACCACTTCAAAGATGAGGGGTTCGAGGTAGGAGCACAGGTCACCTCAAGATAAACGCCTAATGTGCTGCAGATTTGGCTTTTGCCATTCCCACCGCGGGAGGGATTCTCTTCCTAGGAGCATTGCCACAAACGGGCAAGAAGAAGAAAGGCGCACGTCTGTACGGAGGTACAACCTCTTCTTCCACCCAGGAAGGAGGCGGAGGAAACCTTTTACCACCAAGGCAAGAAGAAGAAGAACTTTTTCTCTGGGAATCTAAGACTTTACAGAGAGGTTGAGTTCCCCGTGGAAATTCAAAATATGTTTTTCCTGGAAAGAAAAATAATACATGTTGCAATTTTTAAATGTATGGTTCAATTTATGGTCAAAGGTATTTTGCACAGGTGTGCGTGTGTGAGCGTAGATGTGCACTGGCTATTAAACATATCACTGTTTCTATGGGAATATGAATTACAGACTCACTTGCAGGACACAAGCCATTTGCCAGCTGTGAACCATGCACGCCTGTGCAGAGAAACTACAAGCACAGTGGCGGCAAAATGCACCAGACACGATGTGATTAGAGCTCTTCCATAGATGGGAGTCTAGGGCGATTTAAGAGCAATGCTGCTGAGCGCATACAATGCAAATGGAAATGAGTTCTAGGCGGCTGTTCAGGCCTTGCCTGGGCTGAGTCTCCGAGCAGCTCCAGTTGCTGACCCAGGGCCTGGCACACAGCGGCTGCTCCATCGATGCTTAGGAAAAGTGACCTGGATGCATCAAAATGGATCTCCATGCCCACATGTCTCCTGCTTAAATGAGACTTAGAGGAAAAAATACTGGTTCGATGAGTCTGAGATTGTGTGTGTAAGAAAGGGAGGAACAGACAGCACGGACTCGCCCAGAAGGAGGGGGAAAGAAAGTGAATTAGCAAGTCTTCCTGTCTGAGCTCCTGGAACAGAGATCTCTGCCTTTCTGAGGCAGAAGCTAATATGAACATGAGGTGACCTTGATTAATTCTCATTAATGTCAGCAGAGGGGATCAACTTAAGTAAATGAATGTTAGTTCCATGACCTATTGCATATTTGCTTTAAGAGCTGATTTGCTGATTTGTAGCTGAAACATGGTAGCCTTCTTCCCTCTGATTCATCCATTACTCAGAAGGCCCTGGCTTCTTAGAATTCTTAATAAAATTCCAACAGCGTCCATCAGCAGTCATCAAATACAGCCAAACGCTCTTTCAAAGTGCGTCTTTTCACCTTTTGCTACTGACCTGACCTATCTCCAGCCTCTCCCAGTTTCAACTCACCTTGATCGCTGAGGGCAAATTTACCTTCTTAAAACAATGCTTTGATTCAGTTACATCCCTTTTCAAAGCCCTTTCACCACCCTGCAAGTATCTGCAGAATAAAGAAAGTCCAAACCTCTGGCCTGACCCTAAGGCCCTGTACAGTCCCCACTGGTAAATTCCACCCACTCCCACTTCTGCATACAATGCAGCAGGCAGCCTTGCCGGCCCCTGAAGAGGCGCTCTGCAGACTTCTGTGCTTATTCACACCTCAGCAGCCCCACACCCTCAATTCCTCCCTCTGTACCTGAAAAGCACATTTCTGAGTCTGGTCCACTCGATGAAGTAGGAGTCCGAGCTCATTTCAGCCCAGGTCCCCTCACTAATGGAATATTCTATGCCTCTCTGCTTCCCTGAGAAGGGGTGACCCTATTCTCTGCCAGGATGGTGTCCAGGCCCTAGCTGTGCGCAGTACATGACAACGGGATGACCCAAGGTCCTAGAAAGGTGCCTGGCACACCCTGGGAGCTCAACAAAAGTCTGTAAATTTTGTTGAATAAATTCAAGTTATTTGATTTTGTTAATTTAAGATGACCACCCACTTTCTCCCTGAGGCCAGGGACTTTCCTCCCACCCAGGTGAGAAAAAAACATCGAAACATTTTAACTTTGATAAAGTTTGCTTTGACACACCAACAGCAGAACTTTCTCTTTAACCCTTCAAGAAATGAGAACTCCCCGATCCCCCCACCTCCACTCCGCCTCAGGACTGAATTGTAACCGACCTGGATCCTTTGCATCTCCTCTGCTGTTACCTCCGCCCAGCCAGGTCACCAGCAAATTCTCCAGGCGAGAAAAAGATTTTTTAAAATGCACGTTTGAGAGGAATAAAACGTCTACAGGCAGGAATCGTCCAACAGGTGCTGCCCTGCAAACACTTGAACCCCGAAACTGACTTTCTGAGCGGGCCGAATGGTTTTTAGCCAAACTGATATGTTTTTTTGGCTGTTGTTTCAGGGGCTTTTGGAGAAGGTAAATGCCCGCTCCCCTGGGCCTTGCCTTTTTCTCCCATCACTTAGTACCGAGTGCGTCTATGACTTGTTTACCTGGATGCAACCTATGTTGCTCCCAATCACCCCGCTCAGCGACCCGCGCGACCACGTGTCCTTAAATCAGAGCCCTGTGGACTCCGCTCGGGAACTACATTTCCCAGCGGCCCCCGCGCCCTTCGCAGGAAGGACGTCTGCGCACTAAGATACTCAGTTCCAAGTTTGGAGCTTTTAGCTGCCAGCCCTGGCCCATCATGTAGCTGCAGCACAGCCTTCCCTAACGTTGCAACTGGGGGAAAAATCACTTTCCAGTCTGTTTTGCAAGGTGTGCATTTCCATCTGGATTCCCTGAAAGTCCATCTGCTGCCTCGGTCAAGAGAAACTCCACTTGCATGAAGATTGCACGCCTGCAGCTTGCATCTTTGTTGCAAAACTAGCTACAGAAGAGAAGCAAGGCAAAGTCTTTTGTGCTCCCCTCCCCCATCAAAGGAAAGGGGAAAATGTCTCAGTCGAAAGGTAAGAGCCTATTTGCATTACTTGCAAAAATGCAAAGGGTTGTGCATGCATTTATGAATGCATGGATGCAATTTTCGCCTGGCGATTGCATTTTTAAGTTTGAGGTTTTCCACATCTCAGTTGCATTTCCTGTTTAGTATGTGTCTCTTTTTTTTTTTTTTTTTTTTTTTGCAGACACAGAGAGTTCCTGTAAGGCAGGGCTTGCAGTTCAGCTGTGCATTGACATTATTTGCATTCTTCTGCTAGGATTACTGAGCTCTTTTTGCCTTTTGCACAGTCAGGAGAGATAGAGCAGGTTGGTAGCGTCTAAATGTGCAATGCTTTATATAATTGTAAAATTCTTTAGTATGCATACATATAATAGGTAATTTTACGTGCAACAGGAATACAAACTTTTAAAAAGTCTGTAGATGAAAATGAAAGGTAAAACTTGAGTTAAACTAGTAGGAAATTAATGTAATCTTATATTCCTTTGGGAATGAATTGTTGGTGCTAGTATTTAGTTAAATTTCCATTGGTATCATTTTGAACATTAAGCAACTTCTGATCTTTAAAGGAAGTAAAGGTGAATAATAGCATTTTAGAAAAAAGCAGACAAGAAGTCTTTCTCTTCCGAGATTTTGCACTTTACACCAATTCCTTATTGGTTCACAGTATTTAGAAGCAGCAATGAGGACATCGAGGTTTTATGTCTTCCCATTTGGGAGATGCTTTGCATCTCGAGGGAAAATACTGGGAGAAAAATTGTACTTTTAAGCATTACGCCAATGTGGGAGGACTGCACTGTTTCATTGACAACCATAATGAAATCTTTTAAGTGTGTAATTGCATATATTTAGTCAGCTGTAATAGGTCAGAAGTTCAGGGTTATGGTTGTTTTCTTTCTTTCTTTTTTTTTTTTTTTTGTTCTTAAAAATATTCTTTTTACACAGTTGTATTTTGCAGGCGTAATGTCATGCTGGGGAAGGGATTAAAAATATAAAAACCCTGACATGGCATTAGAGAGCTGAGGGGGTGTTGTCAGGTGGCCCTAGGACTGTAAGTCACTTGTTTCAGAACAAATTGAGCATAGAGAAAGCATATGCCCTGTGAGAATGTATGGAAAGGAGAGGCGAGCTCAGCACAAGGTGAGTTAGGCTACCCAGGGCATTAGGTAAGTAAGATCCAGTGAAATTCAAGTGTCTCATCAGCGTTCTGCTACTTTTGGGAGAGTTGTTGTGTCACTTTTTAGTTCTACCTGATGGGAATCATACATCTCAGCCCCAGAAGGAAGTAATATATATTCTCAAGAATTCAAAGCAGGGCTCTTCTTTTCTTTGGATATTAGGGGAAAAAATGGAAATCTGAAAAGCTAAGTAAGAGTGCCGAAGTACCTAGGAAGTGGCATTATGAGCTGCCAATGTTCCTTAATATCGGGAAAACCGACAATCTTTTAATTGAGCATAGAAATAATAGCTTAGGAGGGCATTCCAGGCTTTGATGTATGAGAGAGATTGCATCTAGTTACTCTGTATTTGGTGTGCATTCACTCATTCATTCAGGTCAGTTTAATATATGAGTAAATATATTATGAGATGTGTGTGTGTGTGTGTGTGTTTGTAGTGCACAGGATTTGGGGACATACAAAAATATTTTATGTGTAGTTGTTTTCTTCAAGGAATTTACCATGTAGTTGGTGAAAGAAAGCACGTATGCAAATCACTGTGATATAAGATAATTGCATAGATAGTGAAGCAAAATGGTGCATTTGGAGTTTAGAGATGGCAGTGATCTCTCTGGGAGATAGGAAGGGGGTGCTCTAGTGATCTTATCTTTGAACCTTAGGGTTTAAACTCAATCAGGTTTCTTTGTGCGTTTTGGGGGGCTCACTCCTAAGGTGGCTCCCTCCTAGCAGAAGAAGTTGGGAAACTGAAAAACATATTAGCATGGCACTCTTCCATTATGGGTGCACCCTTAGTAGATCAGGTACTGGTGGTTCTTTACATTAATTCCCATTTATCCAAATAGTTTTCTTAATTGGGTCCCCTTTGGAAGGTGCATCTGGTGTGAACATGGGATTCCTGTCCAAAAGGAAAGTTTTTGATAGAAGGAAGTGTGTGATCATTTCAGAAATGGCAAAGACTTTTGGCCTGGGCTGTAAATGTGGAACTGGCCTAATTCAGCTACGGTATTCTCAAATGGCAAAGACAGTGTTTTGTTTTTGTTTTTGTTTTTGTTTTTGTGCAGTACCAAACTTCTTTGTAATACTATAACCAAATGAAATGGAGGAAAAGTGAAAGGTGGCTATAACCTCATAGTACTGAAGATTTTAACAACATGTTCAATTCAAGGACCTTTACGAACTTTCTAGATCACTATAATTCCGTTTTACAGACCTCTAATTTAAGGCACAGCAGAGGCAAAAGAATTACAGACTCCCTGGGAGCTGTAAGGACTGGGTAACTTCTTTCCAGCCTTACCAACAGTGAGATTCTGAGAAAGAATTTCTTAAAAAGAAATTTTGTTTTCCACAGTTGTAACTTTAGGTGGTATGCTTTTCAGCTTGTTTATATTAGCTATCTGGGGTTGAGCTGACATTTTTCAAATATTAAAGTGGTAGAATGCCTTTTGAGGAAATCTGAAATGTAAGTTAACAGGAAGGGCACCCAGAAGGTGCAGGAATTCCTGCACTTTACAGGAAGACAGGCTACAGGAAAAATGTGTCATCTACATTACCCGGGAAAGTAAAACTATTGTTATCAGCCATAATGATCTGAGGGAGGGAGGGTTGGGGGAGAGAGGTCTGGCATCCCCCAGTTCACCTGAAAATATACAAAGAGTTTGACTCTGTTACAAATGCACTTCTTCTCACTTCTCCTTCTATTCACCTTTAAAAAATATTAGTTTATCTTGGTTTAAAATAGTAATAGGTACATTGTGTCATGGGAACTGTGTATAAGGCATAATTCAGAAGCATGTAGGAGAGTGACAGGCAAGGACTTAACCCTACTGTGGGTCCCTTGCTTCTGTAATTCATTCTACCCTGGGAAACGAAATGTGTAAATTTCTCATTCTGTAAATTCCTTTGTTAGGTTGCAGCAGAGGGACTTGTCATGCTTAGCCTGTAATCTGAGCCAGTATGTTTTATAACCTCGCACATCGCAGGACACAAAATCAGAATAGGTACCCTGGGTTTCCTGAGTTTGTTTTGCATCAGTGTGGCATTCATTACTTTACAACATGCTGCAGGTCAGCTGCAGGGGCTTTCTGGGGGTCTCTTGGTGGTAATTTGATGCTGGAGCAAAGGGCTGAGATTCTCATTCCTTTGTTTTTCACAGATTAGTATCATTATAACTACCTTGCATTATTTTAAAGTCTGAAAGGTCTATAAGGGACGTTTTTAAAACTTAAAAGAAAAAAGTACATAAATAATACTCGTTTATTGTAGAAGCATTTGAAAATGTAGGGAAGAAAAATAAGAATCACTAGTTACCGCAGTATACATTTTGGCATATATCCTTTCGGACTTTTTTCTATTCTATATATATGTGAATATGAATAAATCCAAAATGTGCATAAAATTATTTAGTTGCCTTTTGTTTCACTTACCAATAATACTGTGAAATATTCCAAGTTAATATATTTCTACATTAATAATGTCTAATTCTAGTGTATTTATTTAAATAGGACATTAATGTTTATTAACTTTCAATATCATGAATATTGCTATGATAATCATCCCAGTTCATACATTATTACGTATACTGTGGTCTTAGACTAAATTCCAGGACACAGAACTACAAGTTATGGATATCTAATTCTTCCCCATGACCCATTCTTTTCTTCACCTTTTAAAAATAGCTTTTTTATTACTATAAAAACAATATATACTCATTGAAAAAAATTCAAGCTGAAGAGAAATTCATAATAAGAAAATACAAATTACTCAAAGTCACACCACCCACAGCTACCTACTGTTAACTTTTTAGTGACTCTTTGCATTTGAACATGCATATATATATTTGCATACGTGCTCTTTCACACACTATATATGATATTTTGCAACTTGCTTCATACTCCATATATCTTCGACATCTTTCTATACTCATGCACATACAGTTTCCTCATTCTTTTTAGCAACTGCTCATTTTAATTTGTAAGAATGTAGCTGTTTCATCAATCTCCAACTGGACTTTCACAGAGTTCCACATTTTTACAGCTATAAACAAAACTGCAAGGAATACCTTGAACACACACATTTTTGCACATTGGCCCAATTATCTCCTTAGGATGAATGAATTCCTAGAAGTGGAAGTGCTGAGCGAAGGGCGGGCATGGACGTGCTGCCCTCCAGAGTGCCTGCAACGAGTTCTTATTCTCACCAGTAATGTGTGGAAGTGCCCATTCTCTCCCCTTAAGCATCCTGCTAAATATTGCCAAATAAATTACTCTTCAGAAAGGTTATACACACTACTATATATAAAATAGATCATCAACAAGGACCTACTGTAGAGCACAGGGAACTCTACTCAATATTCTGTAATAACCTAAATGGGAAAAGAATTTGAAAAAGAATGGATATATGTGTATGTATAACTGATTCACTGTGCTGTACACCTGAAACTAACACAACATTGTAAACCAACTATACTCCAATATAAAATAAAAACTAAAAAAAAAATAAAAATAAAAAAAGAAAGGTTATGCTCACTTTCCTTCATCCTGGGTATAATAATTTGAAAAATTTTTTTTGCCAATTTGATGAAGAGTAACAATATTTTACTATTATTTGCATTTCTTAGTGATAAAGAAGTTGAATTTTTCTTTTTTTGACATTTGTGTTTCATGTGTTTCTTTTTTTCCTCATAAAATGTATCTTTAAAAATTTAATTTGGGGATCAAATTATTTTCAAAGTTAGGCCAGAACATTCCAAGATGGCAGAGCTTAGGTAATCATGGGTTGAAAGTTGGGCTCAGCTTTAATGCATCTAAACAATTTAATTCCCTGGTGAGTTCTCATTTTAATTTTAACCAAAATGTCTTAAGTAAACTTACAATTTATAAACTCATTTTGTTATACTAATTATACCTATCCAGATCTTATGAAAATAATAAGAAAAGTGTAATGATTTGATTTAAATTCCATCTGGAATTTACTAACTTCTGGACATTTCTGCATTTTCAGTTATCTCTACAGGCAAAAGTAGTTTTTCTTTGGTTTCATAAATAATTCTCACATAAGCACCTGGTTGTGTTATGTGCATTGTTGCAGAGTAATTATTATTTTTTCCTCTTCATGCATAATGTCTAATCATAAAAAGTGGTTTACTTTACCAGATTTGTTAGAATAATTAAGGCAAGGATCGACTTTGATGACCTCAGAAATTCTATCAAGTCAATCACACTTCACATATTCTTAACATAGCCTTCCTTAGTAAACGCGCCTATGTATTCCACGTATTCTTAACATAGCCTTCTTTAGTAAACGCGCCTATGTATTTCACGTATCCTTAACATAGCCTTCCTTAGTAAACGCGCCTATGTATTCCACGTATTCTTAACATAGCCTTCCTTAGTAAAAGCGCCTATGTATTCCACGTATCCTTAACATAGCCTTCCTTAGTAAACGCGCCTATGTATTTCACGTATTCTTAACATAGCCTTCCTTAGTAAACGCGCCTATGTATTCCACGTATTCTTAACATAGCCTTCTTTAGTAAACGCGCCTATGTATTCCACGTATCCTTAACATAGCCTTCCTTAGTAAACGCGCCTATGTATTCCACGTATCCTTAACATAGCCTTCCTTAGTAAACGCGCCTATGTATTCCACGTATCCTTAACATAGCCTTCCTTAGTAAACGCGCCTATGTATTCCACGTATCCTTAACATAGCCTTCCTTAGTAAACGCGCCTATGTATTCCACGTATCCTTAACATAGCCTTCCTTAGTAAACGCGCCTATGTATTCCACGTATTCTTAACATAGCCTTCCTTAGTAAACGCGCCTATGTATTCCACGTATCCTTAACATAGCCTTCCTTAGTAAACGCGCCTATGTATTCCACGTATTAACATAGCCTTCCTTAGTAAACGCGCCTATGTATTCCACGTATTCTTAACATAGCCTTCCTTAGTAAACGCGCCTATGTATTCCACGTATCCTTAACATAGCCCTCCTTAGTAAACGCGCCTATGTATTCCACGTATCCTTAACATAGCCTTCCTTAGTAAACGCGCCTATGTATTCCACGTATCCTTAACATAGCCTTCCTTAGTAAACGCGCCTATGTATTCCACGTATCCTTAACATAGCCTTCCTTAGTAAACGCGCCTATGTATTCCACGTATCCTTAACATAGCCTTCCTTAGTAAACGCGCCTATGTATTCCACGTATTAACATAGCCTTCCTTAGTAAACGCGCCTATGTATTCCACGTATTCTTAACATAGCCTTCCTTAGTAAACGCGCCTATGTATGCATCTTGATATTAAGCAGCAGAATTTAGAGCTCTGAAAGGAGTTTTATAGTCTAATCATCTCATTTTACAAATGAGCAAACTGAAGCTTTGGAAGAAGGTGATTTGCCTGAAGACAGAACCATAGGTGGAACTCACATCTCCTGCTTCTCTGCCCCAATGTTCTTTTCACTAAATCACACACAAACACTAGTAATCCACACTTATAAAACTTTTTTTTTCCCCCAGAATCTTTAGTATATTTCACATTTTTTGTTATGTTTGTTTTTGTGGGGAGCAGGCTGGTAAGGAAGGCTGACAGTACAGTCAGCAGGGGTTCTTTTTCTGTGCCCAAGAAATGGTGATACATCAATCATGGTGGTGGGGTTTCTTACCAATTTTCTGCCAAAAGATATTTTGCGAATGCTCTCATTTTAAGTCCCAATGCCTACACTATACAGCTGCAAGTTTTAACCACTGTAATTGTTGTTTGCCTTTTATGGACGATCTCTGAGAGCCCCTGCTGGGTAGCTCATATTTCTTCTTATACATCTTTGCAACTCTGCCTCTTTGAGCATTGAGCTTATAAATACTAGGTGCTCAATAAATGTCTGACAGTGAAAGTATTTTTCATCCGTGGAGATCTCTGTCATCTTGCCCCACATTTCATAAAAGGTGTGGGGTAGTTAAATTATACTGCAGTTTTCCTGTGCTTCCTTTTTTTGCATTAATATTTCCATTCTATCTTTGCTTGATTATTTGGAAGTTGCAAGAACAGCATAAAAAGCAACTTAACAATGGCTGAAGAAGTGTGATTTCTCCTGCCTAGGCCTTCTAAACAGATCTAAAGGTTGCATGATCCTTGGCTATTAACTCTTTTAAAACTATGCAGAACTAAGATGGGTTGTCTGAAGGGTCCCGTGGGATAACTTAAGTTAAGGACTTAAGGACTGAAGTGAATTCCTCCACCCTGTGCTGGTTTTAGGAGCTGGTTTGTAAGTTACCTCTGAACTTGAGCCTCTGACGCGTTGGGAGAGATAACCTGAAAGTTTTTAACAGCTGGCTGCCCTATGACAAAACAGGGAACTCTGCATGGATAACCCCCCAATGAAACAACTTCCTTCCCGACCACCTACCACTGTCTCTGCCACCCCCTCCATGCACCCCGCCCTGGGTTCTGTTTCCTACTCTGCTTCCTCAGATGGTCTTCCTTTCCTGAGCTGGTCCATAAGGTTTGGTACACGGTTCATAAAACCCCCCTTTCTGCAGTTGAAAGGGTAGTCAGGTTATAACCTACACACGCGAAGTCTGTTACAAATCATCGTAATTTAGTCAACTCAGTTCTGAGTTGAAGCATTAAACAGGCTTTTGCTGAATCTCTCTTCATCTGTTTTACTTTCTAGTCTGTATATCCCTCCTTAAGTCGGATTGGGGTCAGCCTTGGTTTTTTTTGGTTTTTTTTCAGAGACAATTAGCTATAGATCTGATGCCATCACGACCCACACCCAGACACCCAGTTCTATCACCATCACCATCATCACCACTTCCTTTATGTCAGTCACTTTTCAGGTACTATGCTTTTGAACTTCACATAAATCCTAGGGGGACAGATACAGTTATCGTTAATTTACAGATGAAGAAGCTGAGGCTCAGGTGAGTTCACGAACTTGCCCACAGCTGGAGAGCCAGCAGGCAGCCCAGGCAGGATGCAAAGCCAGGCATGTTTGGCCACAGGGCCCAAGCTCATAACTGGGGGCCAGCAAACTACAGCCTGGGGGCCAAATCCAGCCCCTCCTGTTTTTAAGTACAGCCTGTGTGCTAAAATGATTTGCACATTTTCGAATGATTGGGAAAAGAATAAAAAGAATAACATTTCATGACACATGAAAATTATATAAAATTTGAAGTCAGTGTCTACAAATAAAGTTTTATTGGAACACAGCTCTGCTCATTCATTTACAGGTTGTCTAGGGCTGCTTTTCCCCCACGGTTGTACAGTCCAACAATTGTGATGGAGATCGTATGTCCCGCAGGGCCCAAAACATTTACTCTCTGGCCCTTTTCAAAAAAAGTTTCGTGACCTTGCCCTTTTTGACTTTCCTCAATCACGTAATGAGTCCTGGTCCATATTACATTCCTCTTTGGCTTTAACTGGAAGTTGTTAACCTGGATAACTACTCGCCCATGACTCAGCCAGCGACCTCTGGGGCCCAGCCCACAGGAAACGTCTGACTGGTGTTTCTCCTGGTTGTGAGATTGGCCGGCCATTGCTCATTTCCGCTCAGCGGAGCTACCCGTCTCCTTTGGCCCATCCTGGGGTCCTTTCCCCTCAGCTGCACTCTTCCTGTTTGCTTGATGTTTCTTGCCTTTCTTGCCCCTCCCGTTGAGAGGCTGTTCATTCGTTCTTCTCCTGGTCCCTTCATCCTCCCCTTCTTCGACCCGTATTGTGTTTAAAAAACAAACAAACTAGAAACACCTCTCACGCTACCACCATTGCCTGGCTTTGTTGATTCCTGCCACGACCCAGGTCAGAGGTGCCATCATGTCGTCTGTGTGGAATGAGGATGGAAGCCCCCCTTCATCGTAGGAGCCTCCATCTCACCCAGACGGGTTTCCGGTTGTCACGTCCTACAAAGGCTAGAGCCGTTTTCTCACATTAACTGTCCCAGCCCTGGGGACAGTTTACTTTTGTGTATGAGTATCCTTTTGCTTTCCGAGTTACTGATATTGTGGGGATTGTGCGTATTTAGCAGGGAAGGTCCTGGCACAGGTTCTGGAAATGAAGGGAGGGAAGGATGGGGATGGAGGCTACCTGAGGACAGAGTAGCTTTGGTAGGACGAGCCCAGATTTGTTCACCGCCTTCCAAATGAGGTCCGTTCAAGTCCCATACAAGGAGGTGCCGTCATTCCTACCATCTTAGGTGGCTGCACTGCTGGAGAGCCCTTCTCTATGCCAGATACCGTGCTTAGTGACGAACATGAGTTATCTCATTCTCCCCTCACCAGGGCCCGATGAGGTGATGCCCCATTTTGTATATGAGCAAACTGAGGCCAGAGGTTAAGTGTCAAGGTTGATCGTGGCAGAGCAGTTGCTTTAATCAAGGTCTGTGTGAGCCCAGTGCCTGAGCTCCTGACTACTCCACTTGAGGTGTCACTCCATAATAAATGTCTGAACCCATTTCCCAAAAGACATGGTTGGAGATGGAAAACATGAATGGATGCCATGGGAACTTGTGCATACCAGGGCCAGGTATGGTAATTAGGAGGGGCTGACCTGTGTCTACCTATACATGGGTGCCTTTCCACTTGTTCCTTTAAGCCTCTGTTGATCATAGAATGTTGAGCCGGACTCATTCTGAGTTTTAAGCTTGAGTTCCAAGTACAAACTGCCCATTGGTTAAAGGAAGCTGGTTACAACTGGTCTACTGGTAGATACCGGTGTGTACAGACAGGAGGTTTATGGTAAACCTCAGTAATGAATGTTGATTCCATTAGCTCTCTGAGAGGCTGTAACTAAGCGGATCTAAACGTTATGTGTTTCTCTGCACATCCAAGCTGAATTGTTTTAAAACAGGAGTGAGAACATGGCCCATTTGGCAACATACCTGCGTAGAGGAACAAGCCTTTTTGGCTTAGTGATTTCCTTTCTTCTTGGTTATTTCTATGTAAAGGTAACAAGTGCAGTTTCCTTGAAACTGGGCCCTAACCCTCATCTTCACTGTTTCCCTCTTCCCTGGACAGAGTGGACGAAACCGGAATCACGTCTTTTTTGTGGTACAGGAAACGGGGGTTTCGGGATGAGTTTTCTCTCTTAAACCGGTGAGCCCTCTGCCAGCTGTCTCTCGAGCCAAGCACAGCAGCGAGCGCCTGTGCGTGATTCCTTCCCTTGATCCCTCACAGAAGCCATGGGAGTAGGTGGCCTGGGTGTTGAGTGACGAGTTATTTATTCCCCTCCTCCATCCTCCCTCCTCCAGTCCCACATGGGAGGGATGAGTTTGAGATAAGGGAGAGGCTAGAGTCTGGAGAACCAGTGGGGACAGAGTGGCAAAGAGTCTGGGAATTATTCTGTAGTGAATGTGCAGAGACAGCCTTTCTGTGATATCTGAAATCTTTATAGGCATCTTCTCCCCACTTTACTTACTCCTTCCTGTGCCCCAAACTTCTTAGCCATTGAAAAAACTAAACCCAAAGACTCCAAACACATCTAAAGAGAGAACGTGGATAAAGGGCCTGTCTGTATCAGTTCAACAGATAACTTTTTACCGATTGCTATGTTTAAGATACTGTGCTAGGTGGAACTAAATAAAAATGCATGCTGCTCTACTTTCCCACTTACTAGCTCTGAGCCTTGGAAAATCTACTTGACTTCTAGCTTCAGTTTCCTGACCTGCTAAATGGAGAGACTAATGCTCATTCGCAGGATCGCTACAACGATTAAGCAAGGCTGTGTATGTAAGGTGCTTTGGCCAGTGCTTGGCATTCATTTGTTCAGGAACTATTTATCGAGAGCTCTTCTGGGTTTGAGGCACTGAGCTCGCCATACGCATAACTTGGCTTTACTCTTTCTTTCCCTCTAGCCTTTAAGGAGCTTAGAGTCTAATAGGAGGTAAGATTGCACAGAAATGTACAGAATACAAGCTAGAATCTGAGATATGCTTAGAATAGATACTATGGGTTAGAAAGCTCTGCAGGTGAGGGGAATCAGGAAGATTTTTTACAGCGAGCGTTCAAGTATCAATATGATTTTCAGAGCTCTTGAGGAAATGGTGTCCTAGATCCAAAGTAAATATGGAGAAGGATCTTGACTTCAAGTAGAATAACCAGTCCAATGTTGATAGAGGCAGAACAATTCCTCAGAAGAATAAAGAAGAGAAGATGCCCTAGGAAAATCTCTGGAGCTTCAAAGACCTTATGTGTGTTTTCTAAGAACTTCCTTTTCTTAGCAGGCTCAACACGGTTTTATCACTTACGATCACAGTAGGTTAATAAATGGAACATGTCATATCTCGTACTTTTAGGTGTTTTTTTTTTTCTTTTTCTGGATTGTGGAAACTCCAGGAAATCTAGAGGTTAATAGTTAAACAAGTATATCAACTGGGTTTATAGGCACACCATAATTATATAAGCAAGCTGTTTGTTCAATAGTCAGCGTCTACCTAGGTCAGGGGATACTTTCCAGAGCATGGCCACAGCTGTAATTTTCATTTTTTATAACCTGCCAACCTGCCTGTTCCACTTCTTAGCTCCTTTTCTCTTTTCTAGACTTAGCCGAAGTCAGTTGAAAAGAAGGAAAACTGCACTTCTGAATTCTCATTGTACTTGTACCTGAAGAGAAGTGCTCCAGAAAGTTCTTTGTTTTACCAAACTTACTTTCTCAAGCATGATAACGGGTACTGGCAAGGGAGTTCATACATTTTTGTGTCTATTTTTAATTTCCGAAAAATTCCATTTAAAAGGTGAACAGATTTAATACAATTGATATTTTAATACAATTGTTAGATTAAATCTGTGTTTCTTTTGTTATCTTGGTTTCAAAAACACCGTGACCTACAGCTCTGGAGCTCACAATAGGCTGTTTCTCAGTGTGACTATACTAAGTCACCTTTTCTCCTTGGTGACTTCATTCAGCTCAGGGTCCGTAGAGTGGACTGGGTGGGTGGGCTGAATCACCCCCAGTCTGAGTCAGGAAAGCCACGGGGCAGGTTTTGCCTCGCCTTGCTGGGCAGTTAAAGGGAACACACAATCGGCCAGGGGGCTAGGACCGACCTGCCAATTCTGTCATCTCCCTCAAGAGACTTGCTAAGTCTCCTTGCTTGGGACTTTGCTCCTGAATGAGCTCCTATTTTTATAGGTAGAGTAGGGGGAAAAATGCAGATTTAGTTCTGGAATTGATTTAAGAATGAGATTGAGAAATTTTGATACACTAGGGTTAGGATGACTTTTTCCGTCTCAAATTTCAATCTTTCTTTTCTGGTGTGACCTGTCCTTAGGCAAGACTGACAGCAAGTCAGTGTTGGCGGGGCAGGGGGTGGGGTAGATGCGTGAGATTGTGTGTCGGGGGCAGAGGACCATATATTTCTTGGTTGAATTTAACAAGCGTTATTGAACAATTATATAAATAACCTGCACCTTGCCCTGTGCTCAGTGACTACAAAGGTGCATAGAATTCCATCTCTACCCTCAAGAGGCTCACTGTCTAGGAGGATGTGTTGGTTTGCTAGGGCTGCCATAACAAAGTACCGCAAAGTGGGTGCCTTGCACAACAGGAACTTGTTGTCTCACAGTCCTGGGGGCGAGAAGTCTGAGCTCAAGGTGGCAGCAGGGTAGATTCCTTCTGAGGTCTGTGAGGGGGAGCCTGCTCCGTGCTTTCCTCCTACCTTCTGGGGCTTTGCAGGCGATCTTTGGCGTTTCTTAGCTTGTAGAAGCATTGCCCAGACCTTTGCCTCCATCGTTACAGGGCCTTCTCCCAGTGTGTGTGCCATCGCCAAACTTCTCCTTTTTATAAGCGCACCAGTCCTATTGGATTAGGGACCCACCCTAATCCTGTATGACCTCATCTTAATGATATATGCAACCACCCTATTTCTAAGTAAGACAAATTCTCACATTCTGGGGCGCTGGAGGTTAAGTCTTCAAGTTAGGAGTTTGGGGGAGGGGACAGAGTTCAACCCATAGCACGAGAAGCTGAGCACGTCAGCAGGTTAACGCTCCTGTGTGTGATACACGTGTAGTTTTGGTACAGGGTGCGGCTGGGGTACGGAGGAAGGAGGGCACCCCTCGACCTGGGTTACCGCATGTGGGTAGAGGGAGGACATTAACTTGGCCAAATGGAACTTTCGGTGCAGTGCTCCTCGGGAGAATAAGCAAGAAAAACAGGAGACTTGCCATCTGGTCCTTGAGCACACTACCGGCTCTTCTGATTTTCTGTTGTTAGTGAGAGACTGGATGCTTCTAAGCTGGGGGGCGGCGGGAAGGGGGGGTCGTTAAGTTCACACACACACACGCACACACGCATACACACACACGCACACACATACGCGCTGTTGCTGTCTTGATTCCCAAACTTAATTAGTGTTTGCTGGTGAACCGTCCGTGGCTGTCACATGCCCCTTCCGTGCACATATACGGAGGCCTTTCCCTTTGTAACAAATGGTTCCAGTCCTAATGGAACAAAGCTTAAGAGGGAATGGCCGTGAGTAAGAACCGAGGATCTGTAGCCAGGAAAAGCTTATTTTTAGAAAAGGCCTGTAAGCCTTAGAAAAAAAAAAAAAAAAAGTACTACTCGAGTGTTACCAAGCTCTTCCAACATTGATTATTAACAACAGGTCTTTTCAACTTGCGTGTCTTACGTATTCGTGTTAATAGGCAGCTTTATTTTACGCGGTCTGAGTATGTTTAGCATAAAATTCTGAATAAAAGTACCCGCATCAGCTTCAGGAAGAGGGGACAGTAAGGGATGAAACTGTCAGGATGTGTTATGTGGGGTGGTCAGGGGTAAGGTCAGTGGGAAGGAACTTTCCCAGCTTAGGGCAGATGTCCATCGTCGGTCAGGGTATTGATGGCAGCATCCTTCAAGTGCGCGGCCAGGTGGGCAACCCAGAACAGGCCACGGGAAGGTAAGGCATCCCTCAGAGCTGGGTGGGTGGTCCCAGGGCAGGTGATCCAAACAGCAAGAGAACAGGTGGGCAAGCAGTAGTGAGGCAGAAAGTCAAGAATGAGGTGAGCCAGCATGGAAGAGGAATAAAGAAGTCATCAGCGGGGAGGTCAGCTGGAAAGTGGGGATCAGAGGGTGAAGGGGTCTGCACCCAGGGTGCAGAAGCCAGGCGTGAATGTGAGTTTTTATTCCACGTTGCGTATAAGAGACAAGTATCCACCTCACCTGTTTCCTCCAGCTTCGGATGCAGTCTCTGTTCACCTGCCTATGGTGTGATGCTGCCTAGGGTGTATGGATATGAGGAAAAGCAGCAACAGAAGCTAGCTTGGGGCTTGTTTAAAGCGAGCCCAGACTTATTTCCTCGCTGAGTACCTGCACACAGCTCTCTAAGTGGGACCAGCAGAGTCAGAGGAAAAGAGGAAGTAGTGAATCAGCTGGATGGTCAGGCCACTGGTTTTAGGACTAAAACCAGCCTCTGATTTTCCGTCTCAGATTCGGAGGTGAATACGGTCTTATGTGGAAAAGCAGCCCTGACTTCTAGACTTTCAATTCCAAGGCAAAGCTGGGAAGGAGAAATGAAACTTCTAGAGGAAAGTTTGTGCTGCTTTTCTGTTTTAAAAAGGGTATTGGCCGGGGGAGGGGGGGCACCTGAAACTAACATATGTTAATTATAATTCGATTAAAAAAAGTATATCGGGGGATGCAGAGTCTTTGCAAAAGCAGTTGGGCAGTGTCGAGAACCCGGACAATTTCGTTCCCGTTTATGAGACTCTATCCTAAATAGCGAGTGATTTTTGAGTGCCTACTGTGTGCAAGGCTTTGTGATAAGCACTAAACTTACTAGGGCGGATCTTCATAAAAACCTGAGAGGTAGGTAAAATTATCCCCATTTTACAAAGGAGGAAATTGGAACTTGGGTTAATAACTTGCCCAGAATCATAGAGTTTAGTGGTTTGTAGAGCTGGGATTTGAGTCTAGTTCATTGAAATCCCAAAGTTCATGTTTTTCACTACGTAACTGTCACGTGAAAATAGTGAAAAACAGAAACACCCTATTGCATAATAATAAGGGAACAGCTGAAGTCACAGATGCCTACCTGATGGAATAGGTAATGACCTACCTGATGGAATAGGTAATGACCTACCTGATGGAATAGGTAATGACCTACCTGATGGAATAGGTGATGAGGGCGGACGAAACTACTAACGGAAAGATGCTTATGACCTGGGTAGAGTGTATACAACATACAGGCAGAGTGGTCACAGGTATGTGTATGCATTTGTGTATTTGTGTGTGTTTTGCTTTCCCTCCAATAAAAGAGTCTTTATGAAGGAGAATTTTATTGAGTCCAGTTGCAGGAGGCACAGCAGAGCCTGGTAGGAACTGAGAAAGGCATCTTCTGACTCCTTTCTCTCTCCCTTTGCAGGGGCCTCGTTCTGCTTTTCTAGAAGAGTCTACTCTTTTCCCCTGCAGACCAGGCTTTGTCACCTTATCAGTGTGCACATGGTGCAAAAGAGCCACGAGCCCTGCATCTGTGTGACTTTGTACTTGAGTACCCACCATTTTTTGACTAGTTATAGTCTCTGGTCTGAGATCAAAATCTCTATTTTGCAAAAGAAAAAATAATTCTGACGATGATTGGGTGCTGCACTGACTGGATCTGAGTCAGGTGTCCATATACACCAGGAGCACGAGGGTGAAACACGTGGCCCGCTGCCCACCTAGAGGGGCTGTGGGAACAGGTCATCTGAGTACGGGCGTAAGTGAGACAAACGGATTGACACAATAAACCAGGAAATACATGAAAAAGTGAAAACAGCGAGTACGGCTGCTTAGCCTTCAACTTGAATGAAACTTTGACAGTATTGTGGCCTGTGGCATTTTACATTTGCGTAATATTTTTAAAATTCGCATACTGTTAATGATGAAGAACTTAATTATTAAGGAAGGAGCTGTGTCTACTCGTATTCCCTCATATCCTCTGTGAGTGGAAGAGACTCAGACCATATACACCATCATTTGCCTTTATAAGGAGGTCACTTGAGCAGTGAAAAGAGCGGTAATACCATCTGGTGAACAAACGGAGTCAATGCCCTGGAACTGGAAAACAGCACAGAAAAGGCGCCCTGGTGCTCTCGAATGGCTGAGCGAGAAATACATGATGAACTTGCTGACGTGACAGGTGCCCAAGTGTATCGGTACAAAGAGTCTGGGCGGTAGATAGATACCTGGCAAAACGTAAAGAGTTTAGAAACGTGGGATGTTACATCTAGCGGGGACCCTAGAAATCATGTAGGCCAAGCACTTCATTTTATAGGCAAAGCAGTTATGATCAAGAGGGATTAAGTCACTGGGAAATCCAAGGTGATAGTGGATTAGGTCGGGAAGACAAACCTCCTGACACTCACATGGGCTGTTGCTAGCACCCCAGGCACATCTTGATGCTAGGCCAAGCTTTGGCTCTCTGGGAAGCCCTTATGCTCATCCTATAAAGGCAGAAACTAACTAACCCTTGAGGCCTAAAGATAAAAGTAAATGAGAGCGCCAGGCCCAGGAAGTGAGGACCTCTGTTTATTCAGTCGGTCATCAGATAATTGAATGGATCTGTTCAATCCCGCACGCAGTCAGTCATGCATTTATTCGTTCCCTGAATGGATGCTCTTGGTGTGGTTCATGGCTGGGTGCCAGGGAGGGTGCAGAGAGATGATTCCTACTTGCGAGAGGCTCACGTTCTAATCTAATGAGGGACAGACGTGTGTACCAACGTTTGTGACTTAATGAGAGCTCAGAGGAAAGGTTGAACGACTGCTTAGATCTTGGAAAGGGCATGGGAGACTTGGAGATTGGGTGGGCGTGGGGAGTCTGAGGAGACCCAGCTCTGGTCTGAGGCGCAGTGTGTGCAGTCGTGAGCGTCCAGGAAATCCTAAAGCCTCGTGTGGCTGCAGTGTAGGGGGTCACCTAGCAGGGCAGTGAGCTGAGGGAGGAAAAAAGGCAGGGACCAAGGTAGGGAAGGCCTTGCAACTTGGGAGCCGTTCATTGCCGGACTCAAATCCACAGTATGAAGTACTGCTGAGAGAGGGTTTCTTCCAGCAGCTAGCTGAATATAATTTTTTGTCTTTTAGACTCAACTCTGCATCTCTGTCCCTTGGCAACAGGTTTTGTTAATATCCTGAGCTGGGCTTAAAGTGGAGAAGCCAAATTGGCCATGAAAAGCTTTCCTTTGGCAAGTCTACGACTAACTTTCTCTATCAGTTAGGAAAAAAAAAAAAGATAGCGAGCTTTATGGGAAAGAGTTTGCGAGGGTTGGTTAGTATTGGTAGTTTTCTTTCACTACCATTTGATAACTCAACTCATAATGACATTTTGTTGGCGGTTCACCAGCTCGCGCTTGCCTCTGCACCAGGGCATGCCCAGAGGCCTGATTCTACGGTTTTTGTTCATAGGAGCATGTCTCCCACCCTGCTGTTTTTAGTTTTTAGCTAATGAACTTGACATTCCTGCCTGCTAAGCCCCGGGGAGATTGTCTGCTTACCCCATTCGCTTTCCTCCGTGAGGGCAGGCAAATGCTACTCGCATCTGAGGGCCTGCCATTCTGGGTTTTACCGACGGAAACCCCAGCCTCGGCTCTAGAGCCTGAGATTCTGACCATCCGGACCTCTGGAGGTGGGTCCTGATCTCTGAAAAAGGGAAACTGCTCCATGGGTCCCAGTGTCTTAACAAAAGTGCTAGAGGGAGCACCTAGGAAATGGAAAATCAAACCTAAGATGGTTTCTTCCAAATTTCATGAGCAGTTAATATTATTTTTGTGTTATTTTCAACTTGCTTCTTTTTTTAACTCAAAATTTCCAAAGTCTACATCCACAGCGTTGCATAGTTCTTAGCAACAAACTTAGCAACAAATCAGAGAAAAAAAATGAACCAGTTTTCTGTATTTTTTCACTAGATGTGTAATCTCATCTATTTCCTCTTACCTCCTTGGGGCTTGGTTTCATCTTGTTGTAACTAGATGGTCGCTAATTCTGTTGTTTTAAAGAAATGACTAATTTGATTGGGAAGATACATTAAGGCCGAAACGTGCAGAGAATACAGAGAGATGGTGCAAATTCAGAAGCGTGAAATTAAGGCAGGTGCACCCTAGTGGGTGAGGTATCAATATTTCAGACATTTCACCCTTCCTCTACTCCATTTGGGCTCAAGGAAATCATCCATGCTTTTACTGTTTGTGGTAGAAGTTTGGGAGAAATTAACTACTTAAACAATACTCTAATAGTAACCTGAATTTATATGTAACTGGACTCATTTGTTTTCCAAACTGCATTTATCCATTTTAAACGCCTCTGAGAATAAAAGATAAATATGATCCTGCAATCCCACTCCTGGGCATGTATCTGGAGAAAACTCTAATTTGAAAAAATACATGCACCCCAGTGTTCACGGCAACACAATAACCAAGACATGGAAGCAACTTAAGTATCCATCGACAGATGAATGGATAAAGAAGAGGTGGTACATGTATACAATGGAATATTACTCAGCCATAAAAAAGAATGAAATAATGCCATTTGCAGCAACATGGATGGACCTAGAGATGATCACACTAAGTGAAGTAAGCCATAGAGAGAACGACAAATACCATATGATATCACTTATATGTGGAATCTAAAAAAATGATACAAGTGAACTTATCTACAAAACAGAAACAGACTCACAGACATAGAGAACAGACTTATGGTCACCAAAGGGGAAAGGGGTGGGAAGGATCAATCAGGAGCTTGGGATTAACATATACACACTGCTAGATATAAAACAGATAAACAACAATGTCCTACTGTATAGCACAGGGAACTATATTCAATATCTTGTAATAGCCTATAATGGAAAAGAATCTGGAAAAGGATATATATGTGTTTATACATATATATGTATAACTGAATCCCTTTGCTGTACACCAGAAACTAACACAACATTGTCAATTAACTATACTTCAATTAAACAAAAAAAGAAAAATAGTGGAGATTGAGGAAGAACTTTGTTTTTCATATAAATTGTAAATGCAAGAGTATATGACCAAGAAAGGTAAGGAAGTCTTTAAAATAAAGGACAGACTCAGCTTTATGGATTGTTTTAGATCTGAGGTTCCTAAAAGTTAAAAAAAATCTAAAATGTATTTTCAATCATTTGGAATTGATTTAAAAACAAAATACACGTGCTGCCAACAGTGTTAGCTTGTTAGACTGCAAACAGCACTTTGGAAGAAGTACAGCTGTCACATTTTCTGTCCTTTGTAGAGATTTAGCCTTGGGAAGATAGCAAGTTTGCAAATTAACAGATCTCATCGAAATTCCATCCTTCTTCCCTGGAGCTTCCGCTACCCCAACTCCACCGCCCCCGCCCCCCTAAGAGCACAATCCTGTGGTTCTCTTGATTCATAGAACACTTTTTCCTTTTTCTCACTGTTGGATATGCTAGTTATCAGGCAGGTTTAAAATGAGAATCAATGAAGAAATGCTGTCATTTTAAAAACTGTATAATAGGGGCTTCCCTGGTGGCGCAGTGGTTGAGAGTCCGCCTGCCGATGCAGGGGACACGGGTTCGTGCCCCGGTCCGGGAGGATCCCACATGCCGCAGAGCGGCTGGGTCCGTGAGCCACGGCCGCTGAGCCTGCGCGTCTGGAGCCTGTGCTCCGCAACGGGAGAGGCCACAACAGTGAGAGGCCCGTGTACCACAAAAAAAAAACCAAAAAAAAAAACTATAATAATGACTCTACAGTAAATATTCTGCATATTTTTTTTTTTTTTTTTTGCAAAAATAACTGGATGGGGGCTTTTGCTCCAGTTAATGATAGACTGGAAAGAATTGTAAAAAACACTTTTCTTTCTTGTTTTCTAGTTTATCCTCAGAGCCAGGCTCAGTGCCTGGCACAGGGTAGGTGCTTAACAAGTACTGTTTGAATAAATTATCGACTAGCAACATGCAGAGGTAGCCTTATGCAGACTTGTAAGGTAGGCTGAGATGGACTTTGACGAATTCAGTCTCCCTTTTCTAACCTTTCCTCTTGCTTCTCACAGGAGAACTTCTTATCACACCTGTGGAACCCTCATGTGTCTTCTTTATATATGTATAGTTTTTATTGTGGTCAAATATCGATACATGTAACGTAAAACTCACTATTAAATCGTTCTGAAGTCTACAGTTCTGTGGTTTTACTGTCGTCACAAGGTTGTGCAACCGTCACCACTGTTTAGCTCCAGAACATTTTTGTCACCACAGATGGAAAGCCGTCACTCCCACTCCCCGCCCTGGCAACCACCGACTTTCTGTCTCTGTGGATTTACCTATTCTAGATACTTCCTGTGAGTGGAACCATACAACACGTGGTCTTCGTATCTGCCTTCTTCCACGTAGCCTAATTTTTTTTCAAGGTTCATTCGTGTTGTAGCGTGTTATCAGTACTTCATTCCTTCTTACAGCCGAATAGCATTCCATTGTTTGGATATATCACATTTCTTTCCTCTTTTTATTTCCTGTCAAAATCCAGTGTCTAAGAGAACCTCTTAAAAAGTAGTTAATAAACTACATAATAAATATAACCTAAAAACTCATCCAAGGGGAATTTGCATTGTTCAAGTGGAAAACAGCTGAAAATAAAGTAATATATTTCTGATGGGGGAATCTCCAAGATGGGAAGACATTTCCAAGGGGATAGGGGATTTTTTTTTTTTAGCGCCACTGAATTACATATTCATGAACATCTGACTTCTTGTAAAACCAAGTCTACCCGGTGGTTGTAGGACTGGAAAAGGTATTGAACTGAGTAGATGGGCACAGGGTTCTGATCCTGGGTTAATTGTTAGTTGACACTATGTTGCCTAGTGTTTTCTGTTTGTTGTTTTGGTTTGATTTTGAACCAGGCCTTCTGCTAAGCTCTTTTACATACCTTTTTATCTCATGTAATCCTCATAAAAATTGCATGGAGTAAGTCTACTTTTTATCCACATTTTATCAACGAGGAGTCTGTACATAAGGAAATGTTGGAAGACTAGGTACCAAAGCTGAAGTTTCACTTGTAGTAAATTGTGGGGCAAGACTCAGACTCATGTCTGATTATCTTTAGCCTGAGCTCAGAACCACTTTCTTTTACATTATTATTATTATTTTTTATTTTTTTGGCTGTGTTGGGTCTTCACTGCTGCACACAGGCTTTCTCTAGTTGTGGCGAGCACGGGCTCCAGTAGTTGTGGCTCGTGGGCCCTAGAGCGCAGGCTCAGTAGTTGTGGCGCGCAGGCTCAGTAGTTGTGGCGCATGGGCTTAGCTGCTCCGCGGCATGTGGGATCTTCCCGGACCAGGGCTCGAACCCGTGTCCCCTGCATTGGCAGGTGGATTCTTAACCACTGCGCCACCAGGGAAGTCCCTCAGAACCACTTTATGGCAGGGGTTGGCAAATTACGGCTCACCGTGTGTTTTTGTACAGCCCACGAGCTAAAATGGTTTACACATTTTTAAATGGTTAAAATGATCAAAAGGAATGTCTCATGACCCATGAAAATTATACAGAGTTCTAGTTTCTGTGTTAGAACAGTCACGCCTGTTTGCTTTATGTATTATCTCTGCTTTCATGCTACAATGGCAAAATTGAGTTATGGACAGAAATTATGGCCCACAAAGGCTGAAATATTTCCTATCTGGCCCTTTATGGAACACATTTGCTTGTTTCCTCACCCGTAAAATGGAGACGGGAAAGAATTCAATTACATTATCCTTCAGGTCCCTTTCAGCTCTAATGTTCTGAGAATTGCAGAGAAGGGTGTTTAGATCTTCTGCTTTCCCGGGAGGCCTCCAGCTCCCTCTACCTTCCTCATTGTCAGCAGATGAGTTTGCTCCTTTGAGGACAAAGACTGAGTCCATCTGAAACAGACATTCCTCCCACCCACCCCACTCCTGGTCATACCCATCCATGCCCTGACCTCACATCTCTCTGTGCATCTGTCGTTTCACTGATTCATCTAGTCTGAGTAATAAACAAGGTTATGGTTTATCCCATGCCTGTCATACCCAGGCACTCCATGGGACAGTGGAGAAGGTTCAGAGATGATACGTGTCAAGTCAGGTGTATTATGTCCATTTTAGGGATGTGAGGACTGAAGCTTAGGGCGGTGAAATTGCTCCTCCAGGACACACCAGTTAGCAAGTCACGGTGCTGGCAGAGGGACCCCAGTCTTCCTGACCCCAGGGCCGCTACTTCTCTTGACTGATGTGATCTTGGTTCTCTGTCTACCTAGTTGTCTCCCTGACCCCATACGGCCCCCATCCCTCTATGTATACCCTCTTCATTCCCCCCACTTTTTCTGTTCTTTTCTTTTTTGTATTAAGCTTGCATCCTGAGAACAATGTCCCCTTGGGTCAGCTCTTCCTCTGACCATACCCGCCAGCCCTACCCCTATCCCTACCCTCATGAGATTCCTCTCCTCTTGGGTGTAAGTAGGGCAAAAAAGCATGAGTTCAGTTTGGTTCTGTCATTTGCAGCCATGTGACCTTGAATACTTGACTTCACTAAATCTGGGTGTACACATCTGTAAAATGGGATGGTGATCATAGCAGCCACAGAGGCTTGACTCGAGAATTAAACGAGATCACCTATGTGCTATTATACCTAAATGTGCCTGTGTCTAACAGACACTAAGAACTGCAGCTCTTGGTCTTCTATTATTATAGAATGGTATTTTCTATCCTTTTTTTTTTTTAAGAGTTTTTACTTTTATTCCAGAAATTTAACACTTTTAATTTGTATGCTTTAAAAAAATTTCTTTTAAATCGGGGTACAGTTGGTTTACAATGTTGTGTTGGTTTCAGGTGTACAGCAAAGTGATTCAGCTGTACATATACATATATCTGCTCTTTTTTAGATTCTTTTCCCATATAGGCCATTACAGAGTATCGAGTAGAGTTTCCTGTGCTGTACGGCAGGTCCTTATTAGTTATCTAGTTTATATATAGTAGTGTGTATATGTCAGTCCCCATCTCCCAATTTATCCCTCCCCTGCCCTTACCCCATGGTAACCGTAAGTTTATTTTCTACATCTGTAACTCTATTTCGTTTTGTAGATAATGCATTTGTACCCTTTTTTAGATTCCACGTATAAGCGCTATCATATGAAATTTGTCTTTCTCTGTCTGACTTCTATCCTATTGCTCAGTCCCAAGCCCCCAAATTACCTCACTCGGTTTTCTGGGGTGTTTCATGGTCTCTTTCCACTTAAACCATCCAATTTATATGCAGCTTGTTCTTCCCTCTGTCACATGCATCGTCTCCTCTAGCCTCTTATAGTTTTTTCCCTCCAGCATCTCATACCCCTCCCATAGGCGGTGCCTTTTCATAGACTGACCATCTTCCCCTCCTTTCCTTCAAGTCCTATGCGTTTGTCAGGCCTCACCTAAGAGCTAGCGCCACCTGTGACTGGCCCCTCTCGTCCTGGTCTCTTCCTTTACGAACTTTCTTTGAACGGGGAGTCACAGAGTCATCAACTGGCCACAAAAGGCACCACGTTGTTCTTCCCACTTGGTCAGGTTACGTGACTTCAGGAAGGTCATCCAACCCGTTGGTGGCAATGTCTGACACTGCCGTCTCTATTTTCATATAAACAATCTCTGAATCATGCACATGTTCTTACATTATTCACCATTCAATCCACAGAGTCTCAATACTTATTTTATGATAGGCTCGGAACTGAAGAAAGATAGTAAGGACGAGTTTCGTGCACTTGCACTTGACGGCACGTGCCTCCCGAGGCACCTTGCTTGCCCTGACCTACTGCTGGTCCTGGTGAGACCTCCACTTGTCCTGAGAGCTGACGATCAGGGTGGGGTGGGGTCCGGGGAATGACTAACCACACCAGAGGCTACAGCAACATAGAGGAAGTAGTGATTAATTTGGGGGCCATTAGGAAAGGTTTCACGATGGAAGTGACATTGGAGCTGGGTTTTGAAGGATGAATAAGAGTTCAGTAGCAAGGGGAAAACATCTTGGTCGGACTGAAGGGCTTAGGGGAAGCAAAGGAGGCCTGAATACGCATGTCCTGTACGGTATGTAGGTTTTGGGTACAACTGGGTTTTGTCTGGGGTGCAGTTTCTTAGGGAGTTGGGGGAGAAGAGGTGATGGAGTGACCACAATTCAGATTTTTTTTTTTAATTAAAAAGTCCATATGCTCTTCTTCTAGTACCTCATTGTACTTCCTTCCACATAAAAGGTCTGAATAGATTTGGCCCTGAAACCTTTTGAGGTGCTGTAACATTGTCCGTTTGTCTTTCTGTGCCCTTGAACTACAATTCTGTTATCTTCAGGCTTCCCCCTCCCCCTTTTTTTTCAATCCTTCTGCTTGCTGCGTGATGCACATTGTGAATGCAAAGGTTGATAGGGTCATAGGTTTAGTGGTACTTCAACTGGAAGTTTCTGGATGGAGCAGGTGCTGTGCTGCTTGATTTCTCACCCTTGAGGATGATTTCTGAATCAATGAGGGTCCTTGTGAAAAGGTATAGAAATTGATTCTTACTGATCTTGGCAGGAAATGAATCCGTTGAAAGAATTTGGGGTAGTTCGTACAAGATGCCGAAGGGCCAGAGAACTAGAATCAGACAACAGAGCTCGAACAGACACGAAAATATACCAAACAAGGGGGCTGGTGCCGACACCACTGCTACCACTAGTGGGTACAGATTCCTTGCTTGTGCCACTGCTGTTGGACCTGGGGTGCGGTCCTCATCGTAGCTGCTCCAGTACGGCTTCCCAAACTGGATGGAGCTGCCACTGCTATTGTCAAGTGCCAGAATGGAGCCTGTGCGGCCTGTTTACATCACGAGGGACAAATTCCAAGTCTACAGTGGCTGTGCTGGGCCCAGACTCCAGCGCAAAGGGTGCTGAGAAACTGAGTATCCAGCACTCTTAGCTTCCATCACGGGTAGCTGGCTCCGCCTCGTGAGGCTGCAGATTCTCCAAACACAGGAAGGGGACTCATGCTAAATGCAGGACCAGCATCTACTGCCATCTCTAAGCTGGCCATTGTATACATGCCACCAACTTTCAGACGCATGGGAAATAAAAGTGTATTTGCGTCGGGAAAAGGTTTGTAGCATCAGTCTGAGATAGAGGAAGGAAACTCAGACTCGGAGAGTTCAGTAGTGGAGCGAAAACTCTCAGTCTTAGATTACTTACTGACCTCAAAAGCAAAAGGGCTGGCTCAGCCTTAGTTAGGTCTGTCAGGGAGCTAATTCTGTTTCACTTAAGAGAAGTGAGATTTGAAATGTGAATGGCATTGCCTTGATTTGTGAATGATTTTCAGAAATCATAGACAAAATCAGAGAATAAACTTTGTTTTATCCTAATTAAAAACTTGAGTAGTAGAATAGGTGTGTTTCTTGTTTCACAGAAGGGAAAATTGTTGCATGGAGTAGCTCGTTTGGGGTTATGTAACGACCAGGTGGTCGACCCGAGGCTAGGACCTAGTCTTTCCCTTTTGCTTTCTGTATTTTCACCACGCCTTGGGTATTTGTCTGTAGGAACCCTGTTTTCTCTGGGTAAGAAATGAATTGTCTGTAAATGCCCGAGTACCATGAAGAGTATTAAAAGAACTCTGATTTCATGCCTAACGATTGGGTTGGTAGGACATAAACAGTAGCTTTACTTCTCAGGGTGGTTATTTGGATGAGGGATACGTTGCATTTCTATACTCTGGCTTGAAAAAGTAAACCTTGTGGAGGTGTCTCTTCCTTATTTTGAGATATTTTATACCATCAACTTCAGTTTCAAATGTATCATTCTGAGCTTTAGGTCACATTTATTTCGAGTCATTAAAGCATGCGGGTCAGGTGGCCCAAGAAATCAGATAGGCACACACACAGCTAAGGAGTTAAGAGTTTAAGCAAGAAAAAAATGTTGTTTATTTTTTACCCTGCAACAAAGGTATTTTGGGTGTGTGCACGTGGTCTCGCCAGCTGCCGTCTCCCTCAGTGTTAGATTAGCTTTCACTGCTTTCGTCTCTTCTGGGGACGAATGGAAACGGAGCCGGGGGGGGAGGGCAGATCTATCACTTTGCCTCAGAATATCAAGTTTGTATAATCTAGCCTGTGATTGACAGTTGACTGTTCAGTGGCTGAACGCTGGCGTTCTCCTAGGGAATGAGGACGCAGTGCAAGAATACAGCTCGGATTTACGTTAGTCAACAAGTGTTTGGAGTGACGCACAGGAAGCCTAAACCATACTAAGTGCTAGAGATTGAATTGCTGCTTATTCAGAGTCGTGTTACACGGGCTAAATCAGTAGCAGCAGGACGGCAGAGCCAAGTTACTCTCTGTACCTCAGTTTCTCCTCCAGTGTTTAGAGGTATATCCTAGATCCCAGACCTCTCATGTGTGGCTAGGCTTGGAGGTGGGTGTTTTCTCCCTGTTGCAGGTGAGGAAATCCAAGCTCGGGGAGGCTGAGTACTTTCCTTTGAGGTCATGGAGCTAGTCGGTAGCAGGGTGGGGATGCAGATTTTGATCCGGGGCCCCTCAGCCTCATTGCCTCTTCTTATCCCCTGCCTTTCAGCATCGTATCAGTGCCCCCCACAGATCCTGAAAGACACGTGTGCACGCCTCCTCCGCCCTTTCACAATGGCTGTGTTTTGAGCTTGCTGGGGAACAGGTGCTTGAAAACACAATGGCTAGACTTTGTCATGATTTTTTTTTTAAGATACTGAATTATTCAATTCTGTGAAGTAGTCACTGAATTCGATACCCTTAGCAGGTTCGATGATGTGGGTGATTTATATAACTTCGTATTTTATTGTCATCTTTGTTTCCTACCAACAAAGGAGTCCTACGTACAGGTAGGTTTGGGAAGCGGAAACGGGCGATGGCACGGAAGGCAGTTTCGTCAACAGGTAGCGGCCGGAAGAGAGGAGATGACGCAGGGACGAATTAGGGTAGCCGTTTCACCTGGGGCCGCCGGGGCATTCAGAAGGGTGAGCGTCGGCCGACCGGAGGGAAGTCAGGTCCTAAAGGCATGATGGGAGTGAAGAGGAAGCAAGGCCCACGTTTCCCTATAGCAGGGAGCCTGGAGCAGGGAGCCTTGGAAAAGAGGGGACGGCCGGGTCCAGGGAGATGCAGGCGTGCCAGACTGTTGAGGTCAGCTGGGAGCCAGGGCCCTTTCAGCCTGAAATTGAGGGACTTCCCTGGCGGTCCAGGGGTTAAGTCTCCGAGCTTCCCCTGCAGGGGGCGCGGGTTCAATCCCTGTTCGGGAAACTGAGATCCCGCACGCCGCGTGGCCGAAAAACAAACAAGCAAACCAAACCAAACCAAACCAAAACACCTGAACTTGCGGGGCAGCGTGTGGCACACCGCAGCGAGGAGACCTAGGGACTCGGGGTCGGAAGCAGGCAAGCAAGTCGGGCAGCCCAGGCCTGAAACGGGGAGGCGCCCTTGCACACGCTTGTCCCTCAGGAAGCAGGACAGATGCACCTCAGTACTGTCACAGCGCCTCTCTCATCCGTCTTGCCCCTCCTCGTTTGTGCGAGGACTCCTTACCCCACCATAAAAGCAAGGAACTGGCTCAGTTATCTAGCTTTGTGGGGAAATATTCTCAGAGCATTTTTTTAAAAAACTAAAGTCCTCTCAGCATGGAGGCCTAATTGAACCCTCTTTTACGTGAGACTCTTTCTGAAAAGGCAGTCTTTTCTTCTCGTCACTTAAACGCAGTCTAACGTTTTTACGTAAGAAACACGACCGCCCTGCGGGTGTGTGGTGCGCGGAGAGCCCGGGAGAGGCTGCTGAGGTGCTGGGCCTGGTGTTCCCCGCGGGGCGGGCAGCCCTCGGTGTGCCCGCTGCCGTCCTGCTGCTGTGCCGCGGTCCCCGTCCCCGCCCTGGCCCCGCTCCCGATGGCAGCCACCGCTGGCCACTGCTCTTTCCACTCCTCTTTGTGTGCTGCTTCTGTTTTTTCCGCTCAGCAGCATCCCGACTGTCGGCCCCTGTGGCTTACTTCTTTAGCATCTCCAGGTAACGCCAGGCTCCTTCCTCTGGTTGGTGGATGGGCTGCTTGCGGGGCCGGATGTCCTTTTGGTGCTTTGCTTCATCGTGGCTCTTTTCAGCATGGTTCCGAGCATTTGTTTTCGTTGCTGGCGGTGGAGGTGCTTTCCTTTCCTCTTTGGACTCTGGTGTCTTCTGTCCTTGGGGTTCACGGCTTTTTTCCGCATGGTGAAGTTGCTGAGTGAGAGGCTCCCCTCACAACTGGTGTGTTTGTAGGTGTTTCAGGGCTGGCCGGGGGTGATCAGCCACGCGTGCTGTGTCGAGGTCTAGGGCAAAGGCCGGCACGCCTGGGTTACAGCTTTGAAAGTGACATCACCAGCCCTTTGATGACAGTGGTGAAAGGAGCCTGTTTTTCTCCTTCCTTTGGCATGATTAAGAGCATCGATTCTGGAGCCAGGCTGCCTGGGTTTAAATCCCAGCTCTCCCCTAGTTAGCTGTGTAGCCTTAGGCACAGGACTTAACATTTCTGTTTCTCAATCTGTAAAATGGGGATGATACTAGTACTCTGGAAATAAGGCTGATGTGAAGATTCTATATTATGTGATACATGTTTTATATATTTATAACATACCACATGTAAAAGAACATCATATGTCAATACAATGTATTATTACAGTTACGTATTATATAACATATATAATAATAGTTATAACATGTTATATATCATAATAGTATATCACTCAAATTATATATGATATTATAATATATAACATGTAGTGTATAAACCATGCATATAGAGTTCATAAATGTAAAGCCTTTAAAACAGAGCTGGTATACAGCAAGCAGGTGCTATGCGAGAGTTTATTATGGTTGTAACAACATTTCATGGAGTAGAATCTGTAAAAATACTGAGTCACTATGCTGTATATCTGAAACTAATATAGTACTGTAAATCAACTATACTTCAACAGAAAAATCAATAGGAAAAAAGGAGCTTATTCTTCTGGGTTTCTGTGGAGTTTTTTCTGCGGGGGGCGGAGACGGGAGTGCATTTTTGGTTTTGACTTAAAAGCAAGGCTGATTATTATTGCTCAGACTGCCCTGAGTGGTTACTTGTCATTTCTCTCCTTAATTTAAAGATGTCGTGTTTTCCTAGGAGTAGGTGCAGAGTGAATATGTGTAGCTTGATCTAAATCTGAACCACAGCAAGCACCTGGATGGCTCTGGGTCTGGGGCGGTAGCATTCGGAAAGCCTGGTCTCCACGTTGCCCGGCCAGAAGGTAACCAGCCGGTCACCTGCCCATCTCCTCGGGCCTCCAAATGTCCCTCTTGTTTTCAGTGCTTTTCAGCTCCCTTCTGAGGCTCTTGTGTTTGGGATGCAGCCATGGAGGTCATGCTCTGGCCCAGCGTTCATCCATGCTCAGCTTCTCTGTAGCATTTCAGAGGTCGGGGGCAGGGGGTCAAACCCATTGTTCCAGTTTGGGGTAACAGGGTAGTTTTTCCTTGAGAAAAAATTTCTTCCAGAGTACTTTTTCTCTTAAGATCTGTGTTTCACGATAAAGTTGAGCTATAGGAAGTTGAGGCCAGTTTTTTAGCTTCGTCCAAAAACACATTTTGTGAGCACCTTCGATGCAAGAAAAATATAAATACGGTCCTGCCCTCAGAGTAATTACAGTCTAGACAGTACAGTTTTGTAAATACGCACATGTATATATCATGAAATATAATAGGAAAGTATTTTTGGTACTTGTGAACACAAAACCAGGAGGGTTCTAGTTAACCTGTGAGTGAAACGGGATGGGTAGGGGTGAATCTTGAAAAATGTTTATGGAAGGGATTTTATTTGAGCTGAATCCAGAACATTGAGTCGGTTGGCGTGAGTCAGTCAGGGAAAGGAAGCATAGTCTAGACAGAAAACAACGTGAATAAGGGCACAGAACCTCCAAGCATCCTGGTGGTCTGAGAATGGCAAGAATTTGTCCTGGCTGAAGTGAAGTATGAGTGAAGGACAATGAGAATTTACAGTCAGGGGTTATATCAACGGCACGCTGGCGCTGCCTTGTGTCTGGTTCACGAAAGCTGTTTATTAAGTAGCCAGTAATTTTGCAATCTGCTTGTTAAACTGTGGGTAGCTTGAAATTGACAGTGGTGGAAATATTTACACCATGGAAATCGGCAAATATCAGGGCTTTTGTCCCCCCCGAAGAGGGCTTTCTCAGTGCCCTACTGCTGGTGATGCCCTTGTGTGCCCCTCTCTGATGGTTATTCTGTAGGGCCCCTCCGTGTCGGCCATGGGAGTCAGTGCAGGATGCTGGCAAGGGACTGGCACGGTCAGCTTTGTAATTTAGAAGGAGAACTCTGTGTCTTTGGTTTTGTCCCTCAGGAAACACGCCCAGAGAGGGAGCTTTTCATGCAGGAGCTTTCTGGGGAGTGTTCTTGGGACTAGAATTGAAGGGGAGTGAATGAAACATGACTGGACAGATGGAAGAGGGGACAGACTAAGCTGCTAAGGCCCGGGCCCCAGGGATGCTTTGGAGCTGGAAGGGTTCACCCCAGGGGTCAGGCCTTTATACAGCCACCATCAGTGCATGAGGCTGGCCCTGTGGAGGGGCACGCGGCCGCTGGGAAGTGGCTCTGCAGCTGAGGACACTCCCAGGAGAAGCTCCGCGAGCGGGGAGGGCGCGCCACGGGCCTGAAGGCCACTCAGGCTGTCCCACCCCCGCACCCACTGCACCCCAGCGGCAGTGTGGCGGATCTGTGAGCCCCATGGGAGGAGGGCAGCCAGGAAGCCAGATGGGAGAGTGTGACTGTTGTCCAGGTCAAGGGTGATTAAGGCCTAGATAGAGGAGCAGCCCCAAGGATGGAGGAGGTGGGGGAGGGCCGGCTAGTGAGCAGGTAGGTCTCTGGGACCCGTTCCGCCCGCCCGTGGTGGTTTTCAGCTGAGGGCCGGAGCTGCCCCCGAGGCTGCATTAGGCAGCGTCCGGAAACAGTCTTGGTTGTGTAACTGGGAGGGGCTGTTGTGTTTGTGTGTGTGCTCTTGGCATCTTGGGAGTAGAGGTCAGAGAGGCTGGCAAACATCCTACAATGCACAAGACAGCTCCGCATCAGAGCATTACCAGGCCCCAAATGTCGGTAGTGCCAAGGTCGACATGGTATTATGAGCAAAGGAATGCTATCAGGAGAAGGGGAAAGGAAGCGTGAGATGCCTTCCTCCTCTGTCTCTGCCCAGGGCATCTGGGTATTGCATCCACAAGTCAGTACCAGATTGCAAAGGACGTGGAGACAGTCCTTTACTGATGGGCAGAGGAGAGAAGAACTCTTATCTTAGAAGCAAATACACATCATACTGTCTCTCAAACCCTTCCCGTCTCCTATGGAAACTTGAATTCTAGATAGCAATAGATTCTCATGTCTTTCCTTTCCATCTCCCTTCCAGAAAGTTCCATTAGAGCTTCACCCTGTATTTAAAAATACAGATGTGAAGGCAAGCCAATAATACTAAAGGGGCTTTTGGAATCACTGCTGGTTTTTGCTACCATGGTAAAAGTTTTGCTAAGGAGTGGTAGAACTATGGGGATTATTGAGAAATGTGTTACTTAGGTTTTAGCAAGGTAGTAAAAATAAATGAAGAAAATGAAATTTAATCAGGGAAAACCAGAAGCTTATCAGCTTTGGGAGGTTTGAACTTAGGTTGTGAAGAAGGGCATGTCACATATCTTAGTTGGCTTCTAGCATGAGGACATTCAATTATAGCAAATTGGTAAGGACTTTGGTGCTTTTTTTTTTTTTTTTTTTGCCTGAAAGCTGGTATTGCACAGAGTGACGGTCAGCCAGGCCTCTGAGGTGTCCTGGCCAGAGCCAAGGAGGAGACTCCAAGCGAGCTGGAGCAGAGGGGCCCCTGGAGCCACTGCAGCGCCCTTGGACGGGCCTGAGCAGGAGAGCGGAGGACTTCGGCAGGAGCAGAGGTGCAGATTTCTTGGATGTGCACGGGTGGGAGAGGTAGAAAAGGCAGGCACGTTAACGCCTGGCGCGCTAATGGACAGGATGACGGGCAAGAGCGGTGGGCTGAAAATCGCTCCTGTAAAGGGCCAGACGGTAGGTTCTGCGGGCCTAGGGTTTCCTTTGCATCTCTGCTGTCATAGAGTGAAAGCAGGCAGATAACGCGTGAGCGTGTGGTGTTCCAGCAAAATTTTATTCACCAAAACAGGCGACAGGCCAAATCCGGCCCATGGGCGGTAGTTTGCTGAGCCCCTGCGCTAGAGTCTTGAGGAGCTGGGTGCACTTAAGAAATGATTTTCATGTGCAGTTTAAGGAAGGTGTGGGCAAGGAGGCACAGGTAAGAGTTACGGCCGAGGGGGCCAGACGCGCTCGCCCTCCTTCCTTGCGTCTGGTCTCCGTCTCCGAGCCACCTCTCTCCTGTCTCTCTTTATTGCTTATCTGTTTACTTTGGCCGCACCACGCGGCATGCAGGATCCTAGTTCCCCGACCAGGGATCGAACCCGCGGCCCCTGCAGGGGCAGTGCGGAGTCTTAACCACTGGACCGTCAGGGAAGTCCCTCTCTCCTTTTTCTAAATGATTTTTAGTGTGTGTGTGTATTTTTAGCTCCTTATTGATTAATAAGAATTGATTTCCTGTTATTTTGGAAGTGTTAAATTGTAGGAGGAACCTCGTGTAGTTCTCTCTGTTAGCCCTTTGTAAATGCAGTTTAGCTATTTTTCTCTTGCGGGTAGCTCTTTAATTACGTTTTCCTCTATTTGCCACTGACCTTGGGTCAGTGTTTCTCAACTTTGACTGTATGTTAGAATCACCTGGGGGATCTTTTAGACATCCCAATACCCAGGCTGCATTTGGAACAATTAATCAGAACTCCAGAGGCAGGCCCAGGCATCATTAGATTCTAAAGCTCCCTGGGGATGCCGATGTACGGCCAAGGTTAAGAACCACTGCCTTGGATTTAAAGGAAAAAAATGTCCCCAACACATTGTCCTAGATGCTGAAATGAAGAGGGACATTTAACCTGCGTAGATAACCATTTATGGCCCACAGGTTATAGCTATGAAAATGGAATTCCTCAGATTTTAAGGGCTGTATTCAGACAAGCTTATTTCTCAGTGCCACAGTCGGAATTCTTTGTTGTGGTAGAGGCAAGAAAAGAAAGACCAGGAAGGTATTGTGACTTGGCTGACATCTGCATTCCTAGCCAGAAGCACTTTTTCCATCCCCGGGTGCGGTGACAGCCTTTGAGCATGGTGAAAGCTTCCAGGCTCCAGTGATTAAGTCATTATCCACAGGAGCCAGTCTTGACCCGAGTAAATGATCAGGACAGATGCTCTGACTGTGTCCAGAGGGAATAACCTTCTAACGTAGTCATGGGCGCCTACGTATTTGATGGTGTTTCTTACAGAGCCTACTTGACCGCTCCAGGTGACTTTTGTTTCATGTAGGGAGACCCAGGGCGATTGAAAAGGTAAATTCAAGGAACTTTTATATAGATATGTCAAAATTATTTTGAAAATATGTATCTGGGGATAATAATACTTTGTAAGTAGCAACATTTTTAAGGGATTGTGTCAACAGTATATGGTTCACAAATTTTTTTTTTTTTTTGCACTTTATAAATGCAAGATTCTAACCTTGTGATGCTGGAATTGCTCAAGTATTTACTATTCAAGGCTGAACTTCAAAGATTTAGAGCTTTCTTTCCTAAGCGAGAGTTAGAGAATCATGATTCTGGGGGGCGTGGGGGGCAGCCTACAAGGTTCTGAAGAGGACTGCAGCTGGGAGCAGAGCGTCTAATAACTACTGCAGCTTCTCAAGTTCCATTACATATGCTGGGGATGTGACTTCGTTTACTGAGGGACCATGGAAAGAGAATAGGATTCTGTCCACTGCAAGTAACTGAATACCAGCAAAAGTGGTTGCGCAACGGGGGTTTCTTGCTCCCTCTACAAGAATACCTGGAGAGGCATCCCTCCAGAGTTGGTTTATTCACCAGTTTAACCCTGCCCGGGCCTGGGAGGGCATCCCTTCAATTCGTGATTCCCTTGACTTTTTCTTTCTGGTCACAGGATGGCTGCTCTGTGGCCCCAAATATCATGAGGTCACATGACAACATCAAAAGGCAGGAAAAGAAGGGGGCATTTCTCCCCTGGGTCTTATTATTATTTTAACCAGGAAGGAAAAGCTTTCCAGGAGCTCCCAGAAGACTTCTCAGATTTCAAACCCGGAGCCAAAAGCTGTTGTTACTTATTCCCCCTCAAACCCATATTGGCAAAAGGCATTAATTTACCGCGGTTGGCATAAAATAGGGGTTAGCCAACTTTTTCTGTAAAGAGTCTGATTGTGAATATTTTGGCTTTGTGGGCGACATATGGTCTCTGGTCCATACTCCTCTTTTTCGTTTCTTAGCCCTGGGAAAATGTAAACAAGCACGATCATATCCAGGGGTGTGTGCCAGGCATACACTCATCAATTGCTTTTCGTCTCCTGAGGCTGGTGGAGGGGCCCACCAGCCCTGCCACCCATTTTCAGAACAAAGCTGTGATTTTGTTAGCAAACTGAGTGGGCAGCCAACTGTGTTTGACTCAATATCTAATTTGTAGACTTGTTGTAATGATTATTACATGTCATAACTAAAGAAAGCAAGTAATGTAGTTCTGGGCACATCTTAGGTCCACAACCAAAATACTTATATTATTATTGTTATTTTGTATTATTGTCGTTGTTTAGTAATCTTGTTTCACCCTGTGGAATTCTGTCATCTAAACTCGGCTTAGATGCATGCATGGAATTCTGATTAGACTGTAGTAAAACAGTATTTGGTGATTTTTTAGTTGATTCAGTTTTCCTCTATTGTGGGGAAGTGTGGCCTCTGAATTCCGTATCTTGTCCATTTATACAAAATTTTAAAGTTCTGAGATTATCATAGTAAGTGAAGCAAGTCAAAGACAAGTATCGTATGACATCACTTATATGTAGAATCTAAAAAAAACGATACAAATGCACTTATTTACAAAACAGAAACAGAGTCACAGACATAGAGAACAAACTTATGGTTACCAAAGGGGAAAGGTGGGGGGGAGGGAGATATGAGGAGATTGGGATTAACATACATACGCACTACTGTATATAAAACAGGTGACCAACGAGGACCTACTGTAGAGCACAGGGAGCTCTACTCAATACTCTGTAATAACCTATATGGGAAAAGAACCTGAAAAACGATAGATACACGTATATTTATACTAAAGCGCTGTGCTGCACACCTGAAACTGACACAACATTGTAAATCAACTCTACTCCAATATAAAACAAAAATTTAAAAGAAAAGTAATTTGGCAATGGGCAATTTGATGAAGGAAAATCGGGATTTGAATTCTGAGGCCTTTAGTAGCCTTTTCATTGGAATAGAGTTATTATTCTTACCATGTTCGTCAGCTTAGACTAGGTTGCAAAACACCTCCAAATTTCAGTGGCTTAATACAAGAAAAATATTATTCCTTGCCCAAGCTCCATGTCCCTAATGAATCGTCAGGAAACCCCACCCCTCTCAGTGACTCAGTGACCTGGCCTGATGGAGGCTCCGCCATTGATGGTTGTACCATCTGGAGAAGATGGCCTTGTCACCAGTCTCCATGACAAGGGAGCACCTCACTGCCTCAGCCTGGAAATGACATTTTTCACGTCTCATATTTCAGTGGCCAGAACTGATCACATGGGTCAATCCAGCTGCAAGGAGGGCTGGGAAATATGGGGGAGCAAATGGAATACTGGGTGTGTATTACTGACCCTTTCACCATCCCATTGCTCTATTCATTATCTTCAGAAGGAGACAGTTGATGAAGTTGGACCATTATAACACGTGTAATTCCTAGTCCTTTACTTTCTATCTTGTCTTACACTCTTGTGTATCCCATTCTCACTTGTTTTCTCTTTATTTTCATTTTTAGATTACATTCTTCTTTTTCCCTTTTCTTATACAGTTTAGAATCCTGTCAAGAGTTTCTAAAGGTCACAATGAATGAATTAGAAAGTGATAGAAGTGAGAAGGTGTGTCCCAGCTGGGTAACTACAGTGTGGAAATCTGACAGGATTTATCATCGCAAATGTCAAAAGCACCTTCTTTTGCTCTTTGCACACTCCTCTAACCCAGAGAGTCTCAATTAGGAGAGATGTTGCTCCCTAGAGAATATCAGGCAACATCTAAGAGCAGTTCTGCTTGTCACACAGGATGGGGGTTGCTACCAGCAACTAGTGGGTAGAGGTCAGATAGGCTATTAAACATTATCCGATGCACAGAACAACCTTCGGCTGCAGAAAATTATCAGGGCCTGATGTCAACAGTGTTGAGATAGAAAATGCTGCTTCTGTGTGGTACATATGTATAATGGAATATTATATAAAAATAAAAAAGAATGCAATCATGCCATTGGCAGCAACATGGATGGATCTAGAGATGATCATACTGAGTGAAGTCAGTCAGACAGAGAAAGACAAACACCATACGACATCGCTTATACGCGGAGTCTAAAATATGACACAAATGAACTTATCTACGAAATAGAAACAGACTCAAACTTATGGTTACCAAGGGGGAAGGGGGGAGAGTGATAAACTGGGAGATTGGGATTGACACATACACATTACTATATATAAAATAGATAACTAATAAGGACCTACTGTAGAGCACAGGGGACTCTGTTCAGTATCCTCGGATAAAGCATAATGGAAGAGAATATGGAAAAGAAGGGATATATATGTGTATCTCTGAATCACTTTGCTGTACAGCAGAAACTAACACAACACTGTAAATCAACTCTATGTCAATAAAAGAAAATGCTGCTTCTTTCTCTTACTAATTACTATCTTGAACCTTATTCTTGAGCAGCCTTTACGTATTTACATGAGCCTGACTTACTTCACACCTTTGTGGACTATATAAAGGTAAAAATGTAAACCCGCACCCCTCCCCCGCACCACCCCCCCCAAGCACAGGTAGCTAGTTGATTCTTTTACAGACTTTGTGATTATGAAGTAGACTTCCTCAGGGTTCGGGTAGAATCTCTGAATGCAATTTTCACATTTTACTTTTGTCCTTCTCAAGCTTTACACATCTGTGGAGTTCTAGAATATTTCACGTTGTTTATCCAAGTCACCATTGTCAAAGTATGCTTTTCTAAATAGCTAAAAATGTGACTCATACAAATGTGTAGGGAACATATATTGAATAATTATGTAATTCGTTAATGAGGATAGCAAAGCTGGTTCATGGGAGAAATCAAGACAATGAGGATTTACAGACACTGAAGAAAGACTGTTGGCATAGGGTTGATAGTTAAGGTAAAAAACTTGTTAATCTTTCAGGGCCATAGGACCGTAACCGTTGAGGTTAGTTTTGGTAACAGACAGAAGTCATTTGCATCTGTACAGATGTTAATGCAAGTTAACCCACAGCCTCATGGAGTCCGGGCCTTACTCAGTAGAAGACACCATGTCAAACAGTTAGAGAGTGCTCTGGAACAACGGTTCCCACAGGTAAGCCTGCGTCAGGATCACCCCCAGGACCTGTAGAAACTAGATGCGTGGACCCAGCCTCAGTTTTTCCTTCAGGAGGTGTGTGGCGGGGAGATCCTGGCGTGTCTAACAGAGGCCTCAGGTGATGCCGATACTGGTGATGCAGGGATCACACTTCAAGAACAATTGCTCTAATGTGTCCTTGAAAGACACAGTCGACCTTCTGCCTTATTTTAAATTTGGATGTTTTTTTCTTAAGACTCACACAGGAAATATCATAATTGAGAGAAAAGAAAGTAGCCAGGGTAAGAGCTATCGAAGTGACTGGCAGCTCTCAGTGAGTTAACGCAAAATGCTGTTTCACTCGCTTTGTGTCGGATAAAATGGGATAAGTCTTAGATCACCCTCCTGCAGCAATGCCATGTAGGACACGTGGATTTTGAAGGTGTTTATGGCAGGAGAAGAGAGAACTAGAGATCCCAACGTGGGCTTTTCCCTAACTAATTCCTAAACCAGAAGTGGCACCTGTCACTTCTACTCACATCCCATTGGCCAGAACAAACGGCAAGGGAGGCTCGGAAATGTGGGGGAACTCCTGTGTATTCAGAGAGCGTCTGATGTCTCTGCTGCATGTTTCAAAAATACGAAAAAGTTTGTAAATGTGTGCTTACCGTTCAAAGGACCCAAAGCATTTTAATGATGGTAATGATATTCTTGCTAAAATTATATTTGGATGTGCATATTTCACACTTAAGAATTTAGATTTCTAGGAGAGCAAGTAAGGGATAGTATAACCAAAGAAAAAGATGAAGTTGACTTAGGGAAGATTCTAATGCTTGAAGTTGCTGTTAATGATTTAAAAAATATGTCTGGAGAAGAATAGTAATTAATTACATAGACAAACATTGGTAGCCCCAAGTAAAACATACTTAAAGAGAGAGAACCATTAATTCTCTTACCATGATGATAAGCTCTTCTATTTCAGGACGCAGCAGGCTGTAGGTTTGGTGTTTGCAGGATGGGGTTCTAACTCTTGCCCTGCCCCAGTTTCCCTTATGGGAAAAACCTCTGCACTCACCAAACATTTACTTAAGGATTACAAGTTGCCATACTCAAGGTGAGAGGAATCAAGTGATTGTTAAAAGCTTTCCGTTTGGGACTGGTTGTTATGTAGCTTCGTGCATCACTTAGCTTTCTGATTCTCAGTTTACTTATCTTTAAAATGGACCCCATTGAAATACTGTGAAAGTTAAATGGACACGAGCACAAAGTTCCTAAAAATCCCTGATCTGATGGTTCCTTTGTTCTTCTTTATCTTATACTTGTTAACGTAGGCTAGAAAATCTATCAACTGGATCTTTGTTAGTTGTGGGAGGACCCACTGTATAGATTTGCCTGGGACTGAGTGGGTTCCCAGGGTGTGGATTTTCAGTGTTAAAGCCAGGAATGTCCAGGGCAATGCGGAATGAGTTGGTCACCGTATTTAGTGGAGCATTTGGGAACCTGACTATGGTCGGCCTGGGGGAGTGCCTATACATTTGCTCTCTGGGGGAGAATAGTATCTAGGCTTTATGATGCCTCTTCTGTTCTTTTAAAGGGAAAGAACTTGGTTGGGAGTGGCCTGGGATTTGTGTTGAGTCTTATTTTAAGGTAGGGCAACCTTATGTCTTTGGAACTTTAATCGATACTAGAAACTGTCCTGAGTTCCCCTTCTCTACTGTAACCATCAGATCTCTAAACGCACTGTAGTTTGGTCTGCTGAGCACTACACACCTATGACCTTCCTAATGTAGGGCTAGGAATCTGAGGAGGAGAAGTTGCTGTCAGTGTTCATAGAGATATGCTTGGTGGGACCGAGAGCTCTCCGTGTGAGATACAGACATCTGGGGTGATGTCTGAACTAAATGACCTTCCCCCTCGTTCCTGCCCACCAAGCCCTGTTATTCTGCCTTCGCGCCACCCCTGCCCGGCCTCCTGTCTTCATCTGAGCTGACTGCTTTGTTTTGGAGGCCACACGTCTCTGTGGGCGCTCTGACACCGCCTGCTCCCTTACGCGGCTGCTAAGTATCTTCCTGCGAAACACCTCTCATCATCCTCCTGCTCTAAAACTGCCGTTGCTGCTTCCTTCTGGCGCCACGAGGAAAGCCAGCTTCTTAGCTTGGAAGCTCTGCCTGACCTACTGCCTGATGGGCCACTGGCTCGAAGCCCTTTCACAATCCACACCTTTGCACCTGCCGCTCCCTTTGACAACACCCTTTTCCTTTTCCACCTGGACATTATGGACCCATCCTTTTGGACCCAGTTCAAGTGCTCTCTTCCCTGGGAGACTCCCCAGCAAGAGTTCCTGCCTCAGAGAGACCTTAGTACCTTTCTGTAGTGGTGGCTTCTTTTGTTGAAGGATACAGCTTGGGGATTTACAGAATGAGTGTGTGACTCCCTACTCTGCCTGGAATTACCTTTGTGCACCAACAGTGAACACTTCAGGAAGGACTCCCATTGCTAAGCCCTGTAATGGTGTTTCCCCTCTCTTACCCAATGCCTGTTGGCATGTTTGTCCCCCATGTTGAGCAGCATTCAACTGGGAATCCTCAGTGCTTGGCCCACCGTTCCGCATGATGCTTGAGTAAATGGAGGAGCCCAGTGTGGCATTTTCATGGGGCTTCCTCTCCTTTTCAAACTACATCCTTTGCTGGGGCCTTGTTATCCCTAGTGTGGTCCCTGGACCTGCAGACTAGCAGCCTGGCGACAGCAGAGAGCTTGTTCAAAATTCAGGGTCTCCAGTCTCCCCCGAGACCTGCTACATGACAATCTGCATTCTACCAACATCCCCAGAAGATTCATAAACAGGTTAAAGTTTGAGAGATACCGCTTTAGGCTCGTTTCAAGTTATGGTGCCATTACCACCTCTAATACAATCACCCTTGAATGCGGGTCCTTCAGAAAAACTTACAGTTCTCCCTTCCTTCCTTCCTTCCTTCCTTCCTTTCCTTCCTTCCTTCCTTCTTTCCTTCCTTATTCCCTCCCTCCCTCCCTCCCTTCCTTCCTAAAATGCACATTCATAGGACCTGCCCTAGACCTACTAAATCAGAATCCCAGGGAACAGGGCCACAACCTTTGAAACAAATACCCCAGGAGATTTCTATCAGCCTGAAGTCTGAGAACCACATCCCAGGGCACTTCTTAGCTGTTTAGTTGTCTCTGATTTCCACCAAAATGTGGACTTATGAGGCCTCTCCTCATACTTAGTGTTAACTCTGCTGAGGTCTGCGTCCCTGTTGCTCTCAGCTGTGCTGTCCTTCTCCTGTTGCCTCAGGTTTCCACCTGGCTTTCATCCCGTTACTGGAATATTCCTTTATCTTGCATTAAACAATGCAGTGTCTCCCGGTTTCAGGAAAACAGAGACGAGACGTTTTTGTTTCCATCTGTTGCCTTTTCTGGTCATTGTCTGCGTCTCTGCGTGTGTCACTCCTTTTAGGTCCATCGTATGTTGCCACTGTCTCTGTTTTCTTCAGTTTCTCCATTTTCTCTGCGCCCATGCAACTTTTAGTGCCTCTAGTCTGGCATCTCTTTCCACTTCACCACTAAAAACTCTTCTTACAAAAGTCACCAGAGACGTCTTTATTTTCTTATTCACTGACCTTTTTTTTTTTTTTGCGGTACGCGGGCCTCTCACTGCCGTGGCCTCTCCCGTCGCGGAGCACAGGCTCAGCGGCCATGGCTCACGGGCCCAGCCGCTCCGTGGCACGCGGGATCTTCCCCGACTGGGGCACGAACCCGTGTCCCCTGCATCGGCAGGCGGACTCTCAACCACTGCGCCACCAGGGAAGCCCTCACTGACCTGACTGCTTTAAAGCAGACCTCTTAGAGGTTTGCAGCCCCATAAAAAAAATCACGTATCATGGTTCTGACTTGCTTTGCTGCAGTGCGAAGCTGAGTGTGAATATCAGCCCCTAAGCCAGGGAGAAAATGGACCTCACTCTCGCTTTACTTGCCAACCCTCAGGGTAGGAAAGTACTCAGTCACCGAGGGTTTTTAAAAACCCTACAGGTTTCCAGGGCAATTAGAACTTCTATGTGGGGCTGAGACTCTGTGAATTATCATCTTTGGTTATTTTCAGTGATATAGATTAGTGTGTACAACCAGGGTAGCATGTTTCTGAAGGAATATAAATTAAAAACTGGTTGACATTCACAAACAGTAATATTTTGTGAATATATTTTGGACCCTTAAATATAAAATGACTAAAAACATAGCAATATTGTTACATACGGGTTATATGTTAACTCTGTTTGAAACATACTCGAGAAAAAGAGCTGAATTGTCTTGATTATTACAGTATGGTATGCATTAAAAAAATCATGTTTTACAAATTCAGGTTTACTGCAAAAATTTCTTTTTAGCATTAAGCTAGTTATTTTAATTCCTAATTCATTTAATTACCAAATTTCTTCAGGTAAATTATTGCCTACATTATTCTTGTGGAACTGATTCTGACTAGAATCTCCCCTTGTTTTATAGAATGCACTCATATTTGGGGTAGCTAAACAAGTCATTATCTTCTCTTTGAGAACTGTAAACTAAATCTTTAAAATTCAGTGGAAGAGTAGGTGCTGAGGTTGAAAGGAAATAGAATAAGAAGGTACCAAATGCAGGGCATCTTTCTATTTTTATTTGGGGGCACCTTTCAAAAAATATATACATATTACCTTCCTTTTTCCTTCTTTCTCTCCCTTCCTTCTTTTCTTCTCTTTTTCACATATTCAGCAGACATATTCCAGGTGGTCCATTCGGTACAGTACAATGAAACAAACATGGTCCTTGCATTTAAGATACTAAGGGTTTAGCACGGGGCAGTCTTGTCACCAAATAAATAACACAACTTGCTAAGCATACAGGAAAGGTGAGGGTCTGATGGCCGGGGAGGGAGCGATGCAGATGGGGTGAGTGGAGAGCAGGCGGAGACTCACAATAGGAGGGACCTTGCTGGAGCTGAATCTCGAAGGGGCAGCAGGTGTCCTGGGCTGCAGGATCAGGAGCGCAGAGGCAGACGTAGTTCGGGCACTGCACCCTCACCAGCAGGACCCCGAGGTGTCTTGAGGGAGTGCTGACAGACGAGGCTGGGTAAGTCTGGGGGAGTAAGGGGGACCACAAGTCTGGATTTTAGTGACCACATGGCTGTCACAGCTGCGAGGACCGTGGATGGGAGAAGTGCAGTCCTGAAAGGTGGGAGATCATTGAGAAGATCCGAGCAGACTGCAGCTCAGACTCACATCTAGCCTGGGATTCGGTGTTGGGAAGTGGCCCGGTGTCCCAGAAAACGTGAGCACGGGTGAGGGGCACAGGGAGAGGACGTGCTGGGGATGGACCCTTGGGTCAGGGCAGACTTCGATGGGGAGAGTCGAGGCAGAGTCGCTTAGAGAACGAGGAGGAAAACCTGTGTGGTACAGACTTAAAACGCCCACTACCTTGTCCAGCTACTCGTAAGAAAGTCCTATTTCTAGCAACACAGCTCCTGTCCCCCCATTCCTTCACCTCCCGGAGGCACTCAGAAAGGGGAGCACCCCGTTTCGTCGTGACAGCTGTTGAAATGACGAGACGAAAGCTTTGTGACTTCCCACCACCGTTTGCCCCTGTGTTACCGGCTCCCCGTGGCCCCCACGCGCCCGCGTGTGACATGGTTTCTGAGCCTCCAACCTGCACGCGGGCACAGCCAGCAGCACGTGGTCGCAGTGGGACGGAAGGAGTGAGAGAAGCGACTTCCCCTTGACCTCATCCCTTCCGCCTTCCACAGACGTTTCTTTCTTCCACGTTTTACAGCCGACGCTGCGTGCATTGTTGGGTCCATGCTCCCGAGGGGTGGGAGACACAGCTCCGGGGCCGCTGAATGGCCTTGCTTTGTCCAGAGGCATGTTTGTCCAACTGTTTCTGGGGCCCGACAGGGTCGTTTTTGTTCTGGGAAGAGTTGGTTTGAGAAAGCGGGCTGCTGAGAGGGCCGTCTCCGGGGCTCCAGGGAGCTGCCTTTCACCGCCCCGAGGCGGCCCTCGCCCGGCAGAGGTCATCCGAGGCCGCTGCAGTCTGTCCCCAGCCTAACTGTGATAGTCACGGAAACTGTCACCAACTTAACCGGCTTCGTAGTAGCCAGGAAGGAGCCCAGGCCAGCAAGATTCCGTTTTAATTGTCAATCACACATTACCAAAAAAAAAAAAAACCCAGCTGTGTACCACCTTTCAGAACTTTCCCTCCGTGGTTGGCAGTCAAACTGCTTTCTTTTGCAGAAAGCACGATGTCAATTTTAGTCAGAATTTACGTGTAGAAATTAGAAATCAGGCAGTTTGGAAAGGAAGGTGCAATTAGTGAGGTTTTCAGCTCGCATTTGGAATGAATCACACACGTTTGGGATTGCAACGTGCAAACATCGTGCTGAATTTTCCTTCTCGGGCCCTCCCGCTTCCTCGCAGAACCCTGGGCACATTGCAGAACCCTTTACAGGCTGGCTTTGGCTACAGCCAGGGAGAACGTGAGGCCCTCTGCCTCAGTTATTAGCAGGGAGCAGGTTAGCATCTTCTTTATGGGGGCATGGACCCTGGTCTGCTGACCTGTGTCGCAAGAACACTCCAGCAATGAGGAGATGCTTGGCTGCTCTCTATGGATTCCAGAACACGCAGTCCTACCATAAAATGACAGCAGAACACAGTGTGCTATCGAGTGCTACTGGGTTTGTGTTGAGCCATCTACTTTTCCCCCAGGGCCATGATAAGGATGGTTTCCTCCAGGGAATTCTAGACCCGCAGCCTAAAGGACTTCAGGTTCAACTCCCAGTTCTACCCTGTGTTAGTTTGATGGCCTTGGGTAAAGTTCTTAACCACTCCGAACTTCAGTTTCGTCTTCTTTACGTCTCTGTGCCAGGGATATTTTTTCCCTGTATGTGTCACCCTGTGTGATCGGGTCCCGGCCTCGTTTCTGGGCATCTCTTGTCCTCCATGGAGTCTGGGCTCCCTTCCACTTAGACTCTCCTCCAATCCCTCACTCCCCACATCTACACTCTTGTCCTTACTGCTTTCCTTCCCTTTCCCCTTAGAATGTTCTGTTCTCCATACTTGCCTTTTTTTTTTTTTTTTTTTTTTTGCGGTACGCGGGCCTCTCACTGTTGTGGCCTCTCCCGTTGCGGAGCAACAGGCTCCGGACGCGCAGGCTCAGAGGCCATGGCTCACGGGCCCAGCCGCTCCGCGGCATGTGGGATCTTCCCGGACCGGGGCACGAACCCGCGTCCCCCGCATCGGCAGGCGGACTCTCAACCACTGCGCCACCAGGCAAGCCCCCATATTTGCCTTTAAGAAATCATGTTTTTAAGACTTAGCTCAAATGATAGCTCATGGATAAAGTTTTCCCCAAAGGCTCCTTACTATTCAGGAAGACATGCTGAACGTACAGATGAAATTATATGATGTCTGGGATCCACTTTCAAGAAGTCTAGCGGGGGCAGGGCTGTAGATGAAGCAAGACTGGCCCAGAATCCATAATTGTTTCATCAGGGTGATGGGTACTTAGGGCTTCATTAGATGGTTCTCTTTTGTGTATGTTTAAATTTTCTTATAATAAAAGGCAAAAGAAAAGTTGTTTTAATTACCCAAACCAGGGGTGATCTACTCCCGCACACGTGTGACGCTTGCTTGTGGTGGTTCCTTTTGACATCTGCTTCCTGTTAGGGCAGCGGATTAGCTAGCTCAGTAGTCAGAAGACCACGCATCCTCATTTGTTCAGGACAGTCTTGGGCAACTCCTTTGTCCTGCATTCCATCTGGTTTAGCATTTACCCCAGATTTTTTATTTTTATTTTTTAAAGTAAACTGTCATTATTTAGTAGATGCATTAAAACAAGCCAGGATGAGTTTTACAGACGACCACTTGTAGTTCTTGGCTTCTGCCATGATCTCAATTCGTGCGTGGGGTTTGATGCAGCAAGCGGGATTTTATGTTAATGCACAGACACAGCAACGTCTTAGGTCTTTTGTCCTTGCCTTTCATGGAGAGAAAGCCTGCAGGGTGCTTGCTTCCTGGTAAACCCAAGCGGCCAGGGTTGGCTAGTTCCTTCCCGTCCTGGGGGGGGGGAGGCCAGTATTTGTCATCACTGTGGTCCAAGCTGTGGTCTGTGAGACCTAGCGTTAGAGGCTTGATGGCTCAGAAACTGACTTTTAAGTGAACACGTGCTGAGAAAAATAATTCTGCTTGTGTCATTTTATAGTGTTCAGCTAATCGGTATGAAGTATTTTTCTACATTTTGCTTTAATGTACGTATGTATATACATACATATGCGTTTTAATATATATTTTGAAGAAAACAGGTTTGAATTGTATAGGTTCACCATGGTGAAACCAATCTGCTGACCAATAAACAAATATTAACATATTGTATAATTTTTATTGTTTTTCATACTATCTTTCAATCACAAAAGTGTCCCTATTTAGGTGATAAAGTACATGATGACCATACTCCATAGTCAAGGAAATGGACTCTGAAATTAAATTTTTGATCCCAAACCCCAGCTCTGGGGCATGTGAACTATTTCCCCTATTAGAGACTGGTTTTCTCGTTTGTAAAATGGAGATGGTAACAGTTGACTATAGAATTTTCATGAAGATTAAAGGAGTTGTTACATGTACAATATTTAGTATAGTGCTTTCCCATTTATAAACACTCAATCACTGCTAATTATTATTTTTAGTTTGGTATCTTTTTATCTCCTCTGCTAGATTATATGCTCACTTAAGAGAGGAGACGTTTTGTTTACTTTTAGAGACCCCCCTCACAGAGCCCGGCACATAATAGCTCCTCCTTGAAAATGTTTGTTGATTGAATAATGAATGTCAGACAGCTCTTTTAAATGACTGGGACCATTTCTGAGCCGCAGTCTGTGCGTGTGAGATTGAGCAAAGTCCACGCAGGAATTCCAGATTCATTTCATCCTCCTTGGGGACCCCAGCTGGGCTAACTGAACTGACTACCACAAACACCAAGTCTTAAATAAAATGTTGTTACTACATTCTATAAATTGACAAGTTACAGCCTGCCCGCTTAGTTCCCTTATTTACGTTTTTACCATCCTCTTGCATTTTCTATCAAAAGCAGCCTCATTTGACCTTTAAAGCTCAGCAGAGGCAAACATTTCTTCATCTTGCTTTAAGATCCCCAGTGTACGTGCCTTCATTCAGATGTTTGTTAAGCACCCTACGATCTAATTAGCAGCAGGCTGAAAGAAGGAAGGCCGCCTTCTGATGCTCCCTCGTGCTGACTCTGTTGACTATACAGCGGAGGAGCAGGGGCTCAGGCGGAGGGTTCGCCCACCCTAGCGATGCTGCTCTGTTCCCGTTCCTCTCGGCCATTTTCCCTTCTCCTCGGAAATAGGCTGCCCTCCTCTTTTACCCCCTCCCTGCCAGCACCTCTTTGCCTCTTATGTTAAAGGCACTTCATAAACAGTGGTGCTAAAAAATTGTAAGAGGATAGTTAGCATGGTTACTTTTATTAGGATCTCCGCTTTCCCAGCAAGTTTCTGGATCTTTCTCCCCATCCTGTACCTCGATTCCTCGGCCGATTCCTTTCGGGAATTCACTTCTCAAGCCATCGGTGCCACATCCCTTCCAGTGGTTTGAATCTAGGAAAGACCTTGCACCCACTGTCAGAGCAAAAGCAAAAATCCTGTGCTCTCCGCATCCCGAGTTGAAATCTCACAGACTTGGTGTATGGGTTAAATGCATTGTTCACAGGACTAATTATATGTCCTACAACAGCCTCAGTTTGCTCATCTGTGATGGATAAGATGACTTCCACTCCCTCAAGGCCTGTTTCAGCTTCAAAGATCTGTGACTCACTTGTTATCAGTTAAATGGGCATTTTGTAGGAAACTCCCCGTTGGAATACAGTGTATCTATAAAAATAGATTCAGAGTTGTAAACAATCAGGTTAACAAGTGAACTCCTGATACACCATCTGTTTCGTTAAGGTAGATTCTGCCATGAAATCTGTTAAAGGTACTATTATCAAAGCAGAAAAGTGCATCCTCGTATTTACATGGATTTCAGTAAGGATCAGTAATGACTCATGAACGGATCATCTGACTGGACACCACTCTGTCCTTCTGGTCACTGCTCTACTTGAAGCTGGATATCACTCAGCCAATTATCTCCTCATACCTGCATCATCTGGCAGGTGTAAAGGTTGCTCGATCAGACAAAGACTATGGGATTAAGAAAAGGAAGAGTGACCATTTATAACAAACATACATAGGAAAAGACTAGAAAATGTTGGAATCTGTGTTTCAATACCTCTGAGGGAGAAATCCTGAGCTGGTGTGGTGTTATAGCTAATACTGAAATGTATCTCCTTGGTCTGCTCTGCAGGCATCACGGCCGTTTGGCGCTCATGGGCTGATGTTTGTTAGGAAGTGGGAAATCTGTAGCCAGGAAGGTCTGGGATGATCGAGGGGGAAGAGGAGGAAAAGGGGTTGTTTGCAGCTCTGAAATGCTATTGTGGTGAGTTTCCTTTCATTGTGTATTGATCGGTTCTTCTAGAGGAAGGCTCTGGACTGAGTCCCTTTCCATGTTCACTGCTGCTAGGCTGACGATGAAGCAACGGTTTTAGACTTGGACTTTTTGGTGAGACAACTGGGACCATCCTGGAAACACTCTACTACAGAAATGTGAATATGCTCATATCTGTGAATGGCAGTAACTCTCAAATCTTGGTTGCCTGTCCAATCCTTTCCTGAAGTTTTAGATTTAAACAGACAGCTGTTTGCTGGGTGCTCCCTCAGCCTCGCTCTACTCCAACCCAAGCTCATCTCTTCCCACCTTTTCGAATTTGCCTCTCCTGTGTGCTTGTTCTCAACTGGGGCCTGCCTTTCCTCTTAGGAAGACCTTTTCAGCGCAGCTCAGTTTTCCGGCTCTCCATCTTTACGGTTTACTGATCAAGTCCAGGCTCCTCTCTTCTCTCACTTGGACCTCCGCGGTTCTCTCTCAGCCACCTTTTCTGTCTCCAGTCTTGTCCTCCATCTCCATCTGCTCTCCATGTGCCACCAGAATGATTAAAGAAGTCATTCAGCAACCACTTACAGACCAATCGCCCTCTTTTCAGGGCTAGGAATAAAACAGTGAACCAACCACTGTTTCTGCTCTCACGGAGCTGGTTTTCTAGTGCTGAAGACAAACAAAGCCATGTCACGTACACAGACAAATAACTAACATGTTTATAAACTGCACTGCATCACAGAGGAAACAAACAAGGATTCGAGGTGGAGGATAAAAGGGTGGACAATGCTTTGCTGTGTAGATAAGCAAGGCTGTCCTTGACGATGACATTGAAGCTGAGCTCTAAAGCATGAGAAGGAACTAGAATGGAAAGATGTGGGGAAATCAACGTTCTGGGCAGAAAAACGGTTTGTGCAAAGACCCTGAGATGCGTGAAAGCTTGGGGGGCCTCAAAGAACTGGAAACTGGAAGAGAATGATTTAAGGTGGGATCAGAGAAATGGGCAGGAATTGTATCACACAAGGCCTTGTAGCCTATAGGAAGGAGTGCATTTTACCCAAGTTCCATGCAAAGCCGTTTAGGAATCCTAAGCACAGGAGCAGTTTTCTCGAACTTACATTTCAGGATTGCTCTTGCTTCATGGAGCATGGGTTAGGGGAGGATGAAAGAGAAAGTGTGGAGGCCAGGGAGAAGGTGGTTCCGGTCCAGGTAAGAGGTGACAATGGTGTAGACTGAGGCGTTAGCCAGAGAGGTGGAGAAAGGAGCAGGTTTGGAATCACTTTGGGAGGTAAAGTCAATGGGATCTCCTATTTGACTACACATGAGGACAAAAGAACAGGAGGAGGTTAAGGACAGCTGGTTTGAACAACTGGGTGGAGGAGGTCACCTCTTGAGATGAAGAAGATTTGGACCCTTCTGTCTTCCTCATCCGCTTTTGAGGACTCATGTGTTTAGACTGGGTGAATGCAAACAATCGAAGGGATCCCCCCGTCTCAAGGTCTTTTTGCCGCGTAAGGTCACATGTTCACGAATTCTGCGGATAGGAACCGGAAGTCTTTGGAGGCGGGAGTATTCCGGCTACCCCAGCATTTGACTAGAGTAAAATGAGAAAAGTGTCCACAGTGGCGTTTGGTGACCTTGACAAGAGCCTTATCAGGGGTGCGATGGCAAAGGACAGTAGATCGTGGTGGCTTGAGCAAAGAAAGGAGAAGTTAGGAAGTAGAAACAATGCAGTACTGTGCAGACAGCTCTTGACGGACAGGAGTTATGAGCGGAGGGGGATGTGGGACAAAGTGAAGCGTCTGTTACGGCAGGTGCAGGAGCCTAGCTGTGTGTTCACAGGCATAAACCAGACAAGAGTAGCATGACGGCGATGCTGGGGAGCGCTGTCAGAGAAGCAACACCCGAGGCGCTGGAATCCTTCCTAGGACGGGAGTGGATGGATCCAGAGGCAAGTGGAGGTGGGGGCCTCGGATGGAGAGGACTTGCCTACTCTGTAGAGAAGGGAAGGAGGAGAAGATGGACGCTTCGTGACCCTGTGATGGGAGAGAGGTGAGGTCTCATCGTGCACCTTCCATTTCTTCAACGACGTAGGACACAGGGCCACGGTTGAAGACAGAACTGTGGCCGCACCAGTTCGCCGCTTCTAACCTTTCCGTGGTTCCGCCTGCTCACCTCTGATTTCGTCTCCTGGCTCCGTCGCCTCGTGTGCTCCGTACAGCCGTGCCTCTCCTCTCTGCTGCTGACCAGTGTTTGCTCGCTCCCTTTACTGGGATGCCTTGCCTCTTCCTCTCCCCGCCCCCTCCCTCGACCTCCGTGCACACCTCTGCAGGAGCCAGCCTGAGACACACCTTCACTTAGGTGGGTGAGTTGCTCAGGTTCTCTCAGAGCTCCCTCGTCACGCTCCTGTCACTCCGAGTATAATTACTTGCTGTGTGTCCGTCGTCTCTACTAAAACGTGAGTTCCCTGAGGGCAGGGGCATGTCTCTTTCATCCTTGTTTCCATAGCGCCTAGCACAGTGCCCGCACATCGTGAAAGTGTTGGTTGCACTTGATAGTCTCCTAGCAGGTAAACTGATTGAACATATATCAAAAAATATCAAAGTAGGATAGAAAAATATATCCATTCACTGCCCAGGAACTGTAATGCTGCTCTTCACTGACTTGTTATCACTTCATTCTGCCCACTCCTCACAGCTGGATCTCAGCGAGCTCAAGCACCCAGCTAAAGATTACGGCTTAGTCATCTTTGTGTTGCCGTTACTTGGCACAGGGCAAAGCCTGTCGGAAGCTAAAAATGCTTAATGATTTCGTATTATTTTAAAATGATTTTCTGTTTCTCTAGAAGCTGTAGTATCTAGCAAATCTTCCTTTCCAGGGCATGTTCTCTGATCAGCCTTTAGAGAAAATGTGTCTGATACAACCCTCATTTTGATCTCTGTTCGTTTCAGAGGTCTTGGTTTATTCTAAGTGGGTTGACTATAAATTCTGTGAAGCTGAGTGACTTAGCACATTGTTTTTCAGCTTGTTTTTTTTTTTTTAAGTGTCAAACATATTTCACCCTTGCTACTAAGGCACGCTAGCTATGCAATTGGTCACTTAATAATTACGTATAAATAGACATCTTCACAACCGGTGTTTGCAGTGCTTTGAATGAAATATTTTGCAACTAAAAAAAAAAAGTTTACGAAACTGTGGTTAGTGTCTGCAGAAAATATTCACAATAAAATGTTAAAGGATAAAAGCAATATTAGAACTGCGTACACAGTGGGGTCTTAATTTTATGAGGAAGCTCTATATCTGTGTTAGTATATATAGTTATAAATATGTATACCAAAATGTCTGCAAAGTCATGCACCAAAATATTAACGCTGGCTTTGCCTGGGTGGTTGGAATTTATTTGGGTAATTTTAATTTCCTTCTTTGTGCTTTTCTTTATTTTCTGAATCTTTATAATAAATAGTTTCTACTTTTGAACTCAGGAAACCTATGGTATTTGTTGTTAAAAGTAACCCATTATTCTTTAAGCCTCCATGGTAAGGTATCTTTTAAAATTTATTTTTATTTTTTATTTTGGCCAGTGATGGAGAGAGCAAGAAACCAGGAGTCCTAGATTTGAAATGTGTTTTTAGCCAAGAGGACTTAGAGAATGAAGGTTAATGTACATAAATGATTTTTGACCCAGGAGAGGATTTGCAGATGACTTAAAATATAAGAATATGATCAGGGCTCAAGAGATTTTCAAGTGGTGCCCCATCAGATCTGTTGGATTCCCCAGCCTCAGCAGATGTTCCAGTGGTTTCTTAGGAGGGCCTCTGTCTACCCTGGTATGTGTGATTGCAGCAAGACTGTCTGAATACAGCTCGATCCCCAAGACCAAAATAGTCCAGTGAGTCACTTGGATATATTCTGAACCAAAGATTTAAAAACCAAAGCATGCAAATGGCCCTCATGCCTTAGCTCAGAGTGAATGTCAGTTTTGATGGCAAGGCTACCAAAGTGGCTATTGCTCAAGACAGAGTCTTGTTGGAGTGAAGATAGATGGCTATCAACTATTCTTCAATTAAAAATAAATAAATAAAAAATTAAATTAAGAAAAGACATTAAAAAAAAAAAGATAGCTGGCCCCTTCTTTGTGGGTGAGGACTCCATGTTACAGCGTATTATGGTAGGGTATGTTACTTTCATTCCTCTTTTGTATTCTCTGTGACGTTTAACACAATGTAAGCAACATGCAAAGTGCTGGATAAAGGACAGACACCAAAGCAGAGGACAGTAGTGTTATCAAGTACAGGCTGAGCAGGGTGCCATGCATCTGACTGGCTGGGACTGCCCGTCTTCACACCTCCTGTCTTGGTTTCATCGTGAACAGCATCCTCTTTCACTCTCAAAAGTGTCCCGTTTGGGACGGTCATTTTATTGGGTCACCCTGTGGCCGAGGTGGCTAAGTAAAATCTAGAGCCATGTTTTCATCTCTGTCTGAACAGCAGTTGTCTGCCTGGCAGAAATTTCAGGGCCATGCCCAAGGGCACACGCTTTTTAATGCCACACCCTCCTCCCTACCCTGCCCTGACTGCAGTAGATGCCTTTGTATTAAGCCTTTTCAGATAGATAAATAGTACTGTTGAAGGAACCCTGGAAGATTAAAGCTCTGGACAAGTTGATCTCTTTCTGTAACCACAGCTGTGCCAGATGGTGGTCATACTTCTAGGACTCTGAGCGCTGCATTTGGAGCCAATGGGATAAAACCCTGAAAACACATTGAAACTGACAAGCTGCCTTGACTTCTGTTTTTTGGCTTTTAAACCATAGATTTTCTTCTTCTTCATAACAATTTGCTCTTCTGTTTCCCCCATTCCTTTGTAGACTCCCTCTCGGTCCCCTTTTCCTTTAGAAGAATGAGTGCTGAACAGCAGCATGGCTAATTCGCTGAGGATTTAGCCTCCCTTAATTGCCCTAGAAGCCAGGAAAATCAGTCTCTGGAAACAAGCTCAAGGAGGATTCACACTGAGACAAGCATTTGTATTCTGACAAAGGCTGTGCACTTTTCTGTTCCTGCCCTAGGAGCAGAGGTGTAATAAATGAGATTGGAAGAACTTCTGCATATTCTGAATTAGGGTTTAAGTTCCTGGAAACCTCTTGTGCTCTGTAAATTTAAGATTAAGGATTGTGCTGGTTTAAAACAAAAATGGTTCTAAAATTTTCTTGGGTCCATGCACCCTCTGAGAAAAGATGATTGCTGAGGATCCTCTCCCCGGAAAATTAGGCATGTGACACACAAAGAAAATTCTCCCGATAATTTCGGAGGATTTGTGTTGCCCAATCCACTCTACGGATTGTAGGTTAACGCAGCAGATCCAGTTGGTTGCCGCTCGGATGTCCATGCTATGTCACCGCCCTTCCTTCTTTGTATCAGTAGCCCTATTTTCTTCTGGTATGTCACCTCCTCCATGTGTTTTGAGGAGAGGCCCTGACCCCAGCGCCCAGATGGAGGGGATAGGGAGGATGGTTGTTCTAAGCCAATCACGATGGTCCCACGCCTTTTTCCAGAGATGGTTCTGGCAAACGTTTGTGACACTTTGTTGGCATCTTTGTGCTGGGGAGCTTTTGGGCAAAATCGCATCACTCTTAAAATGAGAAACATACAGTAGTATGCAGAAAGCCATCTTGACACTCTTTCTGAGGTATTATAGGATTGAGCAAATGAGAGAAAGCAAGAAGAACTCTGTGGAAATGGATTGGAATGGGCCATATTGGTGTTGATTCATGATTTCTAAAACATGCACATGGATGTGTGTATGTGTGTTCATATGCAGAGGTGAATACCTATGTGATATTTTATGTCGGGGTGTATGTATATTTGTATGTTTGTATCTGTATATGTGCACACACATTGATATATTTCCTGCCTCTGATCGATTGATTGATGAAAGGGCCAAGAAGAAGCGATACAAAGTAACGGTGAACACACCTAGTACACAGATCTCAACACCATTGCCCACTGACAGGAAGCAAGTCTCCTTGCAGAAATTCCAGGGATGGGTCTTTACGGGGAGGGGGAAGGGTACGCTGGGACGAAGTGAGACAGTAGCACTGACATATACACGCTACCAAATGTAAAATAGCTAGCTAGTGGGAAGCTGCTGCATAGCACAGGGAGATCAGCTCGGTGCTTGGTGACCACCTAGAGGGAGACGCAAGAGGGAGGAGATGTGGGGATATCCGTATGCATAGAGCTGCTTCACTCTGTTATACAGCAGAAACGAATACAACATTGTAAAGCAATTAGACTCCAATAAAGATGTTAAAACAATTCCAGGGGGACTTCCCTGGTGGCGCAGTGGTTGAGAGTCCGCCTGCCGGTGCAGGGGACACGGGTTCGTGCCCCGGTCTGGGAGGATCCCACATGCCGTGGAGCGGCTGGGCCCGTGAGCCATGGCCTCTGAGCCTGCGCGTCCAGAGCCTCTGCTCCGCAACGGGAGAGGCCACAACTGTGAGAGGCCCGCGTACTGAAAAAAAAAAAAAAAACCAAAAAATACAATTCCAGGGATGGGGCATGAATTGAGGTGTAACTAGAGGAGCACGTCGCTTTTCTCAGGCTGGGGCTGTAACCGAGCCTTTGAAAGAGGCCATCCCACCATTCAGCTAAGTGGCTGCTTTTGAACAAAGAGGTTTGTGATCAAGCCGGCGGATCCCCTGGTCATACACTCATTGTTGCGCCTCCTTGGACATAAAATCAGCCCCCTGGTTCGCCGCAGTGTGGTGTGGGCTCCCATGCTGGTAGGTCAGGCATTCTTACGTCCTTGGGTTGTGCGCACGCAGAGGCGTTCCGTGCAGAGAAGGCAGACCCGCATTTGGAGTAGGTTGCTATGGATTCCAGTAAGCATTTTGCTGTCTCCTCCTTCCCTTCAGGGTGCAAGTGGTCTGTCGGTAATTAACCTTCCACCAAGGGGCCGGCTGATCTCCTTGAAGGTGCAGTAGGGATTGACATCCGTCTCCACTGCTGGTTGGTCAGACATCCCCAGTGGCAATGGCTAGGTCGTTGGTAAGAGGGGGCCCGTATTCTGGACCCAGGCGTAGCCTCCCTCCCTGCCACCTGAGCCATCCCATTCACGGGTCCCTTGTGCCAGCAGCGGAGGCACTGAGCGCAGGAGGCTGGCTGATGTCCATAGGAGAGTCGTGCATTCTTTCAAGCACCCCTCAAGCACCGGGGCTCTGCTGATTCCCACGGCTCCAGGGCAAGTCCGACTGCATCACAACCTACACATACTGACTCCGAACTCAGAGCTTGAAATAGAGGCTTGTGTACAACAGACTTGTTTGTCAGTGCGACCTCAGTAAAGAGGAGGGACTAGTGGATGAAGCAGGGATGGAGGGAGAGCAGCAGACCGCTAGGGACAGCTAATGTTTAACGCCATCTCTAAGAGCCTTGGAAATGTACCTCAGAGTCGTGTGCCCTGGGCACTACAGGGGTTTCATCACTCCTGTCCAGCGTGGTTTGCTGATCACAGGTGGCCCCAACATGCTCGAGCCCCCAGCTTCTGCGTGTCAGCGGCCCAGCAGCTTCCTTGGTGTCTGAGAACTCTTCGAGCAGGAGCCCAGAGACGGGAGAGGAGGTACTTTGGCTCCATCCGTGTGGAAGCTGGTCAAAACCTGTGCTGAACTGGAAAGCCGCGTGAAGAAAGGAAGTGGGTGGGGGGAGGGTGGGGAGATGGGGGCGGGGGGGAGGGTGGGGAGATGGGAGGGGGCGGGGGGGAGGGTGGGGAGATGGGGGGCGGGGGGAGGGTGGAGAGATGGGAGGGGGCGGGGAGGAGGGTGGAGAGATGGGAGGGAGTGGGGGGGAGGGTGGGGAGATGGGGCGGGGGGAGGGTGGAGAGATGGGAGGGGGCGGGGTGGAGGGTGGGGAGATGGGGGCGGGGGGGGAGGGTGGGGAGATGGGGGCGGGGGGGAGGGTGGGGAGATGGGGGCGGGGGGGGAGGGTGGGGAGATGGGGGCGGGGGGGGGAGGGTGGAGAGATGGGGGGGCGCCAGACTTGTCTCATGCACACACTCCGCTCCAGATGGTCAAGGAAGGAAAATTCAGGGTGTGGGCAAAGCACACCTTCCTCCACCCTTATCTAGCCGTGATACCTTGGATTATTCCCCGGCCAAGTTCAGTCGTGTGGCGTCAGGCAGCCTGCAGCCTGGCTACCACAGAGCTAGGATATCCTCTTGAGTCCCGAGGATAAAGACTGGGAGGGGTTTTGAGCTGAGCTTCACGTTAAATGTATGTGTCTCCATTTTTCTTCCCGGGTCAGATCAGGCTGTGTTTCAGCTTGTGCTTGCACACACATTCAGTTCACTGAAAAATGATGTGGCCGGTAAATGTGCAGAAGGGGCTGTGGTGTGGCCAGTGATCCCAGCCGCTGCCGGAATGTCCAGAACAGGCTGCTTTCTGCAGGAAAGAGACTCCAATAGCCAGAGCGACTTACTCTATTTCAATAACAAATCTTAGCCCTAGTTAATGGCCTATGTACTCAAAGCAGTGTTAAATATGACAGAATCTCAGTACCACCTTAGAATGTGGACAGTTTCTCGGAGCCGTATGTAACAGATTCTGACTGATGGTGAGGCTATTTGGGGAGCTAAGCCCAGGAAATGTGCTTTTACTTTCTATAATATGTCTTTGGCTGCACAGTTACTTGGTGTTTGCTCTTCCCCGGCACAGAAGGGTTTGGAGAGTTAACCTGATATTCCCAAGTTGAAAGATTTCATACTTGATTTTGTAAAATTTAAGAAAAAGTCATTTAAAAGAACCATTCAGCTGTTTACGAGGCTTATATTCTTGAGAGCTAAGCGTTCTAAAGAACTGAGTATCGTTTCCTAGAGTTTCGCATCTCCCTTTGGCCCCTTCATGTTCTTTCACTTTCCTTCCACAGCACGTGGAACACCGTGGTTGCTCCTCTTGCTGCTTGTGGCTATCTCTGCGCCCCTCCTCTTTGTCATAAGACATTCTGTTCCTCCCACCAGCCCCAGCCTGTTTGCACCTTGGCACACGGGGAGAACAGGACTCTTTGCAGAGTCTAACCCCTGGGACGGTACTAGTTTCAGCTTTTCAGAGACCAAAGCCCTGGCCCAACAGGGCCCAGCTTTTGGATACTGAGGCAACGGGGAGAAGTAGCGATGCATTTCACTTCACAGATGGTAGCCTGTGGCATAGAAGGAGGAAGCTCTCGTGGCATCTTTCACTATAGCCCCTGGGAAGTTTGGAAAAGTTCCATTTCATTCTTACTTTTTTGGATCCTGAAATAAGAGTCTGTAGTACAAGTCAGGAATATAGAGATTGGTAGGAGAGACAAAGAAAGGGAACAACTCAAGTCTCCCTGGAGAAAACTTAAACCTCCAGAGCAGGTAAACAAACAAAATGCTTGTTGGGAAAACAAAATCATTTGAAAGTAATAGGAAAAAAAGAATTTAAAAAGTAGCGTTTCTTCCGGATTTAAAATAAAAGGCAATTAGGTGTTAGGGTGGAAAAGTTGGATCTCTAGCTTGGGCTTTGGGTTCAGACCTGGATGGGAATACATTCCTCTGTGTTTGAGTATCCAAATTTCCTAATGACCCACCCACATGACCATATTTAACTTAATTACCTCTTTAAAGACCCTGTCTCCAATTACGGTCTGAGATGTTGGGATTAGGACTCCAACATATTAATTCTGTGGAAGGGGTCATTCAGCCCGTTGTACCCTCTGCTTTCAGTTGTTTTGGGTATAAACTCAGAAGAATTGCTAGATCATACAGTAATTCTCTTCCTAATTTTTCGATGAAATAGCTTATTTTTGTAGAGTGACTATGAGACTCAAATGCATATAAAGGGCGTGGCATAGGGCTGGGCTCAGAAAATGTTAACTGTGTTAGTTGTATAGGCCATAAACTAGTCTGACCACAGAATTTTCCGGCAAAGAAATCGAGTCCAGAAAAGTTAAGCAACTTATGACTCCAAGTTTCTAGTTAGCAGCAGACTCAGAAAAAGAACCTAGGCTCTGACAACGTCAAGACTCTGGATACCACCACGCACCACTTCTTTCCAGTCGTTTAAAGACTGTTCTGTTACTTGTTATTAACTACTTACTGGCTTTTATGGCATTTGATTTTATTCTTCATGTTTTAAACTTAGTTTTCTGAATAGGTAATATATTTACATGGGTCAAATTGAAAAAGTATACAAAGATTTAAAGTCTATTGTCTTTTTCCCACTTTCGTCCTCCAATATCCTGGCTGCTCTCCCATTTGCAACCAATATTGCTATTTTCTAATGTGTTGCACCTACTTCTTCACTGAGTCCATCCCCTATTGTTGTACATTTGATGTTACGGGCAGTGCTGCATTGAATAAATTTGTACATACATCATTTCAATAAGAGGGAGGTGTATCTGTAGGATATAGGTCTAGTGGTGGAATTGCTAGGACAAAGGGAATGTGCATTTGTAATATAGATTTTTATCAAACCACCCACAATAGGGCTTATACCAATTTACACTTTTACCATCATCTTAGGGAATTTTAAATAACAAGGAGAAATTACTATACTATTCCAGACCCTACTTTATTTATCTAGTGATGGTTGTCTACATGAGGCGTTGGCAGGAGTCAAGGCAAAATCAGAGGACATTCTCCTCAGGTCAGGAACAAGTCAAGGACGTTCGATTTTGCTGCTTCTATTCAACAGTATATTGCCAGGGCAATTAGGCAAGAACATGAAATAGAAGCCAGGCACATTGGAAAGTAAGAAGTAAAGATATCACTGTTATATATAGAAAACCCCAAGGAATCCACTAAAAAACTATTAGAACTGATAAGCCAGTTTAGCAAGGTTGCAGGATACAAATTCAATACACAAAAATCAATTGTGTATTTGAAAAGCAATTTGAAAATGAAATTAAGAAAAACAATTCCATTTATAATAGTGTTAAAATGATAAAATAATTGGGAATAAATTTAACAAAATAAGTGCAAGTCTTATACTCTGAAAGTTACATTGTCAAGACAAATTGAAGAAAGCCTCAGTAATTAGAAAGATATACCATGTTCAGGGATCAGAACATGGAGTATTGTCAAGATGGCAATACTCCCAAATTAATCTACAGATTCAATGCAATCCCATCAGAATTCCTGCTGGCTTCTATGCAGAAATTGACAAACTGATCCTAAAATTCATATGGCAATTCAAGGGACACAGAATAGCCACACAACCTTGAAAAAGAACAAACTTTGAGAAATCACACTTCCTGATTTCAAAACTTACTGCAAAGCTACAGTAATCAAGACAGTTCATACTGGCATGAGAATAAACATACATCAATGGAATCAAATTGAGAGCCCAGAAATAAACCCTGATTACAATCAGTTGATTTTCAACAAGCGTCCCAATATAATTCAATAGGGAAAGAGTAGCCTTTTCAGCAAATAGTGCTCGGACAACTGGATATCCACATGCAGAAGAGTGAATTTAAGCCCCCTCCTCACACCACATACAAAATTACTTCAAAGTGAATCAAAGACCTAAATGTAAGAACTAAAACTCTAAAATCCTTAGAAGAAAACATAGGTGTAAGTCTTCATGACCTTGGATTAGGCAATGGTTTCTTACGTATGACAACAAACCCACAGGCAACCAATGAAAAGAGAGAGAAATTGGACTTCAGTAAAATTAAAAACTTCTGTGTGGCAAAAGACACCATCAAGAAAGTAAATAGACAACCCACAAAACAAGAGAAAATATTTATAAACTATGTATCTGATAAGGGACTTGTTCTAGAATATGTAAAGAACTTTTACAACTTAATAATATAAGACAAGTAATCCAATTAAAAAACAAGTAAAGAATCTGAACAGACATTTCGCTGAGAAGATATATAAATGGTCAATAAACATGAATTATGCTCAATGTCATTATCAGAGAAATGCAAATAAAAACCACATGAGATATCACTTCATATCCACTACGATGACTGTTGTCCAAAAAACAGAAAATAAGTGTTGGTAAGGGTGTAGGGAAACTGGAACTTTCATACATCGCTGATGAAAATGTAAAATGGTTTAACTGCTTTGGCACTTTCAAAAAAGGTAATGTCTGGACCTATTGTAGACCTTGGGTTTTGCAACTCTGGAGATTAAGAATTCCAACTCTTTAGTAGCAAACTTTCTAAAATTTATTGAAGAGTAAAATGCATCGTGTACTCACATATGGCCTTTGAGATTCATGGATGGTTCTTGAGCTGGGAACCACTTCTGACTCTTTTGTTTCCAGGTTTTATGATGAGCAGCTTTGGAATGGGGAGGTTCTGAGAAGAAATAAGGAGGGTTTAGAGCACATCTACCGACTTTCCAGCCTTACATAACTGAGTTGCTTGTTGGAATTTTCTCTTGTTTCTCATAGAATATTAGCTACTTCCTCAGGAGCTCATATACTGCAAGAGTCCTTGGTAAGATTTCATTTGAAACTATAGGAACCCCCTCTGCTGACCTATTCTGGCTGTTTCTAATGTTTCTTGGCCTCGTGCTTCCTGGACCCCATGGGAAATCATGGCAGAACCCCATTATGTGTCAGTACTTCCCTTCACATAGAATTTTGTCTTTGTTGTCACTCTTAATGTCCTTCTTTTTTCTTGTCTTAAAGAGGGACCCTCCACTCCTTTCTCTGAGTCTAAACTCTCTCCTCTGGGCTATGGATCCCACCACGTCCCCTGGGATTTTGCCCCATCGGTGCTGTTTCTCTGGTCTCTGTCTCCCACTGGATTCTTTCCTTGGCTGGATTCTTGGTCAAATTTCCCATCATTTTTTAGAAAGCAGTAACAAAAGTACAAAAAACCCCAACACCAAAACTTCCCTTAGATCCTGATTTCTTCCTTAATATCCTATGTTCTCTTTTTTCCCCCCATAGTAACCTTATTTTGGGGAAAGTCTGTGTCTTTTCCTATTTTCATTGATGTGTACTTTTGATGAAGAGCCTGAGGTTTCAGTTTGCAGCCCTGTGCTAAAATTAAGTCTAGAACATATCATACCTAGAACAATTCTGGGTGGGAACGTAGGATGAGACTGCAGCAAGGAGGAGAGAGAATTCTCTAAATGGTTTTCCCAGGCATTGTGCTAGAAGCCCAATGACCGCATGTGGACTCGTGTTCTGGTTACATGGACAGATGCAGGGAGAGTGTTATTTGGTATAAGCCCTAGTTTGTTTATTTATTTTTTAGGCATTGGAGAACAGAGTGGCATCCTGGAGAGAAAATACTATCCTTAGTAAGAGACAGGAGTTCTTCCTACGCAGAAAGTGCCCCAAGATGGTTGTGGAGATGTATTTGGTTTTGTGCATTTATTTTATTTTGAATGTTAAGGTTTCTGGCATGTAGCTAGATTTACGAGGCTCAGTGGCCTTGAGTGTTTAGTTTAGCCTGAGACTGGTGAATCCGCCAGGAGGAAGTAAGAAGCATGAGGTGAGATTACTGTCAGGATGAGGTGATCAAGGAGTTCACTAGTGAACTAAGAGCCCCTTCCTTGTTATTGAGAGGGATATCACCACACAGCACGAGTATCACTGAGACACAGCATTCTGCAAACAGTAGCCACAGTCACAACTCTGAAAGAGTCACTTGACTGATACACTTATCAATTTCAACAGAAACCCCCTTAGGGAAGGGGTGTTAGTTTATAAACACACCACCGAGCTCTCTCATAGTAGGAAACTTTATGATGTTATCAATAAAGCTGGAATAGTGCTCCTTTCAAATACCAGAGTACCATTTAACGAGAAAATTACCTAGTATACAGATGGAATGTTTTCCATTTTAGCATCAGGGGAACTAAAGTCCAGAAAGGTTAAAATGTCTTGGGCAAAGTTCATGGCAATATGGCTTTTCAGTTGAGTCTGGATCTCCCGATAGACCTAGTTCATGTCACGATAGTTCCTGGTAAACAGATTTATAGCTTGCATTTCTTGTCTAGAGAAGTCTCCACACAGAAGTAGAAAATCTGTATAGGAGATTTAATCCAGGACTTTTTCCTCTGCCTCTCAGATTTTTTTTTACCCTTAAAAAAATTTTTTTTTAACATCTTTATTGGAGTATAATTGCTTTACAATGGTGTGTTAGTTTCTGCTTTATAACAAAGTGAATCAGCTATACATATACATATGTCCCCATATCTCCTCCCTCTCGCGTCTCCCTCCCACCCTCCCCATCCCACCCCTCTAGGTGGTCACAAAGCACCTAGCTGATCTCCCTGTGCTGAGCGGCTGCTTCCTACTAGCTATCTGTATTACATTTGGTAGTGTATATATGTCAATGCTACTCTCTTTGTCCCAGCTTACCCTTCCCCCTCCCCATGTCCTCAACTCCATTCATTCTCTACGTCTATATTCCTGTCCTGCCCCTAGGTTCTTCACAACCATCTTTTGAATTATTATTATTCCATATATATGTGTTAGCATACGGTATTTGCTTTTCTCTTTCTGACTTACTTCACTCTGTGGCAGTCTCTAGGTCCATCCACCTCACTACAAATTACTCAATTTCGTTTCTTTTTATGGCTGAGTAATATTCCATTGTATACATGTGCCACATCTTCTTTATCCATTCATCTGTCGATGGACACTTAGGTTGCTTCCATGTCCTGGCTATTGTAAATAGAGCTGCAATGAACACTGGGGTACATGACTCTTGTTGAATTATGGTTTTCTCAGGGTATACGCCCAGTAGTGGGATTGCTGGGTCCTATGGTAGTTCTATTTTTAGTTTTTTAAGGAACCTCCATACTGTTCTCCATAGTGGCTGTATCAATTTACACTCCCACCAACAGTGCAAGAGGGTTCCCTTTTCTCCACACCCTCTCCAGCATTTATAGTTTGTGGATTTTTTGATGATGGCCATTCCGTGAGGTGATACCTCATTGTAGTTTTGATTTGCATTTCTCTAATGAATAGTGATGTTGAGCATCCTTTCATGTGTTTGTGGGCAATCTGTATATCTTCTTTGGAGAAATGTCTATTTAGGTCTTCTGCCCATTTTTGGATTGGGTTGTTTGTTTTTTTGATATTGAGCTGCGTGAGCTGCTTGTATATTTTGGAGATTAACCCTTTGTCAGTTGCTTCGTTTGCAAATATTTTCTCCCATTTTGTGGGTTGTCTTTTCGTCTTGTTTATGGTTTCCTTTGCTATGCAAAAGCTTTGAAGTTTCATTAGGTCCCATTTGTTTATTTTTGTTTTTATTTCCATTTCTCTAGGAGGTGGGTCAAAAAGGATCTTGCTGTCAAGATCCTTCATTGATGTCATAGAGCGTTCTGCCTATGTTTTCCTCTAAGAGTTTTATAGTGTCTGGTCTTACATTTAGGTCTTTAATCCATTTTGAGTTTACTTTTGTGTATGGTGTTAGGGAGTGTTCTAATTTCATTCTTTTACATGTAGCTGTCCAGTTTTCCCAGCACCACTTATTGAAGAGGCTGTCTTTTCTCCATTGTATATTCTTGCCTCCTTTATCAAAGATAAGGTGACCATATGTGCGTGGGTTTATCCCTGGGCTTTCTATCCTGTTCCATTGATCTATATTTCTGGTTTTGTGCCAATACCATACTGTCTTGATTACTGTAGCTTTGTAGTATAGTCTGAAGTCAGGGAGCCTGATTCCTCCAGCTCCATTTTTCTTTCTCAAGATTGCTTTGGCTATTCAGGGTCTTTTGTGTTTCCATACAAATTGTGAAATTTTTTGTTCTAGTTCTGTGAAAAATGCCATTGGTAGTTTGATAGGGACTGCACTGAACCTGTAGATTGCTTTGGGTAGTATAGTCATTTTCACAATGTTGATTCTCCCAGTCCAAGACACATGGTGTATCTCTCCATCTGTTTGTATCATCTTTAATTTCTTTCATCAGTGCCTTATAGTTTTGTGCATACAGGTCTTTTGTCTCCCTAGGTAGGTTTATTCCTAGGTATTTTATTCTTTTTGTTGCAGTGGTAAATGGGAGTGTTTCCTTAATTTCTCTTTCAGATTTCTCATCATTAGTGTATAGGAATGCAAGAGATTTCTGTGCATTAGTTTTGTATCCTGCTACTTTACCAGATTCATTGATTAGCTCTAGTAGTTTTCCGGTAGCATCTTTAGGATTGTCTATGTATAGTATCATGTCATCTGCAAACAGTGACAGCTTTACTTCTTTTCCGATTTGGATTCCTTTTATTTCTTTTTCTTCTCTGATGGTTGTGGCTAAAACTTCCAAAACTATGGTGAATAATAGTGGTGAGAGTGGGCAATCTTGTCTTGTTCCTGATCTTAGTGGAAATGGTTTCAGTTTTTCACCATTGAGAACAATGCTGGCTGTGGCTTTGTCATATATGGCCTTTATTATGTTGAGGTAAGTTCCCTCTATGCCCACTTTCTGGAGGTTTTTTTTTTTTTTTATCATAAATGGGTGTTGAATTTTGTCAAAAGCTTTTTCTGCATCTACTGAGATGATCATATGGTTTTTCTCCTTCCACTTGTCAATATGGTGTTTCACATTGATTGATTTGCGTATATCGAAGGATCATTGCATTCCTGGGATAAACCCCACTTGATCATGGTGTATGATCCTTTTAATGTGTTGTTGGATTCTGTTTGCTAGTATTTGGTTGAGGATTTTGCATCTATGTTCACCAGTGATATTTGCCTGTAGCTTTCTTTTTTGTGACATCTTTGTCTGGTTTTGGTATCAGGGTGATGGTGGGCTCGTAGAATGAGTTTGGGAGTGTTCCTCCCTCTGCTATATTTTGGAAGAGTTTGAGAAGGATAGGTGTTAGCTCTTCTCTAAATGTTTGATAGAATTCGCCTGTGAAGCCATCTGGTCCTGGGCTTCTGTGTGTTGGAAGATTTTTAATTACAGTTTCAATTTCAGGGCTTGTGATTGGTCTATTTATATTTTCTATTTCTTCCTGGTTCAGTCTCGGAAGGTTGTGCTTTTCTAAGAATTTGTCCATTTCTTCCAGGATGTCCATTTTATTGGCATATAGTTGCTTGCAGTACTCTCTCATGATCCTTTGTATTTCTGCAGTGTCGGTTGTTACTTCTCTTTTTTCATTTATAATTCTATTGATTTGAGTCTTCTCCATATTTTTCTTGATGAGTCTGGCTAATGGTTTATCAATTTTGTTTATCTTCTCAAAGAACCAGCATTTAGTTCTATTGATCTTTGCTACTGTTTCCTTCATTTCTTTTTCATTTATTTCTGATCTGATCTTTATGATTTCTTTCCTCTGCTAACTTTGGGTTTTTCGTTTGTTTGTTTGTTCTTCTTTCTCTAACTGCTTTAGGTGTAAGGTTAGGTTGTTTATTTGAGACGTTTCTTGTTTCTTGAGGTAGGATTGTATCGCTATAAACTTCCCTCTTAGAACTGCTTTTGTTGCAGCCCATAGATTTTGGGTCATTGTGTTTTCATTGTCATTTGTTTCTAGGTATTTTTTGATTTCCTGTTTGATTTCTTCAGTGATCTCTTGGTTATTTAGTAGTATTGTTTAGCCTCCATGTGTTTGTACTTTTTACAGATTTTTTTCGTGTAATTGATATCCAGTCTCAAAATGTTGTGGTCGGAAAAGATACTTGATACGATTTCAATTTTCTTAAATTTACCAAGGCTTGATTTGTGACCCAAGATATAATCTATCCAAGAGAATGTTCCATGAGCACTTGAAAGTGTATTCTGTTGTTTTTGGATGGAATGTCCTATAAATATCAATCAAGTCCATCTTGTTTAATGTGTCATATAAAGCTTGTGTTTCCTTATTTATTTTCATTTTGGAGGATCTGTCCATTGGTGAAGGTGGGGTGTTAAAGTCCCTTACTATTATTGTGTTACTGTCGATTTCGCCTTTTAAGGCTGTTAGCATTTGCCTTATGTATTGAGATGCATAAATATTTACAATTGTTATATATTCTTGGATTGATCCCTTGATCATTATGTAGTGTCCTTCTCTGTCTCTTGTAATAGTCTTTATTTTAAGTCTACTTTCTGTCATATGAGAATTGCTACTCCAGCTTTCTTTTGATTTCTGTTTGCATGGAATCTTTTTCCATCCCCTTACTTTCAGTCTGTATGTGTCCCTAGGTCTGAAGTGGGTCTCTTGTAGACAGCATATATACGGGTCTTGGTTTTGTATCCATTCAGCCAGTCTATGTCTTTTGGTTGGAGCATTTAATCCATTTTCATTTAAGGTAGTTATCGATATGTATGTTCCTATTACCATTTTCTTAATTGTTTTGGGTTTGTTTTTGTAGGTCTTTTCCTTCGCTTGTGTTTCCTGCCTAGAGAAGTTACTTTAGCATTTGTTGTAAAGCTGGTTTGGTGGTGAATTCTCTTAGCTTTCGCTTGTCTGTAAAGGTTTTAATTTCTCTGTCGGATCTGAATGAGATCCTTGCCGGGTAGAGTAATCTTGGTTGTAGGCTTTCCCCTTTCATCACTTTAAATAAGTCCTGCCACTCCCTTCTGGCTTGCAGAGTTTCTGCTGAAAGGTCAGCTGTTAACCTTATGGGGATTCCCTTCTATGTTATTTGTTGCTTTTCCCTTGCTGCTTTTAATATTTTTTCTTTGTATTTAATTTTTGACAGTTTGATTCATATGTGTCTTGGCGTGTTTCTCCTTGGATTTATCCTGTATGGGACTCTCTGCGCTTCCTGGACTTGATTGACTATTTCCTTTCCCATATTAGGGAAGTTTGTAACTATAATCTCTTCAAATATTTTGTCAGTCCCTTTTTTCCTCTCTTCTTCTTCTGGGACCCCTATAATTCAAATGTTGGTGCATTTAATGTTGTCCCAGAGGTCTCTGAGACTGTCCTCAATTCTTTTCATTCTTTTTTCTTTATTCTGCTCTGCGGTAGTTATTTCCACTATTTTATCTTCCAGGTCACTTATCTGTTCTTCTGCCTCAATTATTCTGCTATTGATTCCTTCTAGAGAATTTTTAATTTCATTTATTGTGTTGTTCATCATTGTTTGTTTGCTCTTTAGTTCTTCTAGGTCCTTGTTAAACGTTTCTTGTATTTTCTCCATTCTCTTTCCAAGATTTTGGATCATTTTGGATCATCTTTACTATCATTACTCTGAATTATTTTTTCATGTAGACTGCCTATTTCCTCTTCATTTGTCTGGTCTGGTGGGTTTTTACCTTGCTCCTTCATCTGCTGTGTGTTTCTCTGTCTTCTCATTTTCTCTGTCTTCTCATTTTGCTTGGGGTCTCCTTTTCGCAGGAGGTTCGTGCGTTGCCATTGCTTTTGGTGTCTGCCCCCAGTGGCTAAGGTTGGTTCAGTGGGTTGTGTAGGCTTCCTGGTGGAGGGGACTGGTGCCTGTGTTCTGGTGGATGAGGCTGGATCTTGTCTTTTTGGTGGGCAGGACTGCGTCTGGTGGTGTGTTTTGTGGTATCTGTGAACTTACTATGATTTTAGGCAGCCTCTCTGCTAATGGGTGGGGCTGTGTTCCTGTCTTGCTACTTGTTTGGCATAGGGTGTCCAGCCCTGGAGCTTGCTGGTCACTGAGTGGAGCTGAGTCTTAGTGTTGAGATGGAGATCTCTGGGAGAGCTTTCACTGTTTGATATTATTTGGGGCTGGGAGGGCTCTGGTGGACCAATGTCCTGAGGTTGGCTCTCCCACCTCAGAGGTTGAGGCCTGACGGCCGGCCGGAGCACCAAGACCCTGTCAGCCATTTGGCTCAGAGGAAAAGGGAGAAAAAGAAAGAAAGAAAGGAAGAAAAATAAACAAATAAAGTTATTAAAATAAAAATTTTTTAATTATTAAGGATTAAAAAATTAAAAAGTATTTAAAAAATAAGAAAGAAAGTAGAGAGCAACCAAACGAAAAACAAATCCACCCATGATAAGAAGCACCAAGAACTGTAGTAAAAAAAAAAAGTAATAACTGGACAGACAGACCCTAGGACAAATGGTAAAAGCAAATGTATACAGACAAGAGCACACAAAGAAGCATACACATACACACTCACTAAAAGAGGAAAAGGAAAAAATATATATATTAAAAAAAAAAGGAAGAGAGCAACCAAATCAATAAACAAATCTACCAATGATAATAAACTCTATATACTAAACTAAGATAAACATAAAGCCAGAAACAAATTAGATGCAGAAGGCAAACCCCAAGTCTACCGTTGCTTCCAAAGTCCACCTCCTCAATTTTGGGATGATTCATTGTCTATTCAGGCATTCCCCAGGTGCAGGCACATCAAGTTGACTGTGGGGATTTAATCCGCTGCTCCTGAGGCTGCTGGGAGTGATTTCCCTTTCTCTTCTTTGTTCTCACAGCTCCTGTGGTTCAGCTTTGGATTTGGCCTCGCCTCTGCCTGTAGGTCGCCTGAGGGCGTCTGTTCTTCGCTCAGACAGGAGGGGGTTAAAGGAGCAGCTGATTCGGGGGCTCTGGCTCACTCAGGCCGGGGGGGGGGGGGGAGGGGCACGGAATGCGGGGTGAGTCTGCGGCAGCAGAAGCCGGTGTGATGTTGCAAGAGCCTGAGGCGCGCCGTGTGTTCTCCTTGGGAAGTTGTCCCTGGATCACTGGACCCTGGCAGTGGCGGGCTGCACAGGCTCCCGGGAGGGGAGCTGTGGATAGTGACCTGTGCTTGCACACAGGTTTCTTGGTGGCTGCAGCAGCAGCCTTAGCGTTTCATGCCCATCTCTGGGGTCTGTGCTGGTAGCCGCGGCTCGCGCCCATCTCTGGAGCTCGTTTAGGCGGTGGTCTGAATCCCCTGTCCTTGCGCACCCAGAAACAAAGGTCTCTTGCCTTTCCGGCATGTCCAGACTTTTTCCCGGATTCCCTCCCAGCTAGCTGTGGTGCACTAGCCCCCTTCAGGCTGTGTTCACGCAGCCATCCCCAATCCTCTCCCTGAGATCTGATCTCCGAAGCCTGAGCCTCAGCTCCCAGCCCTGCCTGCCCCGGCGGGTGAGCAGACAAGCCTCTCGGGCTGGTGAGTGCTGGTCGGTACCAATCCTCTGTGCGGGAATCTCTCCGCTTTGACCTCCACACCCCTGTTGGTGCGCTCTCCTCCGTGGCTCCAAAGCTTCCCCCCTGCTGACCCCCCGTCTCCGCAATTGAAGGGGCTTCCTAGTGTGTGGATACTTATCCTCCTTTTCAGCTCCTTCCCCGAGGTGCAGGTCCCGACCCTATGCTTTTGTCTCTGTTTTTCTTTCTTTTGCCCTACCCAGGTACATGGGGGAGTTCCTTGCCTTTTGGGAAGTCTGAGGTCTTCTGCTAGCGTTCAGTAGGTGTTCTGTAGGAGCTGTTCCACATGTAGATGTATTTCTGATTTATCTGTGGGGAGGAAGATGATCTTCACGTCTCACTCCTCCGCCATTTTGAAGGGCCCTCTGTCTCCCAGATTTTATGTGTCGTCCTGACACAGTTCAGCAAGAATCCTTCTACAAGCCCATGGAAATAAGACTTTTGCTAAAAAGTAATTGTGGTTCAAGGACGAAATGTAGTTACATGGGAAAGCTGACTGGTCAGCTCTGTGTAAGCTCTGTGTATCGGGACAAGGCCCTTGAAGTGGAGGTAATACTTACCCCATGGAGTTGTAGTGACCATTAAGAATTTGTGAGAAATGCTGAGCACTGTGCCTTGCATGTTATACGTTCTCAGTAAGTATTAGTTGCTTTTATTATTTTCACGAGCTGCTACTTGTAAGAAAGCACCTGCCTGCAACATGGATGGACCTAGAGATGATCATACTAAGTGAAGAAAGTTAGAAAGTGAAAGACAAATACCATGTGATATCACTTATATGTGGAATCTAAAATATGACACAAATGAACTTATCTACGGGACAGAAACAGACACACAGACATAGATAACAGACTTGTGGCTGCCCAGGGTGGGAGGAGGTTGGGGAGGGGTGGATTGGGAGTTTGGGATTAGCAGATGCAAGCTATCATATAGAGAATGGATAAACAACAAGGTCCTACTGTAGAGCACAGGGAACTATATTCAGTATGCTGTGATAAACCAGAATGAAAAACAATATGAAAAAGAATGTATATGTATATGTCTAACTGAATCACTTTGCTGTACAGCAGAAACTAATACAGTACAACACTGTATATCAACTATACTTCAATAAAATAAATTAAAACAATAACAACAAAGAAAGCACTTGCCCCAAATAGCAGTGTAGCTGACTTGGCAACTTTCATTATTTATTTATCCAACACATGCTTATCCTGTGGTCCTGCCTATATTGCGCTTTTGCTCCTTCAGTCCCACCAAGGTAGATATTGGTATTCTCATTTTAAGGATGAGGCTTAGATTCATAACTTCTTAAGATCTTACAGCTAATGAGTGCTATGGCCTGGCCCCTTCCCGTAAGTCCTCTTTTTTCACAGCGCCATGTTGAGTTGTTTTCCAATTTAACCATCTAATTATATATAGATATGAATGGGCACTTCCCTCAGGCCTTCACCCTGCTCCCCAGTAATAAAGACTTGTAAGAAATGCCATCCATACTCTGCAATTGAAATCAATCCAATACAGACCTGTGAACTAAAGAAAATCTTATTTGCTTTTTGTTTGGTTGGGTTTTTTTGTTGTTGTTTGTAGATTTCCTGATGATACCCATTCTAACTGGTGTGAGGTGATACCTCATCGCAGTTTTGATTTGCATTTCTCTAACAATTAGTGATGTTGAGCAGCTTTTCATGTGCTTCTTGGCCATCTGTATGTCTTCTTTGAAATGTCTATTTAGGTCTTCTGCCCATTTTTGGATTGGGTTGTTTGTTTTTTTGATATTGAGCTGCATGAGCTGTTTATATATTTTGGAGATTAATCCTTTGTCCGATGATTCATTTGCAAATGTTTTCTCCCATTTGGAGGGTTGTCTTTCCATCTTGTTTATGGTTTCCTTTGCTGTGCAAAAGGTTTTAAGTTTCATTAGGTGCCATTTGTTTATTTTTGTTTTTATTTCCATTACTCTAGGAGGTGGGGCAAAAAAGATCTTGCTGTGATTTATGTCAAAGAGTGTCCTGCCTATGTTTTCCTCTGAGAGTTTTCTGGTGTCTGATCTTACATTTAGTTCTCTAATCCATTTTGAGTTTATTTTTGTGTATGGTGTTAGGGAGTGCTCTAATTTCATTCTTTTACATGTAGCTGTCCAGGTTTCCGAGCACCACTTATTGAAGAGACTGTCTTTTCTCCACTGTATATCCTTGCCTCCTTTGTCATAGATTAGTTGACCATAGGTGCGTGGGTGTATCTCTGGACTTTCTATCCTGTTCCATTGATCTGTATTTCTGTTTTTGTGCCAGTACCATATTGTCTTGATTACTGTGGCTTGGTAGTGTAGTCTGAAGTCAGGGAGTCTGATTCCTCAGCTCCACTTTTTTCTCTCAAGACTGCTTTGGCTATTTGGGGTCTTTTGTGTGTCCATACAAATTTGAAGATGTTTTGTTCTAGTTCTGTAAAAAAATGCCATTGGTCACTTGAATGGGATTGCATTGAATCTGTGGATTGCTTTGGGTAGTATAGTCATTTTCATAATATTGATTCTTCCAATCCAAGAACATGGTATATCTCTCCATCTGTTGGTATCACCTTTAATTTTTTCCATCAGTGTCTTATAGTTTTCTGCATACAGGTCTTTTGTCTCCCTAGGTAGGTTTATTCCTAGGCATTTTATTCTTTTTGTTGCAGTGGTAAATGGGCGTGTTTCCTTAATTTCTCTTTCAGATTTTTCACCATTAGTGTATAGGAATGCAAGAGATTTCTGTGCATTAATTTTGTATCCCGCAACTTTACCAAATTCATTGATTAGCTCTAGTAGTTTTCTAGTGGCATCTTTAGGATTCTCTATGTATAGTGTCATGTAATCTGCAAACAGTGACAGTTCTACTTCTTTTCCAGTTTGTATTCCTTTATTTCTTTTTCTTCTCTGATTGCCATGGCTAGGACTTCCAAAACTATGTTGAATAATAGTGGTGAGAGTGGACATGCTTGTCTTGTTCCTGATCTTAGAGGAAATGCTTTCAGTTTTTCACCATTGAGAATGATGTTTGCTGTGGGTTTGTCATATATGGCCTTTATTATGTTGAAGTAGGTTCCCTCTATGCCCACTTCCTGGAGAGTTTTTATCATAAATTGGTGTTGAATTTTGTCAAAAGCTTTTTCTGCACTATTGAGATGATCATATGGTTTTTATTCTTCAATTTGTTAATATGGTGTATCACATTGATTGATTTGCATATATTGAAGAATCCTTGCATCCCTGGGATAAATCCCACTTGATCATGTTGTATGATCCTTTTAATGTGTTGTTGGATTCTGTTTGCTAGTATTTGGTTGAGGACTTTTGCATCTATATTCATCAGTGATATTGGTCTGTAATTTTCTTTTTCTGTCATATCTTTGTCTGGTTTTGGTATCAGGGTGATGGTGGCCTCACAGAATGAGTTTGGGAGTGTTCCTTCCTCTGCAATTTTTTGGAAGAGTTTGAGAAGGATGGGTGTTAGCTCTTCTCTGAATGTTTGATAGAATTCACCCGTGAAGCCATTTGATCCTGGACTTTTGTTTGCTGGAAGATTTTTAATCACGGTTTCAATTTCATTACTTGTGATTGCTCTGTTCATATTTCCTATTTCTTCCTGGTTCAGTCTTGGAAGGTTATACCTTTCTAAGGATTTGTCCATTTCTTCCAGGTTGTCCATTTTATTGGCATAGAGTTGCTTGTAGTAGTCTCTTAGGATGCTTTGTATTTCTGCCGTGTCTTTTGTAACTTCTCCTTTTTCATTTCTAATTTTGATTTGAGTCCTCTCCCTCTTTTCCTTGATGAGTCCGGCTAAAGGTTTATCAATTTTATCTTTTCAAAGAACAAGCTTTTTGTTTTACTGATCTTTGCTATTGTTTTGTTTCTATTTCATTTATTTCTGCTCTGATCTTATGATTTCTTTCCTTCTGCTAACTTTGGGTTTTGTTTGTTCTTCTTTCTCTAGTTCCTTTAGGTGTAAGGTTAGATTGTTTATTTGAGATTTTTCTTGTTTCTTGAGATAGGCTTGTATAGCTATAAGCTTCCCTCTTAGAACTGCTTCTGCTGCATCCCATAGGTTTTGGATCGTCGTGTTTTCATTGTCATTTGTCTCTAGGTATTTTTTGATTTCCTCTGATTTCTTCAGAGATCTCTTGGTTATTTAGTAACGTATTGTTTAGCCTCCATGTATTTGTGTTTTTTACGTTTTTCCCCCTGTAATTGATTTCTAATCTCACAGCGTTGTGGTCAGAAAAGATGCTTGATATGATTTCAATTTTCTTAAATTTAGTAAGAGGCTTGATTTGTGACCCAAGATGTGATCTAGCCTGGAGAATGTTCTGTGCACACTTGAGAAGTGTAATCTGCTGTTTTTGGATGGAATGTCCTATAAATAGCAATCAAACCTACCTGGTCTATTGTGTCATTTAAAGCTTGTGTTTCCTTATTAATTTTCTATTTGGATGATCTGTCCATTGGTGTCAGTGAGGTGTTAAAGTCCCCCACTATTATTGTGTTACTCTCGATTTCCTCTTTTATAGCTGTTAGCAGTTGCCTTATGTATTGAGGTGCTCCTAAGTTGGATGCACATATATTTATAATTGTTATATCTTCTTCTTTACTGGTCCCTTGATCATTATGTAGTGTCCTTCCTTGTCTCTTGTAACATTCTTTATTTTAAAGTCCGTTTCTTGTGATTTGAGTATTGCTACTCCAGCTTTCTTTTGATTTCCATTTGCATGGAATATCTTTTTCCATCCCCTCACTTTCAGTCTGTATGTGTCCCTAGGTCTGAAGTGGGCCTCTTGTATACAGCATATGTATGGATGTTGTTTTTGTATCCATTCAGCGAGCCTGTGTCTTTTGGTTGGAGCATCTAATCCATTCACGCTTAAGGTAATTATTGATACGTATGTTCCTATTACCATTTTCTTAATTGTTTTGGGTTTGTTTTTGTAGGTCCTTTTCTTCTCTTGTGTTTCCCACTTAGAGTAGTTCCTTCAGCATTTGTTGTAGAGCTGGTTTGGTGGTGCTGAATTCTCTTAGCTTTCGCTCGTCTGTAAAGCTTTTGATTTCTCCACTGAATCTGAATGAGATCCTTGCCGGGTAGAGTAATCTTGGTTGTAGGTTCTTCCCTTTCATCACTTTAAGTACATCATGCCACTCTCTTCTGGTGTAGGGTTTCTGCTGAGAAATCAGCTGTTAACCTTATGGGAGTTCCCTTGTATGTTATTTGTCATTTTTCCCTTGCTGCTTTCAATAATCTGTCTTTAATTTTTGCCAATTTGATTACTATGTGTCTCGGCATGTTTCTCCTTGGGTTTATCCTGTATGGGACTCTCTGCGCTTCCTGGACTTGAGTGGCTATTTCCTTTCCCATGTTAGGGAAGTTTTCAACTATAACCTCTTCAAATATTTTCTTGGGTCATTTCTCTCTCTCTCTTCTCTTTCTGGGACCCCTATAATGCGAATGTTGTTGGATTCAATGTTGTTCCAAAGGCCTCTTAGACTGTCTTCATTTCTTTTCATTCTTCTTTCTTTATTCTGTTCCACAGCAGTGAATTCCACCATTCTGTCTTCCAGGTCACTTACCCGTTCTTCTGCCTCAGTTATTCTGCTATTGATTCCTTCTAGTGTAATTTTCATTTCAGTTATTGTACTGTTCATCTCTGTTTGTTCTTTAATTCTTCTAGATCTTTTTAAAACATTTCTTGCATCTTCTCGATCTTTGCCTCCATTCTTTCTCCAAGGTCCTGGATCATCATCACTATCATTATTCTGAATTTTTTTTCTGGAAGATTGCCTGTCTCCATTTCATTTAGTTGTTTCTCTGGGGTTTTATCTTGTTCCTTCATCTGGTACATAGCCCTCTGCCTTTTCATCTTGTCTATCTTTCTGTGAAGGTGGTTTTTTTTCCACAGGCTGCAGGATTGTAGTTCTTCTAAAGAAAATCTTATAAAATTAGTATATCCAGGGATCATTATAAATTATCTCCTTGAATTTTTGGTCAGCCATTAAAACCAGTTTGGGGAAACTGTATAGGTAGCTGTGTGTAAGGCATCATGATGCATATTTAAATTTATATCTTTCCCTCCCATTTCTGATCACATAGGTAGGTGGATCATTCTATGGATGCAACAGGAAATTTATGTACAGTTGACACTTGAACAACGAAGCAGCGATTGGGCACTGACACCCCCTGCCCCCACCCCACACACAGTCAAAAATCTGCAGACTGCTATCTCTGCCTGAAAAACAAATGAATTGATCAGTGACTCACCCCGGGGCAGGAAGCTCAAACAGTTTGGGTAGAATCAGGACTCAAACCCTAGTTCTTTTGGTTCCACATATTGTGAGCTCCGATTGAGCATAAACTTTCCCCCACACTTAGTTCATTTAAAGAACTATAAAATGAAAATACAGATAACATATTTATTGAAAAAAATCCACATATAAGTGAATCGGTGCAGTTCAAACCTGTGTTATTCAAGGGTCAACTGTACTTTTTTTTTTGCAATTAGTCTTAGAGATGAACTGATTTACAAGTTTCAAGGTGAGTGCCTGGAACAATTTCTAGACATATGACCAAGACTAGAGAACTCCACTTCTTTGACACGCAGAGTTATGGCACTGCCTGAAGCAATATTTGTTAATTACGGTGAGATAAGGACCTAAGTCCTTCTATAGGACTGTGGAATTTTCCCTTAAGGGTTCCATGAGGATCTGAAATAGTAATGAAATACGAGTAGACATGCATAAAAAAAGTTGTTTGCTTTCTCTTTTCAGAAAACCTCACATTTAAGTTTTGCGGTTTTCTTGAAGCTATTTCTTAGTCTTTGTTTTTTTATCAACCATCCTGAACCTCTAATCAGAAGTGTCACCAGTGGGGGATGCATGAAGCCAGCAAAGTATGTGGCAGAACAAAAGGCAGAGGCCACTGGTTTTCTGCCAGGCTGTGGCTTGTAAAACATGACTCTCAAAAACGTCCAGCCTCCCTGGAGAGAAAAAAGTGAGAGATACTGCAGAAACAGCCATGGGGAAGAGGATGATCCTGAGTTTTTTCAGGCTGCAGGGTTGGAGTGTCAAGGTGAGGAATCTTGCCATATTTTCTGAGATTGCTTTGGCCCTGGTTTCTTTACCTTCTTTTTTCTTGTTGACAGGGGACATGAAGAATTTCACAATGTGACATAGGCCTGGGGAAAGGGTACATTTCTTCCTTGGCCGCAAGCTAGAGAGAAATGAAAGGAAGCCAGCACCATCTCCTTTGTTCCAGAGAAAGGCATCTACCAAGGAACATTTACTAATACCTATTCCTTCTTGTTTGCATTTAATTTCTTAACTCTGTTTTGCCCCCTTGTTTTGTCAAGTTAAGACTTTCTAGATGTTTCTTGAATCCAGGGATTAGCAGGCTCTAGGTTTCTACCACCACAGGCAATGCAGGAACACAGGATCCTCAGGAAGGCTTAGTGGCAGAAGCTGCTGAGGAGGAAATAAAGAGAGTGAAAATGAGTTGGTGAAAGAAAGAAAACAGAAAAGGAAAAAGTAAGAAATCCGTTTGGTAGAGAGCGTGGCAGCTTGGGTATAATAGGAAGGACACTGGATTACTTCAGTAAATGTTGAAAGGGAATTTGGTAAAATTGAGCATCCACTTCTAATACAGGCACACCTTGTCTTTACTGGGTTTCGCTTTATTGTGCTTCGCAGATATTGCATGTTTTACAAATTGAAGGTTTGTTGCAACCCTGCCTCGAGCAAGTCTATCGGCGCCATTTTTCCAACAGCATTTGCTCACTGATGGTTGGCATTTTCTAGCAATAAAGTATTTTAAATTAAGGCATGAACATTGTTTTTTAGACATAATGCTGTTTCGTGCTTAATAGACTATATTGTCAACATAACTTTACCATGCACTGGGAAACCAAAGAATTCGTGTGACTTGCTTTTTTGCGATATTTGCTTTATTGCCCTGGGCTGGACCGGAACCCACAGTATCTCCGAGGTCCGCCCGTAGTGTACTAGTTTCTTGTAACTGCTGTTAACAAGTAACCACAAACTTGGTGGCTTAAAACAGCATAAATTTATTCTTTCACATTTCTGGAGGCCAGAAATCCAGAATCAAGGCGTCAGCAGGTCAGGGTCCCTCCAGAGGCTCTGGGATAAAGAATCCAGCCTCCAGGAGCTGCTGGCACTTGTGGCGTTCTTCAGGTTGTGGCTGAATCCCCTGGCCTCTGCCTCCGTCTGCTCCTCCGTGTGTCTCGTGTCTCTCAGCCTCTCTGCTATCAGGAAGCTTTGTGATGGCATTTAGGACCCAACTGGATAATCCACGATAATCTCCTCATCCCAGAACCCTTCCTTTAATCACATCTGCTGAAACCTGAGCATGCTAACACTCACAAGTTCTAAGGATTACGGTATGGGCAAGTCTTTGAGAGCCTTGATAAGATATTTCACTCAGTAAACATGGATGGCTCTATCCTTCTTCTGTCAAACTGAATCTAAAACCAGCATAATTTTTTTTTTTTTTCTTATTGGAGCATAGCTTTACACTCCTGTGTCAGTTTCTGCCATACAGCAAAGTGAATCAGCCATATGGATACACATATCCCCTTTGTTGGATTTCCTTCCCATTTAGGTCACCACAGAGCACCGAGTAGAGTTCCCTGTGCTATAGGGTACGTTCTCATTAGTTAATCTATTTTATACGTAGTAGTGGATATGTCAATCCCAATCTCCCAATTCATCCTACCCCACCCACCCCCCTTTCCCCCTTGGTATCCATGTTTGTTCTCTACATCTGTGTCTCTATTTCTGCTTTGCAAATAAGATCATCCATACCATTTTTTCTAGATTCCACATACATGCGTTATTATATTATATTTGTTTTTCTCTTTCTGACTTACTTCACTCTGTATTACAGTCTCCAGGTCCATCCACGTTTCTGCAAATGACACAGTTTCGTAAAACCAGCATAGTTTTTTTAAGGTGAAAAGCTAGAAAGAGTTCTCTTAAAGTCAGGATTGAGTGAAGTTGCCTTTCAATGCCATGAATATTTAATAACTTTTAGACATAGCAGCCAATGAACTTATATAAGAGGTATAAATATTAAAAAGATGTGTAAAATTAATGGAGAAAAAAATGGACAGATTAATAGGTGGTATTGGGACAACTATCTAGCTATTTGGGGAAAAGGAAAGAATGTTCCTGCCTTGTAAAAGTGCAAAGGCCATGAAGTGATGTAAAAATTTTAAATTCTGTACAATCAAAAAGGGGGGAAAAACCCAACCCCAAGTGGGCAGACACACTCACATGTGTGTGTGTTTTGTGATTCAAGCTACAGAAGGGGCAATGTCTTCTCTTACAAATAAAACAACAATAAAAACCTAACATAAAAATGAGCAAATAGCTTGAACAGGCAGTTCATAGAAACATAACTACAGATGTCAGTAGACGTGTTAAAAATATTCAACTTCATTACACATTTTTAAAGGGTGATTAAAAACAATGAGGTACCTTTGTTTACTCATCAAATTGACAAAGATTAAAAAGTTTGTTGACTACCCAGTGTTGCTGAGGGGTTATTCATTTATTTATTTATTTCTTCCTTTTTCCATTAAGAGTTTAGGAGCGTTTACTAGGATGCAAAGAATTCAGCAATTTAGTTAAAAGCAGGTGAGGCCACCTGTGATGCCGCTGTGCCAAACGGAGCAGTGGAGTTTCCGTCTGATCGCACTCTAGCTAACAAAGGGGCACACAAGCCCACAAGGCGCGCCCTCAGAATTAGTGGGGAACTGTATAGGGCAAATGACCAGATTTCTTCAGCAAAGTAATCGCATTGGGTGGGGAGGGGTGGACAACAAGAAATGGAGGGAGAGCTTATAGATTGACAGGGACCTAAGAAATTCTATCACCTAATCTTAAAACATTGTATTCTGACTTCCGTGTGCACCGCAGTCTGCTCACCACCAAAATTTAGTTTCCATCCATCAGCATAGGGTGGATCCCCCTTTACCCATTTTACTCTCCCCTTCCTTTCTGGTAACCACTGCTCTGTTCTCTGTATCTACATGTTTGGTTTGTTCATTTAATTTGTTCTTTTGCTTTTTTTTTTTAAATTGATGTGGACCATTTTGTTTTAAGTGTTTATTGAATTTGTTACAATACTGCTTCTGTTTTATGTTTTGGTTTTTTGGTTTTGGGCTGCGAGGCATGTGGGATCTTAGCTCCCCAACCAGGGATCAAACCAGCACCCCCTGCACTGGAAGGTGAAGTCTTAGCCACGGGACTGCCAGGAAAGTCCCCTTTGCTTTTTATATAGCAAGGACCTAATTTTGATCCTGATTCAAACACAGCATAATTTAAGAGTATTTAGAATATTTATAAACAAGATAATTATTTATCTTATTTATTAGCAGGCAATTAGAATTATTTATTTACTGGAGTATAGTGGATTTACAATGTTCTATTAGTTTCAAGTGTATACATAGTGATTTGATATTTTTATAGATTATACTCCATTTGAAGTTATTACAAAATATTGGTTAGATTTCCTGTCCTATACATTAATTACATTCTTGTATCTTATTTATTTTATACCTATGGTTTGTACCTTTTCATCCCCTTCTCCTATCTTACCCCTCTCCCAACTCCTCTTCACAAGACAATTAGAATTTTGAACACTGAGTAGATATTAAGAAATTACTTATTTGTTTCCGTGTGATAATGGTATGATGGTTATTTTTAATAGTCAATTTCCTTTAGAGAGATCTGATAAAATAGTTATGGATGGAATGATTTGATGTCTGGGAATGTGGGTGGGGTGTAGATGAACCAAAATTGGTCTTAAGTCGGTATTTTTTGAAGCTGGGGAATAGGTACACAGAGGTTGATTATAACTGTTTTGTTTACTTTCCCATGTATATAAAACGTTCCACAATAAAATATTATTAAAAGGGTGGGTAAGACAGAAACAGAGCCACAAAAAACACTGAGTCAGAAATGAGTATGAATATGAGTCCAGGTTTGGCCTTAAGCCTTTTAGCCATCAACCCAAGGAAGGAAACACATTAGAGGAACATTCACATCATCCATAGGCAGAGATTATACAGGAGAAACCAACTCTTCTTGTTATTGGTAACACATATTTTTACCCAAGAGTCTTTATAAAGAAGACATTATCGTTATTCAAAGGGGGAAAGGTTGGGTGGGGGAGGGATAAATTGGAGGATTGGGATTGACATGTACACACTGCTGCATATAAAATATATAACCAACAAGGACCTACTGTAGAGCACAGGGAACTCTATTCAATATTCTTTAATAACCTAAATGGGAAGAGAATTTGAAAAGGAATAGCTATATGTATATGTGTAACTGCATCAGGGGTAACTGCTGTACCCCTGAAACTAACACAACATTGTAAATCAACTGTAGACCAATAAAAAATAAAATTTTTTGAAAAAGAAGACATTATATAAGGTAATCAAAAACAACCTTACAGAGATGAATTTCAGAGTCCCCTTTTTAAAAAAATTAATTAATTTATTTATTTTTGGCTGTGTTGGGTCTTCGATTCTGTGCGAGGGCTTTCTCTAGTTGCGGTAAGCGGAGGCCACTCTTCATCGCGGTGCGCGGGCTTCTCACTATTGTGGCCTCTCTTGTTGCAAAGCACAGGCTCCAGACGTGCAGGCTCAGTAGTTGTGGCTCACGGGCCTAGTTGCTCCGTGGCATGTGGGATCTTCCCAGACCAGGGCTCGAACCCGTGTCCCCTGCATTGGCAGGCAGACTCCCAACCACTGCACCACCAGGGAAGCCCCAGAGTCCCCTTTTTAAGGTGACCTCAACATGGGTCAATGACATCATGGTAGAATGCAGCTCACTAAAAGAAATTAGGTAAATCTGGGGGAGAAGCAGGATGGACTGTACTGGTAGCACTCTTAGAAGACATATAGATCAAGAACTTTCCTCTGTATTTCTCTGCACTTCTTAGTCTTCAAGCAGCTGGCTGAATGAAAATTATGACCCTGTAGTTTTCCTTGGCTAAAGGGAGGTGATCTCAGTGCTATTAAAATTGTGATCTTAAACTCTATTCGATACTCTGTAATGGCCCATATGGGAAAAGAATCTAAAAAAAAAAGAGTGGATATATGTCTATGTATAACTGATTCATTTTGCTGTACACCTGAAACTAACACATTGTAAATCAACTCTACTCCAATAAAAATTTTAAAAATATTGTGATCTTAGACCAAAAGGAAAAAAGAATCCACTTCTCCCAAGAGAAAAATGCAGTCTTCTTACTATCCCTCTTTTTTAACTATTAAAAGAGAATTTTCTGTGATTCAGTAGCTATTCAAGAAAATCATTACATTTTGGAAATTTTCAAACATACTCAAAGACAGACATATAGTGAGCACCGTGTGTCCATCACTCAGCTTTGACAGTTACTAGCTTATTTCACCTCTATCTCCACCCCACCCCACTCCCATGTTATTTTGAAGCGTATCCTAGAATCATATTATTCCACTTGGAGACATTTCAATATTTTTCTCTAAAATGTAAGTGCAATTTTTAAACCTAACCAGAATGGAGCATGCATTTTGAAAAGATGAGCCACATCCCTCAATTTCTTTGCCACTGCTGCCATATTTTTATTGTAAAGCGGTATTTTTAACACCCTGTGACTGCGTTTCCTTTTGATAAGACTCATGAATGAAGCGGCATGTAAACGAGGAAGGAGATGAGTACAGACGGTGGGCCCTCCCCGCCTCACCCTCACGCACACCCCCTGCTTTCACTGGGCCCCAGACCACAACGGGAGGGCCTTGGCTGTGCTTTGCTTTTAGGTTCTTTCAAAAGCACAAAGTCAGCACCAAATGGTTAACGTGACTAAGCATATACTTCAGCTCGACCGGGTCTGGAAAAAGAACTTCAGTTCCGGGAAGCTGTAAGAAAACTCTGAGTGCTCTCATCCTTTGAAAATAGGACCTTTTCTGAATAGTGGATGGTGCTGCTCTGCACTCGCTGGTTTTTCTCCTTGGACACCTCCAGAGATTCTTGGTGTCCTTCGCTGATGCTTCATTTACATCTCATTCTCTCAAAATGTTCTTACATAGGCTGCTTTCCGTTCTCTTTCTCGTTTCTCTGCCTGTCTCATTCAACTTTCTACTTCTCTGTTTGTCACTCACAGATTTTCATATCCGCCCCCCCCCCCGCCCCCACCATCCCTCTCTGAAGCTCCATGTGCCTGCTAGAAATCTGCCAGGTGTTCCTTCAGCTTATCCCTAGCACATCTAAGGGCTGGAGCTCATTCTCTGCCTTCTCCCACCTCCCACCCCAACTGGCCTGACTTTCCTTTTTTACTTAATTTTATCTAGGTGGGGAAAAGCCAGATTGCTACCACTGTTACTACTACAGCTTAGCTTCTGGTCTTCTATACTTCTTCTTATCCAGGAAATTACCAGAGCCTATAGATTTTGCCTCTGTGAAGTTTAAGCAACGTCAATTTATTAGCCAAGTTGCTGTGGTCTCTGCCCCTCATTTTTTGGGTCTGGTGCTTACTCTGCACCTGGGTAAGGCATGGGGTCCGGCTCTGAAGAGCTCGCCTTCTAGTGGAAGAGACGGGTGAGCAGGGGGGTTCAATCAATCAGTGTAAGAAGGAAGATGGAAGATATTTATTGCATGTTTTTTATGGACGGTTTCCTGGAGGAGAACACACTTGAGCTGAGTGTGTTGCAACTGACCAGGGGAGGAAGACGATAACACTTCAGGGAAAATATGAGCAAAGACCCAACAGCGTAAAGCACCAAGGGGTGTGTGTGTGGGCCTGTGAGCGTGTACGCAGGTGTTATGTGTGTGCACGTGTGCCACAGTTTCAAAACACCCTGCACATAGACTAATCTTGTTACATTATTTGTTTTTAAAACACAACATGGCACGATACTCCTCTACTAAAAAATAGATGACTTCTCTTCCTAAATCTGAAAATTAAAAATTGTTAGCTACAATCGTTCGGTCTTTCCGTGTCACAGCCTTTGGGACGCCGCAATGTCCTTCTCGCCACACCGTGAGCTCCTCCTCCTCCTCCTCCTCGGAATCCTACTGTTGTTTTTTCATGTCTTATTATGGAAACATTGGATATATATAAAAAGAAGACATAATAGTATAATGAGCCATCATGTACCCTCAAATCCTACCATTTATCAAAGGACCACGTAAAATACTACTTCCTCTGTGAGACTTTTTTTTCTCATTTCCCTTGCCTGATTTTCTCTCTCCCTCTTTGAACATCCTGTGTATTCATGGTGCGATACTTTTACTGCACATCACACATGCTCTCTGATGTTACAGGAATTGGTTTGTCTTATTCTCTAGCTCTTTCAATACAGCAGTGACACTCCTTACGTTCGTACAAAAACCTGCGCACAGATGTTTATAAGCAGCGTTATTCATAATTGCCAAAACTTGGAAGCAACCAAGATGCACTTCAGTAGGTGAATGGATTAATGAACTGTGGTATATCCAGACAATGGAATATTATTCAGTGCTATAAAGAAATGAACTATTAAGTCATGAAAAGATATGGAAGAATCTTAAATGCATATTACTAAGTGAAATAAGCCAATCAGAAAAGGCTATACACACACACACACACACAGAGTATGATTCTAACTATATAACATTCTGGAAAAGGCAAAACTATAGATACAGTAAACAGGTCAGTGGTTGCCAGGGGTTGGGGGGAAGGAGGGATGAAGAGGGGGAGAACAGGATGTTTAGGACAATGAAACTACTTTGTATGACACTGTAATGATAGATGCATAGTATACATTTATCCAAACCCCTAGGATGTACAACACCAAGAGTGAGTGGGTGATGATGTGTCAATATGGGTTCGTCATTTGTAACAAATGCACCACTCTGGCGGGATGCCGCTAATGGGAGAGGCTCTGCATGTATGGGAACAGGAAGGTATATGCGAAATCTCTGTACCTTCCCTTCAGTTTTGCTGTGAACCTAAAACTGCTCTCAAAAATTGAAGTCCTTTATAAAAAATATGGATTCTGAGGGTTTGCTCTCAGAGATCCTGATCCTATAGAGCTTAAACAATTCCCGTAGTCAGTGGGAACCAAGAGAATACGGTTCAAGATCGATGAGATGTTTGAAAATGTCATCTTCACATAAATAACACAGGAGGGGGAGAACAGAGATGGCATTTGAAGAAATAACCTGCCCACAGAGGGGACATTCTGTTTCGTCCCTATTTTAAAAATGTAAGCACAAACGTGGAAGGGAGAAAAGAAACTGCTATCCGGTGGGTACCTGCTGTGTGCTGGACTCCTTCCCGTAGGTTATGCCAACTAAATCTCTCAGCAGCCAGAGTCTCGTCTCCAGCTTGTCGCTGTGGAAACTGAGTTTCAGAATCATCCTCAGGGTCCCAGTGTTAAGCGGCACAGCGGGGACTTAAAACGAGCTCTTACGTATGCTCAAGGTTGAACTATTTCTACTCCATTCTGTGCTTTTTTAAAAAAAATTATGGTTGATATACAATATTATATTAGCTTCAGATGTACAACACAGTGATTCAATATTTTTACAGACTACACTATTTAAAATTATTTTTGAAGACCTCAATACCAAAATTCAAAACAGCTGAGAAAAGAACAACAAATGTTCAGTCAACAAATACTGACGGTGTACAAGCCCTGGGCAAAATTGCTGCTGTAGCTGAACGTTTCTGGGTGAGACAGATAATAAATAAGTAATAAGTAGATTCAAAAACGAACACATAAATGCAGAAGTGATTCGAGATTGTGAGACAAGGTATGAGGAATATGAGTGGAAGACGGTCGTGGAGATCTATCTTAGGTAGAGTGGACATTTTAAATTAAAATACTGGGAGTTGGGTGAAGTTGCATTGAATTCGTATTGTGTTCGAGATGCCGGCCTGTGGAAGCTGGTGGGTGTGGACTGTGCTCCTTAAGTAGTGTCTGGGAAGGTCTGGGAAGGTTCTGTGGGGCGTGTGATAAACGGGCTGAATTTAGAAGGTTGCGCTCCTGTCCACAGGAGGGCTGGAGCCCCTGAGCCCAGGGACACGGAGGTAAAGCTGTTGTTTCAGGAGATTCATCTGCCTCCTTGAAATAAAAATGACTGCACGTTTTAAAATGAACTTTGCAGCTTTCCTTCCCTAAATTTTATGTAATTCCAAAGAAATCTGGCATCCTGGTGGGAGTCTCAGTGGTGGGTGAGATCCAGTGGTTTGGGGGAATTTTCTGTGTCCACTTCCGTGTCACTGTTGTTAAGCCAGCTCTCTCTCTGTTCTCCCTTCACTCTGCCCTGCTCTGTGAGCTGCCTTACATCTGACCATTGTGACTTAATAACATTTAATGACACTTCTCCGCCACTTTTAGTGCCAGCTACCCGTGGAACTGAAGCCTAGATGCAAGTATGAAGGCAAGGGCAGCCAGGGCCTTCAGGTTGCCAGTTACTTGGCTGGAAATCCCATCCACGTTGGGAAACAGATTTTTAAAATAAATTTGGAGCCGGGAGCAAAGCCATCCTTTTGTAAAGCTGTGTCAATAATCGTAAACCCTCATAATCATGTCCCCGGACCCTTGGCCAGGCTGACAAACATTTAGGTGTCAGGAGAGCCTCCGGATTCCACCCCTCTGGTTTCTCTTGCTGTTTGGGTTGGCGCTGGAGCGCGATCTTCTGTTTTATGTAATAAGGCACATGAGAGAAGCCCTTTGTGCTTAGCTTCTCTGAGCGGTGCCCAGCAAGATGTCTTGTGTACCCCATCATTTTCGGTACGGTCAGAGCTGGTGAACATTTCTGTGGCTTGGTAAATGTTTTCTAACTACTGGCAAGGTTTTTTTTCTTTTTTTCCCCAGTGCCATTGGGGAAAGGCTTTGGTTTAAGATGAATTTTGCCAATACATGTGTGCAGTGGGACTACAATATTTTTGGAGAAAACAGGCATGGGTGTGACACAGGCTGATGTAATATGGTACCACATATGCTCCATCAGGCCAAGGAGGTTTTTATCCTTTGCAGATTGTGCCAATAAGAGGGCACAGCTGGTTGAGATCTGCAGACGTATACAGAATTCTCTCCTTCTGAGAAGGCTTGTTACTAGCATGTGACATAACATAGAGCCTATTTTCTGACGTATTTTTCATTTTTGCTTTTGAATGTCAAGCAAAAAGGCCACTTATCATAGTTGGCCACTTAGTTTTATTATTCATTTTGCTGCCTCTCCTTAATTTTTTTTTTAACACAGTGTTAAATGTTAACAGTCAGGTGTTGGCAGCCTTTCCAAGGGGAACAGACTGCTTTGAAATAAACACAGCTGGAAACTGATCACATATTGTTTTCCTTTCTTTAAGAAATGAAAGAGGCATTTATAGGAAAGCTGGAGAACGCTGTGCTATCCAGAATTACTTTATAGATTTATTCCTCCAAGTCTGGTTAATGCTTAATGTCACACCTTGGTGTTCAAACAGACCCACTTGGACTCTCCCTTCCTGAAGTGGGAGTTTCCCTGGGAACAATAAACTTGCAGAGGTTTGGGGTGATCGGCACTGCAGGAGGGGTGGAGTCTGTGCAGCTCCGTTTTGCTCGGCTGAAGTGCCGTCTTCCGAGTAAAGAAGCCTTCTCTGGGGTTTTCTTCTGCTCGCTCTCCCAGCAGCCCTGAAACCCTTATTAGAGGTACCTCTGCTGGTCTTTTACGGGGCTGTTCTTCCAGTGATGGTCAAGTAAGTGAATTATGGAATGTTGGTGCGTGCCTTTGTGATTTGTGTTTTATTTACTGTTAAAAAATGAAGGCAGGGTGTTTTCTAATGGTGATTCAACTAGGTTTTGTGTCTGCTGGAACCCTTTTTCTTGTTTTTTTTTTTTTGTCAGAGGAGAACCAGGGGTCTTCTTTTCCCACACCTAGAAGACTTTATTGTTGTTTGGGTCATTTATTTCTTTAGTCTCTGTGCCAAAAGTTTTCTCTCTTTCTTTTGCTATTTCTTCGTATAGACGTTTTGATGATTTGTTAGTTATAGCTTAATAGCCGATTGCTATTAATGAACTACGAATAATTAATTCCTATGGTGTAATAATTGACTGCTATGTTAAAGTTTTTCAAAGGTGTTTTCCTCCATAAATAGGTATTTCTCTTGACATCCATCTTGTAAGAGCTGAGTTAGAAATGAAGAAGAGAGATGTAGGAACTTAAGAGTAACGTTTGCTTTCGGCTTGCGTAAATGGCATCTGGGGAGGCTTTTTTGCAGGAAAAATATATTTTAGTTTCATTTTGTTTCGTTTTATCTGTGAGAACAACAGGGTTGTATTTGTCGGGATTACCTGAATTCTCTGTCACCTGTGTTGGAATCTGCATGATGTTTAGACAAGTCAAACTTGTTCATTCTTCCTTAGAGTGTCTCATTTAAAATAGCCTTCCCTATGTATTGCCTGAGGCCCGTGGGTGGGAACTGTTGGAATTAGGCCATTGATCTACTTGGATTCTCACAATCAGACCCAGCATAGTACAGCTCTGTGTATTGTCAATGACTAGCTCAGTGACATGTGCTCAATGGCCATCTGAGCTCCAGGAATAGGAAGGTAAATGGTGAGTTTTGAATTTTTGTAAAACGCATAGGTAAGTCCAAATGAGGAGAGAGCTGAGAAGACCTGTTACGATGAAGGTGGTTCTTTTTCTTTTTGAATTTTATTTTTTTATACAGCAGGTTCTTATTAGTTATCTATTTTATACACATCAGTGTACCCATGTCAATCCCTATCTCCCAATTCATCCCACCCATCCACCACTTTCCCCCCTTGGTGTCCATACGTTTGTTCTCTACATGTGTCTCTATTTCTGCCCTGCAAACTGGTTCATCTGTGCCATTTTTCTAGATTCCACATATATGCATTAATATACAATATTTGTTTTTCTCTTTCTGACTTAACTTCACTCAGTGAAGGTGGGTCTGAAAGGCTTTCTCTGTGTTGATTACTGCCAAGCATGTTGCTTCCTGGCTTTATGCAACTTGGCAGAATTGATCTAGATTTCTGGATTTTGAAAGCATAGAAAGAAAGGTCACAATTATACATTACATTGGACTATGATAATATACCAATTCTGTTCCTGAGTTTCTAAATGTTTATATATTTATTTTGGCTGTGCTGGGTCTTAGTTGCGGCATACGGGATCTTCGTTGCGGCATGAGGACTCTTGGTTGCGGGATCTAGTTCCTTGACCAGGGATCGAACCCGGGCCCCCTGCATTGGGAGCGTGGAGCTTTACCCACTGGACCACCAGGGAAGTCCCTGTTCCTGAGTTTCTTAAATGACTCATTTTCTTTTATGAGACTGTGCAGCTTGTTTTTTGAAAATGATTATAATTTCATTGCTCTTTCATATGTGTTATCCCATGGTTCTCACATCAGTCCGATATGGTAGGTATTGATGTTACTACACCGTTTTATAGTTGAGGATATCAAGAGTCAGATGAAAAGTGACCCTGGGGGTCTCTTGGTGAGTGAAGGAACTGGATGTAATCTGGTTTTTTCGTTTTGTTTTGTTTTTTGCGGTACGCGGGCCTCTCACTGTTGTGGACTCTCCCGTTGCGGAGCACAGGCTCCGGACGCGCAGGCCCAGCGGCCATGGCTCACGGGCCCAGCCGCTCCGCGGCATGTGGGATCTTCCCGGACCGGGGCATGAACCCGTGTCCCCCGCATCGGCAGGCGGACTCTCAACCACTGCGCCACCACGGAAGCCCCTGTAATCTCGTTTTTAAAAACTCATAACCCCGTACTCCCCTACCTCATTCTCTCTGGTCACCTCTAAACTTCATCCATTGTGGCACAGAGGCAAGAGTTCCCACCTGAGTGTTTGGAGACCTGGATTCTGATTCTGACTGTGTCATTGCTGGCTCTCTGGTGGTGAGCAGTCACTGAAGTCTTTGGATGTCATTTTCCTGCAAGAGGCTACAGAATATGACTTCTGCAGCTTCTATGCAGCTGCAGATCTCTACTCAGAGCCTTAAGCAGGGTTTGTGTCAGCTCTGTAGTGCTCCCTGCGACGTGGAGAAGAGGTGAGAAAGAATGTAAGCCCGCGGGTGTTGTATCCAGCTCTGCTCTGGCGTTTCCTGCCAAGCATGAAGAGATACAGGATGTCCTTAGATGAGGAAAATCCCGAGCCTTTACAAGACTGGATTCTCTATCGCTTCTTGAGCCGTCATTTTTCAGTCTGTTCTTTTAAACCATCAACAAAAGTATTTGAGCCAAGCTCTCTTGTGGTTTCAGCCCGGGGATGATGAACAAACACATTGATTATGTTCCCATCTTGCCCCCAAAGAAGCGACAGCCTCCTTGCATGGGCCCATCTGTTATCATAATCCTTTTTGGAACGGGGAAAAAGTAAATAAGTATTACCCTACCCTTCGCTTAGGTGGTTGAGAAGAGGAAGGGGAGAACAGTGGGAAAGTATGTTTTATTCTACCTCCATGGTTAACTCTGTCAGCTAATCAAAGATCAATTTAGAAAACTATGGTATACTAAGAGAAGTGTGAGTACATCTGACTGACATTATAAAGGAAAAAACCCTGTAACTAACACCGTCTACCATTACCATTGTTGTGTACAAGAAAATAAAGAAGAAGTTGGAATGCCGAACTCCCAGCAGGGAGAAAAGGGCAGGTCTTCCTGGGTAAGGAGGATTGGCAGCCTTATACTGACATTGCACCCTGCACTGGTGAAAAACCTCATCCGTGACCTCAGTCTGCACTTGGGAGGCTCTGCTCAGCCTGGTGACTGGTGCTTGTCATTCACAGCCATCCTGGTAGGAAGTGGAGTTCTGAATGTGGAAATGAGACCTGCGTTCCCAGTTCTGTCCTTTTTTTCTGCTGCAGTCTCTGTCCCAGCTCTCATGCTGTGATTCAGACCTTAACTTATTCTTCCATCTTTCCCAACAGGCAAGAAGAGAAACCCTGGCCTTAAAATCCCAAAAGAAGCATTTGAACAACCTCAGACCAGTTCCACGTAAGTCTGGCAAGATCATCGTCTTAATCCAAATGCTTGCACTTTACAGATTTCCAGGGAATGGGAGTTCATTTTTGGACTGGTGAGCAATACCTTAACTATGGAGATAGTTGTTAGAAAGGAGAGCCCTTTAAAGGAGGAAGCCAAGTACTTACTGTTCTGAGACCCGAAAAAAAAAAATCATAGTCGGTTAGTCGATATGGAAGGGGTAGCTTTGAACTCATTGCTAGTTGGTTAAAAATTCTACAAATGCGTTCAGCAGATGGGGTCCTATGTAAATCCAAAAAGGTCACTGGACATGGACTTTTTGCCTTTTCTATATAGATCTGAGCAAACAAGCAAACCCCTGAGAGAGCCACTACTATAAAATTTTGTTTGAGGTAGAAAGATGGTATTTGGTGAGAACTCAGCATCCTGCCACCTAAATCCTGCCCATATAAACAGAAGGCAAACATGAGATGAAGGACCACTCCTTTGTTAGCTGAGCCTTTGGCCCAAATCCCTAAGGGAGCTCGGGTCCTGGTGAAGCAGGGCACCCTCTCCTGGAGCCTCCATCTTGTTTCTTTGTCTCTCTGTTGGGTGGGGAGGGTATTTCCTGCCTAGCTGGGGGTATGACCACCTATCAGAGCATCTGCATGGGAGGAACGGAAATTCCAAGAAAAACAATTACAGCAGAGGTACCATAAAAGCACAGCAAGTACAATGAGAGGCCATACCAATGGAAACTTAAATGTTTCAGGCTTCTGCTCATCTATAAAAAAGCACCTCCCTTTGTAGAGGTTTCTGACCTTAACCGTGATCATTCCCTATCAGACAGTGCACCCCTGGTGTTGGAATGTGCTAATAAAAATGATCATGTTCTGTAAGACTTTGGTCATTGCATCTTATGCAACCATGTAAACACACTTTCCACTGAAGAACCTCTAGGGACGGAGCAGAGGGGAGGGCTGTTCTTCAGCGCCCTGGACTGTAGAGCCAAATTCAAGTGAGAGTGCTCCTTTCATGAGGATCTGCAGGAGGAATTCTTTCCATATCTACTACGAAGACTGGGGTTTCTTTTTTTTTTTTTTTTCGGTCCCTCTGGTTATTTTTCTTCCCTTGGACCTACGAACTATGTAATTAATAACTTTTCCTCTCTGATTGGTTTCTTCTCGTGAGCTTAGGATCAAACATGTGGCTTCCCTATACGGGACTTCAGGGGGTATACTTTTAAAACTTTATTTTGAAGTAATTTTAGATTCACAGGAGGTGGCAGAGAAATGTACAAAGTCCCCTGTACCCTTCCCCCATCTGTGTCCCCCACAATGTTAACATTACACAACCCTAGTATCATATCAAAACCAAGAAAGTGGTGTTGATGCAAACCGTAGAACGTGTTCACATTTCACCAGCAATATAAGCCCTCGTGTGTGTGTGTGTGTGTGTGTGTGTCGCTCTGTGCAGTTGTGTCACATGTGCAGCCTTGCATAACGACTACCGCAATCAAGATACCTAAGTGTATGGCACTACAAGACCCTCTCCTTTTACTCCCCACCTCTGACCCCCACCCCTCCCGTCCCTAATCCCTGGCAACCACTGATCTGTTCTCCTTTTCCATTTCATTACTTCTTGATTGTGGTGCACATGGAATCATGCATCTCCTTTCTGAGATTGGCCTTTTTCATCCAGCATCATTTCCTTGAGGTTCATTCAAGTTATCGCATGTATCCATAGTTTATTCTTTGTTGTTGCTGACTACCATTCCATGGTGTGGATATACCACAGTTTGTTAAACCCTTTAGCCTTTGAAGGAGATGCAAGTAGTTTCCAGCTGAGCTGTTATGAATACATCTGCTGTGAACATTCATGTATAAGTTCTTGCATAGAAACAAGTCTCTGTTTCTCTGGGATATATGTCCAGTAGTGCAATTACTGGGTCATATGGTAAGTCCATTTTTAGTTTTGAAAGAACTGCCAAGTATTTTCCAGGGTGATTTTACCCATGTACATTCTTACCAAAAATGTATGAATGACCCACTTTCTCTGCATCCCTGTCAGCGTCATCACTGCTTTTCATTTTAGCCATTCTGGTAGATGTGAGATATCACTGCAGTTTTAATTTTCATTTCTCTAGTGGCTGTTGAATACTTTTGGCATTTATTTCCCATCCCTATATCTTCTTTGGTGAAATGTCTGTGCAATTCTCTGCCTATTATGTAATCAGATTTTTTTTTTTATGTTGAGTTTTGAGAGTTCTTCATATATCCTAGATGCACAGAGTTTGTCAGGTATGTGATTCAAGAACATTGTCTCCCAGTCTGTAATGGGTCTTTTCGTCTATTTTTTTTTTTTTTAATTATTTATTTATTTATTTTTGGCTGCTCTGGGTCTTCGTTGCTGCGCGCGGGCTTTCTCTAGTTGCGTCGAGCGGGGGCTACTCTTCGTTGCGGTGCGCAGGCTTCTCATTGCGGTGGCTTCTCTTGTTGTGGAGCACGGGCTCTAGGCGCGCGGGCTCAGTAGCTGTGTCACGTGGGCTCAGTAGTTGTGACTCACGGGCTCTAGAGCGCAGGCTCAGTAGTTGTGGTGCACGGGCCTAGTTGCTCCACGGCACGTGGGATCTTCCCGGACCAGGGCTCGAACCTGTGTCCCCTGCATTGGCAGGCCGATTCTTAACCACTGCGCCACCAGGGAAGCCCTCGTCTTTCTATTTTGATGAAGTCCAATCTATCAGTTTTTCCTCTTATGTGTTATGTTTTTGGTGACAAGTTTAAGAACCCTTTGCCTAGTCCTGGGTCTTACAGATTTTCTCCTATGTTTTTTCTAGAAGCGTTTTAGTTTTACATTTTAGATTTAAGGCTATGTTACATTTCGAGTTTAATTTTTGTACAAGATGTGAGGTTTAGGTTGGGCTTTATTTTTTTTGCCAATGGATTTCTGGTTGCTCCAGCACCATCTGCTGAAAAGGCTATCCCTCCTCCACTGAATTGCTTTTGTGCCTTTGTCAGATATTAATTGGGCGTATTTGTGTGGATCTATTTCTGGGTTCTCTATTCTGCTCCACTGGTCTCTGAGTCTGTTGCTCTGCCAGTCTGTCATACTGTCTTGATTCCTGCGGCTATATAGTAAGCCTTCACATTGGGAAAAGTGATTTCCTTGCACTTTGTTTTTCTTTTTCAAAACTATTTTGGTTACTCTAGGGCTTTCCTCTTTTCATGTTAGTTTTAGAATAAGCTTGTCTATGTCTACAAATAAACTTGCTGAGATTTTTGGTAGGAATTGTGTTTAACCTATAGATCGGTTGAGCGAGCACTGACATCTTTACTGCACTCAGTCTTCCAGTCCATGAATGTGGTATATTTCTCCCACGTGGTTGGGGTATACTACTTTTTTTATACATTGTTGGATTTAATCTCCTAAAATGTGAATATTTTTGTGTCTTAAATTCATGAGAGATGTTGACCTGTAGTGTGTGTGTGTGTGTGTGTGTGTGTGTATGTGTGTGTGTCTGAGCTATTATGTTCTGGTTTTGGTATTTAAGGTAATGCTGACCTTATAAAATGAGTTGGTAAGAGTACCTTCTGTTTTCTGTAGACATTGTATAAGATAGGCGGTAATTCTTAAAAAAATGTTTTTGAGCTATAACTGACATATAATATTAGTTTCAGGTGTACAAAATAATGATTCGGGTGGCTTCCCTGGTGGCGCAGTGGTTGAGAGTCCGCCTGCCGATGCAGGGGACGCGGGTTCGTGCCCCGGTCGGAGCCTGTGCTCCGCAACGGGAGAGGCTGCAGCAGTGAGAGGCCCGCGTACCGCAAAAAAAAAAAAAAAAAAAAAAAAAAAGAAAAGAAAAGAAAAAAGAAAAAAAATTCCCCCAGGGAAACAAAGTGGGCTTATATATTCCTTTTTCTGGAGCTTTTAAATTACCAATTCATTTTTTTAAATAGTTATAGGGCAACTCAGATAATCTATTTCATTGTGGCTAAGTTTTGGCAGTTTGCAGTTTTCAAGGAATATCTTCTAAGTTGTTGAATTTATGAAAGTAAAGTTGCTCATAGTATTTCCTGATTACTCTTTTAATGACTGCAGGATATATTGAGATATCCCCCTCTTTTTTTGCTGATATTGATAATTTGTATCTTCTTTCTCTTTATCTGTGTTGGTCTTCCTAGGGGTTTATCAATTTTTATTGAATTTTTAAAAGAGCCAACTTTGTTTCCTTTATTTTCCTGCTTTCAATTTTATTGATTTCTGATCTTTTTTTTCTTTGACTTTTCAAATTGACAATGTTATTGAGATAATTGTACAGTCACATTCAGTTGTAAGAAACAATATAGAGAAACTTTATATTCTCTGCCCAATGGTAACATTCTGTGAAACTATAGTATTATAAGCTCAATTGATACTGACAGTGATACAATGTACCCATCTTATTCAGGTTTTCCAGTTTTACTTATATTCACTAGTATGTGTGATGTTAAATTTCTGTACCATTTTTGTCACCTGTGTAGGTTCATGCATTCACCACTACAGTCAAGAAACTGAATGGTTCTGAAACCAATAGGATCCCTCATGTTGCCCTTTTATAATCACGACTGCCTTCCCTCCTCACCTCTCCCAATACTGTTTTTCACCCCTGGCAACCACTAATCTGTTGTCTATTAATTTTTCTCGTTAAAAAAATTATATAAGTGGGATTATAGTGTGCAACCTCTTGGGATTGGCTTTCACCACTCCAGCATAATTTCTTGAAGACTGATCCATGTTGTATACATACTTTGCTCCTTTTAATCGCTGAGTAGTATATCTTGCTGAGTTATGCATGTACATCTGTAAGTGTGCATGCAGACAGCAGAGTTTAACCACTCACCTACTGAAGACACCTGGGCTGATTCTAGTTTTTGGCTGTTGTAAGTAAGGCTATGATCAATCATGTACAGGTTTTTGTGTGAACATAAACATTTAGTTCTCTGGGAGGAGAATACCCATTAGTGGAATTGCTGGTGGCAGTGCGTGTTTAGTTTTTAAGAGATTGCCCAACTGTTTTCCAGAGTGGCTATATTATTTTGCATTTTCACCGGCAATGTATAAGTGATTCAGTTTCTCTACATCCTGTCCAAGATTTGGTGACGCCACTATTTTTTGTTGTAGCCATTTGAATGGTGTATTGATATTTTTCTGCTCTTTATCATTTCCTTCAGGATATATTCTCATATCCACTTTCCAGCTGTCTTTTATTCCTTCCCTTTAAAATTTGCTAGTCTTCACCTTCTAATTTATATTAATTTTCTGGGTTTTTTTAATGAATTTTTGAAAACCACCATAAATCCTTGCTCGGTATAAAGAAGTGAATAAAAACCTATGCAAAGGTAAAAGTAGTTTCTTTGCTGTCTTTCCCTCATGTGGTAGAATAAGCCTTGAACGTACTTTTCTGTTTCATCCTGTAAAGCCAAGGTCCCTTCATGACTGTAGACTGTCCCACGTTAGCTCATGGACAGGATTATTGCTGTTGTTGTTATTATTAGTATTTTAATACTGAGGCTGAAATATGTACTCCTAAAGAAGCAGCTTCCTCATTTTGAGTTTTTCTTGGCAATTTTGTGAGCTTGGCTTGGTGACTCTTGCCATTTATATGCACCCTGCCGCCTTCTGCTGAACTACACACAAATAAATAGACCGGGACAGAGCCCCATTCTTTTTAGGGCCACGTGTGTGGTCTCTTCACTTGAGTTTTTTCTTTGAGTCACTGATGCCAATGTGTCTTTGACTCAGGTTTCTGGGCTGTTCCCTCACTTGATTGGCAGCAACTAATTCTAAATCGATTCCATGCTAGTCAGTATTCTTTCACTTAATCCTCACAAGAAACTCAGAGGTAGTTGTTATTCCTCTCACTTCGTAAGTGAGAAGACAGACCTATACAAGGGTCAGGGGCCCTGCTCAAAAGCAGCTGAGCTCCAAGAGCCCAGGTTCTGGTGCTGGAATGCCTGGGTTCCCATCTGGGATCTGAACTTCCCCAGTTGGATATCTTAGGCAAGTTACCTAACCCTTCTAAGCCTTAGTTCCCGCTTGTGAAAAACGGGAACAAACACTGATGGGGTTGCTATGGGGATTAGATGTCACAGTCCATATTCAGTGTCAAGTTTAGTGCATTTTCCAATGCAATTTCTCAATGAATGTCGATCTAAGTGTTGTTGTTATTATCATTATTATTTCACTTAATAAGTGGAAGAGGTGGCATACAAACTGAGGGTTCTCTGACCCTCAGGCATGTGCTCTTAGCCACACGTTAGACTGCTCGTGACTACAGCCAAATAGCCCACGGCTCTCCATCAGAGGCAGGATCTTTTACTTCTGCAGCTGAGAAGACTTCGTGGCGTCGCTCTGTGTTCCAGTGTCACCATCTCTTTGATGATATCTCTTAAATTATTTAGCCTGTTTCAATGTCAATTCTTCACATTAAAATAGAGCTAACACCTCTAAGAGTTGTGAAAATTAAAGAAGATGTTTGATGGAAAGGGTCTCACATGGTCTCCGGCCCACACAGATGCTTAACAAATATTATCATTAGGTAATAAGTACCCATTGTTATTAATAAACATTATTATAGGTGAATAATAATTATAATAGTAACCAGTAACCTCGTTACTCATGTAGAATTATAAATAAATAATTATTTTAATAAACCGGAGCTGGTTGTTTATATAAAAAAGTAATAGCAGGTGGCCTTTGGAATACCTTTGGCCTTCCAGGGTTAGGAGTTTCATAATAAGTTTGGTTCTTTCCCCAGAACACTGAAATAGTGAATAAGCAACAGAGAATGTCCACACACAGTTTAAACCTCCTGCACAGACTTGGTGCCCCAGACAAATGGATATGCCCAGCCCTGGACAGGATAGAGTGTCAACTAACCCAATACAAGCTGTCCATTTCAGTCCATCGTTTGATGCTTTTGGCAGACTCGCTGAGCCTGTAGGCCTCATGGCGAGTGGGTGGTCATTTTCATTAGAGGGGGCCTGGGTGTGGGGGAAGTTTTCTCTGATTCAGTCAGACTTGGATTGAATCATAGCTTCACCACTTGGGAGCAAGTTAGCTCAAGGTGACACCAAACAGGTTTTGATCTGGAATATGGGAACAATGACACTTTTAGGTAGGGGTGTGTGTGTGTGTGTGTGTGTGTGTGTGTGTGTGTGTTTTAATGATAGGAGAAGCGGGTAAAGCACTTAGCCCAGTGTTCAGCCTCTACCCCCTTCTCCTTAGGTCAAGGCCGAGACTTGGGGGACATGAGTTTTGTTTTCAGCTCTGTTGAGGAATTTTTCTGGGTTTCATTTTTCTCTTTCTGGAAAATGGCGTGAAACCCTCCTGTGAGGTAAAGTTGTCATGCAAGGTTAGAATAAAGCTGGAGTCAGCAAACTTCTTGTGCAAAAGACCAGGTAGTAGATATTTGGGGCTACCCAGGCCACCCTGGCCTCTGCCGAAGATGCTTTGTCGTTTGTTTTTTCCAACCCTTTAAATGTGTAGAATTCATCCACAGCTGGGTCATGGACTGTAATTTGCAGAGCCCTGGTATGAATACTGGAATGTCAGACCTGGAGGAGGTCTCACCCAGCACTCGCGCTGGACAGCAAGCACGTGGACGTAGCCCCAAATAACTAGTGACCTTTTCTGTTACTTCATTCTTTTTAAAAGGAAGGGTCTGAACAATTGCAAAGGATTTTTTACTGTTTAGATTAGTCACGTGTTTCAAATAATATTTGTCTTTATATCAAAGTTCCATTGCAATTACTACAAACAAATTGTGACAACTAAAGAAAAAGAGCTTTGGAGGTTTTAAGAGTGAGAAATCAGGTTTTCAGAAATTTAATTCCTCAGAAAGTGTTTCTGAAGAAAAATCCCCTGCTCAGAAACACAAGATATATGAAAACATCACTGCCGTGTGTGTGTGTGTGTGTGTGTGTGTGTGTTTTCCTCTTTATCCCTCCCTCTCGGTCCTGGTTTTAAGTTACTATAGAAAACCTTTATTTTAGGTTTTCTATACGTTTCAAAGAGATTTTTAAGGTGAGGGAAGGCTTGCCATTAAAACCTTAGATTCACGTGTGTACCTGTGCTTATGTTCCTACATTTTACTTATTGTTTTATTTAGTCACTTTCAGCAGGAGGGGTAGAATTATAATATATTAGGGACGGGGAAAATTGTCATTGGCCAAGGATTTTTTTCTCTCTTCCTTTCTTCGTCCCTTGTATTTTTCTGTATAATTCTGACCTGGAACGTCCCCTTGGGGACACCTGCATTTCCACCCTTTTCGGTCGCCCTTTCTTCAGGCAACACCGGGATTCTTTTTGTCTTTAGCCTCCTATCGCTTTATTCGTTTGATCATATTAACAAGTTTGTTATGTTGTGTTTGTTATGTGTGTTTTGTTTGTTGTATGTTATGTTTTCTGTGTTTCTTGGCATTTACTACTTTTGTCAGGATGCTTTTGGTGTATTTATTTGAAGAAAGGGCTTCTCTAGGCTCACAGTTAGGTGCACAGCCAAGCCAAATATCTTTCTCGTACATGGACTGTTATCAGCCAAGGTAGCAGTGAAGTAGGGGAAATAAATACACATGAGAAGACTCTGTTTTCTCTAATGGAGACGTAAAAGCAGCGAACCTCAGCTGCTGAGATGACCCCTGGGTAGTGAGGACACTATGTATAGAAGAAATATCACAACTGGGTATGCCAGCCTGGGAGAACAGAAAGGATTCTGACCTGAAAATGTGACCTTGGGCAAGTCACTTTACCTGTCTGGACCTTTGTTCCATCTTAAAGGCAGGATTAGATAAGATTTGGAATTCCTGTGATCTATGAATTCTGTGAGTTAACAGAACCATATTATTGTTTCTTTTTATTAAAACAGTTGTGGAAAAAGTGGTGGGATAATTGGGCACATGGATGCTCTCGGATGAAAGAAGAGTCTGGTACTTTTACTTCCTTATAAGAATATAATTACTTATACAGGGGCTTACTAGAGTAGTGTAATTATCCACATAACTATATATATATGACTCATAGTTACTGAATATTTACTGTATGCCAGGGATTCTGCTAAGCATGTTACTTAGAATATCTCATTTAATACCCGCTCCTACTCCACAAGGTAGTGTACTAATATCTTTGTATTAAAGAAGAAACGGGGGCTTCCCTGGTGGCGCAGTGGTTAAGAATCCGCCTGCCAGTGCAGGGGACATGGGTTCGAGCCCTGGTCCAGGAAGATCCCACATGCCGCGGAGCAACTAAGCCCAAGCGCAACTACTGAGCCTGCGCTCTGGAGCCCGCGAGCCACAACTGCTGAGCCCGCAAGCCACAACTACTGAAGCCCGTGCGCTCTAGAGCCTGCGAGCCACAACTACTGAGCCCACGTGCCTAGAGCCCACGCTCTGCAGCAAGAGGAGCCACCGCAATGAGAAGCCCGCACACCGCGAGGGAGAGTCGTCCCCGCTCACCGCAACTAGAGGAAGCCCGCACAGAGCAACAAAGACCCAACGCAGCCAAAAATAAATAAATTAAAATAAATTTTAAAAAGAAATGGGAGTTCAGAGATTAAGTGATTTAAATGCAAATGTATTTTATTCCAAATCCCACACTATCCCACACTTTATGCTGCTTTATTTTACCCATGAGCTTTCACCTTAATCCTAAGGACAGATCTCTCCAGTCACATCTGATTTGGGAAGGTCGTATTTGACCAGATGTCTCATGTTTTTTTTCCTCCCCTTCTCTTTCTTAGGCCACCTCGAGATTTAGACTCCAAAGCTTGCATTTCTATTGGAAATCAGGTGAGAAAAATCATGTCTGCCAGTTAACATCGTGACCATTTTACATGGATGCTTTCCAACTGGCCAACGAAAAAACTGTATTTTCTGTAACATGCTGTCAGGGGCGGTGGGTCAATAAAGTCTGAATGTAAACGGAAATGGTCTGTGGAGCTCTTGCTGTTTTGAATGTCGAACTGAAATCGGGCTGTTGTGGTCCTGAGGGAAGGTATTTGAAGCGAGTAGATGGTGCTCTTTGGGGTAGATTCGTCGAAGTCCAGGCCTAGATCTAGCTGCCATCAGCCAACAAACGAGGGGCAGGGCTAAAGAACCACGGTGCAGAGTTAGCCTTCACCGAGCCATGTGGAGGCTCAGTCGGAGCTGGATGTCTGTATTGCCCGTGACGAGCAGGTGCAGTAGGGTCTACCCATCTCCCGTGCACTTCTTGCTTTCAGTAGCTGCTTGGAAAAGCTTCTAGACCAGAAAGTTCTGGACTAGAAAGAGCCCCTAGAACGCTGGGAGAAACTAGAGAGAGGACAAGGTAGCCTGTGTCCAGTTTATTTCCCTTTTTCCTATTGTATTCTTGCTTTTCTCTCCTGCAGAACTTTGAGGTGAAGGCGGATGACCTGGAGCCTATAGTGGAGCTGGGCCGGGGGGCGTACGGGGTGGTGGAGAAGATGCGGCATGTGCCCAGCGGGCAGATCATGGCGGTGAAGGTAGAGTTCCCCTTCCCCAAACGTTTTCCATCCCTGATTTATGTGTTTGTCCATCTCAAGCACAAACCAGCTCTCTTCATATAAGCAAAACAATCCTCCGTGGGGTGAAACAGAAAAGCTTATTCATAGGGAACAATATTCCCCTCCAAATATGTGAAATATGCTTCCTTGGCATGAGTTACATCAACTAGGTTTTTTTAACTGATAAATCCGACCCCTCCTTTTAATTTTTTGTGCAACCACCGCCATCGTCACCACACGTCAAAGAATCAATAATAGCTCTTCAACGTCATCTAATAGTTGTTGCTGTTTTTTCTCCTGCTGGTTTTTCAAATCAGAATCCAAACAAGAGCTCACATATGGCATTTGGGTTTTGTGTCTCGCAAGTGTCTTTTTAACCCTTATTCTGTTGCTTTTAAAGAATTGTCCCTGAAAATCAGGAAACCCGAACTGAGGGCGGAAATTGTCTCCGTTTGTGGGAAAAAGGAGGGTAAAATCATCTTGAGCAAATTTGCATAGCTTTTGAGCTATAAAAAGAAATTTAGAATCATTGCAAATTTCTTGAGTAGATGTTGGAAGGACCTTGGAGAATGACCAACGTATTAATTCTAGATGAACTGTTAGGAATGTGGGTGGTCAGATGACTGGGATGCCTCTTTTTGGAGAATGGAGATATCTTTCCCTTACCTTGTAGATTTTTCAGTTTCTTCTTCTGCAGGCTCTTTGCTACATAGGCAAAAAATGTGAAAGCCTCGTGATATTATATCGTCTTGTCATTTAATGACATAATCGTGTTTCTGTAAGGCTACATTTGCTGGTGTGACAAGTTTCTCTTCTCTCAGAAGCCCTGGGGTAGGAATGAACAGTTTCTCCATTTCAGTTTGATTCCTCCTCTTTCCTTTCCTGAATCAATTCTCTTACAGTTGCTGTTCAGTCCAAATATTCTTACTTGTTCACAAAGAGGGGCTTTTGGCTTTTTTTTTTATAGGACCCCAAATCAGCCCGAAATCAATTAATACTCTGACCTCTTTGCACTAAACCCACATAATAAATCAGACTGTTTTTATAACTTGGAAATGCATTCCCAAACATCTGCACACTCTCCAAAATATATTATCAGTTTGCTCCTTACTGGGGGTTATTCGGGAAATCAAATGAATAACGGTCTTCCTTCCTTTTCATTCGTTACAAACAGCTAATCCTTCAGGGTAGATATCTGAAGGGCTGTTTCTGGAAGTTGTGCTGTGGATTTTGGTACCATTCTCAGGATGGGACGCTTCAAGGTCCCTCTGCCTTATTACCAGACTCATCCTCGGAGCAGTAACCATACATTTTTCATGCATTCCCATTCAGCGGATCCGGGCCACAGTAAATAGCCAGGAGCAGAAAAGGTTACTGATGGATTTGGATATTTCCATGAGGACCGTGGACTGTCCTTTTACGGTCACCTTTTATGGCGCACTCTTCCGTGAGGTAGGTGATCCTTCCCTTCAAACTCCAAGGAGAGCGATAGCTTAACAAGAAGTTTCCTTGATCACATAAATGCCATACGTAGTCACAGTGCTCTTTCTTGTTTGACGTGTCTTCTGTAGAGTTTCATGCTTGTGAAATGTTGGTGCAAAGTTGGCTTGAAACCACGGTATTTTCAAATGCATTTAGCCCTTTTAAATGGCTGAGGCCCCCTTTCTCCTTTCTGTTTTGGTTTGTCTATTTTGCCAGAACTGTCTCTATCAAGAGTCTGTAGACTGATTTGGATAGATTCCTTAAAACCTGAAATCCTCTGGTCTTTTGGCCTCTTGCTATACTTCAGGTAGCCTTGTGTACCACGTGGGCTTACACTTACCTCTTTGCTCTGCCTCTCTTTTTCACTTCACGATGATGTGGGTTACGATGCTTCATCTCCCTCTTAAAACCAGCCTTTTGATAAACTACCACCAGCGGTCAGCCTGGGAGGTCAGACATGGAGTAGGTATCTGGACTTAACTCCTGGAGGGCAGTGACAGTAAAGGCTTAGACTTCTGAGTTCTATTGCTTGTGGCTATTAGTGTGTAGATCCTAGTTTTCATTAAGGAGTGGGTGATCACCTGCAAGTCGGCTTGGCTGTCTGCTAGTTTGTTCTTTGGAGGTAATCTTGCCTGTTTATAAATCCCTTTGAGAGCTTGAAGGGATTAGTACATTTCCTCCAAAACTCAAGCAAGAAACCGTCCGTTCTTCCTGACAGGTGTTAACTGTTTCCTCCTTTTTTCCCTTTTCCATCCTCTCTAACCACCTCTGAACCGACCGGCCTCTAGGGGGATGTCTGGATCTGCATGGAGCTCATGGACACGTCCCTAGATAAATTCTACAAACAAGTGATTGATAAAGGCCAAACAATTCCAGAGGACATCTTAGGGAAAATAGCAGTTTCTGTGAGTACATCAGGAAGCCTACTTCAAGGAGCATGTGAGAGGTCTGGGCCTTATGTGTCCCTGTACCCCCAGTATGGGGAAACACTACCTGGACCATAGCTCCCATCCCGTACGTGTCTGTTGAATGCATGAGTGCATCTGTGGATGGATCAACTAATGCTTTTCTTTCCGGGCATTATGTAAAAGAGTCTGCTCCTGACTTGGTTGGGTAAACTCTCAGTTAAAGTGCCTCTAAGCAGTACATTCGTCTGTTATGACCACGTTCCTGGTGTCTCTGTCCTGATACTAGTTGATTTTGATTTTCATTTGTAGAGTTTTAAATGTTTTCTTAGGATCAATAGGCAGAGGAGGAAGCAGGAGAAAATGAAATGAAGGGCTGCTCCCTTCATGGTTCCTGAGGCCCAGGAGGGTGGAGAGAAAAAATGCTGGAGGCCAAAATGAAAATCAAAATGTATGAGTGAGGCATCCTCTCTGCTATGGGGTATAGTCCTCTCTGGTGTGCGGAATCCAATTTGTATGACTTCCTGTGTATTTTCCTGGATAGGAACACCACTATCTGAGAAGATACTTCTCCTTGTGACCTTAAGCCAGGGAGGATAAACCTGGATATGCTTAACACTCAGTTTCTTTCCAGTGATGGCGGGAAACAAACCCACCTTGTGTTTCTCTTGCAGATTGTAAAAGCATTAGAACATTTACACAGTAAGCTCTCTGTCATTCATCGAGGTAAGTATCCATGGAGCTGCCTTGGCTGTTCCTTTTATCAATTTTATTTCTTTTACCTGAGTTTTATCTTTTTTTTTTATTCCCCAGTGGATGGAATTGAGTCAGGCAAGAGAATGGAGGGGTTTTCCTTTGGGACTGGATAGCAAAATCATATACAAGTAGCTGTTCTTTAACTTGTCTGAGGGCATCAGAAGACGTGGGCTTTATATTAAAACTTGAATATAAAATGCCTGTTACCAAGCAGAGCTGTGGTATTACCCATTGAGAACTTTAGAGAATAGGATAAAAATTCACCTAGTATTGGCCGTCACCCGAGAGCTTGTTAGAAAAGCAGAATCATGGGTCCCAAGACCAACTGAATCAGAATCTGCATTTTAACAAGATTCCCAGGTGATTCTTGTGCACATGAAAGTGGTATAAAGCACAGCCCTTTCAGACAGCAGGAGTCAGGATAAGATGAAAAAATTGGAAGATATGGCTCTTCCTCTTCTCCCTCCTTCCTTTTCTCCCTTCCTGTTATCTTTTCATCCATCCATCCATCCATCCATCCATCCTTTCTTCCATCTTTCTTCCATGCCTCCAACCATCCATATACCTTTTGCAATCACTGTCCAACATGTACACAGCACTATGTTTACACAGCACTATAATAGATGCCCTGACAGGTATCTGAGAAAAAAATATATTCTTATTCAAATTCTACATAGGGATTCTTGATAGGGAAATAAGACAAATATATAACAAACACCTGGCGAAAAAACCACATAAAAAAAAATGAATGTACCACATATGGAACTAGTAGAGGTAGAATACAAAACAAGAAAATGATTAGTACTGGGTGACCATAGTCAAGGAAAGCTTCTTGGAAGAGATATGTTTAATCAGGTCTCTGAAAAAATTTATGGAAAGTATTGATCGCTAATAGGGTATTGTGATTTGATAATTCTTACACTCTCTGAGCCTGAAAGTAATGTAAGATGCTTCAAAGAGTATTCCTATTATGATTGTTATTATTATTATTCATTGTTATGATTAAAAATGGGGAAAATAGGGAGGAAGAGAAAAAGAAGAAAGTGGGAAGGAATTCAGATAGGAAGAAGAATGTGGATTATCCACAAATGTGAAACTGAATTTTAAAGGCTTATTCCAAAATTATAAAATGTTTCACTCATAGTAGAGAATGTTTATAAAGTATAAAAAATAATAAAATGAAATTTGTTTATCTGTTGTTTAAGGGAAAAATGATAAAGGATAGTCTTTAAAGTTTTTAGAATAACTTTCTTCTTTTGAGTACATGCCCTTCGGGAAAAGTGTCACTAGGGAAAAAGTTAACTGTAATTTCTAATTCCATTATCAAGACATAACAATGGTTCATCTCTTTGGGGAGTGCGTTATCTCTCTCGAGACTGAAGGATTCATTTAAGAACTGTAGAATGAAACTTCTTTATCCACATGTATACCCTGTGACCTGCCTCCTGGTCTGGAATATCTGGGTTTATGATGAGTTAACACCTTGTGACCTCTGACACACTTCCGGCAGAAGCATCCATGAAAACTGGCGGCTTTGATCGTATTTGGTGTATCGTTATGTCACAGTCTGCCTTTTCATTCCACTAAATGCGCAACAGGTCATCATGAACCGGGCTTGTAAAACACTATTTTACTGTCACAAGAACACTTAGCATGAGCTCTACCCTCATAACAAATTCTAAGGGGCACAATATAGAATTGTTCATTACAGGGGCAATGTTGTAACGGCTGATCTCTAGAACTTATTCATCTAACATAACAGAGATGATTGGCCCATGGGGCTAGGCGTTTAATTCAATCATCAATTTTTAAGTTCTTACTGCATGTATGAGGGCAACGAAGATGAGAAATTAGATAGAGGAAACAGTGTTTTCCATTGATGGATTCCCAATCCGACAAGAAGGACACAAGGTGAAATAGAACAGGGGTCCCCAACCCCTGGGCTTTGGACTGGTACCGGTCCGCGGCGCGTTAGGAACTGGGCCGCACAGCAGGAGGTGAGCGGCGGGCGAGCGAGTGAAGCTTAATCTGCCGCTCCCAGTCGCTCCCCGTTGCTCCCCACGGCTCCCCACCGCTCCCCATCGCTCGCATTACGGCCTGAACCATCCCCGCCCACCGCCAGCCCCCCCGTGGAAAAACTGTCTTCCACGAAACCGGTCCCTGGTGTCAAAAGGGTTGGGGACCGCTGAAATAGAAAGCAGACTACTAACCCAAGATCCAGCAGAACAAGAACTAATGACATTAGACTGAATGAACTAATGAAAAACATTTCTGTGACTACTCATTCTAAATACTGCTGAAATCATTTTATGGTCTATCTGCCACGTATATAAGAATGTCCTTTCTCTTTCTTCCAAGCTTTCCGTAATCCAAATCAACTTAGTAAATTCTACTTTTGTAAATTGAAATAAAACATTTGAAAATGATTAAGAAAAAGAAAATCAAGTTGACTTTTCCCCCTTTTCTCAGCTTTGATGTTTTTCTTTCTTTAAAAAGTTTTTATTTTATGTTGGAGTAGAGTTGATTTACAATGTTGTATCACAGGGGTGGCGGTTACTTCTGCATTGGGTCTTGAGAAGAAAGTGAAGGGGAAGGAGGAAGGGAGGTTCCAGGGCCCCTGGTGGCAGAGGGATGCTATTACCACCCTGGGCTCCTGACTGTTCTTGCTTTCAGATGTCAAGCCTTCCAATGTGCTCATCAACACCCTGGGCCAGGTGAAGATGTGCGATTTTGGAATCAGCGGCTACCTTGTTGACTCCGTCGCTAAAACTATCGATGCAGGATGCAAACCGTACATGGCCGTAAGTACAGCAGCCGGGGGTGGCATCGAGAATGTAACTGCCTTCAAACCATGCCAGGAAATAGGAAAGGGACGGCCAGGGAGGGAAAACAGAGATGTGCCTAAGATGCAAGAAATATTCTGCATCTTCTTTTTTCTTAATATTTCCTGTCTGAAATACTGAATCCCTTCCTTCATATGTATTCTTTAAAAAAAAAAAAAAAAATCAGGTAAAGGGGACTTCCCCGGCAGTCCAGTGGTTAAGACTCCACACTTCCAATGCATGGGGTGTGGGTTTGATCCCTGGTTGGGGAACTAAGATCCCACATGCTGTTCGGTGTGGCCAAAAAAACACAACAAAACAAAAGACCTTACACAATATTATATGTCAACTATATCTCAATAAAACTGGAAAAATAAAATAAAATTTAAAACTATGCAATGGATTACGTTGCCTATGTTTCTACAAATCACTCTTTAAAAATATCAGGCAAAGAGGTATATTCTTTGAAAAAGCAGGTGGGTAATACACAGAGCCCACACAATTTTCCACACTGTGTTACAAGGGAATGCTGCCTTGTTTGTTGAGAACAGAAGAAAGAATTTAAATTCCCCAAACAAGTCAGTTAAGTGAGTCCTGAAGGAACCTCATAGCTATGGAGGTTCATTGTCTTTAGCAGAGACTCCCTTTAACTTAAGGGACTTCTACTGTAAATATTCTACTTGGAAATGAACCTGCTCTTAGAATTGAAAAGCTTTCTGTCCATGTTTAGCTAAAAGTTGTTGAGGTCTATTAACACCAGACAGTAGCCCAGCGACTCTGTTGACTCTTTTTACTGAGTTCTGGACCGCTGGTCTTTTAAACAAGGCAACTTCTAGGCTGACAAAGTAATTTTGTCATGTATATCATGTTCTTCATAAGGCAGAATTGAAATTGCTTTTGAACTGAGAGGGGACTTTGATCCATTACTGTCTCCAAGAAAAGACGTGTGGAGAATGAGGAAAATCCCATGGAGACGTTGTTATTTATTGTAGTTAGTGAGCCTCTTGGCCTGGGAGGTATGTTAACAGCTCACAGCAGCTCACTGGGCAGCTGGTGACCCTCTCAGCCCTGAGCCTTTATGGAGCCAGGAATGTCAGCTCAGCTGTCTTTTTCTGTCTCCTTTCCAGCCCGAGAGAATAAACCCAGAGCTCAACCAGAAGGGATACAGCGTGAAGTCCGACATTTGGAGTCTGGGCATCACCATGGTAGTGTATGATAATCATCGTGGACCAGGGTGTTCGGGGCATGAAGTTGGAATGGGGTGAGCCTGGAGAACAAGAGGCAGGTGCCTGAGACGCCGGTCTGAGAGAGCAGGAGATTTGGAGCGACCATTGTTTGCAGTGTGGTGTAGCAGAAATACGGAACTGGGATTGGACAAAACACACTTCTCTTGATTCTACCTCCAAGTAGCTGTGTGCCCCTGATTCACTGATGGAATCACACAGGCTGTCTCACTGTCCTCATCTGTAAATGAGAGGGTCTGACTACCGTTCCGGATAGTTTTCTTTATGGTTTAAAATTAAATTATTCTAATCAAGGCATGCAGAAGCTTAAGCTACTCAAAGAGCGCTAATGTGTGTGGACCCTGATGGAGCTTTTTATTTCTTTTTCAATTTTTACTTTATGTCGGAGCATAGTTGATTAACAATGTTGTGTTAGTTTCACGTGTACAGCAAAGTGGTTCAGTTACACATGTATCTATTCTTATTCAAATTCTTTTCCCATTTAGGTTATTAGAGAATATTGAGCAGAGTTCCCTGTGCTGTACAGCAGGTCCTTGTTGGTTATGTTTTAAATATAGCAGTGTGTACATGTCAATCCCAAACTCCAAATCTATCCCCCGCCCCAGACCCTGATAGAGCTTTGTTATCCAGGACATGGGCTCAGCTTCCCAGAACATGGTTATGACAGAAGTCTTGGCTGTTGAGTACAGGTAGAGCCCAAACTCACAGTAGCGCACAGGGTAATTTTCTCAGGCACAGGCCCAAAGGTGCGCAGGGAGTGCGTGATGCGTAACTTTGCCGATTACGCACTTTCGGTGTGTCGCCGAGGTCTGCAATGACCCCTGGTGGTCCTGTTTCCTTCCCAGACACGGCAGCTGACTAAATCCTGTGCGTTACTTCACATCCCTGCCCAGAAAGCGCGTGCTCTTGTCCCAGCAAAGTGGCCTTCACTCAAGTCCAAACAAAGATCAGCCATCTGGTCCTGGTTGTTTGCTTGTCTTTAGTTCTAGCGCGCTCCCAGCAGATGGCGGCAGATGTACAGCTCTGTACGAGTCTTAGGGTGAGAATCACTGTTTAGACTCAACATTTGAAAACCTGGTCGCTTTACATCCCGAAGTTTCATACCGCTGGCTTACAATTTTATGAAGCGCCACATCGGGTTTTAGGGAGGACCCAGTTTTAAGTAGGCTTAAGTGGCTGTCTCCGGTACGACGTAATCTGCAAACCCCTAGCACTAGGACTTGGAGGAAAACTGCTAGAGAACAGGGCATTAGTTTTCCCCCTCCCGCCAGTTTACCTGATGGTCACCATCGTGCCTCCCTCTGGCTCTCCTGGAGCCAAGTGGATTCCCTAGCGGACCCCCTCTTTACCTAAGCACCCCGTGTAAGCTCCTGTCTCCTTGTGTCCCTCTCCCCTCTAGATCGAGCTGGCCATCCTCCGGTTTCCCTATGATTCGTGGGGAACTCCTTTTCAGCAGCTCAAACAGGTGGTGGAGGAGCCGTCGCCACAACTCCCGGCAGACAAGTTCTCCGAAGAGTTTGCTGACTTTACCTCACAGTGGTAAGACAGCCTGTCTCTCAGAGGCCAGCGTGAGGAAACAAGAGGAGTTCTCATGACTTTCCCCCGTCGTTTTAATCCACGATGCACGCGTCCATCCCCAAAGCACTGACGGGCCTGTCCTTGCTGCTGAGCAACAAAGATGGCTCTGCCCCTCCCCCGCTGAGCTCAGAGCCAAGGAGGGCGCGTCCACAGTCAGTCATGCTAGTCCACACTGCAAGTCCAGACATGGAGACATGCACAGGGTATTTGGGGGACGCAGAGGAACAGCGCTGGGTTGAGCTTCTGGAGGAAATAAATGCTGGGCTGGGACCCTGTGAGGTACGTCCAAGCGAAAGGGAAATAGGGGAGGAAGAGGTATTCCAGGCAGAAGGGACACCGTGCATCATACCGCAAAAGGGAGAAACTCTTTTATGGGAATTTCAAGCCATGTGATGTTGACCGGAGCATAAAGAGGTGGGCGACCCACCGGAGGGTTAGGGATGAAAAGTAGGTATGACACAAAGAACCACCCTGGATAAGAAGACAGAGGCTATTTTCAGAGCCTCCCTTAGGTACCTAGAAGTCTTACAAAGCAGTTCTAGTGTCTGTAGGCTGATTCTTACAGAACACTTGCTAACTTACGGACGTGCTTGCCCATAAGTGTACAGTGGACAGTACTGGGCGGGGGGGGGGGCGGTCTGAGAAGGGAAAATAAAAAAAGTTGGAAGGAACCGTGCTAATGCTGTAAACTTTGTTTTCATGGAAATTGAAAGTGGAATTGAGGAAACTTGGAGAGGGGATTGTTTTCTCCGGAAAATCTAGTGATTTCTGTCTGCGTAGGGAACATGATGCTTGGCATGCTTTGATACTAATGACCATCGCAAGTGATGCTGGAAAGAGGAGGCTGCGTTGGAGATGAGGTGGTTTATCCGGGCGCCTCCGGAGCAGATGAGACTTGGGGGAAGGGACTCAGAGGTGGCGAGAAGCCCAGCTGCGGTCCTTGGAGAAGGGCAGTCGGGCTGCTGGCTGCTAAGGGAGGGGCTGGTGTTCTGAAGGCTGCTGAGAGTCTGGCTTCCTCAAGGTTATCGTTCCTCGGCCTCCACGCCCTTTGGAAGAAGCCTTCTGAGTATGGCTTTTATCAGGAAACAGGATTAAGCCCAAGCAGCTGCCTATTGCTTATGAAACTAAGGCCCTTGGACTTTTCATCGGCTCTAAGCCCATGTCGCCCCGGGTACCTTTCCCGAAGGATATATGAGGCTGAGCTGCCACAGTTTGTTTCTGGGGTAGTTTTGGCTGAATGGCCAGAGAGGGCTGTAGGACAGTGTGCTGCTGGGTCCTCCTAATACGTGCATCCTCTGGGCTCTGGGGATGCATCCTCCTCTCTGCTCTCCTTGCCTGAGTATGCAAGGAGTGGTGGTACACCTGCCAGGCTGAGATGGCTTCCGGCTTTTGCCTTCTGGTTTTGAGAACTTGGTTTTTGGTTTTGATTTTTGTTTTCCTTACCCTCAAATGTTTAAAGGTCACCTAGGAAATGGACTGAGGCATCTTTGACAGTTCACACCGACAGTTCTCCAGAAGGGTGATAGTGGAGAAGGAGCTTCTGTAAGGAAGCCTTTTCAAGCTCTGCACTATGTAAGCTTTCTCCCACCTGGCCCCCTTTCCCGAGACTCTGGGAACTTCAGGAAGCCTTGCTAAGAGCAAGGCTGGTGTGAAAGGTCTGAGAAAGCCACGCTGCCTGTTGTGAACCGGCGGTTTAATCCGACAGTTCTCAACTCCGGCTGCTCGTTTCTAAGATGTGCCGTCACCTAGGCCTCGGCCTCAGAGACTTTGATCTAATTGGCCTGGGGAGTGTCCTGAATAACAGTCCTGTTCAAATGTTCTCAAATCCTTCTACTCTAGGGCTGCGGTGAGAACCCATGATTCACATCTATGCTCTAGAGACCCGTTATTAATTTCTTCCTATTCAGAAGGCTCCTTTTCATCTGCAATTTACTGAAAAATCGTTGGATGACTTTTTCTTTTACCAGTTTTCTTCTCCTACTTAGAACTTCCCCTAAAGAGTCAGAGTGTTAAAGCTTTTTACAGATATCTTAAAAATGAAAGCTTTGGAAAAAATACATGTTTTCTAACTTTAGCGCACGCACACGTTTGTGGAAGGTGCAGACACCTGTGCTACTGCTGTTCATGTAGCAGCCGCCCTGGCCGGCCCTCCCCGCCGCACAGCATAAGAGTGTCCTCATGGCCACCCCTCTGAGGTCTCTGTTTCCCTCTCGTTTTCTCTCATTTTTAGTCCCAGCTACTGTGGTTCATTAATTTAAAATTTCTGAGCCATAGACATTTTCCAGCTTTCTCGGAATTGTTAATTCCGTTAATAACTGTTGATTCTCTGTCATTTCATTTGTACTCAAGTCATCCAGTCTAGCTTGTTTATGGGCTTATTTAAAAAAAAAATAATAATTGAAACAAAACTCAAATCGCTTTAACTTTGAAGTTGTCAAAGAATAAATTCTTCCTCCGACTTTTGAGTGTGGTAGCTCCCGTAGAATCTGATACCTAAGATCAATTGTGTAAAATAGTCATTTTTGTTGGTATGAGAATTGAGAAGTTGAAGGGGAGCATTAATTCTGAATTTTATGAGCATTCCTACTTATCCTCAGTCGGAGTTTTTAAGAGTCCCAGGCTCTCCTGTTTCAGATGCCAGGTGCATCGTTCTTTGCCTACCGTAAACCACCAATATATTTTCTTTGATACCCCCTTAGTGTGAACATTGTTTTGAAGTCAACTGAGTTGGGAAAGTTGTCTAATACTTCAAAAAAGAGTATTGATTTTTTGGGGGATTTTATGAATGGCTTAGATATTTATGGAGGCAATTTTACTTTTCACATGTATTAGCATACAGATACACACCTGCCCACAATAGCAGTCTAGGTATTCACTTGTTTTATTACTGACAGTTTTAAGTTTGATTTGGGGCTGGGTGGAAAGAATGGAAAAATGATCATTACCTATAAAACACCTCTTTTATTTCTTGATGAAAGAAAGATGTAGCCTATGAGTGTTATCTCCCTTTTATACCTGGTTCCTCCATTTTCCTGTGTATTTTTGAGGCACACCTTCATGAAAGGACCCCTTTTTGAGTGACCTCTGTGTGTATTTTTATGATATAGTCAGGCTATGATCCTTCAGGACTTCTCAAAAAGCCCAACTCTTTGTGGAAAGTGGGGAAGAAGGACTACAGATTTGGACAGCGAAAAACTTAATCTCAAATTTTGGGAAAGATGCATCTGTGTCTTTATTTCCTACGTCTGTCTTTGGGTTAAATGTAGAACAAGAAGAAAAAGGGTGCATTACTCACGGCTTAGGTGGCCTGTCAGGGTATCTGTGACCTTCCGTGGGAAGCGTCCACCATAAGCATCTGATGGCATCGCAGCCGCGCACCTTCATCCAGGGCATCAGCTTGGTAGTCACTCTCCTCTGGTCACTGCTGGTCAATTGACAGTAAAGTGCAGTTTGAGGGGTGGAGTAGAGGCACTTACTGGCTATCACTGTCATATCCAAAGTTATGATATGATAGAGCCCAGAGATCCGGCTGGTATCTTTCTTTTGTAGCAGCATCAGAGAAACGTTATCCTCTGAGTTGGGGTAAGGGTTGCGGGGAGGAGAGAAAAGAAAAGAAAAGAAAGTTAAGGCATTTACTCCTTATGAACTTGAAGAAAACAACAACAGCAACGATACCTTACAAACCCCTCCTTTCTGTACTGATTTTGAAACAGGACCAGCGAATGACATGTTCTTCCTCTTTTTTCCCTACACTTGGCTTTCTTATCTTAGGGCTTTTGAAGAGTTCCTGGAGCCAGGGAGGCTCACCATCTAGGCCTTGTTTGGGGATTCACGGTAGAGGAATCGAATAGAAAAGCCTTACATTCTAGTCCTACAGAAGGTTTCACAACTGACTTTCTCCAGCAAATGGAATCTTGGCAGGCTTAGAGTTTTTCACCATAACTTCTTTCGATAGGTTATAGGCGTGGGGACTGAGGGAAGGTCATTGGGGACCAGCTCTGCGAAGGGCCCAAACAGCTTGACTTCCTTCTTGCTGTGCCTTTAGGCCTATTTAAGAGCTCAGCGCCCAGTCCACCAGCCCGATGTCCATCGGAGATGGTTAGAGGCCCACCCAGATGTCGATACTGTGTGAACTAGTACAAAAGAGACACAAACAAATATAGCTCCTGACTTGTTCAGGAAGGACAGTAAAAAGAGGCCCTGGATATTTATTTAGCTTATGACCAATGTACGGCTCGGGAGGCGCATTGTGTGTTTATTCTGTGGACGCACCAAAGAGCCCTTCTTGGAAACAGTCAGGGGGAATTCAAATAGGCAGAAATCCTCTGGTCAGCACAAACTCGAAGCTAGCAATGCTCAAGGCGGCATAAAGCTGTTTTTTAGTGTCAGCTACGGTCAGGAGTGTGTGTTGTGGCATTTGGAAGAGCAATTAGGGCAGTTAGCTAATTGCACGCTTGAAAATGACAAGCCACTTGAAAATCAAAAGTCTGACTCAAATCCAAAAAGAAATTGGTGTAGCTTTGAACTCCACAGTTGTTATTTTGTACTGAATTTCAAGCACTTCCTATTAAACATGGAAAATTTGCTTTTTTTCCTATAACCTTATCCTGAGTATTTTGCTATTCTTAGCCCATGTTTTGAAGTGTTCTTGATTTAAAAGATGGAGAGAATGGGTTATATCAGTTATATTAATTCAGTAAACAGCCTTGGTTTGCTGTGTAAATATTTTCCAACAGTACTCTGCAGTAGTGCTTGTGGTACATTCTGAGATTTCTAATCAGAGGCCGTAGGTCAAGAAATAGTCTATTGACAGCGATCTCTGAGGTTTCAGGAATTCTTAGCGCTTTATGACGGTCAACTTGGGGTATTTTCCCTACATTTCCTTTATACAAAAAAATCTGGAGAAATTTTCATAAACTTGCACAAGTGAAAAGATAGGACGTCCTGACTTAAAATGACCTCTCCTTAAAAAAATAAGTATTTGATTTCTTCTACGTGATGAGAAGAGAGAGTATCATTTCATTATGTACTAAATAGGTCAAAACTCAGCTATACCGCAAAGAACTCAGGTTGGTGAAAGAGGGCGTTGTTCGTTTGAATCATCTGAGAGGCAAGCTTTTCTTTCCATCATTTCCTTGGTTCAGGGCTGACCAGTGAGAGGTGGGAATGGAAAGCTGGGATGTGGTCTTCAAGGAGACTTTTTCAGAGTCTGTGTAGATTTAGGGTTTGACGCTTGATTAATGGTCCATCTAAATAGGACACTTGAAAGCGACCACTTGACTACTGAGTGTGGATTTAACGTTGCATGTGTGCTTTTCCTTACTGATTTTAGGAGGATAAATTGTTCAGATTATAGAGAAGACTTTGTGCTTCTTGATTCGATTTGAACAACAGCCGAAATTCAAGGCTTTTGTACATTAGTCTGTTTGCTTTTTTTCCTAGGGTCTCTGTGCAAGTCAGCCACGCACCTGGGATCACATTTCTTCCGTGTTTCTTTCTAGATGAACTAGCTCTTGAACTTAGAAAGACTTTTGTTTCCTGGGGTGGAAGGCAGGGAGGGGAGGTAGACATGAGGATATGCCCAAAAGAGAGATGAACCAGCTGGAGATGACTGTAAGCCAACTTCATTTCAGAGAAGGAGCTAGAGGGGGCAGCGAGGAGGAATGCCCTAGGACACATAGCCCAGGGTTTCCCGACCTCGGCACTAGTGACATTTTGGACTGGATCATTCTTTATCGTTGGGTGTCCTTAGCAGCATCCTTGGCCTCTTCCTATTAGTACCAATAACCGCCCCCCCCCCCACCAGCTACATCAACCAGAAGTGCCTCCAGACATGGCCGAAAGTCCCCTGGAGGGCAAAACCACCTGCAGTTGAGAACCACCAACAGAGCCTTTTAGAATCTCAGGATATAGGTGCACATGGCGTCATCAGTGGGAGCTACAATGTCTCCTTCATTTCACTCAGGCACATCTTCCCATGTCAACCCAGCTGTGACAGTCGATAAGTCCTCTTTCTAGTTCGATCTTATTTTTATCCTCAGTTGAGATGAAACTTTCTCTCTTAGGTTGTCTGGGCTGTGAGGTCACTAGGGTCCTAGATCTGCCCTCAGTTCCAGGTTGAAACTTCTGTCCTCACATCTACCTGTGCCCTGTCTCAGGTTCCCTGGCTTCTACCCACAGCATTGCCTGGAGTCAACGGGTAGGCTGCTTTAAGTTGTTCTGGTTCAAAGGCTTCCCTTTTTTTTTTTTCATTTTGTGTTGTTTTAAACCATAGTTTTTCCAAGCATCTCAGCTGTTTCACTCTCTGGTTCTGTATCTGGCCCTCCCCTCAATTGTTAGCCTCTGTGGGTGGAACAGAGCTCATGTCACACATACTAGGTCTCATTTTCTCTAAATGATCCATTAGCACGAACCCCAGCCACCCAATAACCAGTCATTTTTTTGGTTCCTTCAACGCCAGGCAAACCTCCTTTCCATCCACGTATGATCTTCTGGCCCAGGGTACAGGAGTCTGTAGGTTGCCTTGCGAATCATACTTTTCAAAATCATTCTTTTCTCCATTCTGTAACCTGGGATTCCAACTCCAAATAAACTGCTTCTTTTTTTTTTTTTTTTTTCCATTTTAAGGCTGCGGGTGGATAAAGGGGTGGGTCAAGAACAAGGGTGAGGGGTTGGTCTCTTCATACTGCAGTTTTATTACTATTGCCTCCAGTATCAAATGTGATTAAGATGTCTGTGTGTACAGACAGCTGAATGAATGGGAGCCACTTGACAGTAGTGTCTGACCACCAAGTACTGATATTTCTAAGAAGAATAACTGCTAAGTCCTTGGCTGCGTGTGCTCTTTCCTCGGCCAAGAGGTCGTAAACCAGCAGCGTGACCTTAGACATTTGTGTGTATTGCTTCTCTCTCAAGCAGGTTCAGCAGGGAGTAGATAAAAGCAAATCATGCGTGCAAGGGGCCAGAGGCAAAGAGGACGAGGTACTGAAGATAGTGAGGAGATAATGCTTGTCATAGAAATACCTGCCAATTTCTTTGCAAGTGGGGGTGGACTAAATGCTGTTTTGAAGGAAAGGAGACACGTATTTTGATATATAATAAAAGTTGGTTTTTATGTCATTGGTAAAGTGTCATAAGTAAACACACACACACACACACACACACACACACACACACACTCTTATTCTTCCCATTAAGGTACACCCAGAGTGATTTAAAACGTAACTGGTAAGACTAACTAAAGAGGAAAGTCAAGAAGGGAGATTTATGTTTTCAGTACATTTTTAAAGGTGGTTCTGTTTAGTCTTCCACAGGTTCTGAAATCCTAGTCTAGTGAAAATACAGATGGTTTCGAGATTTTAATGTGATCTTCTTTTTTTCTTTAAGCTTGAAGAAGAATTCCAAAGAGAGGCCAACATATCCAGAGCTTATGGTGAGTGTTGTTAGTGGTGTAAATGTGTCCAGACTAACAGCGAGTACAGGGAAAATGACTGACACCTAAATTATAATCAAACAGCTGTACTGGGAGTGCTGATTCACTGAGACATTGGTAAGTGAGGTTAAACTAAGAAAAAAAGAGCTGAGGCTTTCGTGTGCCCTATACTCATCCTTAGTATAACCGGGCTGTGTCACCAGTCTTAGCAATTTTTTACATGATAATAAAACCTGTCATCGTATAGACCAAATTATGTCTGTGAAATTTATATTTTCAAATTTTAAAGACATTAGGAGTCACCAAGGAACACAAATAGAAGGAAACCATAATTTAAAGGATTTCAATAATGAGAGAAACTTAAGTGCTACATGATTGATCAATTTTTGATCAATGAAGGAAATGAAATCACTATCTTGAAGAGATATCTGCACCCCCATGTTCATTGCAGCAGTATTTATAACAGCCAAGACGTGGAAACAATCTAAGTGCCCAATGATGTATGAACAGATAAAGAAAAAAAATATATATATATACACACACACACAATGGAATATTATTCAAGCATTAAAAAAGGAAATCCTGCCACTTACAACAACACGGGTGAAGCCTGAGGACATTATTCTAAGTGAAATAAGTCAGACAGAAAGAAACAAATACTGTATGATCTATTAAATGTGGAATCTTAAAAAAATTGAACTTAAAGAAACAGAGAGTAGATTGGTGGTTGCCAGGGGTGGGTGGGTTGGGGGACTGGATAAAGGTGGTTAAAGAATACAGATTTCTATTTACAAGATGAATAAGTTCTGGGGGTAGAATATATAGCATGGGGACTAGAGTTGACAACAATGTATTTATTACATATATTCGAAAGTTGCCAGGAAAGTAGAAAGCATATCTGGTTAGTCACAGCTTATCACGTGGATTTTTAGTTCTGTTGGTTAAGCGTGGATTTAAGTCTGAACCATGCATCGACTGTGTGACTGTGAAAGAGTTCTGGGAAGAGTCTGACAAGAGACAAGGCACCCTTCTTGGGCTTCTTTGTCCTCTTTAAAAAGGCAGCCCCTGGGACTCAGCATTCAACGAAGCTTTATTCAACTAATACCCACAATTGAGGCAGAAAAGGAGATGAGTAATGCTTGAAAAAGTCTTAGCATACTGCCTGTTTGGATTAAATATTTCCTCTCTGATTATGTTTATAATAGCCAGTCAGGGGCCTTTTCAACCCTGGCTGCTCTTTTCTGGTATTCTTCTGCAACCCCCAGAGTATTTTAAAATTAATGTCACATAAAGGGCAATAGGCATAGAGCGATTCCTGTGGGGTCCTATGGAGCCTGTACTCCTATTGTAAAGTTGCCTTGCTTGTCAGTCTTTTTAGATACAAGAATATTTTCTGTATATGTCTGGTGATTTAAAATGCATGACATCTTTTTCCCCCTTCCAAGTGACTTCTTATCAGAGGTTTCAATGGAACACCCTTGAGAAAAAATACAGAGTCCTAGCTTAATATCCATTGGTAGCTGACGCTGAATTCTACTTTTCCAATTTATTCTAACACCATGGTCTATTATGGTCTACATATTAATGTTGTAAGATAGTGTGGGTCTCCCCTCCATCCCCCCCCCCGCCTTTTATGGCATTCATCTTTGTGGTCCTGGAAACGGACTTGACTTTTAAGGCCATAACTGCTCCTTGCTTTTCTGTGGAATTGAGGTTTTTCAATGGAAAATCTGAGTCCAAACTCTTTGACTGTAGCTTTGGGAAAACACATGCTGAGAGGCTATTGTTTAGGTTGTGGGAGTTGGTGAAGAGGTAGAAAGGAAAAAAAACTCCTCTTTTCCAGGTGAAGAACAGTATAATTAAGGCCCCAACCCAGACATGTGCCTCTTATAGGAATTCCATATATTTTGCCCTGTTTGGCTTGAGAAGTGGACATGCTTTAAGATCATTTCATTTGCTTATTCTCTCAAATGTCCATGGGGGGACATGACTCGGTAGGAATTGTTCTTCTGGGGTAGGGGACTAGCCAGGGTTTTTGTCAAGGATTAGACAGTAAATATTTTAGGCTTTGTGGGCTGTCACAACAACTTGACTCTGCTGTTTCGGTGTGAGAGCTGCCATATTCAATAGGTAAACAAAAGGGTGTGGCTGCGTTCCAATAAAACTTTATTTCAGAAATAGGCAGTGAGCCAGACATGGCCGCTGGTCCATCAATTGCTGACCCCTGTCCTAGATGATAACCACGAGAAATGAAAACCAGGTGACTGCCCAGTGAGGTGATTATGTTCCCTGAATGTCCCGGGAAGTCCTAGATTGAATCACAGTGTTAAACGGGGATGACCGAACACAGAGAAAACCACCGTCTTGAGGGATGAGGTGTCTGCAGGGGATCTGGAGACTCTTGGTGATGGCAGCGATGCTCCCGGCAGTACGTTCAAGTCCTCCCTTCCTGTACCTGGCCCCTCTTTGGAGAACCTCAGCCTGGGCCTATCGCCTGGGGATGATTCCATGGTGCCCCTTCGCTGTCTCCTGGTTGCTGTCCTTGCTATTCTTAGCTGATTGCTTATAGAAGGGACTGGTTCCCTCCCAACCTTTTACAGCCTCAAAACCCGCACAAGAAGACGAGCCACACTTTCCATTTTCGCATGCCCGCCTGCTTTCCCCTGCCCCTGCCCTCTGGCTCTCACAGCATTTTCCCAGCCTGAGAATAAGCTGAAAGATGCCTGAGGATTTTTTGTTTTTTAAGGCTCCAGGTCAGGTTATTGAATTCAATCACAGACCCGGGCTACGTACACTGAGCTAAGAACCACCAGCAGAACCAGAGGTAGGACAGGACTGGCAGGCATTGAAAGCAGTCGCTGAGACAATCCAAGGCTTGACGTGTCCTGTTTTGATAGCAAAAAGCTTTAAAGGACATAAAATGATCTCTAAGTGTCAAGATGATGTGGGAAAGCTAATAAGCATGATGGTAAAACACTTGGTAAGTGTGCTGTGTAAGTGGTTAGTAATCAAAAGTAATGCTTCTATTTATTTATCCAAGGAGCTCAAGAGGAAGGGCCCAGCACCTAGAGCTTCAGTTAGTCCCATGGATATGAAACTCTGGAGCAGCACCCAACCTGTATCTTCAGATGGGCAAAGGCAGAAAACCTCTTTTTTTTTCAGTCATGATACTTAATGGTGATCACCTACCTTCTTTGGGGCTTTATTTCTTTGTTCCTTTCCCATTTGCATTGTTTTCTAAAACTTCCACGGGTGGGCATTCAGTTTCCCACAGGGCTGACTCATCCAGCCCTCTGCTGTCAGGTTTAAAACAAATATAATTAGAAAACCTACAGCTAGGCAACATGAAAGTTGTAAACTAAAATCCTCAAAGTCAGGGGAAACCGAGTGAGTCATCCACATGTCTGCGTGCAAAAACGCTCATATTTAGCTATTCAACTAGTCCTTGAGAACAATGCCCCCAGACAAGCAGGGAGAGGGCCCTCCTAGCTCGGGGGCACGTGGCACTAGGTTCTACCTGAAGGAACTGTCCTTTTTGGTTTGTTCGGTTGGTTCTGTTTCCACTGGGAGACTGTGGATCATGAGCTGACGTGTCTACTAACTAGAGGTGTAAGGTTCCAGTGTGACGGCCAGGCACTTCCTGTAACAAAATTGAGCAATTTGGGGAGGACTGCCCTGCTGCAGAGCAAATGGCTTCTTTTCCTTCAGAATTGTTTTGAAACGTGTGGCTTCCTGTATTGGACCGCGCTTATTCCCCCAGCAAAGAACAAGACTTGGTGTAAAGTTTACTTAATCGGAGCTGCATGAATAGAGACCATTTTTTTGCTTTTCAGTTTTTAAATTCCAAGTTGAATTTTCTCTGCCCATACCTCGAGTTGGGCAGGCTACATTATTTTCCGAATGGATCAAATCATCATGGAGAGACATATGTATCACTTGTAGATGTGGCTTAAAAAGTAGCATTGTTAACTGTCTCAGTCCAAACCACCTCTCCTGGTATTTTAAAAATTGGTTTCTCACTCTGCCACCCATTTCTTGAGAACTGAAATGTACATAAGCCTCTGAAATTTCTAATTATTTTACTACTGTATCTGTCTAAAAATTACTTTGTAAGGGACAGGGTTATTTGTAAATCGGAGCCTTGGACCATCTTTGCTATTCCTTGTATTTTACCAGGGATGGATGTGTATAGCTAGTTACGTGTGTATATTTTAAAGCAGTGGATACACTGTCATGGAAATATATACCAAAATGGGAGGAGCAGCAGCTAAGCAATATCTTTAAAAAGTCTGCACAGGGGAGGGCGGGATGAACTGGGAGATTCGGTTTGACATAAACACACTACCATGTGTAAAATACACAGCTAGTGGGAAGCTGCTGTAGAGCACAGCGAGCTCAGCTCCGTGCTCTGTGATGACCTAGAAGGGTGGGATTGGGAGGGGGGAGGTCCAAGAGGGAGGGGATATATGTATACATAGAGCTGATTCACTTCACTGTACAGCAGAACCTAACACAACGTTGTAAAGCAATTATACTCCAATTAAAAAAAGAAAGTTAGCATCACTAAATGTGTACTTGGTTTGGGAGGGGGTAGGAAGAGTCCAGTTTAGCCCTGATAGGGGTACTTAATTTGTTGACTAACCAGATCTGTTAACTTGGTAATCTCATGCATTGTCAGTGACAGGTATTAATATCAGGTATTTTTCTTTTCTCTACCAGCAACATCCATTTTTCACCCTACACGAATCCAAAGCGACAGACGTGGCATCTTTTGTAAAATCGATTCTTGGAGACTAAAAACAATGGACTCCATCAGTTGACCCTCCTGTGGATTGGTGGGTTTAACGGGGTGAAGCAAGTTCACTAAAGCGCCAATAGAAACTCATCTTTGAGATAATTTAACCCTGCCTCTCAGAAGGTTTTTTTCTCCCCATTTCTTTTTTTTTTTTTTCCCCTCCAAAGGGGGCCTTGGAATCTATAGTATAGAATGAACTGTCTAGATGGAAGAAATATGATAAAGGCTTAGGACTTAAAAAAGGTGATTAAATATTTAATGATGTATCATATGAGTCCTTAGGCTTTTCAGACTTCTCTTGTTCTTTACAAAATGAATGCATTGGCCCTGGTAAAAAGGTGCTACAGTGGTGATGAAATTGTAAGTAGATCTGTGGTTTGTCCCACTTATTATTTTAATATTTATGTTTAAGCGCTTGGTTGAAAAGATTCCATTTTATGCAAGGAGGGAGAGACAAAAGACAAGATTGGGTTGGCAGTATTTATAGGCTTTTTCATTTCTTAAGTTCAGTCGTGTCTGTGGTCCAGAAGAAGTTATTTAATGTGCATCTTTAAGAGTATTATAAAAGTATCCACCAGGAGCTCTTGTGAAGTATCTGTCCCAGCTGTTGTGGCTGCTGCCGTGTTCCTAAATTTCTGCTCCATCCTGGGGAATAACCACATTTTCTGGTGAAGTGGCAAGGTATCCTGGTCATACTCTTTTCCCAATTTTGGAAAACATAAGATCACTTTTATCACAGCTCAAAGAGTCACAGATTTGGTTCTCTTGATATTTGTGTTACACTATTAATGGAATGTGATTTGTGATGTGATTTTCTATCATCTGTCTATCCTTCTACACGTGCGCACGCATGTGTATGTTTGTATTTGATGTCACAAATTCTGCCAAATGGCTCTTATAAATAACGTCTAATATCTATAAATACCATCTAAGGAGGACGTTTGTCAGTCCTAAGGGGAAATACGTCATACCACACAGAGAATCAGTGCCTTCCTCTGCTTTTCCCCCTCCTACGATGTATAAGCCCCAAGGATTGCCTTTGTTGTTACTGTACTCTTGCTTTTTTTTTGGTTTCGTTTTCCGTTCAATGAAGAAGCCTTACTATAAATGCAAGGGCTGCAGTAGAAGAAAATTAAAGGCAGTGAGTCGTTCTCTGATAAGGTGAGAAGATAATGGGAAGGGTTGAATGAATTCCTGGAAATAGAGGCCACATTTCCACAGGCCGAGTTCAAGGCACGTCCTTCTTCAGCAGTGGATCGTTCCACGGTGGGAGGCCAGCTCCATGGTGGACTCCTAACAGGCGGACGAGGCAACAAAAGCTCTTTCTCATGGCCAGATACACCCACGGGTTCTCTGATCTGGGGCTTGAGGTTCCTCAAAGGTCAGAGTGAAGTGGTCCACAGGGAAAATACGACTGAGAACCACCAGGAAAACACTGTGTTAATACAAAGGCACTCTTTGCAGCACAAGGGCAGAGAATTTTTATTAAAAGAAAAAAGAACACACTCTGTTCCTTTCTTTGCCTCAAATTCACAAATATGGAGAAAAGACTGCTCCCTTGAATACTCCGCTTTTTCCCCTTTTAGATTGTGAAGTGCAATCCTATCTTTTTCTCTCTTTGCATGTTTCCCTTGTTCTTGGCATCCAGCTCATGCCCAGAGAGGGTATGGCTCGTCCATACACTTCTTCATCTTCAGTTCCAAGACATACCTGTTTGATAAACATCAAATTCATCTGCTTTGATGCTACCCCGGTCTTCATCTTTCTCCAGCCAGAAAAAAGGGTATTATCCCAGTTATTATTGCCATTCACTTTCCTACCCTTCTTTCTAAATCTGGAAGTTACTCTCTTTGAGACCCAGAGAAAAAAATCAAAACTGTATTCATTCATCTTCTGAGAAAAGAAAGTAGCAGAAAAATATCTGAGGCCATTTCATGACAGTTTTTGGTGAAATATGTAAAGCAAGACATCTATCTGGTCTGGGTCAGATTACTCTTACCTCTCGTTCAGTGTGATTTCTACTTTGAAATTTTCTTAACTAACTGTGTGTCTCATGTGTACCCATCTCCAGTCTGTGAGCCTGGGGCCTGGAATCCCAAAACAAGTACACCCGGGGAGAGGGGTTAGTCAATGGTTCTCAACCCTGGTGCACACTGGCATCACTGGGAGCTTGTGAATGCTGTTAATGCCAAGGCCCCAGAGAGTCTCACTTAACTGGTCAGGGTAGGACCTGGGAGCAGGCAGTTTTCACAGGCCACTACTGTGATTCTGATGTGCAGCAAGGTTGACAGCATGGTCTACTACCCCCTAAGGAGACAGATGGAATACTGATTTGAAATTTGGGATACCTTTTCCCCATAGAAACGATGTTCTACATGGTGATTAGGTATCTTACATACTAAAGTAGAATGGCCTGATAGCCTTACAAGTCTAAAGTTTAGGATTTTTTTTAGAACTGTGTTATAAGTTCTAAACAACTAATTTTAAAATAAATATAGAGATGCATAAACTATATTTAAGTTGATGTAAGTTGGGAGTCTCCTGTACATACGTACATACGTGTGTGTGTGTGTGTGTGTGTGTGTGTGTGTGTGTGTAGAGAGAGAGAGAGAAGAAATCCCTGTCCAGGGATGATACTCAAAATATTTCATGTGCTACCAGCATGGACCATCTGAATATTAGCCTTGCCTATAATTATCAATGTATCAGAAAGTCAATATATCTCTATAAAAGAGATCATGCTCTTTTTTCCACAAATGTATTTGATTTGGTGTGATATAATTACCCACATTATATATTGTCTTTATGTTGATAAAAATACCCATTTCTCTATATGTTGTTGGCTTCAGAGGTATGCCAGAAAAGCAATGTGAATGACTTTTAGGACAATTGCCGTTTACGTGCGTGTATCAGTAAGGATTGCCCTTCAGAGGAAACACTTTCAGGATTATTTATGTGAATAATGCTACTAAATATCTTGGCCACTTCTCTTTCAGAAAAGGCTTCAGAATCCACTTCCTCCCCCATACGTGTTACATGTAGAATCATCATTTTATAATTATTCCTTAGTTGTTTGTTTTTACAAAAATCCTTACCAGGTATTTTCCTCTCTGTTTTACCCACCTTGTGTATCAGACTTAGCACCAAGCTGTGCTTGGCAACTTCTAGAAGTCAAATTTGCCCTCAGAGCTGGAGTTTCACCATTGACAACTTTTAAATGTCTTTTTAGAAGACCATGCATTGGCTCTGAAGATAATTTCAAATGTAGATTTCTCAAAAAAGCACGTGCTCGTTTTTAAGCAAAGTCAACCTCCCCGGAGTAAGTGTAGAGCCTCCCCAGTGGTGACTAAAGGGGAAGGAAATCACACAGATGTGTGTACGTCATGATGAAATATCAGAGAGACCCCAGTTTCCCAGCTGGCTACTTCTATCAGCCCCGATGTGGAAGAACCGGCCGTTCTTCCAGTGTCTGTGTTTGGTCACACTGATGTAATCAGAACAAATTGGTTACATACGCCGCTTCTCTCTTGCTTACACAGTCTGAGATGGAAAATGAGTATGTGTGTGTACAGCTCAGAACTGTCTGTCTTTTACCGTGCTTGTATACCCTCCAAGCCTAACCCAAAAATGTATATGCCAGAGATTCCCAAACACCCTCTGTTCAGGGTGCCATTGATTGTCTTAGTAACTTCTTCCACGGTGCCCTAGGCCAAAAGAAATACTTAATAGCTCCATTTATTAAGTCGTTAGGTCCACAAAACTTTTTTTTTTCTTCATGTTAAAAGAGTTTATTAAACTAGCAAGGAGAAGTCGGTAATTGAAATGACAATAAACAGTACCATTTACAGGAGCATCAAAAACCTCAAAATGCTTAGGGACAGATTTAGCAAAATAGACACAACACCTGAACAGTGAAAACTATACAATGCTTCAGAGAGAAATGAAGGAGACCTGAATAAATGGGACGAAATATTGTGTTCCTGCGTTGGAAGACATTGTTTTCATATCAGTTCTTTCCAAATTGATTTATAGAATCAACGCACTCTCAATAAAAATTCCAGCAGGTTTGAAAAATATATAAATTGACAAGTTGATTCTAAAATTTATATAGAAGCACAAAAGATCCGTAATAGCTCAAACAGTTCTGAAGTAAAAGAGCAAAGTTGGAGGACTTACACAGTTGTCCCTGGTACCCTTGGGGGACTGGTTCCAGGACACCCCATGGGTACCAAAATCCATGGATGCTCAATTCCGTTTTATAAAATGGTGTAATATTGGCATATAACCTGTGCACATCCTCCCATACGAGGTCTACACAACTTAATTGTAGTAGTTTGCAGGATGTCCTACAGATGCCGCTGTGGTTCCCTTGAAAAGTTATGATATCTTGTGTCCCTAGGAGTTTTCTGTGGAGTCTCAGGGTGTCTCAGCACACAGTTTGGGAACCACAGGTGTATGGTTTTTTTTGTTCTGTCTGCAGTTCGTGACCCTGAAAACGCAACTCTTGGTTACTCAGTCCTCTGTACGACTTCACTTTTGTGTCTCATTATTGTTGCTGCTTGCCTCTCATTGATTAGGTTTTTAATTGAGGCCCTACCCTTCTTTGCTGTTCGTCAGCCCTGCGACCCTGATGTCATGGTCTAGAAAGTGAAACATTCCTTTGCCCCAGCATTGGAGGAGGTCAGCCTTGAGGCTAAAGAGGCACTGTTTTCTGCTAATGCAGTTGATTTAGTGTCTTTGAAACAGAATCACAAAGGAGGCAGAGAGGGGCGAATGTTTTTGCAGTTTAACTCTAAAAATGCTTTTGTTGACCAAGAGGCTTCACCAGCTCTGCTCAGGGAAACTACTCTGTTTCTCCCAAAGGTGTCGAACAGAACACTTTATCTTTGGCCTGAAAGTGCAGTGGATACCTACTTCTTGACTTCCCAACCCCAATGCTTTTTTAGCTATGTAATGCCCTCTGACCTTGAAGGATTCTTATTTTCATAAAATTCATTGGAGCTGGTGGTCAGATCTAGTAAAATGAATTAAACCTCTACTGTGCTGGGGATTTTGCCTTCTTAATGTCTATGACTTAAAGGGAGATTTCCTAGCTTAAAGGAATCTTCCATTTTTATTAGCAAGTAGAAGATGCAGTTTTCAATCCAACCCCTGATGATTTACATATTCAGATGGAAAAATGCCAGAGTAAAATCTAGGAAGAGGAAGTTACCAAACCTGATAGAACGGACAAAAGGTATTTTACTGTAGAAGGTCCATGTTCCTCTTGTGTGTGTGTGTGTGTGTGTGTGTGTGTGTGTGTGTGTAGCACTGTTTAATGTGCTAAGGATACTCTTTGGTTTTCTTTGGCTTTAAGTGGGGTACTCTGGATTGCTTTGAGACTCTGTTGAAAGCTAGGACCTTTTCCCTAGGAAAATGTACACTGTACATAGTTTTGCAAACATTTTTCGTTGTGCGAGAGGGGAGTAGAGTACAATCCCATATGATCAATAACTTCTGGCTCTGTAGAATGTGGACTGTGACACCCCAGACCAGGGGTTGGCACACTTTTTCTGTATAAAGGGCCAGATAGTAAATATTTCTGGATTTGTGTGCCATGCAGTCTCTGTTGCAACGATTCAAGTCTGCTGTCAGAGAGTGAAAGCATCCATAAACAATATGTAAATGGATGAGCACAGTGCTGTGTTCCAATAAAACTTTATTTACAAAATCAGGCAATGGGCCAGGCCATGGTTTTCCATAGCCTGTTCTAGACCATCAAATACAAAACTGCAATTGATTAATTCTATGTATAGAGTTCTTCCATTTAGTGTTTAGCTCAACTGCTGTTGAGGCAGATTAGGAAGGTGGACATAGGAAAATGAATTCTGAAAAGATGGGGACTGTTCAATCCCATGAAAATTGCCTCTTAATTTCCTCAGGTAAGTATTCTGCTCTGGAAGCCAATGGGACAATTTTCTTCAGATTAAATTGAGTATCCACCTTTTGCATTTCTATGCAATAACTTACTTCGTAACATGGAAATAAAGGCACACTTCTCCCAGACATTCACTGCATTCTTGTCTCTTAGCTTTGCATTTTGTTTCTCTTTGTGGTGTGATTCATGTGCAAGGAGAATCATGAACCCAGACACAAATCATCCGGTTTTCCTTCTTCCTGAACTGCATCAGGATTTGAGAAGCTGGGAGGCCACTTTAACCTCAGAAGTAGAAGGTAGATAGAATTCTTAAAATCTTCCAAGTCATCCACCTCATCTGTTCGGCTGTCTTTGAAGAGAGTGATAAAGAATAGTTGGGGGTCAAAATATTTGTTCTCAGGTAGACTTAGCGCTATAGGAGACGCAGACCTACCCCTTGAGTGCTGTCCCTGGGCTTGGAGAGAGGAGACCGCTTTACCTTCCTCCTTTTTCAAGGGGTCTGTGCTGGACGCCTCCTTTCTGATGTGACTGTCTTGGGTTGCCAGCCTTGCTTGAATCTCTGGGCTCCACAGCCCTCGGTGAAAGCTCTGTTTTCTCCATGGGACTGTAACAACTGTATAATTTGCTTTGCTTCTGTCAGTAATTATCCTCTTTGCTGTACAGAATGCTATACAAATAACAGTCTGCCAGTTACCTAAGCTGTCTCTTATTTTTTTCTTCCAGGACAACACATCTTCCTTAAAGCTATAGTCTCTTTACTATTCAGAAACTTTTTTTTTTTTCCCTGCTACACCATCGGGCAAACATAAAGTACACTTAAAATGACACCCGGAAACTCCTCATGGGAGCATATTTAAGTATTTGATCTGGTAATTTACCTAAAAGAATGTTTTCTCTTCACCTAGGGAAATAAAACCTGAATTCCTGAGCCTTCAAAATGAAACTATCCTTCTGGGGGAAGCATATTGCCACCAAATACATCACTCACCACCTGTTCCTGGTTTCTGCAAAGAAGATGTGTCAGTTTTCTGAGGTTTAGAGAGTCTGTGTTTACAGCTCTACAAATATCATTCTACCATTGCAGGTTTTCTAATGGAGCCATTTGGAATCAAGACTTCAGCTGGGGTTTATTCTTTTCAGTTCCTGACCCAAACTCCTTTTGCAAGCAACATTTCTCTAAAAGCCTTTTCTGTATCTGAGGGAAGAGAACTGAGGGAAGAGAACTGGGCCTCAGAAAAAACATAAAGCAAGGTCAAGGACTTTGTGATAGGGATTCTTTTCTTTAAAAAGAAGCCGATAGCACCTCATAACACAAACATGTCTTAACAGAATTTAAAAATATCCAGCCTTGTTCCCTTGGACTGTCAGTATCTTGACATCACTTGTATTTGTCATTTGAACTAGGATATCAAGCCCTTTATTCTTGGGAGTTTACAGTTGGATTTTGGGAGATTTGCATTGTATTTCCTTCTTACAGTTGTCAGTATGGACATATGTCTCTGTGGACACTTAATCCTGACACACTTTTGCATTTCGGGTTTCAAGGTCTCTTTCGAGGAGTGAGGCTAACGCTCTTATGACTTGGAGATGAGTTCAGGGAAAGCACGGGGCAGTTTAGGCACTTACTTGTGTCTTAATATAGGAAAAAACAAAACAAAACAGAACTTCCTAAGTAATCCCCAGGGTCTGTGGCTTCGGCCAGGCCATCAGGGTCTTTTCTGTTTTTCTTGAGTGCATTTGCTTGTTATTCCTCTGCCGGTTACAGATGAACTGGGCTGACTTAACACTTCTGTGGAAAGGAAGTGATCCAACCATTTTCATATATCAAAAGTCAGAATCAGCAGTTTTGCACTGGTCTTGCCTACGTGGACTCTATTGTTCTCAGATCGTGAAATGGTGAGGGACAGCTAAGAGAACTTGTAGCAAAGCTCTCATTCACAATATAAGACCTTATAATAAAACTTCCATTTGGCCTTTAAAGAAGAGCAGCTGGGTTGGCTACGTCTTCCTCCAAAGTCACATTCTACTCTGGCCAGAAATGAACAATTAGCATCATTTGGTCACTACCAGTGTTTGTATTGGAGCCTGCAAGCTATTTCAATATAGCAAGTCAAGCCACTGCCCTAGGGGATTGTCATCGGACTTTGTAGTTTCAGGCTGAACAGTGATGTGAAACTGTGCTTGGGGGCTCGAAGAAAAGATAAATGCAAAGGGCTGGCACCCCATGGAAGAGCAAGCTGATAAGAGAAGCAGACAGATATATCCCTTAATTTATTTTCAGTAATACTATAAAGATGATCTCCTATGGGAAAACCTATCAAAAAGCCAAGCCTTTATTATTATTTTTTTCTTCAAAATACTGAACTATAAGAGGATTCAGAAAGTGGCATAGATTTGGATATCAGAGAATTTTCTCTTGTTTCCCTAGTGTTACTGATTCTACAGAGACCATTTAAACTGATGGCACCCAGAAAAAAAGGTACATGATTAGAGGGGTGATAAAGCATTTTGAGAGTATGCAACCCATCTATCAGCTGCCTTCTGGGTAAAGAAAAATGAACACAAAACCGAGCCCCCTAACGTTTAGTTCCGGGGGCAAACATTTTTAAGAAAGGTGGACACCAAAGGTTATCTGATGAGCATACTTTTTTCACAATGCAGAGAACCGTGAATGTTCATAGAAATACACTACAGGTCTTCACCAGAAGAGCTAGAATTTATAATTAAAAGAAAAAAAGCTAGTTTGAATTTTCAGAAGCAGTGTGGAAGAAGTGGTTGTTCTATTTTCTTTTCTTCTGATCTCAAGTGGCCTACTGTATGTTCAATTCTCGGGGAGGTAAGAGTTAAGGGCACAGAAGTTGTTTCCAGACTATATTCATTGGTGCTTCTGGGGTGGGGGAGGGGTCTCGTCGAAGCGGGAGGGAAGAGAGTGTGATAAAGGTCAACCTTGCCTATCTGAAACCCCTGTCAAACTCCAATCAGAATATTTGGCTGTCAATATCGTTCCCTTTAACTGGAAGTCTCTGTGGCTATTAAAGCCTTGGGAACTTAGGATGAAATGACCCATCGAGGACCACAAATAGCCCAAGAATCTGGGAGCTGTGTCTTCAACAATATCTGTGCGTCCCTGATGTTTGCTGTCTGGAGTATGCTAACAGGACTTGGAAGCAGAAGGGCAAGAGAGGGTCATGTATGTTCATTTTCAAGCATGAATCATTTGAAAGAAAGCGTAGACATTGACCTGTGACGGCCGTGCCTACAGATCCTTAAGTTGGTTACTACTGTAAAGTGGCTGAGGGTAACCTGATCTCAGTGACAAGGAAGTGTTGTCACTGGGATCTTGATGGGCAGTGGAATTTCTAAATTTCTACATTTGCAGAGGCGGGAACTGTCATTTTTGTTCATTGACACACAGGAAAAAAATAAAGCTCTTTGGACAGTGTTAGCACGGAGAAGGGTGCGTTCTGAGGCTCAAGCTGAAGGTCACCACTGCTGGGTTTTACAAAGGCTGCAGGTGGAGAACAGGAGTGGGTCCCAGGGTGGCCCGTGGGAGCTGGAAACTGAGACAGTGTATCTGTCGTGAATGGAGCGCAAGGGAACAGTCAGACATCGAACGGATCGTATCAGGTGCCTTCCGCACACTCATCAAAAATCTGCGGTGAATCCTGACAGCGGTACCTTTGCCATCAAACCAAATTTAACAGCTGGGGCTCCACAGCAGCCATTTCAGAACAACTATTTGTGTCAAAAAGTTACATGTGGCAACAATTTGTCGCGTTCGCAGAGCCACCCGAGGAGGCTCGATTAAGAAAATTCAGACAATTTATCCGTCACCTTATCCATGTGTTTGTTTTATTCTCTAGTCTCAAATTTATTTTCTGAGTGGAGTGACTTTTCTCTATGAACTGGAATGATGAAGTGATGTTTTAATAAAATAGGTATTTTTAGAGGAAAAATGTTTTCCTTCTGTAATTAACTTCCACAATTGGGACATATTTCCTACACTACGGAATCATCACGTGGGGTCATTTAAAGCTGAAAGAGGGGTTGGGGTACATCAATAGTTCAAATTGTTTATTTAAATACATGAACATTTTTCTATATATTTTGTGAAAATATTGATGAGATGCTAGATATATACCTACTATATGGAATTGAACCTTACAAGAACTTTAGTTTGATAAGTGGGGTTCCCCAGCTTCCTTTGTGCCTCAGTTTTACTGCTGAAAATGCTGCTTTCATTTATTAATCTGGTCTTCGTATGGAAAAAAAAAACAAAACACCTTTTTCTTACCTTGTGTGAATTTTATGAGAGGCCTTTTTTATTTGTATATATGATTGATTGTTTTCCTGTGTTGCACCCCAACTTTGGTTTTAAGCCATGTTTATTGTAAAGACAGCTGTTGGGCAAGTGGAAACATGCCTGGTCTTTACAATCCCTTGATGCTAGAAGGAAGTAATTCTAGGTGCTGGTTATTAGGAGGCCCTGCTATCTCTTCCTGGAACCTGATAGATTCTGAAAGGAGATCGGAGAGGTTTCGAAACCCGCCTCTGGCTCTGTGTCTCTGGAGAGTGTGAAATAGAAGACTGACTCCCATTTTGTGGATTCCCTCATCTTTCCTGCCATGTAGAGCATACTGCTACCTTTCCTGGTGAAACTCATCTCTTCTTTGTGGATTGCCATATCTTTTCTTTATGGCTGAGGTGGGCTGGGCTGTAAAGTATGCAATTCATTGTAAGTTTATCCAGTAAAGACCTCTGTGTAGGTCTGAGTGAGTAAAGACCTCAGTCTTTACTGGTGAGTAAAGACCTCAGTAAAGACTGTGGATAGAATGTTTCCATGCCTTTGAGGTGCATGTTACATCTACGTTTTGGCCTTGGGGACTTTTTGCTTGTGAGATGAAGAAGGAAAGAAGAACTTGGGGGGTCTATCCTTAACTCTGTGTGTGTTTTTCTACATGGAAATGTGTGCGGCAGCTTCCTTAAGGGGAAAACCTTCCTAACCATTGTATAGGGAAAGGGGAATTATGAATATCAATTGATAACTTCCAGCCAAAGCTTCAGTATTGTATTTAAAAATACCTGTTTTGAGGGGACGTGTACCTTTTGTTGTCTTTCCCGTGTTAGCTTTGGTGGGGGCGGGGCAGGCATCTTCACTTTAGCTTAGCTTTCCTGTTACCCAGGTTGTGTGCACTGCTGTTGTTGTTTTCATTTAAACTACCGCTTATTGTAATTGGTGATGTTATCTCAAAATCTCGAAACCAAGGAAATACTGGGCTGGCCAAAAAGTTCGTTCCTGGAAGCTAATGCGCAGGACTTGAGGTAGATGCAAGTATTAGCGTTGACGTAGGTTAAGTTTTAATAGAGTTACCAGAAATATCCTGGATTGAGGGATAAAGTGGCTTTAAAGAGGTCACGGTTGTTTTTCATATTGGGAGAAGCCACCTGTCCTAGGTCCTTATTCTTGAGAAATTCATCTTTTCATGTAAATACCATTGGTGGGCATACTTCATAGCCTGGATGCTTGGCCCCTAGCAGTCAGTAAACAAGGAGTTATAATAATTGCCAAAGGTGGGAGTAATTTTCTCTGACATAGGTCATTCAGTGGTGAAATTTCCAATCAGACTATCATGCACAAAGCATAACTTTAAAATCCCCCCCCCACCCTTTCTGATCTGAGAGCACAGGAAACGAAGAACAAGGTTCTGATGTGCCGCGGAACAGTTCTTTGAATCTGTGTTTTTGACCAAGGAAATGGCTGAGGCGTCGAACCACGTGATTATTACGTGGCTTGTACGGCAACCGCTCTGGCCTCCCTCCCACCACCTCAAGGAAACTGAGAATTTTCAAAGGAAAATGAAATCGGGAGATTAGGTCACACTTGGACTCCTCTGTGGATGAAGAGCTGACACTGATTTCCTATCTCAGGATACTCTTCGGTTTCCTACTGCTGCTGAGAACGGGCTGCAGACACTGTATCTGGTCTCCGGATGTTTGTGCTCGTGTGTGTAAGGCTTCACTCCAGGCGTGTTGTTTTCCATGTCGGGTCCATCTATGAACTGACTCGATAACGTGATGAAGATGGAGGAGATAGTGACAATGTCAAATGACAGCCCGCCACCTCTTTCCGCCAAAGTGCTTGCCCTGTGTTCATGGCTAGGACAAAGAACTAAGTCTGCAGGAGCCAGGTGGCCTCAAAAGAAAGGGTGTGTTGATCTCACAGGAGAATGTACAACCAATAAAAGACATTTCAAAAAGGGCAGTGAATCTATATTAATTGGGTTGTTTGTGGAAATGCTTTGTTCCAGAAATGCTGTTTTTATGTGTAAATGCCCTGCAGGTAAAAGCTTTGCTGGAACTCTATATTCTCTTGTTCTCTCATCCATACTACCCCACTTCCAAAACATATGGAACAAAACATAACAAAACAACAGCATCACAGTCTTGAAGACTCATTAGAAAGGCATTTCATCTTCAGGGAACTTCAGACTCGATATTCCTAGGTTAGAAGTGAAGGCCATTATTTCATTATTAAAATCAGATGGCTTGTGGTGGGGATGAGTCCAGGTGGCTGAAATGAAGAGATGAAGACCAAGACTTTCTGGCTTCCATGTGTTCCTGACACTGAACAATGGTGAACAGTAGCCCATCTAGTTATTTGAGTTTTTCCTGGTCCTATATGTAATGCATGTAATATTAGGAAATTTGTCTTACACCTTTGGGTAGTGCCGCTGCCCGTAATGTAGATGTTCTGGGAAAGAACATGTTATTACATTACAGGTAAACAGGGATGGGTCTGCAGAGTTCTCTGATTTCTCCTGTAAACCGAGTGGCTAGACCTAATTGACTTGTATCCACATTACTACAGTTTAGAGAAGAATTGCTAGATCTTAATGTTAACAGTTTGAGCGGATCACCAATTGCATCTGGAGGCACACACTCACCTCTCTCTTGCTTGTTGCTTAAACAAGTTGGCGTTGCTGAATCAGGAGTTGACTCTTTTAGAAGTCCCTAGTATTTCACCTCAGATTTACATCCCTTCTACAGGCTGTTGGAATACCAAGTGGAGGGCTCACCTTACTTCTGCCGACATCATTCAAATGACTTTCCAATGACAACACAGTCTCTTATGCTGATTTTGAAGTCCTTCTCCCCCTGGAGTGTATTAAGATTGCTGCAGTCCATCATCTTTCTTAGGTGATGGGCCTTCCTTGGCTTTAGGAATTTTAAGTTCCTCTAAGGGGTGGAGGTGTGTGAAGGGGAACAGCATGAACACACACAAGATTCTCAGGCATCACATATGAAAGTTATTTTACCCATTTCTCCATTTCCACAGGAATTTACAGCCATTCCATACCTTAACATATCATGAGATAGTTAAAATGTGTTTCTTTTGATGGGGATAAGGCCTTCTTTCTTTCTTTCTGATTGTTTTGGGAGAGTTGTAAAGAGCTGAAGGGCCTCAAACACTTTCCCTAGTGCTGAATATCAACAAAGGTTTCACTTTGCCTCAACACAGCTCTCTCCTTCCATTATTCTGGTGCTCACCTCTCTCATCTCTTAGTTTAAGGTCCAGCCTTAAACTAAGAGATCAGACTTGTCGGGCAATAAACCCAAATCAGAAACGTCTAGTGCTGGGGCCTCTGCTCACACAATGGTGTCCTGGTGGTCATTCAAGAAATAAGCTGGAGTGTAAGAAATCTCTTTTATGAATATCCAGAGGAAGGTAGCAGCGTGAAGAACTTAAAGAAAAAGGACAGAGTGTAAGGACACGGAACCAGAATCTGCCTCTAAGAAGCAAAAGGTTGCTTAAAAAAAAAAAAAAAAAACACAACCTTTTTGCAGTTTTGGTATAATGATTATACAATGCCAGGAAAAGGCAAGAGCAAACTTCCCAGTTGGTCTGGTGGGCACTCTTCATGAAGTCAGAGCTAGAACTCTACAAGCAAAACCAATCCTCACGCACCCAATGGGCATTAGCTCTGGAATCCCTTTTCAGACGTGAGGTGGCCATGCGAGTTTGGAGAAGCTCTGCCCTACCCTAGAATTTGCCTCCTGGGACCTTGCTCTTCAATGCCATCGTCTGGGAGCTTGTTGACAACCCACGGAAGAACCTGGAGGGCAATACTATCCCCAGGTGATTCATATTCACGTTGTAGCTTGAGAAGGAGTCTTGGTCTATCCAGCTCATCCAATTTTGAAGTTTCAGTTGTCAGACCTCAAATGTCGTTGCAATGCTTTCAACATTTACCCCATGTTACAGACAAAAGATGCCTCAGGAAGTGATCACCAGATTTATAAAGTAGAATATCTATATTGGATGGAGAAATATACGTGTGAAATTGTATTTAAATATATCAGCAATCTGATGTTTGGTTAAATACAGCTCCATCCCCCTCCCTTTTTTTTTTCATTGCAGGATTATTGAAAGGAAGTATCGTGAAGGGAAAAAATAACCCTTAAGCTTGAACGCCTTTATACCAGTTATAGACGAACAGGGTTTTATCGATTCCAAATGGAATGCTGCTTTAGGGGTGCAGAGCATTGTGGAGGCTTCACAGTGAAGGAGGTGGTGACCATGAAGTTTAGAGAATGACCTAAAAGAATTTGCTTCCAAATTCAGTGACTTCCTGGTATTATCTGGGCCTTCATGCACCTCACCGTGGGTTTCTCTGCACTGACAGTGTATCCAGAAACTTCTTTGGTAAGTGGTGGCTCTCTGTGTCCCAAGGGAGGTGGAGTCAGCGCTTCATGCTACTCGCCTTAGTCAGCTGAGCTCAGGGCAGTTCATTTTACTACATTCTAGAGTGAGCCTGTGGCCTGGGAGGCAAAGAGCTGTCCGTAGACAAGAACTTGCTAAACCACTTGACCTTTTCAACAGCTGCAGAACTGCTTACTGAGAACATGCCATCTCTCTCGACTCCTCCAATTTGGCAGCCAGGAAAGTCAAGCCAGTGACATTGCGTGATTCTGATAACCTCTGAACGATTCACAACTTTCACTGTAAAAGGGCTAGATCGGTCTCGCCAGTCAGACAGTGATCTTTGGATAGGCTCTCCTCTCCTTGACTCATTCACTGGAATCAACAAAAGTACCGATTTGCCAGATTCCCTAAACTATAAACAAGAATAGGAGCTTCCCTGGTGGCGCAGTGGCTGAGAGTCCGCCTGCCGATGCAGGGGACACGGGTTCGTGCCCCGGTCCGGGAAGATCCCACATGCCGCGGTGCGGCTGGGCCCGTGAGCCATGGCCGCTGAGCCTGCGCGTCCGGAGCCTGTGCTCCGCAACGGGAGAAGCCACAACAGTGAGAGGCCCGCGTACCGCAAAAAAAAAAACCAAACAAAAAAAGAATAGATACGGTCTGTTTCAAGCCACAAATGTAGGGCAAGTGGCAACGTCTGTTTGCCAATAGCAAAGAACATGAATTCTGTTCATGCATGTAAGCAATTTCTCGAAAATCAAGGAGCCCGTGAGTTTTAATTTCGCTTATCTGAAAATTATGTTTGTGTGCAAAAATATCTATGATTCACGACATACTTCTGCAGGATAATCTGAGCTGAAGTACGACTTGATCATGCTCATAAAATGGGTGAAGAATTACTTTAAAATAGTGAAAGAAAGTGTGAAGCAACTGAGCAAGAGATAAGCTTTGAGTTGGTGGAAACAAGGAGAACGTCCCCAGGCTAGAGCCACGTTGTCTCCATCTCTTACTCGCTGTGTGACCTAGGACACATGTCCTCAGCTCTCTGTCCTTCAGTTTACTCCTTCTTAAAACGGAAATAATAATAGGGCCTACTTTAGAGAGTGCTTGTGAGAATTAAGTGAAATGTAGCCTGTAAAGCACTTAGTCCAGTGACTGCCACATCGTCACTCAATAAGTTTTTCTTAATGTCATCCTCTGATCACATCCTTTTTCAACAAATATAACTGAACAGAAATGCGGGTATTTTAGACCATCTAACCCAATGCATCGCGATAATTCTTGGCTTGTGTTGGCTGAACGTGCAGGAGTTCAGACACTGAAGCCAAATCTCATTTTGTCACAAACAAATGTTCAGTTTGTATCTCAGATTAAAAACTTTGCTCACCTCCTCACATCAGCGAGAAAACCAGCATTTTTACTTCTGCAAACCTTGCTTTGTGAGATTAAAAGTGACGTAACCACGTTTGAAATGGCAAATCCAACATATATTGAAAGAAATTTTCAAGGTATTCATTAAGATTGAAATAAGATATATCAGGAAAAAAGGCTACAGATAATAAAATAGTATAGATGGCTGGGATATGCTTTAAATACTGAAAACATAGAAATAATTTTAAATAAAAATTTCTTTGCAGTTTATCCAATACTTGAGAAAGCATTCCATGTGGGTCAAGACCTTAAAAATCATATGTATTTTGTTTTTTTAAATTGAAGTATAGTTGACTTACAATGTTGTGTGAGTTTCAGGTGTAAAGCAAAGTGATTCAGTTATATATATATATATATATATATATATATATTCTTTTTCGGATTCTTTTCTATTATACATTACTATAAGATATTGAATATAATTCCCTGTGCTATACAGTAGGTCCTCGTTGTTTATCTTTTTTTTTTTTTTTTTTTTTTTTTTGTGGTACGCGGGCCTCTCACTGTTGTGGCCTCTCCTGTTGCGGAGCACAGGCTCCGGACGCGCAGGCTCGGCGGCCATGGCTCACGGGCCTAGCCGCTCCACGGTATGTGGGATCTTCCCGGACCGGGGCACGAACCCGTGTCCCCTGCATTGGCAGGCGGACTCTCAACCACTGCGCCACCAGGGAAGCCCTGTTTATCTATTTTATACACAGTAATGTATATCTGCTAATCCCAAACTCCTAATTTATCTCTTTTCCCCTCTTTCCCCTTTGGTAACCATAAGTTTATTTTCTAAGTCTGTGAGTCTATTTCTGTTTTCCAAATAAGTTCACTTGTATCATTTTTTAGATTCCACATATAAGTGATATCATATGATATTTGTCTTTCTCTGTCTCACTTCACTTTGTGTGATAATCTCTAGGTTCATCCATGTTGCTGCATTATTTTATTCTTTTTTATGGCTGAGTAATATTCCATTGGTATATACCATTGGTATATGGTATATAGCATATTTTCTCTGTCCATTCATCTGTCAATGGACACTTAGGTTGCTTCCGTGTCTTGGCTATCGTGAATAGTGCTGCTATGAACACTGGGGTGCATGGGTCTTTTCGAATTAGAGTTTTCATCTTTTTCGGATATATGCCCAGGAGTAGGATTGCTAGATCATATGGCAACTCTCTCTTTAGTTTTTTAATGAGCCTTCATACTGTTCTCCGTAGTGGCTGCACCGATTTACATCGCCAGCAACAGTGCAGGAGGGTTCCCTTTTCTCCACACCCTCTTCAGTATTTATTATTTGTAGACTTTTTAATGATAGCCATTCTGACCAGTGTAAGGTGATACCTCACTGTAGTTTTGATTTGCATTTCTCCGGTAATTAGCAATGCTGAGCATCCTTTCATGTGCCTGTTGGCCATCTTGCAGACATTGTTATTCTGCTTTATTCTCAGAGAAAGCACCAAGCATATATCAGTGGGAAGCATGTGGTCTTTGATGCCATCTAGACTTGGGTTTGAATCTCAGCTCTACTAACTGCTAGCTTTGGGGTCTAGGAAAATTTCCTAAGCATCCGAAGAGTTAGTTCTCTGCCAAAGAAGAGGGAAGCCAGTAAGAACATTATGGAGGGGGAGTGAGAACTGTAAGGACATGAAGTAAAGGATCTAACACTGCGCCTGGTGTATACAGAGAGTCCTTGTTTTGCTGTGGTGACATCAGTGGTCAAACAACCATGCAAAGTGAGGACTTGGTTCCCACGTGCATGCATGTGAGTTAACACAGCACCATGCAGAGTGAGAAGTGTCTGGAGTGAAACTTCAATACGTGACACAGCTCTATGTAACTCTGATACATTGAAAGTGTCCATAAGAAAGCTTAACATTTTGCTTTAGAAAGAAACATATCTGAAACGACAATAACATTATGACATAGCACTATTTCATTAAATCCTTACAAGAGGTCAGGCAGGTGTGCACCGTGGGGGCTCCCACCTTACAAGTGGAGCAGTGGTGTTGGACGAGGTCATTGAGAGGGTGTGACCACGGGGTGACCCTTGAGCCGGGCCCAGGAGAACAAAGGCTCCTCACCCTTCCCCATCCCTGGAATGAACCCCTCACAGGGTTCCCGCCATGGGAACCATTTTCAAGGACGCAGCCCTGAGAGAGCATGACGCTGACACCATCAGGACTCAATACGCGACGGAACCCCATTAAGGCTTCTGCACAAACTTCTAAGATTCTGGCAGGCAGGCGGGTGCAGAGGTCTCCTGGTCTCTCTGTGCCCAAGACAAGCCTCGTATGTAAGTTCCCTTCTTCCTAAACCTGCCACCTCCCAATCTGGAGAGGCTGCCCTCTTTCTTCCGTCTCTCCTTGCCGTCTGTGTTCGAGGCCCAGCTTCAGATTCCACCCCAAAGCTCCTGAGGTTTCAGACCAACAGAGACCAGCAAGTTCAGTGACCTGCTGAGGACAAGTTCAGGACCTCGTTTACACAGCCATGTGGAGGCGCTAGACATCAGACTCCCTCCAGAAGGGGCTGGTCTCTATCGTGTACCATTTAGGTTTGCATTAAAACAAAGAAAACGGGTTCTAACTTTTTTGACCCTGAGAGTAATTTTTCGGTCTTTCCATTGTTGCCAAGGAAACCAGAGTTTTAAATGGTCCAATCTGGGGAGCTGGGTTAACCAGGACCTTGGAACCCTGTGTGATCCCGAGAGGGCAGAGGAAAGAGTTGCAGACCAAACTCCAGAAGATCCAGGACTGGCCTGGCCAGTCAAACTGCAGGGGTGGGATGTGGGGAGTCAGGTGGGCAGATGTTATGCCAGTGGGCGGGGGGGGGGGGCGATCACCGGGACTTTAGCAGTTGGACTGGCTTTAAGGTGGTGCCTTGTTTTGTTAGAGTGGAATCAGGTAGACTAGAGATTTGGATCCTGGTCAGGACTGAGGAAAGGGAGTGTCAATAGAAACCTAGGTCGGGGGACCAATCGAAGAGAGACAGAGGAGAATGGCAGGCAAGCCGGGAGAACTGAACTTGTCCCTGTGTGCTTGATCGCATGTAAGGATGCAGTGCAGGAGACTGTGGGCAACCCAGTAACTCTGTGGTTACTATGACAGCGTCACCGTGTCTGGGAGTGGGGCTGTAACTCAACTCCCCAGCGTGAAGGAGTGCAGAGAAGCCAAACGCAAAAGAGGCCAGCCACCCAGTTATTCTGCTCTTACGACTGGGAGGCTGGGACTGAACCTTCAGGTAGAAAGGACTGGTGGATCCAACTAGGAAAACATAGGAGAATGGGGACCGGGAACCAGAACCCACCTTCGTAAGAGCCAGAAGCTCTGGCAAAATTTCTATTTCCCCAGCTGGAGGGGCTGAATGATCCCACACCCACCATGTGTAAAGTGTAGGTCAAGGTGTTTGGGAGGAAGAGATCTCAGATCATTTGCCCTTCACTTTCAGGAACTCCTTAAGAAATGTCTAAGGCGGGGGCCATTGCCTTGCAAGGTGGGCTTACCCTTTGGAACTCGGGGTTTGTTACTAGGCAACTCTGTGCCATTCAGATGGAACATGAAAAACCAGGCCCACCTGTTGAAACCAGTGGCTGTAGAGCATATAAACTACTTTTATTCCCTGATTCAAAGGACAGAAAGAAAGAAATGCATTCTTTAAGGGCCATGGCAAAGACAAATTCTACCGCCGTTCAGAAATGCAATCATGCTTCGAGGCTGGGTAAATACCCCTTTGGCTCCTTTAACCTGTGACGGTGACTGTCTTTTTCTAACATCAGATTGACAGATCTGGGACAGGAGAGGGTGGAGGTGGGGCTCAGCCTCCCCAAACACACAGCCCTCCCTGATGGACATGGAAACAACCTCCTGTGTCACATGTAGTGTGACATGCAGTGAACGAAGGTCTCTCTGGTGATCAGAGTAAGTTATGGGAATGTAAAGTTAACATCTTTTGCATGTGAATAGGGAGCTCATTCAGAGCGAAGTGACACCAAACTGTTTACTAGGTGTGTGGGGGGTGGACAGGCAGGGAGAGGTAGGAAGATGTAGCTGGGATAAGATCCACTGCAACTCCCCACTTACCCTCGTGTTAATCTGTACCAGACTTTTTTGGCCTTCTCATATGGAAACTTCAGAAGCAGATGGAAATACTTTAAGATGTATAATACACATGGGCCTATTATTGAATTTCCATTTTCCTTATAAGAGTGAACACAGGGAAGTTCTGCATTGTCCTTTGGAGGTTAGCAAAAATTCAAAGGGGAAATAATATTTTATGCTGAAGGCTTCTAGGCGGTTTAGAAATATTGTCTGATTTGCAAACAGTATAACAACACAAAGTGCTTCAGTTCTTCCCATTATATTTCAAAGGTCAATGGTCAGCTTTATATCAGGTAGTTGATACTCCTAACCTTGGGCAACAATTCAGCGAATTCGACAAACTTCTTTTTTCCCTCCCCTTAAAGAATTAGATCTTCTGAGGCAAGAAATTATCAAGCTCATAGGAAATAGAATAACCATTTCAATTTTTCATCAGAGAACGAACTGTATCCGTTTCAGATTGTAAAATTATCTTTGGTAAGATATCCTGATGTCAATGATTCACTGAGGGTGTAGCACATTCTTAAGAAAAAAAGTTTGTATTGGTGTATCAGCAGCATCACCATAATAATACCTAAAAATAAAATCTATATGCAGCACGTTCATGGACCTATGAATAGAGAAATAAGACCACCTTAACACCAGAAAATGATGAATGAAATTCACACATACCATCCACGAATCACGGTCAGGAGCTCAGCTTTGCACTTCTTATGGCCACTTACCAGTAACTGAAATCCACTCTCCTGCTCGGCCTGGGGGGCTTGCGTTCTCCTGGTCAGGTCAGCGTGAGGGGCCTCATTGGTGCTGAATGGACAGCTCTGGATACGGTCAGATCAGGCTGTCACGGGTGCTTTGGGACCCATGGGTGGTTTCAAACGGGCTGTGAATGTGACAAAATAAAATGTAAAATTGTATGTGTAGCATGTATGTACATTTTTCTGAGAGGATCTATAGCAGTGCAACTTTGTAATCAAAAAAAAAAACAAAGGATTAAATCTGTTGCTTTACTCCTATCAAAAGAAATGCTATTTTCACAGAACTTACAATATTTATTTTAAATGTTAGTAACGTGACCGGTCTCATATCCAGATCAGATCACTAAATGAATTTAACCCATTAACACCCAAATATCTATGTCAACTTTTCCACCAAGGCAAACAAGGTCTCTTTATGCACTATGTATAGGGCTTATGTTAAATATAGCTTATAATATTTTTGCTGACCCAGAGGCAGTTTATCCCAAAACTTAAAGTGTCTCCCATTTTTTAGTATTATTTATTTATTTTTTTGGCTGCACCTTGCAGCATGTGGGATCTTAGTTCCACGGCCAGGGATCGAACCCATGCCCCCTGAAGTGGGTGTGTGCAGTCTTAACCACTGAACCGCCAGGGAAGTCTCAAAACGTTTCACACTTTTAATGTAAGTTGGAGTGAAAGAGAGTAAATTTTCACAAAAGAGAGATCTACAAAAGAGCAAAAAAATCATTTTCAATGTTTGATTACTGGTATTTCACAGTACACAATTGTAGCTCTTAAAAAATTTGTTTTTAATGTGCTTGGTGAATCTGGGGGGAAAGCCTTCCTAATGTTAGGGTATGTTTTGGGGATGGTGAGAATAGGAATAAACATTAAAAAGTTGTAAAGAAGAGACTGATAAATGTTTAACTAATGGTTTGAAACTAGTCAGTAAAATTTTCCTTTTAAAAATTTCAGGTATATTTTGGTCAGTTCCCACTTTAGTAGTGTTTTGTCATTCCATTTTTCTATTAACCTCTCAGTGATGGTGGAGGTTAATAGAAAGCCTGTTAACCTCTCAGTGATGGTGTAGAACTGCTCACTAGCAGTTCTACAGCACTGATGAACAAACTATATTAAAATAACTTAAAGTTTCTTTCTTATGCCTTCTCTATTTAAAATATTAAAATTATTTAACATTTTCATAAAAAGCAGGTTACGCAGTGATAAGTTTATAATTCTCCTCCTGTCCCTTTCAATATAATGTTCTATTTATGTTAATAACATGGTGAATGATCAAGCTCCAATACTAAACTCTGGAAAAAAAGAAATAACTTTACATGTAGAAGTTTCAATCCAGAGATCCCTTTTGAATGCAGTTGAGAATTCAGTCATCACTGTATCAGTCACAGCTCAATTAAAATTCAGTGTGCTAGTGTATATATATACTTTTTTACATTGATGACGATGGTACAAAGAATGCATACTTGGTCCTCTGAAGAGAGGAGTTTTAATTGGACATTTAATTGGAAATTTTTTTATCACTTGAAATAAAGAAATTTAAGATGGCCACAAGGGGACAGCAAAATACACTGGATTTCCTTTACGTGCTGCAGCAACAATCTGCTATCCGGCTCCAGGGATACAATGAAGGCAAATGAAAAAACTAATTGAAGTACCTGGCACATGAGCATTTCTAGTAAAAGCACAGTGAGACAAGTACAGGGGACCATACTTCCTAGGATGACAATATGTGAGACACCAGCTTTCTCAGCATATCCTATAAAGGGCTACTGGTGATGTGCACACAGAGAGGGCTAAAACTTGGCAGTGGTTCACTGTACTTCCCATCGGAGGGAGCAGGTTATGAATTCCCCTTCCCCTATTAGTATTTTCCAGTATTTAAGGGAAGAATAACAATAGGGTAAAATTTCAATAAGATTTAATTTTTGAAAATAGGGAAACAGACTCTCTTCAAAAGAAGTAGTAAATACTTGTGAATCACTTACTAATTATTAGGCTCTCTTCAGCAGGGAACCTTACAAAATGCAGTAGAGTTCAAGGTACTGGAAAACCCTGAATTCTGTGGTCAGAATTCCTGGGTGTGGAACTGGTAACCTTGGGCAGATTTCTTAACCTCTATAGCTGTCGTAGTTTCTTCACCCATAACATGAGGGTAATGCAAGAGGCTGTTTCAAAGATTCAGTAAAAGAATGTATGTCACCCACTTAGCTCGGAGCCTGGCATGTGGTAAGAATTCAAGGAAGTTAGCAGCTATAAAATTATTACAATAAATGAGTGGCACACAGCAGTGCTTGGTAACTATTTCTTGACTACCTGATTATACCTTATCTCATTTAATTCTCACCACTAGTGTGAGAGCTAGGTGTTACTTTCTTCCATTTTTATAGATGAGAAAATTGAGGTTCAAAGACACTAGTCACCTGGCTAACATCATAAATTAAATAGAATAGCTGAAATTCGAACCTATAATTTTCTGATTCTAAGCCCATGTACTTTTTAACCACACTTGGGACAGACAGACTACTGTCATTTTTTCCCCCTGCTTTTGGTAACTCCTACAGTCACCTGACAGTTCTTGGAAATGACTCAGCAGTTTGGCTAGGCCAGCACAGGACACAGAATCTTATGACTTTTCCCATGGGCTAATCAGACCAATAGAGGTCATGGGGATTTCTTGAAATCATGGAGGAAGAAATTGTGACTTAAATGTCTCAAACGTCCAAACCAGCCTCAACTAGGAAATTAGTCTAAGGCAACGTACCTCAGACTCGTGATCACACGCATCTGGGCATCTCTCACTTTATCCAGAACAATTCCTGTCTACAGGAACAAGTGATTGTTGAAATAAGTGGACCCATCTATGGTAAAAAATACATGCATGTCTGGGATCAGAATATGGTCTTGAGGTCTTTGTAAGAAATGTAAATTCACAGAATTTGCTGTGGCTGGTCTCTCTCAATATGGTGTATATAACCCCTCTCTTTTCATGAAAGGAGGCAAGACTCCCCTTTCCACTTTTAACTGGAGATGCCACCCTCACAGGCTTACAGACACACACCCCTCCCTGTGAGCACTGGAGAAACACACTGACTGTACATTCTAAATTAAAAATACAAACATACGAACAAACAAAAATCAAAACAAAACAAGGGGCTTCCCTGGTGCCTCAGTGGTTGGGAGTCCATCTGCCAATGCAGGGAACGTGGGTTTGAGCCCTGGTCAGGGAAGATCCCACAGGCCACGGAGCAACGAGGCCCGTGTGCCACAACTACTGAGCCTGCAAGCTACAACTACTGAGCCCACATGCCACAACTACTGAAGCCCGCATGCCTAGAGCCCGTGCTCTGCAACAAGAGAAGCCACCGCAATGAGAAGCCCGTGTACCGCAATGAAGAGTAGCCCCTGCTCATCACAACTAGAGAAAGCCCGCGTGCAGCAATGAAGTCTCAATGCAGCCAAAAATAAATAAATTAAATAAATAAATTAAAAAACAAAACAGAACTAAAAAGCCAAATCTCCTCTGGTTGAAATAGCTTGATACTCCACAAACTGTTATTTTAGGTCAGAAATTTTTCCCATGAGAGAAGGGAACAGCACAAAACTACAAGCAGAAAGGCCACTAACCTATATACACTCTTATCCCCTGAGAACAGAATTATGGAAATGACATGAGATTTCCTTTAGTACCTATTTATCTTCAAAAATTATTTGACGAAAATCCTGGTGTGCCCCCAAAAGAATAAAAGCTGTTTTCAGATCCTAACTCCTTCATGTTGTAACATGAGCATCTGCTGGAGAAGGTCGTGTGTCCTTCAAGAGGATGTGTCCGTAGGGTGACCCATGAGCTGGGCCAGGGCAGCTGGAGGCCCCTCACCCCTGCACCTGTCCTTGGAATATACGTTCTTCCCACCGTTATCACAGTGGGAGCCGTTTTCAAGGATGCAGCCTTGAGAGAACAACGTGTTGTGGGGACCATCTGTATGGTGTACATGACTGAACTCCATTAAGGCCTCTGTACAAACTTTTAAGATTCTGGTGGGTGGGCGCGGAGATCTCCTCCTCCTCCGGTGCCCAAGGTAACTCTCATACTGAAGTTCCCTCTTTCTTAAGCTTTCCACCTACCATTCTGGAGTGGCTGCCTCTTTCTTTGGTTTCTCCTTGCTTTTCCAGTGTGGGGTTCGGTTTACAAACCAACAATTGGCCAGGCAGCCAGGAGACCAAAAAAAAAAAAAAGGCCTTGGGAAAGAGGCCTCTGTGGAGGAAATCCCAAAGTGGCCATTGACCTGAGAGTGGGTAGGAGTGGCCAGATGTTAGATGCTTGTGGACTGCCAGGTGAGTAGCAGGATGCCCCCAAAATGCCCGCTGGCCTGATGCACTTGCTTGGGGAGCTGTACATAGCACACTGTGGCAAAAATGGGAAAGGAATGGCTGTGCAGTGCACTGATGTCTGCTGTGGTCAGTTCAGGTGGACACCAATGCCCAACGAGAGCTGGCGTTAGAAAGCTGGGAGGAAATAATTTAGAGAAGGATACGTGGGTGTCCACGACTCTGCTAGCTTTGGGGGCTGGCAGACAAGGTGGGAGACAGGATAATAAGCTGGAGAGCTTAGCATGCCTTTTTGCAAAGCCAGGAGGACACAAGTTGACGCAGACTAAGATCCAGCACTTGTGACAAAGCCGACTGAGATGCTGAGAGGCTGAACCTCTGAGAAAGTGAGGAGAGGGAGGGGGAGGATGCTGTGGTGATTGGCTGTGAAACAGACCAAGTGCCCCATGCAGTCGGATCCCTAATACGAAGGAAGCGTGTACACTCTAATTACTCCAGACTTCTGGTAATAGAGAAATAAACCCCCAAACTCCTAAGAGAAAATTTGTATTCTTTCTCCATTTCTTGAAGATGTAAATCTTATCAGGTCTTTGAAATATAAACACCCCAGGAGATAATAAAACACTGCCCACAGAGAAAGAAAAAAAAGAATGGAGGCTTTTAAAAATACAGACTGGTATAGAAATCTAGTCCACAGCCTCCACAAGATTACCTGTCAAAGACAAATACAAATCTAAAAAGCCTTCTCCACAAACAGTAGGAAATTCTAGCCATTTGACTGAGTTGGATTCAACTATTATTTATAAAGTAATGGGTTTTGTATTGTTTACATGATTCATGGCTAAAATTTTGGAATGAAAGCTATAGCGTTTCTGTGTGTGTGTGTGTCTGTTTATGTATATCTATAAATGGCATGTTATGTATCTGTGATATTTTTCTATCTCTAGATGAGATTTTAAAAATTAATTTTTAAAAGAGGTCTATTTACTTGGCTTAAAGAAAAATAAACTTTAATATCAGTAGTATACTTATGTAAAACTAAATTTTCTTTCACCTGCCAGAAAGACAAGCTTTTCTTGGAATATCCATCTGTTTTTGATAAGATTGTGAAAAGGTACTCTTTACTTTTAAGTAATTTGCCTAGAAAACAAAGATTCTGTGTTTTATTAAAACAAGTTCCTGTGTCTTTATCAGGTCTTTGATTACTTAAGAAAACGGAGTCTTCTCTATTAAAAAAGCTAAGTTTTTTTGCAAGTATGTAGCTTTCTGTATTTGCCTTCAGTCATCGTCACTTTTGGTTAGACGGATAACTAAGTATGCTTCACAGTGACCTATGAGCCTATTTAATCGAATTTTAAAATCTTTTGATAAACTTCTCCAAAATCAAATTCTAAAGCAAGTCTTTTTGACCTAGAACTAACTTTGGAATTTTCCAGAAGGCTGATGGAACATCTCAAAATATTTGTTCTCTCTCCTTATAAAAAAGAAATATTAAACAAATTGGGCTCATTTGATATATTAAATTACATGGAAAGCACTGTCAAATAAGAAACGATGCCAAACTTCAAGTTACATTTACATGAAATTCCTAAAAATCTGATATGTATTTATCAATCATAATTCTAATTATTTTTAAAAGGATGTAAGAGAAATAACCAAATTCCCTTGTCAGTTGCATTATAACGAACTCTTATCACATCTTTTACTACGGCCATTTTTAAGTCTTTTGTCATTTACAGACAGTTATTGTTTTATTCCGATGCTTTTGCAAAAAAAAAAGTGTTCCTACAAAACTGCTTCATTTTCAGGGAGATTCATAAAAAAGACTCTGACGAGTGTAAGCTCCTGATAACTCAGATCAACTTGCCTTCATGTGGCAGGGGCAACAATGCACCTTTCAAGGGCTTCTCCAAGGCTACCTGCACAGCCCCACCATGCTTCACCGCACGGCAGCCTGAGATCTGCCCCTGTTCTTCTTCCCACATCAGTAAAACGGGCCCATTTCACTGATACAATGTTAACACGCGGAGACTGGCTTCCGCTGCAGGACCCTTTGCAGACTTTGCTGGAACATCGGTGAGGGAGAGGATGGGTGGGGGCCCCATCCTCTCCTGTTTTGCCCACAGAACACCCAAGGCCCAGCCACCCTCGTAAAGTTTTGGGGGAGTCCTCTGGTTGGGTGAGATGTGTGCTGTCCCAGAAGTTGTGATCGGTAAGATGTGCGCCTATTCAACCCCTATGAACATGAAGGAGCTGCAAGCCTTTGCAGGGATTTGGGGTTTGGGAGGACTTTTATTCCCCACCTTTAACAGGGCCTCCATCCCTTTACCAGAACATAAAGAAAGAGCACGCGTGGGGCTGGGGACCCGAGCAGCAAGCTGCCTTTTAGACGGCAAGAATACCAGTGAAGCAGATGAAAGCTCTGGGCATCCCCCAAGCAGGGCTACCGTCTGCGTTAGATGTCTGTGACTTTGGAAAGTACAGGGGGGCATGATGGCAGAAGGAGAGAAAACCCCCAGGACTGCCCTCTGAAAGGTGGCAAACACCTGATACACCACCATAGAACGACTCCTAGCAACCTACACAATTGCTAGAAACTCTCACAAACAGCATATCACGGTAAGAACTTTCCTTCCTATCAAGGTCTGAACTGAAAATAGGTTCCAGTGATCCCCCGTCATGGCTCAAACTCCCATTCTGACTAAGTGGCCTGTTTACAGCAGAGGAGCACCCTGCCTGCCAGCCCACTGCCTCTAGAAACGCAAGTGCTACGAAGCCCTGTAGATCCTCCAAATGCCCTATTCCTGTGGTGGTCCCTGTGGCTGCAGAGAAGGAATGGAAGAAATTCTGTCCGATGCCCTTGAAATAGTGACTTGGTTAATGCTGGTCTTATGTGTTCTAAAAAGTGCCCAAGGCAACTGCCAAGAGTCTAGGGCCCTCCACTGGGAACTTCCAACCAGTGAGGGATTGGCAAATTGATTACATTGACGCCTTCTCTCTAAATATGCCTTGGCTTATGTGGACACTGCATTTGGCCTAAACCAAGCTTTCCCCTGTCACTGTGCAAACCAGGCTCTCAAGGGAATTAAAGAAGCTGAGTATCACCTACAGATACCTTCACCCAATAGACCGTGATTGGGGATCACATTTCAAAGGTCATGCTATGCAAGACTGGGAAAAGAACATAGCATGGGAGGGTCCATCTCCCGCATAACCCACAGGCAACAACACTGACAGAAACGGAGAATGGGCTATTAAAGAAGCAGATTAAATTACTAACAGGTAAAACCACCTTGGCTGGGTAGACTAAAGTACTTTCCCAGGCTTTAATACATTTGAAGGATCAGCCAGTAGGGCCCGTTGTCCCATAGGCCAGACTGGGAACCCCTGCCAAGACACCCAAGGCTGTAAGGGCATGGAAGTCACGGAAGCGCCACTGCCCTGACTCTCACCATGGATCAACGTGCTGTGCTGCCAAGAACACCAGGCCCCATCACGCCTGGGAAACGCAATGAGACGTTTGCTGGGATTTGCAATGGGACGTCCCACTGGGATGGGTGAGTTACTTCACACCCCTGGGTGAGGAGGAACCAATCTCCACCGGGACCCCACCGTCCGGCTGCAAGCGGGGCTGTTGGAAACACACTGCACCTGGCATGGAACACGCACCTTGGAAAGAGGGGAGAAGATGGGGGTCCCGGTTGGGCACATCCCTCCCCCAGTCCACCTCCTCTCGCCAGGCAGAGCTGCCTCCCCAGGCCGACGTGCACGGTCTGCACCGCCAGGTCACGTCCCTAAAACTGCCACCTCCCGCCCGTCAAGGACAGCTGAGCATCTTTTCCCACGGGGACGACCACTGGCGCCGTCTTGGTTCCTCTCTCGGCCTAGAGGGCGTTATGGCGCACACAAAGCCCCTACTGAATCCACCCAGCCAGGCATCCGTGACAGCCCACCAGGCTCGTCTTTACCAAACATGACAGTGTCTCTAATGAGAAAGGCCGTCCTCCCAAATAGGATGACCTCGGACGTGATTACTGCCTTGCCAGGAGGTACCTGTGCCCTCGTCCAAACAATGCCGCAGGCAGAGGTCATTAACAACTCCCGGGAAATACATATAGAATCTGGGTCATAAAGCCTAACCTTGTTTTTTCTCTTCCTTCGGGCTTAGTCTAGTTTCACGTGCTCAGAGCATGCAGAAACTTTGCACCCGGGCGGGAGTTCCTAGTACAAAATGGCGGCGCCCACACCTCCGCTCGGCGGGCCGTGCTCAGAAGCTGTTCACGACACCTCAATCCAAGATGGCGCTGGCGGGCCGTGTGCGGAGAGGCCTCGCCCATCGCCGCCTGGAGCCAGAGCCGCGCAGCTGCCCCCGCCCCGCGAGAACTCCGCCTGGTCCTCGGGAGAACCCCGCCCCTTCCGCCCGCTGACAGAACCCTGCGAAGCAGCCCGTCCGCAGCCGCGCGACGGAGGGTTTGTGCTCGAAGGTGGAGCTCACACCTCTCCCATCTCTGTTCCAAGGGTAACGCTTACCTTGGCTTCTGAGCCGAACTTTGTCTCCTTCTACTGGCGAAAAGGATGCTGGGCAGGAGGACCCTTGCTGGGCCCTGACTTGGGAGGGCTGGTAACAATCCCTGATGAGTCCGCTCCGGTGTCATCTTTATTCAGTCACACGAGGACGGTCGTGAACACCCTGCGTGATCAGACCCCCCAGCCTAGGGCACTTAAGAAATCAGTGGTTCCGGCCGTGGGGCTCTTGGTGGGAGAAACTGTAACTTATTTCGGGAATCAGTTATCTTCCTCTGTGTTTCTTCTCGCCTGTGCCGGTATTTTTGCTGTGGCATCCGCCTCCCGTGCAGCCGCATAGCTGCCGAAGGGGCCACCTCCATGCTGATGAGACCCCTCGCTGATGGCTCAGGGCACCTCGTGGGGGGCGTGTGAGACTGTGGGAGCTGGTGCGGAGCTTGGAGGGGGTCGCGGAGAGGGTGTGACCGCCTGCTGACCCCCGGAGCTGGATCCGGGCACTGGGAGGCTCCTCACCCCTCCCCCGTGCTTGGACCGTACATCCCGCCCACGGGTCCCGCAGTGGGAGCCATTTTCAAGGATGCAGGCTGGAGCGAGCGATTTGTTATCAGCTGTGGACTGAATACGTGCCTGAACCCCCTTAAGGCTTCTAGACGAACTTTTAAGATTATGGCCGTGGATGTGAAGACCTGCTCTTCTCTCTGTGCCCAGGACAAGCATGTAAGTCCCCTGCTTCCTAACCCTGCCACCGCCCTTCCTGGAGGGGCTATTTCTTCGGGCTCTCCTTGCCCTCTGTGTTCGGGGTCCCATTTCAGACGTCTCCCGGGAAAGTTCCCAAGGTTTCCGAACCTACAGCATCACCCATGCAAACCGGGTCAGAGGAACACGCATCCTGCCTGGTAAATATTCTACTGTGGAGTGTGACCCCGTGGGACTTGGCCACCCGGACACCAGTTTCCAAAGGTGAGGGCCAAATGGAGAATGCCCTTAAAATAGCTTCTGGATTTTTATCTGTTGACTTTAAAAAAGGTATTTACAAGAAGTGTTCATTTTAATTCTAAACGTAAATGATCTTATTTTACTCTTCAGTGCGGTTGGCATTGACGTGCCCTGGTTTGGGGAAAATTCTCGGTGGATTCTGTTCTTATTGAGGATGAGCCTGGGGAAGCACAGCGCTTTCTGCACCTTTGTCTTTCTCCAGGGGAGGCGGTCTCAGCGATCATGTCAGCAGGTGCTGGGGGCGTTAGGGAAGCAGAGAGCTTCAGGTTCAAAAGCCTCAGGTTTCCTTCCACTCGTTAGCTTATTCTAGGGCTAGACCTATACTCTGAAGAGTACTGAATCTTACTCTGAGAAATAGTTCCCTAATGTTTCTTTTGGTATCAGATATTTGCAAATGAAACTACTGTGAAGCGTCATCATATCACGTTCGGTAGATTTTTACGTGACTTGTGTCTGCTTAAGTCTATGGGAAGGAAGTCTGTCTACGACATAGGTACATGGCATAGCAGATATGGGAAATATATAAATTCCACTTTGTAGAGAGGGTCTTGTACTCATTCCTGTTACACTGTAGAATCCTGCTTCCCATCTCACCTTGGGCTTTAATTTCAAACATGCAATGATACACTTGTAAATTTTTGTAGAGGAGATTTTTAGGTCAGCCTTTGAAAGGGGAACATGTTCCTGCGCAAAGAATAAATCAAAACGGACATTTGTGTATTTAATCAGAAATGTGTCTGTACAGCTCTACCCTGAAGCTTCCTGGAGTGCTTACTAGCATAACTAACACTAAGAAGTAGCCTTTGGGGCTTCCCTGGTGGCGCAGTGGTTGAGAGTCCGCCTGCCGATGCAGGGGACATGGGTTCGTGCCCCGGTTCGGGAGGATCCCACATGCCGCGGAGCGGCTGGGCCCGTGAGCCGTGGCTGCTGGGCCTGCGCGTCCGGCGCCTCTGCTCCGCAATGGGAGAGGCCACAGCAGTGAGAGGCCCGCGTAACGCAAGAAAAAAAAAAAAAAAAAAAGAAGTAGCCTTTGTAGGTGAACTTCAGTAGAAAAGGAACCAGGGAGATAATCACTGATGGTTTTTCCTCTTGTCCCCTCCCCTCCCTTCCCCCCCCTTTCTTTTATGCCTTTCTTTTCTTTTCCTCCCCTACTGTTCCATTTCCCCCCCTCCTTTCTTTTACTCCTTTCTTTTCTTTTCCTCCCCTACTGTTCCCTTCCCCCCTCCTTTCTTTTACTCCTTTCTTTTCTTTTCCTCCCCTACTGTTCCCTTACCCCCCTCCTTTCTTTTACTCCTTTCTTTTCTTTTCCTCCCCCACTGTTCCCTTCCCCCCTCTCTTTTCCTCCCCCCACTGCTCCCTTCCCCCTCCTCTCTTTTCTTTTCCTCCCCCACTGTTCCCTTCCCCCCTCCTCTCTTTTCTTTTCCTCCCCCACTGTTCCCTTCCCCCCTCCTCTCTTTTCTTTTCCTCCCCCACTGTTCCCTTCCCCCCTCCTCTCTTTTCTTTTCCTCCCCCACTGTTCTCTTCCCCCCTTCTCTCTTTTCTTTTCCTCCCCCACTGTTCCCTTCCCCCTCTCTTTTCCTCCCCCCACTGTTCCCTTCCCCCCCTTTTCCTCCCCACCCCCGTTCCCTCCCTTTTCTTTCTTTCCTCCTCCTCCTCCCTCTCCTCTTTCTCCTCCTTCTTCTTTAAGAAATGACATAATTTAAGGCACTGCCACAGATGATTTAAAACATGTACTTACCTTCCTATTTTGGAAATGACCTAAAAGGAAAAAATGATGTAAAGGAAGAAAACGACAGATTAGAATAGTTCACCTTCTCTGTGTAGAATGAATTTTCTGAGCAGAAAGAATGGTCTCTAGTAGCATAACAGGACGGTAGCTGCAGGCTCTCTGTTCATTGTCAGGGTGATGTTTGGTCCTGGTTTGGAAAATGAAAAGATAATTTAATTGTGTGTGTGTGTATGTGTGTGCGTGCGTGTTTTAGCAGAATTACCCCATAGTGCCATGGGGCTGGCAGAGTAAGGATCTCGTCCCAGTGGCCTAAGGACATACAATTATGGAACCAGAGGGATGTGTGGTGACCGCCAGCCAGTCTGGAACTTTGGTTGTATTCACAGCAGTCCATTCAACACCCTTAATCCTTGCCCAGGCGGTAGACCTCTTCTGTGTTATTTTGACTTTCCAACCCGAGGTGGTTTTCTTCCCCCAAAGGCAGGTAAGAACAGCTCCATCAGGTCAGCAGGAAAACATGAACAAAATGGGAGAATCTGGAATTCTATTCAGGAGAGGTCCCATTTGTCTATGAAGTTACACATATCTTGAATAGCCTGACCTGTAAAACAATGAGCAAACAAGCAAAAAATAAATAAGAACCAGAAACAGAGAAAAAAAATAGTAATAATCAAAACAAACCAAAAACTGTCCTCTGCTTCTCTGGGTTGCTAATTTTTTAACATAATAAAAAATTATTATAAAAATAAGAGATTTTCATGAAGGAAATGTAGATAAGCAAGAAGAAGAAAATGAAAATCACCTCTAATTCTAGCATTCAGAAAAAACATATAGTGTTTACATTTTGGGGAATGGACTTTCAGCATGTTTGTGTGTGTGTCTTTCTCTGCTTTACGCATCCAATACACACAATATATAAATTTATATAATATATGAAGCTTACAAAATATATATTTACGAAAATGAAACATTTTTGCTTTTCTTTCTCTTAACAAGCACACCCATCCTTTAATAACTGCAGAGTATGTGATTGAATAAATACACTCTTGGAACTGGCCATTATTATTGGGTAAGGTGTTTTTCAATTTTCCCTTCTTATTAATTATTTTATAAAAGTGTCTTGTAGCCGCATCTTTGTGACATGACCAATGTTTACTTAGGATAAATTCCTAGAAGTAGGATTTCTATGTTAAAGGTTAAGAATATTTTAAATAGCATTTAAATCTTTAACATTCTATCAGGAGCAGTGTATCAGATTGCCCAGTTTCATATACTATTCCTGAGTATAATCATTAAAGTTAAAATATCTAAAAGTGAATTGTTTAAGAAGAATAACCAGGCAGTTTAATGCTGCCATTTTGAGTAGTCCAACTTCATTGCAGAACCAAAGGTCTCTTTCAGGAATTCACTTGTTATGAAATGACATAGAATTGTATTCAAGGCAGAAGTCCACAGTGGTCTTGCCAAAGGGTTGTACATTCATTTGTAAGAAAGGTCACGTCTTTCTGGCTTAATTCAAAGGAGCGGAAGCTGGCTTGCTTCCAGGTAGGATATCCTGATTGGAAGTCAGCTCCGACATTCAGCTTTGCTCCTTCCTTACCATCGTTTTGGTGTAAATTCCTTAAAGAGGAGTGTGGTGTCTACACATGCTGGTTTGCACACACACAGTGCGACAGACACGGGATCTACTTTAGTCACCCTGTGCCACTTCGGGGCCCAAGGGGAGGAGGGGATAGGAAACAGGCTGAGAAAACTGGAAGTTCTTCCTGGAAAATCCATATCAAATGTTAGTGTTTGGCCCGCAGACAATTATTCCATCTATTATTCCTATCAGCAACAGTGAGTAGTAATTAAAAAAAATCTTGTGTGCCTGCCAGCACTACATTGCATGCTATACAATATGCTTAGGTCAAAGTCCTTGCTAGACCTTTTATTGTAGCCTTGAAAATGATGTCTTAAACATTTGCAGCGCTCTTTAGCGTTGACAAAGTGTTTTCACATCAGTAAGCTCACGTATGGTGCGTTGTCAGGTTTGGTGGGGCTTTTCTGCTGTTACCTGTCTTTGAAAAATGCTCCGTTTTGGACCTTCTGGAGATTCCTTGTGTTTCAGGTTTGTGATTTAAATCCTTATGGAAAAAGCAATGATGGGCTCGAATCTTTTATCCTATTTCTTAACGGGCTGCAATAAACTAGCAGATGTGGGGAGCTGTTATGACACATTTAAATAAATAAAAAATGCGTAAAAGTCAGACTGGGGCAAGATATGCTTTCATTCAGTGCCTTGTCCCCTGGAAGGCAACAAGAAAAAGTCCTGTGGGCCCTGGATTAGAAAAATCCCCAAACATCTTTCATGCATGGCTGGAAGTGTAAGACTTGGTGTCCTGGCTCTAGTCCAGGGCAAAGGGGAATTTCAAAAGCTGGTTCACATACTTGTAATTTTCCAGTTTGAAGCACACACTTCCTATCCTGGCCATTTGTGCTGTCTGAGAGCAGCCAGCAAACTGGTTGTGAAGAGGGCAGAAGCTTCTTGATATCTTAAAACCATAAAGTGCTGTGGGATGTTTTTGGATGAAGAGTTCACAGAGATGATTAATTTTGTGACCACTCCGTGGTCATTAGTGCAGTTCTAGACTTACAGTGTTTCATTAGTGTGGTTTGCATTATTAGTTTACTTGGACAATCATGAATTATTGATGTGGTCGTTCTACGATGGGGAAGCCTAGTAAACTGGAGGAAATAAAAAGGCATAGACTTTTGTTGTTGTTTTTAATCCTAGTTTATGAGCTGCAGTGCTCTAAGTGCTTGGGAAAGCTACAACAAGATTTGTTAATTCCCAAAAGGAGATGCTGGTGCAAAGGGCAAGCAGAGGAGTCCCAGAGGGTCTTCGAGCAGCAAAATTGTAGCAGGAGCCACAAAATGATTGAAATAGAGGATTCTCGCAAAAGTTAGGAGGCAGTGGATTAAAAAGATAAAACCAAGAGCCACTTGACTCTGCAGGTTAGGAATAGCTTTTAAAAAGCTGGAACTAAAACTAAGCCCGTGCACCACAACTACAGAGCCTGAGCTCTAGAGCCCGCGAGCCACAACTACTGGACCCGTGCGCCACAACTGCTGAAGCCCGCCTGCCTAGAGCCTGTGCTCCGCCACAAGAGAAGCCACCGCAATGAGAAGCCTGCGCACCGCAGCGAAGAGCAGCCCCCGCTCGCTGCAACTAGAGTAAGCCCACGTGCAGCAACAAAGACCCAACGCAGCCAAAAAAAAAAAAAAGCTGGAGCTAAGTGCTAAGAGAAAGCTCCCAAGAAGAGGGGCACATGTGGTGTGTCCTACCTGGGCTGCATGGCCATCATGGGTGCTTGGTGGGTGTCATCATGAGCGGCTGCTCTGTTCATTGGCTCCTGTGACTGGGCAGAAATCCCAGGTCGGGGAGGGGACGGGAGCAGAGGGTATTTGCTTAAGAAATGGATCAGTACTTTCTCCTTTGAAAAAACTTACAAATAAAGCCACAGCCTTGTTGATTGTTACCCTCAATCCCAGCATTCTCTCCAGATCTGCTTATCCTTCTGGCTGGTTTCTGTGCTCTTTTGTGATTTTGGCTTTCTGTAAATGGTACCATACCACACACATGAACTAAAACTTGCTTGAAGCATGGCCAATGTCTCATGAAGCTCTTTCCATGTCAGTTGATACAGAACCGTGTTCTGTTTGAAACTGCTGTGCTGCATTCCACGGAATACTCTACATATGCAGTCATTCTGCTATAAATGGATACGTAGGCTTTTCTGATGACGCCTGTCCAGTAAGAACAATGTTGTGGATTCCAGGTGTGTGCGCTCAGTTATTTTCTGCCCAGGCAGGGAGAGAAGAAATGATATTCCAGGAATGTCTAAGATTGGTGGGCTGGGACTGTCAGACACATGTTTTGGATGTTTATTTGCATGAGTAGACCTTTTGCTTAGCCCGAGAGGCAAATGACCCCACTAGAGTATTGACTGATTTGTATGTGACCGATCAGAGGCCACTTGTATAGGACAGTTAGATTATTATATTAACATTTTCCTGTTTTCTCCTTTCTGTAAGGGTGAGAGAAAAAGTGATTTTTAATGTATATTTTAGACTTCAGTGAGAACTTGCTTTTCTACCCACCCTTTTATTATTTCTAGTTTTCAATACAGGTATACCTCCTTTTGCTAAAATTCTATTTATTGTGCTTCACAGATATGTAGATTAATAGAAACACCTATGCAAACTTAATGTTTTGGCATTAGTTTATGGCAAAGCTTAGAACACGTTCTTTACAGCCAGAGGTGTTCGTGTTGATTTCTGATTTTTAATGACTGTGTTGCCGTCTTGTTCTGTGGCTGACACTTGACTGATATCTGGTTACAACACGTGTGGATCATTTGAGCAGCCATAAAAGGTGTTGATTTTCCTCCTAATGTCATTAAAAGAACAAATCCGATTATGGAGAATAATGACTTGATCACAACATCCGTGAAAGAATAGAGGACCCACTGATTAAAATGACCTGGTTTTAAAATATTTATTTTGTTCATGGGTTTTAATTTATGTTCTCATCTGGCAGAAAGGGAACATTTGCCTACTACCAAGTTGAAAGCATTACAGGTAGTGTTATTACACAATGACCTATGCAGAGGGGGATATTTCATTTAAGTCTCTACACCTTCTATGTCATAAAATAAATACTAGATGTTTCAAAAATAATGAAAAATAGGCGTTGCCCCGGTGACTTCGCTTGGTGGCCACCATTTGAAAAAGAAGAGCGAGTTTAGTTCAGACGATCTGAGAGCAAAGGGTACAGGCGAAAATCGACGATAAAATTGAAGATAAATCCCTCCCTCCTAAATCTCTAAGGGCAGAGTGCATCTGGTCTGGTCTCACACGTTTGGGGATTTCAGATTTCTGAAAGGTCAGAAATTTCTGACTGGAGTGATTAATTGGCTTTGAATTTTGACACTCAGATGTAACTTGGAGTTTTGGGGGAATTTGATGATGACGTTTGATGACTTTCTTATCTGGGAAAGAAGGTGTGTTGGGGACTGCTGTTATGGAGTGGGGTGATTCTTTCTGGAAATATCCAACTTTGATGGTACTCATGCTAACTTCCTGAGCGCTGCTTGAAGTCGCACCGTCATGGTAAATTCTTGTGTTGCTCCTAAATCTGGCAGGGGATCATTGCCTATTCCCTGGCAAAGAGGTATGGCATTTCCAGTTACCCAGGTGTAGGAACAAGAATGCTCTTGCACCCATGGGGCTCAGCTCAGCCCTGTGCAAAGGGATTGGCCCCTTTGGAGTCCTTTTTGATTTGCCGTGCTAGTTTGAGCAAGGGGCACTTGAACAGGCTTGATTCATTTTTGTTTATAAGAGACAAACAGCTCCCCGCCATTGATCAGGTAATCAACAAGCGTTTATGGAGTATTTACTGTGCACTCTCAGTCCTGCCACGTGCTGTTGGGAATGTGCCAGTGAATGATCAGGAGCTGCTGAACTACCTCCCTTCCCACCCCATCCTCTTCAGGCAGGGCCTTCCACTTATCTCTACTGAAAGTCCCAAGTCAGATAACATTCAGGACCACATCCTGCCTTCTCAGAAACATCTAACACATCAGGAGGGAATACAGAGGCTGGCTCGCCATGGGGCTCTGGCCTTGGGACTGCTGGAACTTGGCTTCTTGCCCATCCTTCTTGTCTGCGTCCTAGACCCTTGCTGGACAGCTTTGTTGCTGGTGTTCCTAAGTCTCCTGGCCTCTCCAGGGTTCCTGCCTGTCCACGTGTCGCCTCCTGTCAGTTCCAAGTCAGATTCCCAGCTCCGCTGTCTTTTGGATTCAACTCCTGTCGACTCCAGAATCTGCCCCTGTCTTGGCCTCACTTTGGTGACCCCAAGTTTTGCTTTGGGCTCTAGAGTCTGCCGTTTTTTCAGCTCACAGCCTGATGCTGAGCCATAGATTATATCTTTTATGGCTCCATCCCACTGGTCCCAAGGGGAGGGTGGGCAAGAGGACATGAATGTCTTGTTCAAAAATTATTACCTCTTTAGGGAAACTGGTCCAGTTTCCCTAAGGGATCTAGCTTGTCACTTGAGGGGTCTACCTTGTCACTAAGTCTATGTAGGCTAGATTCTTTTTCATGCTTCTTGTATTCAGTATTACTTTTTGCACCATGCTCCTTAGCATCTAATGCCAACTTTCCCATTTGGAGGTTTGCCCAAGGGTACAGTTAGAGAAATAATGATCTGACTGGCCTCTGTATGTATGTGATTATTATAGCTTAGTCTATAAGGATACGTACAATCCTTTTTTAAAAAGTTATAATTAATTTATTATATATAGTTATGCATAATTATGCATCATATAGTAAGGTGCTATGATAGGAGATAGCAGTCATAATATATAGATATATGATTAAAAATAGAATGTATAGGGGCTTCCCTGGTGGCGCAGTGCTTGAGAGTCCGCCTGCCGATGCAGGGGACACGGGTTCGTGCCCCAGTCCAGGAAGATCCCACATGCAGCGGAGCGGCTAGGCCCGTGAGCCATGGCCGCTGAGCCTGCGCGTCCGGAGCTTGTGCTCCGCAATGGGAGAGGCCACAACAGTGAGAGGCCCGCATACCGCCACAAAAAACAACAACAACAAAAAAAAACAATGTATAATACTATCCCCTTTTTATAAAAGTAAATAATGAATGTGCATATGTATATACGTTTTCAAAAGCGTGGAAGGAAATTAAAAAACGTGATAGTGACTATCCTCAAAGTAAGGTTACAGATGACTTTTCGTTTCCTTCCTGTTGATGAATATAGTTTTAAAATTTTAGAAAACCTGTATAACTTTGTAATAAGACAAAATAATAAAACTCATTAATAGCTATTGATCAAGCCAAACCTTTTGCTGACCAAACAAAATCTGGCTGTGACACATACAATCCTTTAATTTATCTGACCTCAGTTTCCTAACTTGTAAAATATGGTTATAGCCAGCGTATCTATCTCCCAGGATGGTTATTATAAGTCCAAACTAAAATGTTCTACAAGTACCTTCTAAAGGAATTAGAAAATTCTAAAAGCACAATTAAAGTGCTATAGAAATAAAATAAATCAGCTTCATTCTCAGAAGTCTAGAATGGATGTCTTCAGGGTGATGTTTGAACCCATCCTCCCATTGCTTCCTATAAAATAGGAAATCACCCAATGAGAGCTCCTTTTTTTGAGGGGGGGGCATTAGTCTGTGAATCATAGATTTATTTCTTCTAAAGTGACAATTAAATGTAAAGAGAAAGAAAGCCCAACTGCATAAACACATCTATTTCTATTTTAAACTCCAAGTGCATCACCCAAACCACAAAACCCCGGGATCAAATTTAGCTCCTTCCCCGCCCATGCCCAGCCCTCGGGCTCTCCCAGAGGTGAACTGCTGGGAAAGTGTCTGGGCTCTAAGCCCAGGCTGTTTAAATGGCTTCTTCCTCTCCTCCCCCCACGCCTTCCCTCCAGCACACCTGTTTGCAGATCCCTTTCCTCTCTGGCCCAGGCGTCTTGATTCTGGTCACGACCACCTGTTAAGGATGACGCAGATTTAGCCCTACGCACATCCTCGCCTTGCTGCTGCCTTCAGTGTCCCAAACCGTGTTGATTCACCCCACAGGACATTATTTTTAGCCTTTATCTCTCGGTGGTTTTGTTTTCTTTCCGCCACCTTTCGACCCAAGAGCTGGAAATAAAGTCCACCTTCCATAAAGACGAGAAAGTTGTCAGCCTTTTCCTTCCTGCTCACATGAAAGGCCTGCCCAGTGGAGCCTGGGGAAGATGCTGAAAATGTCTATTCCCTGGTCCCGAAAACAGCCGCACTTAGGAGCAGGTTGCATCTCTTCCTTGTGTACTGATTAGGGCAGTTGTCTGGAACTGGCAGCTGTCCTTTCAAAGGGTCATGAAGACTTGCAAGGGCAGTGAAACAAAAGAAAACCACATTTTTCTCTCCTTTTGATCGGGCTTGCTGGATGCAAACATCTGCGTGAATTTGAGTAGCCTACTTCCTTTTTTTGAAGTAATTAAAAGAAATTCACAGGCAAAGAGAGAAATGATTGCTTTTGGCATAAAACTATGTGAAACAATGGCTTCCTTGGACTGGAGACCTAGTTTTTACTATGGAATAAAATAGGGGAAGGTGCTTTGTAAATTGTAAAGGGCAAGGTGTATTAAAGGGCTTGAAAATTATAGTTTGTTATCCCTGATTTTGAACTGAATGTATGTGTATAGATAACTCAAATAGAATAGAAAGATATAAAAACAAAAGTGGAAAATGTATGAGTACCCTATATCCTTTTCAATCCAGGAATCCATTACAGGGCTATTAAAATTCAAACAATTGCTTTTTGATGAACTTTTCTTTTCTTTTCTTTTTTTTTTTTTTGCTCATCAATATTACTGCAAATAATTTCCTTGTACTTCAGTGAATTTTTCTATCATTATTCTTCAAATTAAGTTATATATGTGAAATTACTGATGCAAAGGCATACACATTTAAAGTTTTGATATACGTTGACAGTCCATCTCCCAGAAGACTGTAGCCACTTACAATTTCTTCAAATGTATGTGAAAATTTTCGTTTCCTCAAACTCTTGCCAATGGAGGGTTCATCTTCTTAATCTTTATCTTTCTGACCACCTTTGTTATTGGGTAGCTTGAATGTTCTTACGTGTATTAATGAGCTATTTATATTTTGTCCTTAAGGAAATGATTATTTTTATCTTTTTCCATTTTTCCCCTGTGAGGTTATCTTTCACTAATTGACTCATAAGAATCATTTTTCTATTGGATATTAGTTTTTTGTCTTCTGTATGCAAGTAACTTTCCAGTTTGCCATTTGTCTTTCAACCTTATAATGGCTTTTTTGTTGCCGTACACTTTTATTTCTTTGTTTTTTTTTTTAAGTAGCCACCCTTATTAGTCTTTTATGATTTCTGCTTTTTGTGTTTTCCATTCGATGGCTTACCTTGTCGCTGGATGTAAAGCTTGTTTCCAGACAGGTTTTGGAGCCAGGCAGAACAAGTTGAATCCTCTCCTCTGTCTCGTATTGACGGAGACTCAGAAAGGTTAAATCACTTGCCCAAGTTTGTATATGAGAATAATAATATCTACTTCACAGTGTTGTTCAATGAAATACAGTGGGCTTAGGTCTTAGGGTTCAGCACTGGACTGAACCCTAAGTTCAGTCCTAACCCTAGGTTAGTTTCCTTTTTTGCTTTCATCTCCAAAATGAACTGGAAACAGTCAGTTTAGTTCTGCTAAAGGAGAGAATGACCAGGCCAGAAGATCTTTTTCACTAATCTTGCTTCCAATTAGTAAATGCCCTGCAGAAGTGGCTCTAAGGATAGATACCAAGGAACTGCCCATCTGTTCTCTGTTTTAGCATCTTTCTCTGAGAAAGAAATAGGTAATTATGTTCCTGTATCTTCCTCAAAATATACATTTTTTAAAGAATAATTACTCTTAGGGTAAAACGAAACTCTCCTTGTAGATTAAAAACTAAAATCATTGAATGTATCTGTGCTCATGTGAAAATTGCAGGCAAAACAGAAAGAAAGGAGGAAGCTGAGATGCTAAGGAGATTCTTGGGAAAAAGGGTTTCATTGGAACTCCCTGTGGAAGGAAACCCTTTAAGAATTTTCTACCAATTTATCACTTGTAGGGTTACCTTTATGCTAATGAAAATAGGCTCAGTCATTCCTAAAAAAAAAAAAGATGGTCTCTGCAAGAACAGCCATATTCATTATCATGTTCAAAGCTTTAGTTGTATATTATATAGATAAAAGAAAATATGAAAAGATATTTCACTAAGAGGTTTATTTCATTTCACCATCCAATATCTACCTTCATATTTTCATTCTCCCCAATAAATAATGAAGTTATAACTTTCATCTCCTTGCAAAGATGGTAAATTTCCAGGGAGGTTCATTTTCTCTTGCCACGTGTAAATTTTAAAGTACTCTTCAATTATGTCTGCATGCACAAAATGATGGAGGGAATGAAGCCAATGAACAAGGTAATCCAAGAACTAGGGGCCCGCCTTTGCCTTACTTATCAGAATATCTAAAATCGACATAGTTATTTCAGCCTGAATTATACAGGGTTATTGAGTCATTTGTAACTAATTTTAAGTGTGTAAGCATAGTCTATTTAAGGGCTCTATTTTTAAATCCACAATTAGACAAGCTAATGTATAAAATATTAAGCTTTGCAAGATAATGTTTGTTTCCAATTCCTTAATATCTGTCTTCTGTTCCTCATATAATAGAATTTAAATTTCACAAACCATAACTACAGTAGGATTAAGGATAAATACAACATCTGTCATTAAAAGGTGATCCAGAGACGGTATAGAAGTCATTTTAGAAGACTAGAGCACAAACCATCACCGTAATAAAGTATTAATAGATTAATTATTAATAAAAATAATCGGATATTATATGAGCACCTAGTATTGACTGGTTGACTGATTCATTCAGCAGTTATTTATTGAGTGCCTACTGTGTATAAGACACGGTTCTAGATACTGAGATTAGAATGCTAAGGAGACAAGATCCCTGCACACGTGGAGCCCAGAGCTGGGAGAGGAAACAGATAACAGACGGTTGCATAGCCAGGATGGTTTTAGATAGTGACAAGTGTGTAAATAAAATAGGATGGGGAGAGTTAAGAGATTGTGACTGGCGTAAGCAGTGTGGCCAGGGAGCTGTGATACACGGGTCGGGCAGTGAGGGTTTCTGAAGAGGTGATACTTGTGCTGGGATCTGGGTGATGAAGCATGAGAAGAGATGGGGAGAGGCTTTCTAAGCAGAGGCGACAGCTAGTGCAAAGGCCCTGAGGCAGGAATAAGCTTGGTGATTCTCCATGATGGTTAATTTTATGTGTCAGATTGACTAGGCTATGGTACCGAGATATTTGGTCAAATGCTAGTCTAGATGTTGCTGTGAAGGTATTTTTTAGATGAGATTACATTGAAACCAATAGACTGAGTAAAGCAGATTACCTTCCATTATGTGGGTGAGCCTCATCTGATCAGTTGAAGGCCTAAAGAGAAAAAAGATGGATGTCTTTCCAGGAAGAGGAAATTCTACCTTCAGACTGACTTTTGACTTATGCTGCTCTACCCTGAAGACCTTAGACTTGCCGTGCTTCCCATCATGCAAGATAATTCCTTAAAATAACACACACTCTCTCTCACTGTCTCTCTGTCTCTCTGTCTCTCTGTCCTCTCTCACACACACACCCTGTGGTTTCCATTTCTCTGGAGGACCCTGACTAATGCATTATGTGAATAACATTATAAGGCAAGACAGAAATGGCAGAAGTAAAGATGGGAAGAATTGGGTGGCTTTGGTATGTGTTAAGGGTCCTGGTTGCTCATGAACTGGTTGTGCATGAAGTGAGGGAAGGATTGAATCAGGGGACATTCTTCTGTACGAGGATCTCTATAGATTCCCCTCATTTTCACAATCATGATCACTTTGTATACGAGGAAGGCAAGACTGAGAAGAGGTAAATAACTTACCCAAGTCACGAGCCTGTTAGATCACCATGTTTGTGGATTTCCTGAGGATAATTTGAAGCCACATGACAAGCATAGATTTTCCAACTGGTTCCTCTTTCATGACTTGAAGTTGGGTCTGGGGGAAAGATCCTCTTGGCCAGTTATAGGTCAGTGTGTCCTACTAAATGACCCAGCCTTACAATGATCTTGTTTTTCTCACTCTTTCTTTACTTTTTTACCAGCCAGTGACTCCTCACTTAATTCTGTGTACTTCAGTTAGTACTCAGTTTCAATCTGTTGTTTGACACATATGTGGGTGGTCAGAAGATTTTCACAATGATATTGATGGTCTGTCCTTGAGAAAAGAAAAATGAGAAAAATCTGTGGTCAACTCTGTGTCATTTTACACATACTATGTTATTTAGTCCTCCCATGTATCTTATAAGATCTGTACTAGCATTCCCATGTTAGAGAGGGTCAACCAGGGGCCGGATGAAGTAATGTAATTGATCTCGGTCACAGAACTAACAAATGGTGAGAGCAGGAGACAGATAAAAGATGTGCTGGAACACTTTCCATCATTTCACACCCTCAGTGTTTTCTTCTTTTTTCTACTTTCCTAGTACCTCTTCCTTTTGACTGCCTCATATTAGAATCTTTCCCGTTTGCCACAGTACATATACATTAAAAGCATTCCAAGTAATAATTCACCAATGACGTAAGATGTTATTCCAATAAGTGTGTGTGTGAGTGAGAGGGAGGGAGGGAAGGAGGGAGAGAGGGAGAGAAAGAGGGAGAGATTACCTGCCTATGAAGGTGAAGCTTAATTTTTAGAAAATGCTGCATGGTGAAATTTCAGGACTGTGTCCTCTGCTTATCTAGCAAAGCCTTCCTGGGACTCTCTGAGTCATAAGAGGGACTTCGATTTATTTATGGAGGTTTAACAAGTTAAACCACCGTCATCCCTAGAGATGTAATTTTTACACCACGGAAACATTTGAATTTCGAGGCAAAGCTTGTTTTACTTCCTTTGCTTCTGTGTGACATTGGTCCTAGTAAGGATTTTCCTTTCATTTCATCTAGATTTTTTTGAGTAATGACTTTGCATCATTTTTGCATCTTTGAGTGAAGACTCTCAGGACTCCCTTTTCATGGTTTTTAGTGTGTATAGGGGGCGGCATGTTTGTTTGCAAATCACTCTGTAAATCTAGTGTTTACCTGAGTTAAACAGCCACCTCAGTGTGATAGAGTCTTACTGAGGACCTTCAAACTAGGGAGGGAAAATGTTCAAGGCTTTACGTGCTTTAGGATACAAAATAGACTTTTAATTGCATTTATTTTTAAGTCCTGATAACTTTGTAGGTGACCTCGGCATGTGTGAACAGCATGGGCCAAGAAACTGTTTTTTTCCGGCTTTCAGACGTCAGATTGCTTCCTTTCACACCTTGGAATGTCAGAAATTTATTAACTTCTCTTGGAATATTATTATGGTGACAGTGGTATTCTGTTTACTTGTCACTGAGTAGTTTTCCAAACTCAGTTACCATAAAAATATAAAGGCAACCAACTCCGCCCCCCACTTCCACCACACGTCACATCAACAAGAACAACAAAATCAACCCTTGCTGTCATTTGTCACAAAGAAATTTTACACGAACCTTCTCAAAGGCTAGAGATTTAATACCAAAGTGCATTGTGACATCTGTAGGATGTGTCTCAGCATAGACCAGGGAAGTCAATTCCCTAAAAATTTGGGAAAAAATTCACTGTCTCATGGAGTAAACTTGATATGTTTCATTATCTATTATCTGTTCCATTTCATTATCTTTTAAATTCCATTGTCTATGAAATAGCAGTCTTGATAGAGGGTTACAGGTTTTATTGAATAGTTAAGCAAAAGAGATACTGGTGGCAGAAGTATTTAGTGCCCAGGGAAGTAATGAAGTAATGTAGTTTATCTCAGGTCACAGAACTACCAAATGGCAAAAGCAGTGCTCCGTTGTTTCCATTTTTCACCCTTGTTTGCTTGTAAGTTGGAGCCATTGACCAGTTTTAGCCAATGGGATGTGAGCAGAAGTGCTCTCGTGGTACCCTCATGCCTGGCCAAAGAAGCTCCTCCATGACTGTCCCGTTCTCTCCTCCTGTGTTGTAAAGTCTCTGGGAGGTGGATAATGGAAGAAGTCTAGAGACACTTCCTGGAGAAAATCCGGCTCTGCACCTCTGAGCAAGAAATGCGCACCCACCCATGTCCACCTGTCCATGTGTTGGGTTTTCCTCGTTACCTTACCATTGAGTTGATCAACCTATTGGACATTTCTCCAATTTGTTTAATATCAGAATGATTATCCGGATTTTTATCATGGTTCCAAATATTGCCTTGGAAACTGTCCTGGACGTGAAGACTTTTTTTCTGCAGTCTTACAATTCTTACCCCAGTGATTCAGACGTATATTTGGAAAAGCGTTGGTGGCAATGTTTGGCAGTTCTCTTTGTGTTATGCAGGGTGTTCCTGTAGATGTTGAAATGCCCAGACAACCCCAACAATGTGAGGGCTGAGGAGCAATTTCCTTCCAGAGTTACACATTTTGTGCACAACACAGGGTAGGAGAAACACTTCTGAGCATTGTGCCTGGAGGAGGGTGTCATCTGAAATGATGCCCAGCAAGAGAAAATCAGTTTAGTTCAAGTTGGTCTTTGGAACTCAGCCCTGGAGGGAATTTTGCCCCAATGATCTGTCGCAGCTGTTATTTTTATGTCTTGATCCTTACTGTCTGTCAGACTCCTACCCCTCCTGTGTATGTACATGTGACATTATCCCACGTGGGCTGTCCCTTGTAATTGATTTATTTTCCTAACTTCTCCTTAGAACAAAACGGTCCTCTATATCATTCCTCCAGTGAACACCTAGTAAATTAATTAGTGAATTAATTAATTCATTTGCTTATCAAATATTAACTGAGCACTTTCTGTGTGCCTGGCATTAGTGCCAGTGGTGGGTTATGGTCCCAAGTGATTGCTCTGTCCCATGGATATTTGTTTCCTTTTTTCTTTTTAACTGTTTATTTGGAAATTATTTCAAACTTAGAGAAAAGTTGCCAAGTAGTTCCCATGTTAAAAAAAGAGTTTCCTTCACCAGGTTCCCCAAATGTTAAAATTTTACCACATTTATTTATCATGCATCTCTTTCTCTGAACTTTTTGGGAGTAAGTTGCAACAAACCTGATGTCTTTGACCCTGAAATGCTTCAGTTTATGTTTCTTAAAAATAAGGATCCTCTTACGTGACTACAGTGCAATCATCAAAATTGGGAAATTAACATTGCTATTACTATTATGTGGTCCAGTAGTTGGCAAGTATAGATGGCCACCTATACTTGTAAATAAAGCTTTATTGGAACACAGCCATACTCATTTTTTATGGTGTGTCAGTGGATGCTCTCTTCCCACAAAGGTAGACTTGAATTAGTTATGTCAGAGAACAGATGGCCTCCAGAGCTGAAGGGATTTCCTATTTGATCTTCTAGAGAAAAAGTTTTTGATCCTTGATCTAATTAAGAGATCTTATCATATTTCATCCTTTGTCCACAATGTCTTTCATTGCAAAAGAAAAGAAAAAACTTTTTTTTCTAGTTTGGTATTCTGTCCATGATCACATGTTACATTTAATGGTATGTCTCTTTATTCTCCTTCACTAGAAAGCAGTTCTTTAGGTTTTTTTTTGATTCATCATGACCTTGACATTTTTGATAAGTGTAGGCCATTTATTTTGTAGATCATACCTCAGTTTAGGTTTGCCTGAAAATTCCCTTGATTGGATTCGTCGTGCATTTCTGGAATGAATACCCCATGCAACTTAACAGGAGACATTCAGTGTCTATTTTTCCTGTTACTGGTGATGTTAATTTTGGCTAAGGTGGTATCACTCAGATTTTCTCCACTGTAAAATTAACGTTTCCTTTGTGTTTAATCAGTTTTTTGTGGGAAGATATTGTATGTAAATATCCTTTTTTTTTTTCTTATCAAATTTTCACACAATAGTTTTAGTATCCATTGGTAATTCAGCTCTATAACAATGATTACTGTGGTGGTTGCTAAGAGTGAATTTTTAAATTCCTTTATTCCTCTGTATTTTTTTGTTTGAATTGTATTGATAGAAAGAACTTTCCCTTCATTATCTATCTATCCATTTGTTTGTTTATCACTATGAACTCATGGATTTTTAATTTTATTTTGTGGTTTTAATCTGTTACTAATATTGCTTATTTTGGTGCTGAAAATGTTCCAGGCCTTTTTTTTTTTTTTGCTTTAAACCTGATTCATTAGGGAGTAACTTGAAATACTAGTGGGCAAGCACTGTGTCTGTATAGACATCGTCTAGTTTAGTGCCTGGAAGTATTAGGCACTCAGTGAACAATTGTTGAACACTGGTCCTAACTCAAATAAATCCCTAAGTGTAGATTGTTAGACACTGTGGTAGCTTGAGGAAGACATACTTTGGAATAGTACTTCAGTACCCTTCAGATATTTTAGCCAGCTTGAGTGGAAACCATGATAATTTTCTTTCTTTTTTGATTCATATTTTACAAGTGGCGAGGCTCACTTTTTTTCTTGGCCACGCTGCAAGCGTGCAGGATCTCAGTTCACCAACCAGGGATTGAACCCGTGCCCCCTGCAATGGAAGGGTGGAGTCTTAACCACTGGACTGCCAGGGAAGTCCCGAGGCTCAGTTATTTTTAATTTAATTTTTCTCACTTAAATTTTTTTTTTATTGAATGAAAGATTTTTTAAATTCTGTGGTGCTTCTCAATTTTCAAAAGTTTCACACACATGATTTCATATAATCCTATAATAACCCTTTTTCCCCCCTTACCCCTCTCCCCTCCTCTCTCCCCACTGGTGACCACTAGTTTGTTCTTTGTATCAGTCTCACTTTTTTTTTTTTTTTGCCACATTGTGTCTCTTTATTGAAGTTAGAAAACTCTCAAAAGTTACACTGTTTCTGGGGCTTCCCTGATGGCGCAGTGGTTGAGAGTCTGCCTGCCGATGCGGGGGACATGAGTTCGTGCCCCGGTCCGGGAAGATCCCACGTGCTGCGGAGTGGCTGGGCCCGTGAGCCATGGCCGCTGGGCCTGCGTGTCTGGAGCCTGTGCTCCACAGCGGGAGAGGCCACAACAGTGAGAGGCCCGCGTACCACACACACACAAAAAAGTTACACTGTTTCTATAATCATGAGGGGGGGTTTACAGTTACATATTTGGGCATCTCTTTTTTATTTTATTTTTATTTTTTAAATTTTTATCGGAGTATAGTTGATTTACAATGTTGTGTTGGTTTCAGGTGTACAGCAAAGTAAGTGACATAGACCCATACCCACTCTTTCTTAGATTCTTTTCCCATATAGGCCATTACACAGTATTGAGTAGAGTCCCCTGTGCTCTACAGCAGGTCCCTATTAGTTATCTGTTTTATCTATAGTCGTGTGTATACGTCAGTCCCCATCTCCTAATTCATCCCTCTCCCCCACCCCATACCACCCGGTAACTGTAGGTTTGTGTTCTGTGGCTCTTTCTGTTTTGTAGATAAGTTCATTTGTACCATTTTTTTAAGATTCCACAGATAAATGATATCATATGACATTTGTCTTTCTCTGTCTGACTTACTTCACTCAGTACGATAATCTCCAGGTCCATCCATGTTGCTGCAAATGGCATGACTTTATTCTTTTTTTTTTTTTTAATTTATTTTTATTTATTTTTGGCTTTGTTGGGTCTTCGTTGCTGTGTGTGGGCTTTCTCTAGTTGCGGCGAGTGGGGGCTACTCTTCGTTCCGGTGCGCGGGCTTCTCATTGCAGTGGCTTCAGTAGTTGTGGCTCTCAGGCTCTAGAGCGCAGGCTCAGTAGTTGTGGCCCATGGGCTTAGTTACTTCATGGCATGTGGGACCTTCCCGGACCAGGGCTCGAACCCATGTCCCCTGCATTGGCAGGCGGATTCTTAACCACTGCGCCACCAGGGAAGCCCTGATTTCATTCTTTTTTTATGGCTGTGTCTCACTTATCTTTTAAGACCCTAAAACCTCCTTATAGGAAACATGGCTTTTCCTAGACACATTGTAGTTCTAACTCAGTGGGAAGAATTCTGAATTCCCTCATGGTCTAGAAACTACCTACTTTTATCTCAGTACTGGAGAGCAATTATCCCCAGGGATTCAGGAAAGGTTTTTACATGACTCTGGAAAAACTGATTCAAAGTAAAAGCAGTTCTCTGTATTTTCAAATCTCTATTTTCTGAAATCTGTAAAAACTAGTCACAAGAATTATTCTAAGAAATCATGTCCCCCCCATCCAACACTGTCCCTCCTCTGGTGCATTTTCTTTCCTAACTTACCCCACAAAGGGAAAAGTGACTGGTCACGCTCTGAATCTTGCTGTTAGGGTTACCATTTGTGATTTGCCTTTGAAGTCAGTGACTGGGTTGGCAGGCAAAGGGGCTATTTTGGAATTATAGGACTGTTGCTTCAGACTGTCTCTGCCTGGAAGGAAGCCATGAGTAGTGAGGAGGAAATAGCTGGGCGAGCTTCGAGGAAGCATAACGGGTGATATTTTCCTTATTCCTAAGTCAAGGCTTAGCTTTTACCGTTAATAACTTGATAACTCAGAGGATACAACCTTGTCATTCATTTCCTTAAATAAGTGGCTTATACAAGCATGAAGTGTATATGTTGGCAGGCATTGAAACGTGTGACTGGGCTGTAGTGGGACTTCCAGATGGTCAGTTTTTGTACCTCTGTGAGCCCCTGTCTACCTGCTACCCCCCTGAGTCTGGGAGGTAGAGTTGAACACAGATCGATCTTCCCTTTGACTCTGAGGCAGAGCAGAGCAGAGTCAGTAAGTTTAGGTGCAGAGTTAAGCATCCTTGCTTTCTGATGAGCTCACGAATTGCCATTGGAAGTAAAACTGGTCCATTGCATCTCAGTTTTGGAGATAAATTATCCGAGGAGGTAACAACACTTCTCCCATTAGGAGAATGCAAAAAGTTATTCACTCTGTTTGGATAGCTAAATCCAAGTTGTTCTTGGGAGCAACATGATGACCATGAGCTATGTGCAAAGCAATCTGGAAGTCACTGCAGAGGGCGCCACACATTCATTGCTTTTCCCGGGAGGTTAAGGCATTGCACTGCTGTCTACGGCGTCTAACTGTTGGAATTCCATTTAGCATCTCAACAGCGCACCCCCTACCATCTTTGGCATTTTGTTTTTGTGTTTTGCTTTCTGAACTCTCCTTGAGCAAGAATGCTGTCTCCCCATATAAATGGCCGTGCCAGATAGTGATAGCCACGAGCCTTGGAAACCGCAGCCAGGTGGAAGATAAGCCCTGACAGCCTCTCCCCTATTCCTTAGCAGCAAGAGTCACACACAGGCGGCAGGAAGCGGCTTCCAGGAGGGTGCACCCTGCGGAGGGGACGATAACAGCGGGAGAAGCACCTGCAGGCAGCGGCCCTTCATCCAGGAAGAAAACAGGATCTAAAACATAAACAACATCCTTGCAACCGCAGCGCGTGCACAGCTCACACCGGAGTTGGTCTGACTCCATTCTTCCAAGACTCTCATGAGAATCTTTATTGAAACAGGAAGATGTCAGGAGATGAAGTTTCACAATTTCCGGTGAACATCATAAAAGAGTTTTATTATTGCTCTTTTAGTTTTAAGCACACGAGTGTGAGCAACCAGGCCAAGCCTACAACGTTGAGCCTGTTTTTAGTTGAATAAAAATTTAAATGCCTCAGGACTGACACGATTTTAAGGGAAATGATGTAAATTGGAACAAGACAAAAAGAAGAAAGGATTTTGAGGATCTCATCTTTCCAAAAGCATCTCTTCTGAAGCAGGTGTTATCTTTGTTAACTGTCGTATGAACAGCAAATGATGACCCTGATTCAGTGCTCACCGCGTTCAGGCATTGTGCAGAGTGCTTCCCATGTGTTATCTCACTTAACACACTGGGCAGACTTCTGCACAGAGAGGTGAGGTAGCTCTCCCCATGTTGCACAGCTAGTGAGTGATGGCTCCAGGATGGGAACCCAGGCAACTTGGCTCAGAGCTAGCTCACATATCCCTTACAATCTTTGCCCATCCGTACGATTCTTACTTTTCAATAGGCATTGTATTATATCCATACTCTTCCGTAAATACCCTGCAATTGGTAAATGAACATTTGTGATCACCATGTTGATTTTGTTTATTAAAATTATGAATCACCCTTCAGTGCTAGATTCAAAATACCAATTACAGTTTATGCCAAAAGTCTTTCCTGCAATGGTGCAGCAGTCCTGATGGCATTGAGCCAATGCCCTTTACAGTTTTTTTAAGGATCAGGCCTAAGAAATAAAGAAAGGAGGAAGAAAACAGATTGAGAAGGTACATGTCAAAGTAAAATGCATCATTCTTGCCTCTGAGTGGGGTAACTATCATTAATTTTACAAGCGCTGCCGCAGTGGACGTCCCTCCTGGTTCCTGTTCTCAAAGCAGAGCCCTTTTTCTAGCTTCAGCTGTTGCTTCACTTCGATTGCTCCTGGCATTTCTGGAAGATGTGAACTATTCAGGAATTAAGGCTGTCAGAAGTATGTAGATCTATCCTGCCATCTTGAAAATGCACCCACCTGCCTGGGCTCATTAGAAACGCTGCTGTTTCAGCAAATAGCTCAGTTGCGCTGAAAAGAAATTGGAGAGAAGAGCTCAAGATTTTTCAAGCTGGTGGTCACCCTTATCTTGTCATAGGTATCGTTGTGTTACTCAATTATCTGTTTGTGATTACCTACCACCTACCAGGCATTGTCCCCTGGCTGGATGGAGTAGTGAACAAACACTCTCCTCCAGAAACTTACACTGTAGCGTGGTATTAAGTGGTCTCTATGTTATAAATACTTAATAATGGTAGTTTAAAACAGCAAATGACACAAAATGACAATAATAAAAATGTAATTGCTTTGTTGAATTTTAATAGGCATTAGTAGTGTGCCAGGCACTATACATGTATTAACGCCTTCATCCTTGCAAAAAAAAAAAAAAAAAAAGCCTTATATCAGCTTTAACCTACAAAAATGAATCATTTTATGAGTCAACCAAATGCAATTATTATTCCCACTTTAAAGGTGAAGAAAAAGAGAAGCCTAAAGAAATGGACATGTTTCCTCGACATAATACATATACAAATGTTGGAACTGGGATCAAACCCAGGGCCCGCGGACGCCAAGGCCACGCTCTCCGTCACCACGCTGTGCTCAGCCAGAAAGGCAAAACTTAAAATTAAATACGACCAGATGATAGGAGATCGGTTTAAAAGAAGACTGGCAGCTGTTGACATATAATCACTTTGGATGTTAGTACAATGTGCCTAGCTCCCGTTGGCTGGCTCTTATTTTCACCGTCATCTTTAGATGACAGTAACATTTAGCCCTTGTAATGATTTGCAGGTGCCAAGATAAGGCCTGGAGGAAGAGCTTCCTTTCTTAGTTAACCCCAGTTGAGTCATTTATCCTCCTCACTATGATCAGGAATTATTTTAAGTAACTGGCTTCCAGGGGATGCTGTGGGGATTGACATAGACGGCTGGTCAGATTTTGCAAGATTTCATTAACTCACCAACTCTGACCTTACCTGGGGAATGAGTAAGTTGAGTCTATCTATGAAAGGTCCTTGTGACTTTTTATGTGGGTGGGGTACAACTGATCCTTGCAGAGCGTTAAGGAGCTTCAGCTTCCCGCAGGAAATCTGTGACCGAGTCCCGGACCGAGAGCGGAAACATTAAGCGTATCGTGGGAGAAAAGGAAATCAAAGTGCTAAAGTTATTACTCTGAACAGAGGATATTGGAGCATCCTGCAGAAAACTTCCTGTTTAGCCAGTAGACTAGGAAAAAAGATGAAAAACACTCAGCTTCAATGACTACGTGTAAATGTATTTCCAAACTTTCATTACCTTGGGCAGGGCTTACAAGAACTCACGGTTTCCCAAGGTGGGGGTGAGTCACTGAAGCACACCCTGCTTCCTCTCTTCCTTGTTTTGGTGGGCACATCAAATCCTGCTGTCATTTGTGTGGGCTACCCCCAGGCCTGAGTTACCTCCTAGGCTGGACTTTTCCCCTGGAATGCACTTCCTTCAGCTTGTATTGAACCCTCTGTTTAGATGGATTCAGAGAATGCAATTGAAGTGTCTGGTTCCAACTCTCTGCTCCTCCAGGGCCAGCTGTGGAACCGCTGATTCAGTAAAGAGCGAGCAACACTGATGCTTAAATGAAGCTTAAGCAGCTGTTTGTGCTCTTCATTCCCCGCGGACCTTCGAATGGTAGAATAAGATCCAGTTCAAGGAAAAAAATCGAAGTTCTAAATTTTTCTATTAAAAGTTTAAGCATTTAAGAAAATTTCCGGTATTTGGTCAGACGTATCCCAAATGTTGTCATTTTTTTGTTTGTTTTATAATTTTTTTTATTGAAGTGTAATTGGTTTACCAATGTTGTGTTAGTTTCTGCTGTACAGCGAAGTGAGTCAGTTATACACAGACGTACATCCACTCTTTTTTAGATTCTATTCCCATATAGGTCATTGCAGAGTGTTGAATAGAATTCCCTGTGCTGTACGGTAGGTTCTTATTACCAAATGGTGTTATGTTGTGTTATGTGTTATGACAGGAAGTTACTCTGAATAAAGGCCTTCTTAGTTGTTTTAAAATTTATCTGACTAGCTTGCTTTGTATGAAATAAAGTAGAAATGGTTATAATGGGAAAGAAGGGAAAGCTAGTGTCTTTGAGTGGATGTAAGCTGTCTAGACTTCTCAGTACATCTATATCATGGTTGTGTGTGGACTGTTTGGGCGTCTTCTCTCTAAGCTGTTCTTTATCATCCTCTTCTCCTTCCTCTCCACGCTCCAAATGAGGCTGGTCTGCTAATCATTCTTCTTCTTCTTTTTTTTTTTTTTTTTGCCATATTTTCTTTTCTGAAAGTTTCTGATCAAAAAGCACTTGCAACAAATAGGTAGTTAAGGGTAGAGAAGCGTCAGACTTATAAATCAGTAAAGATGAAAAACATATTAAAAATTTTTTTTAAATTAAAGTATCGTTGATTTACCATGTTGTGTTAATTACTGCTGTAACAGCAACGTGACTCAGTTATACATATATGTACATTCTTTTTTATATATTCTTTTCCATTATGGTTTATCCCAGGATATTGAATATAGTTCCCTGTGCTATACAGTAGGACCTTGTTGTTTATCCATCCTCTATATAATAGTTTAGCATCTGCTAACCCCAACAGTCCCACTCCATCCCTCTCCTGACCCCTCCCCCTTGGCAACTAGTCTGTTCTCTATGTCTGTGATTCTGTTTCTGAAAAACATATTTAATCAGTGATATGTCTGATACCCTGTTCTCCCTGTGTTCTTGCAAACACCATAGATTTGAACCTAAACCATCATTTGGAGACAGCACTCTGATGGGACAACTTTTGTAAGATCATATTTCGCTGCTTCCTATGGGTCCCTGAGACCCTTCGACATACAGCTTTATACATTTCTTGTAGCTCTTCAGTATGCTGTGATGACTCATAATAATCGTAATAATAATAGTAACATTGTTTTAATTTGTATCCTTCTCATGGCTGACTTTTGAGGGCAAGCACCTCTCCATCTACTTCTTACCTGTTTGGATTTTCTAATTCCAGTAAGTGCCTGTGCAAAACTTTCACCTATTTAATTCCCTATTTTTTTCATTGTTGATTTCTAAAAATTTCTCAGCAGATCTGGGTAGTAAGTCTTGTCAGTTTTAGACACTCTGCCGACTTCTCTAAATTCTTCGTGAGTGCTAATCTTCACTCAGCAAAATCTCTCCTTCTGTTGCAGCTGTCTCTATGGTGAAAGGCAAATCAGATTATGTAACTGTCCTGATGAAAATCCTTTAATGACTCTTAAGTCCTTAAGATAGACATAAATAGACAGGGTAAGATAAGAGAGACAGGATATGTAAGATCCTCCAAAGTCTTAACCTCATTTCTTACTACTCTCCCTCTTGTTCTTTGCTTTTTTTTTTTTTTTTTTTGCTACAGCATGATGGTATTACTTACCTTCTAAGCCTGGACATTTTTGAGATGAAGTAGGGACCATATTAATGATTACCTCAAAGCAGTTGATATGAACAGGGACTGTCTTGGTAACTGGGGACTTCTGGTCACCCTAGCTCTATGGGACTTTCATTTTATTTGAACTTGACAAATATTTCTCGGCTTTTGCCCCCATGGATATTTCCTTTATCTTGAACATTGCTTCTCACTCACTCAACTTTCCCTAGGATCACCTTCCCCCTCACTTTTCAGGTCTCAGAGTAACACTGGTCCTCAGAGAGACCTCTTCTCTGGAAACAGTTACATGCTTTCAAAAAGCTTTGCTGCTGCTTCTTTCCTAATACTCATTACACTTATTTATTTATTTTTTTTTACATTTCCTGCTTAGTGGCTAACTTCCTTGTCCAACTGTAAACTCCAGAGACTTGTCGGCTCCGTTCACTGCCGCATCCCATGGGCCTAATAGAATTCCTAGCACAGAGTTGGTGCTGGATTCACGCTGGTTGAGTGATGAAAGTTCATCTTCATAGCACCCCTGTGGGGTGGATATTACTGTCCTTAACGTTTTTTGATAAGGAAACTGAGGCATATAGAGGTTGTGCGAAACAATATAACTAGTAAATGGTAGGAATAATACGAACCCTGAATTCAAACCCCATGCTCTCAAGCACTGTGCATCTTCCCTCTATAAATGAATTCTCTCTGTTCACGGTCTTTTATAAAACATACCCAAGGCACTCTTGTTGACTGCTGTTTGGACTACTACTATGAAAATTTTTGCTAAGAAAAAAATCAATTTGAAAGTATATTTCAAAACCTAAAAATATTTATACTCTTTGATCCAATAACTCCATTTCCAGAGATCTATCTTACAGGAAAAATTTATGCACAAAGATATATGCTGGAAAATAATTTACATAAACAGAAATGTAAATTACCTGAAAGCTTAATAGGCATGGAATAGTTAATTAAAATATGACAGGTCCATGGATGAAATATACGTAAACATTAAGATTGTTTACCTCATACGTTTAATAATATGGAAACATAAAAATATGTTACATTCAAATCTGATAAAAATGTAATTCTAAATATCCTTGAAGCATTAACTCATGTATATGTATCTACATCCTTACGTTTACACACACACACACACACACACACACATCTACAAACATACCAACCTGTACACTGGACTGTCTATAATTGCAGGGTTCCAAGCAAAATGAAAAATTGAAACCCCTTCTATAAAACTTATTAAGAATTTCAAGATGGTGACAACATAAAATTAAACCAAAACTGGGGTCCCTCGGAGTGTGGGACCCTGTGTGACTGCAGAAGTTACACACTCATAAAACCAGTCCCGTGTGCATATTGTGATAACAAAATAGCTACAAGAAAGTAAGTTATTTCTAGCAGTTACCTTTTGTGGTAGCGTTACGGATGGTTACTTCCTTCCTGCTGCTTCACTCAGTTACCTGAAATGTTCTCAATGGCATATATTGCTTTAATAGTCAGAAATAAAAATTATTTTTAAAAGCTACAGATTTTCATAAATCCTGCAAAGCTACAGTATATATCCTGAAGCTTAACTATGAGGTTTCCTAGATGTGAGTGTACTTCACTGCTCAACACCCCAAATACTTCTTCTCAGAGTTTTGGTTATTTCAACTATAGTTACCTAATAGGAGCAAGATTAGCCCGAGGCAAACTTGATTGAAGTTGATAAGGGTTGTCTTTATCTATCATCCTTTTGCCTTTCTTTTTTCTACCAGGGAGGTTTCCCTCTGCATTTTCTCCCTTTAGCCACCTAATGACTTCTTATTTTCCCCCTTTATCGGAAGAGGAAAAGTAGTTATCATTTGTTACATGGTTGCTACGTGCAAGAGCTGCACTAAGTAAATAGCAACAACTCCTTCAGTCTTTTAAACAGTCTTATCGAGTAGACAGTGTTATTCCAGTTTTATAGAAGAGGATGTTGAGTCATAGAGGTTATATATTTAGGGCCAAGGTCGTAATAGTAAGAGACGGAACAGGATTAGAACTCAGCTGGAGTAGGTAGTCTCCAGATATGCTCACCAACGAGCCCTCCCATCTCCGTGTGTGCCTGTACTCCTTAGATCAAGACGTGGGATCTACTTCCCTACGTGAACTGGGAACGGTGTTACGACTTGCTTGGAGCAAAGAATGAAGTAGAAGTAGTATCCTGGGACTTCAAAGTGTAGACCTTAGCAGCTTCTGCTTCCTAGAACTTGGAACCCAGCCACCAAGCTGTAAGGAAGTCCAGACTAGAGCACTGCAGGATTGGAGACCATATGTAGAGAGGTTGGAAATAAATAGGTCATCTCACTGTGCTTATAAGCCTCAGAGTCTGTGGGGGGAGATAGCTCTATAGACCCAAACCCACAGTGCTTGCTTTGTAATCGATGCTGTAATAGAGGCAAGTAAAAAATGCTATAGAACCCAGATGAAGAGTGAGTAACTGTGTGTGTGTGTGCGCGCGTGTGTGTGTGTGTCTATGGTGAGGGCAGTGGAGAAGGTGGCTTTATGGAAGAGGTGGCAATATTTGTCCTGCATCTGGAGGGTTAGTCGGGTTTCTGAGGTAGAAAAGGATATTCTAGGCAGTTGCTAAGGCATGGAAGTGTAACAGAACAGGACGTGCTCAGGGAATGTGAGTGAATAGTACTTGGTGTAGTTTCTTCTTGAGTCTTATACTTCTAAACCTTAAATCCTCGAAAAACTCCAAACTTTCTCACTGTGGTTTCCATGCTGGTGAGGCTGAACGATAGCCAGGGGAAGGGTTTCCTGCCATGATCGGTGGAGAAGGACTTGTTTTTTTAGACATTTATTCCTCTTATGCGATTCTTTCATTGTGCTATTACATAGTGTATTAGTTTGCTAGGGCTGCTGTAACAAACGATCAGAAACGTAGGGGCTTAAAACAAAAGAAATTTATTCTTTCACAGTTCTGGAGGCTAGAAATCTAAAATGAAGGTGTGGTCAGGGCCACACACTCTCTGAAATCTCTCAGGGAGAATCCCTCCTGCCTTGTCCAGCTTCTGGTGGCTGCAGGTGTCCTTGGCTTGTGGCCACATAACTGTCTCCACATAGTCTTATTCTCTGTGTCTGTGACTTCTCTTTTCTTACAGAGACATTGTCACTGGATTTAGGGCCCACCGTAACCCAGGGTGATCTCATCTCAAGATTCTTAGCTTAATTACATCTGCAAAGACCCCTTTTCCAAATGTGGTCACCTTCACGGGTCCTGGATGAACACGTATTTTGGGAGAGGGGTCATCATTCAGCTCACTACAAATAGTAAACCCAAATCTCCCTTTGCTAATTGTTTATAGTTAAGGATAAATTAAAAAATAAAAGCCTTCTTGTGTCATCATTTAAAAACTTCAAAAAGTTTAAAATTCTACAGTGTTTAATTCAAAAATGTGACATCGGTTAAAGAAGCTTGGCAGAATCTCCTAGGCAGGACTGTATCATCGCATAATTGCTCCTGTAGACCACCTATGCCAATTTGAAATCTTTAGAAAATACAACGTGCTTATGTTAAAGGCAGTTAGAAGGTGGTCTACATTATTACATGTTTTTCATTACATTTTACTGTCGGCAAGTGCTGGTGTGAAACCCACTGCCCTTCCTCATAAGAGGAAAACCAAAAAATACACCAACATCTGGGATCTTTGTGTGGGTTATTTTGTGGGTTCCAAAGACTACAAACTCAATTCAGAGAAACGTGAATGGAAATTCGATGGGGTTTACGTTGGACTTTTATTCTTGCTTGTTTTGTCAGTAAGGAATGACTGCCTGGAACTTGGACTTGTTGCTAGACCCCAGTTTTCTTTTCTTTGCAGCTCAAGTTTCTATCCTTAATCAAAGCTTATGGAGCGAGGGATACTCTCCCAGTCTGTAGAATGAGAGTTTTACCTACCAAGGTTACATGCAGGAATTTGGGTGGGTTTAAGCTGCTTCCTCTTTGGAAGCAAGAGAACTTTAAGACTTGGAGAAGCTCTTTCAGTCTTCTTCACTTGCTACCACTGGGAACTGTAGTAATTCTAGGTGTTTCCTTTAAAAAGTCTACATCCATAGAGGCGGCGGGGAGTCTGTTTTATTAAAGTCTTACAGGGAGTATTGAACATTTCCCACTTTCTTCGTCATCATCATCACTAATCATCTTTGTAATTTTCATCTTCATCGTCAGCAAAGCCACCTGGAGAATCCCCTCACCGAACTAACGGCTGGTAGTCATGTTATCCTGGCCTCCACGACAAAACGAAAAGAAGTGCCTTTCAGAAAATCCAAGTAGGCTGTGCCTGCTTGCTTTGTTTCTCTCTGTGTTCATTTCATTTACATATTCAAAACACCCACTGACTCTAAGGCATATGGGAAACACGATCCCAAACAACTGGTCTCAACAATGCAGACCAGCCTGGTCCCGAATTCTGTGTCCCTCTGTTTCTCCTGTTATGCTAGTTTGCTGTCACGAAGGCAGAAGTTCTTTGTTAGCTGGGTGAGATCTTCGTTATCTTATAAGCAGGTGAGAATCATAACCTCCACGCGGAGTCGACATCAGAAAGGTTAAGTACATGCCGAGATAGGGCAGATTACCTTGTGCCATTTCCCCTAGACTTCCTGACTTTTCTGACGTTTAATCAGTTGTTCAGTAGATCTAAGGAAGCATTCCCTGGGTATGAGCCTAGCAGAGACTTTCTTCTTAGAGACATTCCCTGATTCAGGACATAGTAGCTAGAATTCAGAAGCCAGGTCTCTGTGCGTATTCCCCAACTACTTGGCACACAAAGATTTGCCAAATGAAAGACAGGCAGGCTCTGAGCAGTCAATGCATTGAGAAGCCGTGTAAATCCTGCTTAAAGTTCCACAGACTTAGAGACATGTTTTTCCACCTGACAACTGTTCAGAGCAATTTGGTTGTTCCAAAACTTCCTTCCCGACTTCCATCATTCAAAATCTGGGAGACTTACATCAGCGCTCCTGGAAGACTCACAGAACAATTGGGAAATTTGTCGAGTTGAGGAAATGCTGAAGCTAGGTGGCGCTGGCTGCCACGGAGTGCACAAGACACACTTCTACGTGTGAAAACATGCCCTGTGTCCAAGGGGCACAACTGGGAAACCCTTCTAGGCAGTCTGTTATGAGGTGCACAGAGCCCGACTTGGAACAAAAGAGAAATAGAGACTTTCCACTGCATTGCTCTCCCACTCTGCAACATTACTCACTCTTGAACATGACCCATTCCTTCTGACTTGAAAAAGAAGACACAGAAAGCACAATTGCATTTACCTGTTTTCTAAATGGACTCCTCCTGGTCATTTGCAATTCTGATATATTCTGTTTGGTCTTTTTGGTTTTGCCACCAACACTGACTAGGAGCTCCACAGGAAAACCAGAAGTTCTGAAACAGCAATCGGAAGACAACTTGGTTTCAGTCCTTTTTCCGTTAATGCCTATTTTCCACGAGCCGCATAACCTGTGCATTTGGAATATCTTCCCAATAGCACTGGCTTTCATAAGCTATAATGCCTATAATGCCTGTCAGGAAATAAAACTGCTTTGGTGGAAAGACCAAAGTCATAGCTAAGAACACAGGAATGTCGATCGAGTCTTCGAAGTTCTGCAGAGCGGACAAGAACAAGAAATGCAGTGCGCCAAGGAGGCAGATTTACCAAAAGCAGCATTTTTATCGCTTTCTAGTCACATCAGCTGGCCACACCACCTTCTGCAGAGCCGCTTAGCTTTAGGCACAGGAGATGTTAATCTTCCAAATCTGATAAAGTATTCTGCTTTGCGAATGCTTATGGAAAGTGTTTCATAGATAAGTATCAAATCACACTGAATAAGTTCCATTTATTAACAGTAGTGTAGTTGCATTAAATTGAAAAATTCATCAAGAATATGCTTTGTGTTAATATTTCCAGCTGTACTGGAAGGTACTGGCCGTAGTATACATGCATCTGTAATCGTGAGGGGTTTATTGCACAAGGAAAAGCAGAGCACGCTGTTGATCTTCCTTCCTTCCTTCCTCCCTCCCTCCCACCCTCCCACCCTCCCTCCCACCCTCCCACCCCCCCTCCCACCCTCCCACCCCCCCTCCCTCCCTCCCTCCCTCCCACCCTCCCTCCCTCCCTCCCTCCCTCCCTCCCTCCCTTCCTTCCTTCCTTCCTTTTTTTGTGGCACAGATTCACTGGTAAAATGCTGATCCTAATTAATCCCCAAGTGGAGACAGGCTTAGTGGCTGGCAGAGGGGTCATAAACTTTATTTATTTTATTGGCCTCAGAGATGCTGGAATCTCTGTTCCAACATGAGTAGCTTTGGCTCAGGTTAATATTTCTACCCCCGCTCACGGCCTCCTCTCATCCTCGCGCTCCCTCCATAAAAGGAGCGCATTGAACAGAGTTCCTTTTCCTAAAAATGTACACCATTCCCCTTTACCCTTCTGACATCATTCCCACTCCCTCACCTCACCGGTGCACACATTCTTGTGCCAGCCTCGTAGGTATGGTAGTGATGGAGGACTTCACGGAAGAAGAAAGGAGTTGAGCATTTCAACTTTCCTCCTGCCATGGAAATGGATTTTAGCCTTATCTCGTTAGAAAAGGCCACAGTAAACTCACAGAAAAGAAAATAAGCTAAAAAATGGTGGGCAACTAACTCATTCATCTTGTTTATCACTGTATTTCTGGCACGTAGTGCAGAGCTTGGCATATAGCAAGTGTGCCTTAGCTAAGTACCTTTTCTGTATCTGCTTCCACGTTCCAAAGATATGAGGATCTCTGTCACCTTGGACTGAATGTGAGACCGTTTATCAAATAGTAAACCAATGGTATTGAGCACCAGCTGTATGCAGAACTGTATTAGAAGCTATGGGGTTGGGTAATGATGATATATTCCTCCATGCTCTGTACCTGTAAGTAGATAACTACACATTTGGAAGGAGATGCTATAGCACACTGCCTGTCAGCCATCTGCCTTAGAATCTAGCTGTGCTTCCATCTTTACTCTAGTTAAGCTAGCCAAACGCCACACAAGAAACCACAAAGCCCAGTTGTTCTGGGACAACTGTGTGCAGCGCTCACTGGCTTTCTGTGGGCAGGATTTGGCCCATAGGTCTCGTCTGTTGCCAGGGCTCAAAGGAAGTTAGGGATTAAATAAACCTATTTCTGGGTCCTAGAGTAATGTCATAAGCCCATGAGGTCATAGTCACAATGGCACACTTGGCAAGTTCAGGACACTGTTACGCTACCTTTGTTCCCCCCTGAAATCCCAGCATCTTTCATGCATTTATTTTTATTTATGTAATTTAATTTAATTTTTAAAAATTAAAGTATAGTTGATTTACAATGTGTTAGTTTTGGGTATACATCAAAGTGATATATATATATATATATATATAAAATTTTTCCGATTATTTTCCCTTATAGTTTATTACAAAATATTGAGTACATTTCCCTGTGTTATACAGTAGCTCCTTGTTGGTTATCTATTTTATATATATTAGTGTGTATATGTTCATCCCAACCTCCTTATTTGTCCCTCCCCCACCCTTTCCCCCTTTGGTAACCATAAATTTGTTTTCTATGTCTGTGGGTCTATTTCTGTTTTGTAAATAAGTTCATTTGTATCATTTTTTTAGCTTCCACATGTAAGCGATATCATATGGTATTTGTCTTTCTCTGTCTGACTTACTTCACTTAGTATGATCATCTCTATGTCCATCCATGTTGCTGCAAATGGCATGATTTCATTCTTTTTAATGGCTGAGTAGTATTCCATTGTATAAATATACCACATCTTCTTTATCCATTCATCTGTTGATGGACATTTAGGTTGCTTCCATGTCGTGGCTATTGTAAATAGAGCTGCAGTGAACATTGGGGGTACGTGTATCTTTTTGAATTATGGTTTTCTCAGGCTATATGCCCAGGAGTGGGATTGCTGGATCATGTGGTAGTTCGGTTTTTTAAGGAACCTGCATACCGTGCTCCATAGTGTCTGTACCAATTGAAATAGCTTTAACAACTCATTTAAAATGCACCTGATATTAAAGCAAGTTCTCTTATTGTGTTTCAAGTGCTTTTTTTTCTCCCCATTCCAGTCTCATAAGTTTTGTTCTGTGACAAAGGACATGTCTCTCTGAGTTTCCTTTTGGATCTCCTCTTTTGATATCGTATGATAGCCTTTTTTTTCCTTTTCAGCGTAAACGAATTTATAGCCAAAGTATGGAATGAGCAGAGGTTTTCAGCTTCAGTAGTATTGACATTTTGGGGCTGGGTCATTCTTCTTTGTGGAGGTTTTCCTGTGCAATGTAGGGTGTTTGGTAGCATCGCTGGCCTTTGCCGCTAGATGCCAGTAGACCACCCCCTCCCTGCAAAAATATGGCTCCAGACTTTGCCAGATACGTAGAGGCATCTGAGCAGGGGGTGCTACCTGTGGAGAAACACTGACTTGTAGCGACGTGATTTTTCTGCCTAGAACCATAATACCGTTACTCAATAGCCACAAGCTGGCTAATAGATTGTTTTCCTATATTTTACCAAAAAATTCATGTGAGGAAAGTGCTCGTGACGAGGGGGGAAAATAATTATAGACCCTTACAGACTATTCCTTGACCAAGATAATGCCTTGCGCCACCCGTCACCTCCCTCATTCACTCTGTTTCCCACTCATGCATTGTTGTTTTTAACAATCCGAGGCAGATGTTGCCGAGGGAGACCCGCTGCAGAACTTCCGGAGAGTTCTCTGGGTGGAGGGTTATCTGAGTGAGCTTGCCCCAGGTTCATGTGGGTGAGGACATTTTTAGGGGCATCCTTCTGACTGGAGGTCCATTCTGCTGCTTCTACTTGATCCTGAGGTTGCTTGTTAGCGCATTGACACGCAGACAGAAATTATTGTAAATGGATTTTTTTTTTCTTATTACTGACTGTTGTGAGAGGGCGTGGTATAGATGGTCAGAAAGCAACATTAGAGATCGAAATGAGAAACACCAAAGCAGACGCTCGTGGTTGGATATTAGAAGTGCAGCTGGCAAAGCAGGAATGAAGCCGTATCGACTTGCCCTCTGAATTGTTTACAGTCAACTTCAGAAATGAGCATTTAGGAGTTTCGTAGGTGATTTCCAAGGTGACCTTCGGCTCTTTTCAGGGGTACCAGGGTATGTCCCTCTCTCACTTTAAAAGTAAAACTTTCGGCAGTAGAGCAGGGAGGTCGGGTTTTTTGTTGTCGTTGTTTGCTTGCTGTTTTTGTTTTCTGCAGGCTTTTCCGACCAAAGTGGATGGAAATGACTTTGAAGGACTGGGGAGGTGGGGGTGGCTTGGCTTCTTCTGTGTCTCTGCCGGCCCACTTCCTCGTGGCCCCTCACAGCGAGCCTGGAACGCTGATGGGCATGGGGGTGGACACGGGAAGAAACCTCAAGGAGAGAGGGCGGAGGTTGGAGCAGAGCTAGCATTTGTTGGACCCGTTTTTGGTTGACATTATCTCATAAGTTGCTCACAAGAAACCTGCATTTCTTCCTTATGTGTAGATGAGAAACGATACATATATGTTGACTGTGAGAAAACTAAGAAGCACCAGAACTGACATTAAGATCTCCTGTTGTGGGACTGGGAAACCCATCCTTTTTCTGTTCCACCCTGGTGCCCCTGGACAAGATGCAGTGTCTGTCTTACCAGCCTCTTGTGATGAGGTGTCTGTTGTAGGTGGGCATCCTCTTTGATGAGATATGAAATGTCAAGCCGAAGTGTGGTGATTACATAGCATGGAACTGCCAAGGATTTGTACATATTGGTTACCATCTGGCTACAAAGCATCATATTTGACTGCCAAAGATTAATTAAAATATGCTCTGTTGTTTGTTACTTAAACACATAATGCCTAGCAAAGAAAAGGCTAATGAAAGTACAAGGTTACATGAAATCTTTTCAGATACATTATTTTCTTCTTTTTAATTTAATTTTTTATTTTATATTGGAGTATAGCTAATTTACAATGTTGTGTTAGTTTCAGGTGTATAGCTAAGTGTTTTGGTTATACATATACATATATCCATTTGATACATATATCCGTATAGGTGATTACAGAATATTGAGTAGAGTTCCCTGTGCTATACCATAGGTCCTTGTTGGTTATTTATTTTATGTATAGTAGCGTGTATATGTTAATCCCAAACTCCTCATTTATACCTTCCCCCACCCCGACCTTTTCCCTTTGGTAACCATAAGTTTGTTTTCACAGATATATTATCTTCTTTTTTAAAAAAATTAATTTATTTATTTTTGGCTGTGTTGGGTCTTCATTGCTGTGCGCGGACTTTCTCAAGTTGTGGCGAAAGGGGGCTACTCTTCGTTGCGGTGCGCGGGCTTCTCATTGCGGTGGTTTCTCTTGTTGTGGAGCATGGGCTCTAGGCATGCAGGCTTCAGTAGTTGTGGCTCGTGGGCTCTAGAGCGCAGGCTCAGTAGTTGTGGCGCACGGGCTCAGTTGCTGCGCGGCATGTGGGATCTTCCCAGACCAGGGATCGAACCCGTGTCCCTTGCATTGGCAGGTGGATTCTTAACCACTGCGCCACCAGGGGAGTCCCTGTTATTTTCTATTTAAAGAGACCATTTAAAGTTTTATTTGTGGTTCTAGAATTTTGTTTCACAAACATTTCTGAACCCCATCATGGCTCTAGAATGTTTGAAGGAGACTTTAATGAAGTGAACTAGAGCAATGAATTACTTAAGAACTGGTAAATTGGGAGTTTTTCTCATTACGTTTCTTATTTATAGATCAAAGTCACCTTTCTTGAAGCCCCATTCTTGAAGCTGTGGATCAGACTGTCCGTCTTGCCATGGCATGTGCTGACATGGTTAGCTACATGCCCCATTGTCCCCATAGATGCTATGGAGCCTGACTCTATAACCACCTGTCCTCCAGTCACTCATGGCCTGCAGAGGGAGCCACCTCTGAACTTCTTAGTGACACTGGTCCCTTGTCCCCAGTGCCTTCCTCCTGGCCTTGGTGAAAGGTGCCTGTTCTCTGGGTCTCCCACGGAACTTGCTCCTCTGAATGGGTCTTCTGGACCCACATTATTTCTCTGTTCCAGCATGGCCACGCCCTGAGGGGCTGAGAGAAGCTGAGCTTCTTTCTTTATTCCTCTACCTCCTGCCCAGGCAACTCAGGTATTTCTACATTGCCGAGAGCTGCCCGTTGTCTTTCTTCCCAGGCTTCTAAGAGCCATACCAGTGACACGTTTTTCCAGTTCCCTGGATTCTTTGCTTGAATGTTGAATGGAATTAAGTAAAATCCTCCTAATTCAACAAAGTCTTGCTTACAGCTTGACGTTCCAGCCCCCTCGATCAAGTGCCCTCAGAATTTCATCGCAGGAGGGCCCCCTGGCCCCTGCCAGTTCTTAGGGACGTGGTTCTTCAGGTACACAGCTTCTCTCCATCCTTACCAGACCCAGCAGGTTCTGTTGAGTTGTAACTCTTGGGCAGTTCGTGGGGGGTGGGTGATGGGGGTAATATATTAGTTTCCTATGACTCTGCTGTAACGAATTGCTACCAACTTAGTGACAGAAAACAATACAAGTTTATTATGTTACAGTTACAAAGGTCAGAAGTCCTAAAATCAAGATGTCAGTGGAAGAGAAGTCGTTTCCTTGCCTGTACAGCACTTAGAGGCCAGTTGCATCCTTGTCTGGTGGCCCCTTCCTCCATCTTCAAGGCCTGCAGCATCTTCAGATGCTTCTCTGTCTCTGTCTCTGTCTCTCATTTTCTCTCTTTCTCTTGTTCTTTCCCTGACTTCTGCTGTCATTGTCACACCTCCTTCACTGACACTAACCCTGCCCCCCTCTTCTAAGGACCCTTGTGATTAAACTGAGCCCACCCAGATAATCCAGGATCATCGTTGCATCTCAAGATTCAAGTTTAATCACATTAAAGACGTCCCTCCTGCCATGTAAAGTAATATATTCACAGGTTCCAAGGATTAGGATAGAGATATCTTTGGAGGGTTGTTATTTTGTCTACCACAGACACCTGCTGTTTTACGGGAGAGGGACAACCGTAGTGGAAAATGCTAGCTCTTCTTAAAACAATGATGGGCTGCCTTGTGCCGGGGACTACCCATGCCCCTCCTACCAACCAGGAGGCTGGCTGTCCTCTTCTTCTGCTGGGTGGCGGGTTGGCCGGTGCAAATCCTCACCTCATCGCCTGTTTCTGTGGATCAGCCCTGGCACCATTTTTGTTATTCCAGGTCGTCTGGGAAGCAGATGCCAAGACGGGATTAAACATGCAGGGAAACATCTGAGAACATCTGGGGATCTGCCATAGAAGGGGAAATAGGGAGGGGCATGGGGGGAACTGAGAGAACCTTTAGCCCATGAAGCCAGTCTGACCCCGAATGGAGAGTGATGCCCTGCAGTCCAGTGGAAGTTCAGTGGCACTGCGGGGGTGTCCTCAAGCCAGAGCTGGCCATTGGAGGACCCCCGTCTCCAAAGAAGGGCTTTGCCTGAGTATACGTCACATTCAGTTACTGGTCAGTAGCAGCAGCCCGTGGGAGGTATAGAGCCTTGGCAGACACGTGACACTGGATTTCCGAGCTCAGCAAACGGGGCCCTTGTTCAGTTATCTTCCCTGTAGCTGCAGACCTATGACAGGCATTCTCATTCTGCCACAGACACCATTTTGACTTTCAAGCATTAGGAGGTAGACCTTAGACCACAAACATTACCACGTGAGACTCAGGAGTGTAGTTTAAGTATTACAAGAGAGGTATAACCTTCTTGGAAATTAAAGGGAAGGGAAGAGCACACACACTTAGAACAAGGAAAATGTTATTGGCCTTTGGTAATGGACCTTGCAGGGGCATTAACAGTCTATTGGCTTGATGCTGGCTGAGAGGAGAGGGTATCCCTCATGGAGCAAAGAAATGAGCACACAGTCAGAAGCAGGAGGATGTGTGTTGTGTCTGGGAACAGTGAGTGGCGCCATCACGTGTCTGTAGGAAAACAATGATGGATTTGGCCATCAGCTAGAGTCATAGGGTGGAGGGCAGGCAGCAGCTTGAGTGGGAGTTAGCCAAGCGCCAGGGAAAGAAAAGTGTCTGAGGGAAGAAATAGCAAGTGAAGGAGAAGAGGTCCTTCTGAGTGAAGATGAGGTGTAAGGGAAAGGACTGAAGATAAGCCATATTAATGGGTAACAAACGTGGGCTTGTCATTAAATTCGAAAAGTGTTTAGGTGTTGTGAGAGAAAGGTACTAAAAGTAGCGTGAATATGGTAGCCTACTGAATTAGGGAGTGATGGACAGAGACGAGTGGAAAGAAAAACTCTGACTGGAAGTTGGAGGGTGAGGGGTAGAGGGTGTCTTAGGATTCTGTAGACTCTTGCACAAAGGAAAGAAAGAGGCAGATGTAATTATCGAAGATGAAGTGTCAGGATAATGAAGTACCCCTTTTCTGTGTTCCCAGAGTATGTGCATTTATCACGGGCCAAATAACAATGAGAATCAGTGTGTGATAAATACTATCTCCTCTGGCAGATTTGTGAGTGCCTCGAAGACTCATTCATCTTTGTGTCACCAGGACGTGGTTCCCAAACAGGACCGTAGAAATATTCAGTAAGAAACTATTGCATCGAAGCATGAGGACTGGGTATCGGGAAATGAAAACCAGTATCAGTTGACTCCGTGGTGAGGGGTAGGCACTGTCAGGCACTTTCGCCCGCATCGCCCCACCAATTCTCCAACCATCCTATGAAGTAGGTATTATTCCGACTTAAGAAACGAAGAGACTGAGGCTTTGAGGCGTTATCTAACTTGCCTAACTTCCCATTACTAGTAAATGGAGAAACAGAGCAGGATGCGGGAGTGCACTGGGGGAGGTGACCAGAAGTGTCCTCCACGGTAGAGAGCTTTGATGTGGTTTTTGAAAAAGCCTGGTTTGAGTTAACACTAAGAAGTTAAAGGAGTTTGTGAATAAACGGTTGCAATTTAGTGGTAAGACAATGAGCTCCTAGATTATGCAGTGAAAATGAGACCATGAGGTAGTGAGTAGGGCTAGTTTGGTCCAGGAATTGAATAGGGATGAGAGAATGGAAAGATACAGCTGCAAGAATGGATTTGAAAACCCAGGATTTAGGAAGGATTTCTTTGACTTTACTTTCAGTTTGTTAAGAAAGTATACCACAAAATACAAACCCATAGGAAACCAAGTTATGCTACGTGTTAACTATCTTTTGCTGTGTAACAAATCACCCCAAAATGTAGTTACTCAAAACAAGAACACACATATATTATCACACAGTTTATGTGGAATCTGGGCATGGCTCTGCTGGGTCCTCAAGCTCATGGATTCTCACAAGGCTTCAACCAAGGTGTCAGCCTGGGCTGCATGCATCTTAAGGCTTAATGAGGGTGGATCCGCTTCCAAGCTCAAGACAATGCTGTTGGGAGAATTCGGCTCCTGGGAAGTCGTAGGGCTAATGGCCTCAGTTCCTTAACACTTAGCCTTTCCAGAAGGCTTAACCTGTGTTAATTGGCGTTATCAAAATGAGCACCTGGAGGGGTGGGATAGGGAGGGTGGGAGGGAGGGAGACGCAAGAGGGAAGAGATATGGGAACATAGGTATATGTATAACTGATCCACTGTGTTATAAAGCAGAAACTAACACACCATTGTAAAGCAATTATACTCCAATAAAGATGTAAAAAAAAAAAAAGAGCAAATGAGGAAGAGCCAGAGAATGCCAGCAAAATGGAAGTCATGGTCTTTTCTAACTTAATTTCAGAAGTCATATCCCATCACTTTTTATGTAGAGTCAAGTCACTAGGACCAGCCCACCCACAATGTGGGGACGGAATTTACACAAGAGACTGAACCAGGAGGCGGGACCACGGTGGCTGTTTTAGAAGCAGCCTACTACAAAGGGATCTGCTGGGATAGATGCTCTCGTCCAAGGAAGGAAGTAGAGCTGAAGCTGCCTGTGAATGCGCAGAGCTGAGCATGAGATAGAAGAGGAATAGGTTATGAAGCACTTGGATGTAAATATAAGGAAATCAAATGATTTATTCAGACTCAGCTTTATCTTTCTGACAAACCTTCTGCAACCAAATTTCTAGAAAGAAGTTACCTGCCACCTTTCCTGACCCTCTCTCAATTAAAGTGTTGGTTAAGGTAGAACCTTTCAGTATATCATGCTCATCTGAACATTTGATCATAGATTTGAACTCTTATAGTTTTTCAGTGACCGTTGTGCTTTTCCCAAATCCTGTCAAATGATTCAATAATGAAGGCATTTCTTGTGTTTCTGGAGCCTCAGTTAAGCTTTGAAACACACATTCTATGGCTGGACAACTTTTTTTTTTTTTTTTTTTCACGGTGCTCAGTGGTCAGAGAAGAGCAGTGGTTGAGATAAGGTCCTATACACACTGATGGTCTATTGCACGTATTCAATAAAGAAGGATCCAGTCTTGTTAATGGAAAAAAAATTACCATTTTTATCCTCTAAAACCCAGAACATTGTTACTGTGGATTAAAGAAAATTTCAAAGGTCTTCTTCATCTTTGTGGGAGAAAAAGTTGGGTCAAGAGTACCTTCTCACAAGGGCATCAAAGACAATGAAATGGTAAAAGAATAATCTCTTCAACAGATGGTGCTGGGACCACTGGACATCCACATGCAGAAGAGTGAAGTTGGATCCCTGTCTCATACCATATGCAAAAATTAAGTCAAATGGACCAAGACCTAAATACAAGAGCTAATACTATACAATTCTTAGAAGAAAACATAGGAGTAAATTTTGTGACCTTGAATTAGGTCATGCTTTCTTAGACATGACACCAAAACACAAGGAACAAAAGAAAAATAAATAAATTTGACTTCATCAGAATTAAAATCTTCTGTTCTGCAAAGGATATCAGCAGTGAAAAAGCCCACAGACAGGGAGAAAATATTTGCAATTCATATATCAGATAAGGGACTGATCTGATATATAAAGGACTCTTTGCATAAAAAGATATAAGGGACTCTTCAAACAACTCAATAAAAAAAAGACAACCCAACTTAAATACAGGCACAGGATTTGAGTAGATAATAAAGAAGATGTAGGAAAGGTCAATAAACACATGAAAAGATCCTGAACGTCATTAGTCATCAGGGAAATGCAAATCAGAACCACAATGCAATACCATTTCACACTTACTAGGATAGCTATAAAGAAAAAGACAGACAATAAAAAGTATCCGTGAATATGTGGAGAAATTGGATGCTTATACTTCGATTCTGTGAATCTAAAATGCTATAGCTATTTTGGTAAACAGTTTGGCAGTTCCTCAAAAAGTTAAACACAGTTCACATACGATCTGGCACTTCTGCTCCTGGGTATATACCCAAGAGGATGGAAAACATAGCTGTGCGAAAATGTGTACACAGATATTCACGGCCACATTATTCATAATTGCCAAAATGTGAAAACAGTCCAAATATCTGTCAACTGATGAATGGATAAACAAAACGTTTTATAATGTATATAAACACTGGAATATTATTTGACCGTGAAAAGGGACGACGCACTGATGAATGCTGCACCAAGGAACCTCAGAAACATCACGCTAAGTGAAAGGAGCCAGACACAAAACACTGCATGTTGTGTGATGCCATTTACATGAAACGTCCAGAATAGGCAAGTCTGCAGAGAGAAAAGGAGATCTGTGGTGGCCGGGGCCGAGGGGAGGGAGGAATGGGGGGTGACTGTTAATGGCTATGGGCCTTCTTTTTGGGGTGAGGAAAGTGTTCTGCAATTAGATGGTGGTGACCAATGCACAGCGTTGTGACTATACTAAAAACCATTGAATTATCCACATTAAAAGAGTGCACTTCATGGTATGTGAATTATATTTCAAAAACCTGTTACTTGAAAGAGTCTCCCCCTATTTCACCTCTTCTGAGTTTTGAAATTTACTAAAATGAACAATAGCCTGGACTACGTTGGAGGTGCCTAGGGACCAACTTTCCCACAAAAACCTGTCACAACAACCTAACGGCCTGGCTTTCAAAGGATTGAAATTCCATTCAGCATGAATGTAAAGGCCAGGAAAAAAACCCATTCTTTGTCATTTCGGTGTTTTGAGTTTTCATTAACATTTTGTTCCTAAAGATGAGTGGTAATCTAACAAATGTAATTAGGTGAGATGCTAACACTTGTCACAGAAAAGCTCCTAAGAAAGAGTTCAAGTTCTAACATCCCATCCCCTGAATTCTCAATTCCATTTTTAAAAGTAGCAATAATTGTTTCTGGAGCATAGGCTCAGATGTGTTTAATGTATTTTAAAACAATATATTTCTAAACACAAGATATATAATGACAAAAATTAAAAATGCCCACAAAGAGGATATTACCACACATGACAGCTTATTTTTTGATTTGGCAATTTTCTGCTAAACTCATAGCATCTGGAGAGAGCAGCAAGTAACAAAATAAGACAGATTTATGGAACCCACACATGGCAATATTTTTGTGTGAAATTAGTCAAAATCATTTTACTTGTAGATGAAGGAATGGATTCCAACAAGTTTGCGTTTTTTAAAGAGCAATCGTATTTGGTCTTAGTGAACTGGAAGATCTGAGCAATGCATTGGATTAGTTGATCACCAGCATTGTAACTCACGATAAAATCTGAGGAAGTGGGCCAAGCATCGGCTCTCAGCAAATTAGGATAATAATACATTGATTTTCAATAAGTAGAATTCAACCCATATTGCAGTCTACCTTCATATCCAAGGAACCAAGGGGGAAATAAGCCATTAGAAGAATTTTCCACTGAAATTTCTTTGTTTTGCTCTTATGTATGCCTAAAATTTTCTGACACCAAAGGGTGAGACAGGCATACATGTGCCTCATTCGAAGAAAATCTAATGTACAATATTTCAATTTTATAATATAATTAAGAGAAATGGCTGATTCCAGGTCTGGGGCAGGGTAAGTACAAGATGAACCTGAAACATAAAATAAGGAAGGTATATATATATATATATATATATATATATATATATATATATATATATACACACACACACACACACATACATACACACGCACACACACCCCTACATACATATATATAGCTATATGTATGTATAGCTATGTATATGTATCTATATCTATATGTATAACTACATATGTCTATATATCTGTATAGATATATATACACACATACACTGGCCTGTCACAAGGCTACTGTTAGCCAAATCTAGGACAATTTGAACATTAAAATAATTAAGTTATATGATTATTAAGTAAACAATAATGAATGAATTCAACAATAATGAGTTATAAACCATTGAAAAAAAAAGGGAACTTACGAGTTCATACCAAAACTAAATAGATAAATGGAGAGAGAGGAGGGCTCTTGCTAATAGTTGAAGGCCGAGGGTCTACTGGTAAATGCAGGGGAACCGTGGACTTGGAAAACTATCATTTCGCAACCATTGTGGCAAGATGCAGTTCGGGCCATCATTGAAACCCTCTTTGCAAATCAAGCAAGAATCTTCAATGGATTCTTAACACAGAAAGACATTTTGATGAAGAACAGGATGTTGGTGTGGGTTTAAAGTGTCTTCCCACAGTTTACTTCTCTGTTGTAAGGGAGACAAACAATCTAGTACCTCTGCAGTGAAGAATCAGATCATACGTTGTACCTTGATCAAAGTTGCCATCACCCACGAAGAACAGGTAGACATTGTGTGAGTCCAGGTGTGACGCTCCCAGGAGGCCATCACATCACCTAGGCAGTGTTTCAGCCGAGAATGCATAAACTCAATATAATCAGGAGGAAAGATCAGACAAGTCCCAAAGGGGAAACTTTCCATTAAGTAAAAGAGGGGCTATATTTTTCCCCAGTGTCAATATCATGAAAGGTAGAGAAAGGCTGTGGAAGTGTTTCAGAGGAGAAGAGGTCAGAGACCTCAATGCGATACCTGACCCTAGAAAGCTTTGGTCCTGTTCTGGAGTGGGGGTAGGGCAATGCTTCATATGACTCTGTTAGGCCAAGTGACAGAATTGGAATACAAATTGCAGATTAGATAAAAACATTTGCTGATACTAAATTTGTCAGGACTGACAACTGTACTTTGGTGATGTAGCAGAATATTCTTATTCTCAGGAAATACACATTGAGTTGAGTTTTTTATGGGTCAAGGCCATGGTATATTTAATTTCCCATCAAATAGTTCAAAAAATTAGATATATCTAGATAGCTATATATTTAGATAAAAAGAACCAATGATAGAACAGTTGGGGTAAAATGTTAAAAATAGGTAAATCTGAGTAAAGGGTATATGAGTATTTTTCATATTATGTTTTTTTCCACAATTCATCTGTAAACTTGACGTTATTTCCAAATAAAAAGTTAAAAATATATCCTTTAACTGGGAAGTTTTTATTTCTCTTGGCAAGGGATTGCTTGCTTGTGAAGAACTCAGCAAATGAGCCCCTTGACTTGGGAAATCTACTAGAGCTTTCAAATATGATGACTTTGCAAATTACAATTTGGATGCAAGTTTGGGATTATGTTGAGAAGGAAAGGCAAAAGGCTAATTTTATTTCTGTTTAGGGGCTATTTGGTTACAAGGAAAACAAACTCATGTTAACCAAAAGGAAATTTATTATAGGGAACCAAGAGAATTTCATGAAACCCGACTGTGGGAAGTACTACTGCCCTCATGGGAACTATTAAGATGTCCATCATCTCTGTCTCTGTCTCTCTCTGTCTCTCTGTCTCTATCTCTTAACTAGTTAGTTCTGGCCAGATAGAAAAGGGAAGCTACTTCTTCAGCAAAGTCTATAGAGGCACTTCCAAGTAAGAGGGTATGGGCTGTGCAGGTACCCCAAATAGTCTTTTAATGTTGAAATTAAAAAAGAATCACTGACCATTGCTCTTGCATTATTAACTTTTATTAATAGTTATTAATTTTATCAATAATTTATCCTAAGGGTAATATAAGATAAAACAATCTTAATTTGAGCACGATATGCTTAAATTTGCCTTTTATAACGATCACAATGACATAGCACGGGGAGAGCATTTTAGAGAGACAAGAGTCAATGTGGGATATAGTTTTGATGCTCTTCTTGTAATTCAGGCAAAACACGGTGACTTGAATCAGGGTAATGGTAGCAGTGGAGGTGGAGAGAAGGGAATGGATGAGGGACATTTTTAAAGGGCACAGTTGTAAGCCTTGGTGTTGGGCTGAATGTGAATGAATGAGGAAGAGGATGTTTTCAAGGATACCTCCCAGGTTTCCAAGTAGGAGGGACTGGTAGAGCCATTTATGGGGATTGAAAACATTGAGGAGGAGTTATTTGCGGGGGAGGAAAGGACATGAATTCAAAATGGGTCTTTTTAAAGTTGAGAAACCAAAAACACAAAGAGAACTCTCGGGTAGCTAGACATATGGGTTTGGAACTTAGGCCACTGAAGAGAGAGCTGATGTAGATGATCTTGATAAAGGTAATAAGTGTGTGGTATTTGAAGCTATGGAAATTGATGCAATACTTTCATAAGAAGGGAAAGAGGTAGATAAGAGGAGATACTTGGACCAAACCCCAAAGAACTCCAACATTTAAGGAATAGATGGGGAGACGAGATCTCCAGCCGGAGTCTGAGAAGAGCTGGCTTGAGATGTAGGTGGGAAATCAAGAGAGTCCAGTGTGGTCAAATACTCTTGAGGGCTTCAAAAAGGAGCAGGTTGTCAACTGTGTCCTATAGTGATGCTACTCGGATGGGTCAGGTATCATTCTTATCCCCCCCGCTTTGCAGATGGGATACCCGTTAAGGCTCACAGAGCTTAAATGACTCACTCCAGGTCATGGTGCTATTATTATTAGGTGATGAAGCTATTAGGTGATGAAGCTGGAGTTTGGACTCAGGTCTCTCTGACTCTAAAGCCTGTGCTTTTATGCCTTGCTTCATTCATTTGGCCAACAAATAGTTACTTCATCCCTACTCTGGATAACAGATCCTGGAGATAATGTGATGAGCAAAACCTACATGTTCTAGAGCCCGTAGTCACTGCGTTGCAGTTTGGCGCCAGTGGAGAGGTGCAGTTTGTAGGGAATGGGTACCCAGGTTGGATTAGTGCTGTGTGGCCTCCCAACAAATTCCTGCAACTTCGCAGTGTGAAGCAACATCCACCTCTCATCCCACGGTTTTGTACGTCAGAAGGTTGGGTGCACTTGGCTGGGTTCTATGCTCTGAGTCTCGTAAGACAGAACCCAAGGCTGGGCTTTTATCTGGAGACTCTAGGGAAGAATCCATTTTCAGGCTCCCTCAGGTTACTGGCAGAATCCACTTCCTTGCTGCTGGAGGACTAGGGTCTCCATTTCCTTGCTGGCTCTCAACTGGGGGCCTTTTCCAGCTCCTAGAGGTTTCTTGCAGCTTCTCGCCACGGGCTTTCTCACAGACCCCTTCACAACATCACCTCTTCAAGGCTGGTCATGGGATCCCTCATGTAGAATCCCCCTCAAGCTTTGCATCTCTTCCACTTCTTCTCTCAGCAAGAGAAACCTGGCTGCCTTTCAGCGGCACGTGTGATGAGTTTAGACGCACCTGGGCAATCTCTCTCTGGACACATAACCTAACATCATCATAATACCTCATCATATTCACAAGTTCCAGCCACAGTCAAAGGAGAGGGGGTCCTACACCAGTGAGAGTCGTTGAGAGTCAGTCTTAGAATTCTGTCCCCATACAGGCACACACCTCTTGTTGCTGCCTTCCATCCGCGATCTCCTAATTCTCCCTTTAAAAAAATCTCATTGAGAGAGAGAAGTATGCAAACGGGTGAACCGTCCATTGACTTGGCAGTAATAGCATCAGCATTTCCAGAAAAAAAGCCTGGTCTCCTTCTCTGGGAACCACCTTCCAAAGTGGAAAAATATAAGATGATCCTGCAGCAAAAAGATGTCACTTCCCCCAAGATGCCACAGAGGGGAAGCTCGGCCTCCTTTCTGGGAAAGGGACTGCTCTGGTCTGCATGGAAGGCCACCCAGGAGGGAGTGCAGCCATTTGGGAATCTGAAGAAAGAGTGCAGTGTCCTGCACACAGCATCAAATTCTACCACAGTCGTTCTGTTGCCTCTCCCAGAGAGATCAAGACAGACCTCTGTCCCGGGAGATCAAGAGCCCAGGACACTGTGATTAAGGGGGAAATGATGCTCTGGGGATGAGCAACACCAGAGGCTTAACTGCCCAACTTCCTGGCCAGTTTCAGCTTTTGCTGCTTTTTGAGCTGTAGCAAGATGCCCTTTCTTTGGAGAAAGCAAAGGGAGAGCCAGGGATATGGACAACGCAATGATGAGGGCTGCCAGCCTCTGAGAATCTGGAGCCTGGGGTCTTGGCTCAGAGAGCCGCAAAGCCTTCAAAAGGCCAGAGAATCGTCAGTGAAAATGAATGGAAAGCCTCTGACAGGCATGCTATGAGCTGCGAAATTACAAACAGACCTGGCATGCCCACTCGGGAGCCCAGCAGAATCCGAGCATCGCTCACTGTTATAAGTCATGGGACAGCAGGCTCTTGCTTCACTGGAGCCGGCTTTGGCATTAAAAAAAAATCATCATCTGTGTTTTTTTTTCCCTCTTGGCTAGTTCAGAGCCCAGGGAGGGACTTTGTTGTTGTGTCTGTGCCCCGCGCCTCTTTTGTAGTACAGAGGAATCACGCAGCAGAATCAGTGGCTGTCTGGAAGTACTGAAAAATGATGAGGGCAGAAATCTTAGCATGCAGGGCATTTGGATCAAAGGGTTCAGGGATAGGCAGGCCTGATAGGTTCAAACCTTTATTCCATCACCTTCTGTCTGACTCATCTTAGATATGTTGCTTTTTCTTTGTGATTCTTAGTTAGCTTCCCTGAGTCCATCCAGTGTCTTATCTGTAAAATGGGAGCTGGCAGGGGGGAATGATGTCTATAAGCTATGGAAAGAAAGCAACATGGATGAAATGCTCAATAAATAATAGGATGAGATCTTAAATGTAGGTAGTATCTCATCCAACATTCAGAGGGCCTGTTGGCTGCCTGCTCAGAAGCCGTTCCTCCGAACTTCTTCATGGCTGGCAGAGCCTGTTGTTCAGTATGGGTATTGAAAAGGCAAATATTCTTGTTCTCCTAGCCTCTCTCACAACCCAGATGTGGGCATGTCACTTAATCCTGAACTGGACCTGCTATAATCACCTTGAAACTTTAAGGGGAGACATCACTGTTTGCAAAAGAAGAAAAAATTGGGAAGAGGGGAAGCACAAAAGCCCGTGACATCAGAGAGCTGCTGAATTAATCCTGGAACATCCTTCTTGTATTAGGATTATCTGAGTTATGCTGAGGAAATAAGCGAGCCCTAAATCTTAGTGGCCTCTCACAGCAAAGATTTATGCCTTGCTCAGACCGCCTGCACACTGTAGATGGGATAGGGCATTTCTTCCATGTCTCCTGACTCTGGAAGCCAGGCATGTGGGACCATTGCCTCCTAAACATTATAGATTATTGTGTCAGAGGAGTAAAAATATCTCTAGAGGGTCTGTAATAAGTCTCTAAATTATCTTGTTTCCAGTTTATTCCTCATCCTCACTGATAGACTGATTTTTTTCCAAAATTGCGCTTTTCACTTTTGTTAGACAGTTGTTGCTGTAGTAATGCTGTGTAACAAACAGCCCCGAACCTCAGTGGTTTACACTGACAAACATGTGTTTCTCACTCACATGCCTGTGGGTCGGTGGTGGTGGTTTTGCTGGGCACAGCTAGGATTGCCTGTGCTTGACTTCACACCTGTATTGAATTCAGTTCTATCCCATGTAGCTCCTTCTCTTGGGATCAGCTGCTACCTGGTGTATGTTCTTCTCATGGCTATGGAAAGATATATAAGCAAACCGACCCATGTAGGCGTATTTAACATCTCTGTAGGTTCCCATTAGTTAATATTTTATTGGTCAAGTCAAGTCCTGTGGCCAAGCCCAAAGAAAGAGAGGCAGGCACTGCAAAGCCATGTGGAATGGGATGTGGACACATAGTTTCATTACAAGTAGGAAGAACTGGCAACAAAAGTCCGATTTATCAATCACATGCCAGTGAACTGATCACAACCTTCAGTACAAAATAAAGCCTACGGTACTAAATTGGGCATTTGAAATTCTCTACATTCTTACCTTTTCATTTTTTTCTGTTCTTTTCTCCCATGTCTCCTTATTCAAGTCAAACTGGTAGACTTTGTCCCTGATCATCCATGATCCAATTGTGGTCATATCTCAGTGTTTTGTTGATTGCATTCATCCATTGAGATAAGTCATACCCTTCTTCCATACCCCAAATAAACCGTAAGATACCCTCCCATGCATTCAGTCTTCTGAGTCTGTACCATAGCATCTATTTGAACTGTTTATTTAGGGATTAGCAATTGTAATCTTGGATGGATTGCCCCCCTTTTTTTTTGTCCCATGTAGAAACCATAACTTTGAAGCATACAGAATAACTTGACCACTTGGAATTGAAATTCTTGGCTTTACTTTAGGGCAATACCCACAGGCATGCAAGCCAGTAATCATTTTCGTTTCCTTGAGATAGGAACTTTGACTGGTAACAAGATCCCCTTTTCATTAGCCACGGACATTCGGGGGCCTGGGTAATTGAAAGAAAGCAGTCAAAGCGCAGTCCTGCTCACACAGTCTTTGGAGGTTTAATTGATCACAAGATATTTGGCTGATCACGAAACTCTCTCTAAAAATGAAATAGGTGAATAACACTAATGCAAGAAAGAGAAAAAAACCCTTTTCCCAGTACAGTATTTTATACTGTAGTTACCTCCCAACACTCAGCCAAAAAAAAAAAGGGGGGGGGTTGGAAAATGTTAGGCTACTTCTGCTACCTTTATCCTTAACTTGAAACTCTTTACTTGGAAAGGTCCTTTCCATATTCTACTGTGAGCTCTCAGTGTCTGGTAAATGTTAGCTCCACATTTTAGCTTTGGGAAATTGTCTCTGTGCTAACATCAATTGATCAGTGTTCACATACTTAAAATTTCATAGATTAGACATAGCCACTGTTGGCAAGCCGAGCAGTTTAACACAAAGGAAATTCAAGTTCCCTTAGGGTGGCTGTCTTTGGTAAGAAAGGAAATGCCCTTAAATGTTGCAGTGTTGCTTAACTGTGAAACAGTTTTTATTAGCCAGGGTTCTCCAGGGAAACAGAGCCAATAATAGGATCGAATAATCGATAGATAGATATATAGAGAGATTTATCTTAAGGAATTGGCTCACACAACTGTGGGGCTGGCAAGTTTGAAATCTGGAGGTCAGCGGGCTGGAGACCCAGGGATACTGCAGTCTCTCGTCTGAAGGCAGCTTGGAGGCAGAATTCCTTCCCCTTCCAGAATCTCAGTCTTTTCCCTTAAGTCCTCTTACTGATTGGACAAGGGCTTCTTTACGTGATGGAGGGTAAACTGCTTCACTCCAAGTGGGCGGGTTTAAATGTCAGTTCCACCTGAAAAAATACCTTCACAGCAACCTCTAGGCTTGTGTTTGACCAAGCGACTGAGCACCGTAGCCTGGCCAGGTGGACACTCCACACGAACTGTCACAGGGCTTTAATCCACGATTCCTGACATTTCGTCAGGAAGTTCAGAATTAGGCACACGGCGCTGGCTGAAGCCACTTGCAAGGAAGCAGGGTGTACGTTTAGCTAGGATTACCTTGCGCTCGTGTGTGATAGATCTCTGGACACCAACTTGAAATGCCTTATAAAAATCCTTCTTAGCCCCCAGATATTCAGGATAGCTATTTGGCGTGTCATTCTTTACCTCTTCCAAACTCTAGTTTAAGAATACCTTTACTGGTTCTGTTCACTACTTCCTTCCCCTTTCCTTTTTCATCCCTTCTAACCATCTCCTTCCTCATTCCCAATAATCACGTTTTCCTAATGTAATTCTAAATTGCTGACAGACAAGGTCTAGATCTTTTACCTTTTTACACAGCCCATGAAATGAAGAGGGTGCTTATTACTGAGAATTAAGTTTCTACACCCATGAAAGATATGTCTTGGTTTGCACAATTGGTGTTCTGAAAAGTTGCCTATTTAAGGGGCTTTGAGGAGGGAACACAGGTACTAAGTAAGATTTACGAACAGGGAATGTCTCAGATTAATTCAAGTTAGATGGTTAAGTTAAGATAATACGATCAAATCATTTAGATAAAATTATTTATGGTAAAGTTAAGATAATACGATCAAATCATCTAGATAAAATTATTTATAAAATTATCTTAGGTAAAATTAAGGTCTGTCAATTAAATGGTAATTTCAACAAGCGAATATTTTATTTCAGATAAATGATAAGCAACAGCTTTATCCCAGTAGCACACATAGGAAAGTAGCACTAGCGCTCTGAAGGGTCATCATCACTGTGCAAGGATTGTTACTGAACCAGGTTCGTTTTGCCCGATGCACAGCAAGGCAAAACTCCGAGGCACCGACGTTTGCAGCAAGGAGGGGGTTTACTTGCAAGGTGGCCAAGCGATGGGAAGGAAGGACAAATCTCAAATGCACCTGCCAAAAGCAAGGGGCTTGGGGAATTTACGGGCTAAGGAATACAGAAACAGGGCAGTCGGAGGCGTGTGCAGCGTGGGGAAAGCTGCGGTCGTCAGTGTTCTGCGCAGGCGTCATTAGGCTGCCTCGTGTGCGCCTGCAAAAGGTCTCCGGACACTCGCGCATGCCCAGTCAAGGGTCGGTGGTCCTGTCCAGGCTTAACTGGCTCAGACCGGACTCAGCGCGGTAGGCTCCAAGGTCTTGGAAAACAGCTCGGGCAAACATCTTACTGTTTAGGCTCCGCGCCACGGGAGGACCTGCACGTCTTGAAACGACCTTGATTAGTGAAGGCAGGTGAAGTGGATTTAACCCAGGGTTTCAGATATGAACAGAAGTGTTTCACGTATTTTAAAATTCTCTCTTTCCCGAGTTATTCACGTACTTGTACCTTCTCCTTTCTCCAGGATCTTGAATGCCTAATCACTTTGCATGAATCTAATCAGAAAATCCAAGTGTGTTCTATATTTCACAGTCTTATGTTTTCCTTAAATGAACTTAGCTATGACCCTGAACCTCTTTTTGCCCCTTGCCTGAGGAGACGTATATTTCGATAATTATTGGGATGCTTTCCTTGTCTTTATTCTCTTCCTCCCTCTCTTCCCCCCACCCACCTTCACTGGTGTTGCATAAAGATTCCAAGGTCACAGACAGCTTCCAGGTGATAAGGGGACATGAAGGGGACAGTTTCTCACCATCGTCAGTTGGTACTGGTTATCCCCAAGATACCTTTTGTCCCAGGCTTTATGGTACCTTCAGAGCTTGTCCTCTGCTATTTCTGTGCCACTTTGGGGCACTGCCATCTTTGCCAGGGTTGGGAGACTGTCTGCCTGGGGTCTGATATTCCTGAAGGACTTGTGCCCTGTCCCCCTGAGGTCCTGCTTTCTGACCCGCAGTGGCCAAGCCCAGCCACTCAGTTGACTGAGAAGAGTGAACCTTTGCTCGACTTGGGTGACTTTCCCTTCTCTCTGTTTAATCACACAGCCTTCTGTCTGTTCCCAGCTGAGGAAGAACTTCTAGCGTCGTGCCGTCAAGGAGTCCAGGCTGTACAGAAGCATGAAGCAAGGTAGGAGATACCTGCTAGTAAGAAAGTCTGAAATGGGCCGAGCTTCCCTGCTGGCAGGGAGGAGAAGAAGGTGAGGGGGGATGTAATTTGGCGTTAGTATATCTTGAGGCACGTGCTATGTGCTCTGGTTGGTTCATTCCGGTATTTCTGCTGTATTTGTTTTCCCTGCCAGATGGAAAATTCCTTCAGGTCTGTGTTTCACTCCTAACGCCGTGTCTTAGCACTTTCAGGGTGCTGTAACAAAATATTACAGACTGCGTGGCCTCTAAACAACAGAAATGTGTTTCTCACAGTTCTGGAGGCTGGAGGTCTGAGATCGTGTGCCAGCATGGTCGGGAGAGACTTCTCACATGATGGACAGCGTGAGGGAGCTCCGTAGGGTCTCTCTATAAGGGTGCTGATGCCATTCACAAGCGTTCCACCGTTTGGACCTAATCATCCCCTACAGCCTCCACCTCCTAAAAAGCATCACTTTGGGTGTTAGGATTCCAACAGGTGAATTCTGGGGGAGACAAACATTCAGAGCATAGCGCCTCCATAAACATGATGATATTTCAATATCAAAAAATATTATTGAGGGACTTCCCTGGTGGAACAGTGGTGAAGGATCCGCCTGTCAATGCAGGGGACACAGGTTTGAGCCCTGGCCCGTGAAGATCCCACATGCCGCGGAGCAACTAAGCCCGTGCGCCACAACTACTGAGCCTGAGCTCTAGAGCCCGCGAGCCACAACTGCTGAGCCCACGTGCCGCGACTACTGAAGCCTGCATGCCTAGAGCCGGCGCTCCACAACAGGAGGAGCCACCGCGATGAGAAGCCCGCGCACCACAACGAAGAGTAGCCCCTGCTCACCACAACTAGAGAAAGCCCGCATACAGCAACGAAGACCCAACACAGCCAAAAATAAATAAATTGATTAATTTAAAAAAAGTATTGAATGACTGAATACAGGAGAGAAACAAATAACAGTTATAGAAAATAATTTAGAATGTAACCATCATTGGGCAACAGAATCATTTGGAGAACTTGGGTAGATTTTCCTTCTGGGACCTCACTCCTGGGGAGTCCAATTTAATACAACTTGGGGTGGAATCTGTATTTACAGAACACCCTAGGGATTTCCAGTTAGAGAACCACTGGTTTATCAGTAAATTAGTAATTTCATTTTATGGAGGAAAAAAATGGAGTTCAGAAAGAGTAAGTGACTTTGCAAAGATATAGCTAGTGATAGGAAAAAGGGACCCCAGTTTGATTTGCATGTCTTTTTATAAATACATTATTTTTGTGATAAAGACAATACATATTTATGCTAAAAATTCTAGCAGTATGTAGAAGTGTACGGTGAAAAGTAATTTTCCACCTCTGTCTCCAGACTCGCATTTTTATCTCTCCAGAGATAATCACAAATTCTTTTCCTGTGTATCATTTCAGACATTTTATATACAATTATAAAAATATACATATGCATAAGTATATCATACTTTACACAAATGAGACTATAGTATGTATACTCATATAATTGGTTGTTTTTTTCCACTCAAAATCTTTTCAAATCAGCATTTATGCATGATAGATGATGATTTATGCATATGTTTGTATTTACATATAAAATGTCTGAAAAGGATACCTAGGAAATAACAATTTGTGATTAGCTCTGGGGAGTGAAAATGGGAGTCTGAGAGCTGCAGGGGGAAATTACCTTTCACTATACGCCTCTATACACTGTTTGAATTTTTAGCATAAATACATATTGTCTTTATAGCAAAAACAATGTGCTGTATTTATAGAAGGGCATGCAGGCCAAACCAGGTCCCTTTCTCATCCTTGTCACTAGCTGTATCTTTTCAAATCAGCATTTATACATCTATTTTGTTTACTAAATAACTTAGATTTTGAAGCATGAAAGCATTTGCTAAAGTATCTATCCTATAACTGCTATTTTCCAAATATAGGATGGCTTTCACATATAGGATTGCTTATTTTGTTATGAATGGAAATGTCTGCTCATCATGAGAGGAGGATCAAGGTTCACGTCAGAGGGGTCGGCAAGCGGTGGACTAGGGTGCTGGGAGGAAAGGGTAGAAGACAGACTGCCGTTGGAGCATCTTCATGGAAAAAGCCTCATACTCGCTGTAACGTTTATTCTGCTAAAGCAAAAGTTGACAAGATGCGTTTACCAATTTTGTAAAGGAGAAGGCAAAATAGAAAGTTGAGTAGTTGGTAAATTACGGGCGTATGAAATTTTGGGAAAAGGTTCACATTAAAAATATTGATAGTTCAGCAAGAAATGAAGGTCGAATGCTACTCTGGACTTGATTCCATGTTAATTTTGACCAGATAGGACCTGGTGATGTAATAGCAATGAAACTTTGAAAGAAAATGGTCATATTATCAAGTTCATAGCAATAATGAAGGAGAAATCTGGCACCAGGTGTAAAAGTTGTTGGCTTATTAAAATGTACATGTTTCCACATTTGAAATGTGATACTTTGCAAACTCATGCTTGTATACATTTAAGCTTCTGGCGTTCAGATAGGAGTCCTGGTTAATTTTTTTTTTTTTTTTTCTGCTGCATGGCATGTAGGATCTCAGTTCCCCAACCAGGGATCTGAACCCGCATTCCCCTGCAGTGAAAGCGTGGAGTCTTAACCACTGGACTGCCAGGGAAGTCCCTGCAGTCCTGGTTTAAATGTGCTGCGTTGCTTGGTTCCAAACTTTCTTTGTTAAGAATTTTTCTTCAATTTTTAATTTTTTTAAAAAATGTGAGCTTGTTTGATCTTTTTATTGTGGTAAAATATACATAGCAAAATTTATTATTTTGATCATTTTAAATGTAAGATTTAGTGGCATTAGGTACATTCACATTATTGGGTATCCATCACTACTACCCATTTTCAGGACTTGTCCTCGTCCCAAATAGAAGCTCTGTACCCATGTAACAATCACTCCCCATTCCTTCTCCCCCAACCTCTGGTAACCACCATTCTACTTTTTTTGTGAATCTGCCTATTCTAGATACTTCTTATAAGTGCAATCATACAGTATTTGTCCTTGGTATCCGGTTTATTTCACTTAGCATAATGTTTTCAGGATTCATCCATGTTGTAGCATGTATTAGAATTTCATTCCTGGGACTTCCCCGGCAGTCCACTGGTTAAGACTTTGCCTTCCAATGCAGGGGGTGTGAGTTCGATCCCTGGTCGGGGAGCTAAGATCCCACATGCCTCACGGCCAGGAAATCCACACATAAAACAGAAGCAATATTGCAATAAATTAATTAAATAAAGTCTTAAAAAAATGGTCCATATCAAAAAAAAATCTAAAAAAAGAATTTCATTCCGTTTTCTAGCTGAGTAATATTCCATTGTTTGCGTATACCACATTTAAAGAATCCATTCATCTGTTGACACTTGGGTTGTTTCCACCATTGATGTACAAGTACCTGTTATGAGTCTCTCATTTCATTTCTTTTTCTGGGTTTATGCCCAGGAGTGACATTGCTGGATCATATGCCAATTCCACTTAACTGTTTGAGTTAATTTTGGGGGAGACTTCCTGTTTACCACGGTGGTTGCACTTTTGCACGCCACCAGCAATGCAGAAGGACTCCACTTTCCCCACCTCCTCCCCTGCACTTCCTGTTGTCACCCCTCCTCCCCTCTTTGGATAGTAGCCATCCTAGCGGGCATGAAGTGGTATCTCACTTTTGATTTACATTTCCCAAATGACTAATGATGTGGAGCGTCTTTTTGTGTGCTTATTGGCCGTTGGCGTACCTTCTTTGGAGAAATGTCCTTTACTTATTTGAAGTTTTTGTTGTTGCTGTTGTTCAGGTTGAGTTGTGCAGAGTTTACATGTTTCATGTTCAGGCTTCTTTGGGCCATGCATCCTGACAAGGAAAATGGACATCTGATCATCTAGGTTGTTGGAGAGTGTGGAGGCTTAGGGAAACCTTCTCTGGCTGTGCTTCTTCTGCAGCCTCCCAGGTCCCACTACATCTTGTAGTACAGTTGCATGACAGCTATCTGACCGCTTCCTCTGGTGCTCAGGACACTATGGAAGTGCTTGGGAAGTAGTGCCCACCTGAGATGCCATCCAGTGACTGATGGGGGTTAGTGTATAATGAACTAACTGGGGTATGATATAACTCCAAGGCACAGATTCTGCACTGGACCCCAGAGCTCCCCGGCAGGAATTAGCGTTATCTCCTCTCAGTGGGAACTAGCTTAGTAACAATGCTTTATTTCTTTTCCTTCCCTGTCTCACTTCCCCATTTTCTTCGTGCTTCTGATCATCTTTTAAACAACTTGCATTTGAATCCTTGTCGCGTGATCTGCCTCTGGGGAACCCTAGCTAAGACAGAAGCGCAGGCTGTGGGCGGGACACAAGTCGGCCGCGTGGGGTGGGGAGAGGGACTTGAGAGCCTTCCTTCGGTTACTGTCCTTCCCCAGGATCTTCTTCCTGTGGGTTCCTAAAATAACCCCTTTCCTTGTTGGGATAGAATGGGAGGCATGTTACCGGTGTGACTACCAGCAGGCAGTCAAGCAGTAGTTGCTACTCTCCACGATACATTAAAGTCCTTTGCTCTTGTTTTCTATGGAAGAGCTGCTTTTGGCATATTAACTTTGGTTTCTGTATACTTTTTCAATACAGTGTTCCGTGGTTAGACCAGAGAGTGGCTTACTACCAGAGAGTGAATACGACATCTTAAAATAAGGTGCTCTTCCAACATTTTGAGTGGTAGATAAATATGACCTCATGGCTAAGCATCTCACAGGCAATCTGTCATTTGCTCCTTGCTACTGTTACGATTTCCATCTTACAGATGAGAAAACGGAGACTTGGAATAATATCTGAAACAATACATCCTAGCTATGATTTTTATGACATTAAAGTTTTGATTCTATAATTCAAATATTATTTCAATCAGTGAATGGGACATGGACAAAAGGGTCATTTCTCAGACTTGCATTTGCAACAGAAGTGGAAGGAATAACTAATATGCTAGTTAAACGACTCAGGTTTCAAATATCTCGACATTTTTAATTTAGGCAACAAAAATTATAGCACAAGTGTAGGATGTGGGAGCCCTGGCTAGACAGTAGTTGACCACAAATTTTATATGAGCCAGCAGTGTGACGCGGTTACTCTAATGCAATGTCCAGCATCATTCTAAGAAGGCCTCTGACCAGAAGATGGGTGTACTCCTCCTTGGTCAGATCAGATGTGTTCATTGGAAGGACCAAAATTTAATGAGAGATCTTGCTGATGTAGGAAGCGACCAGGGTTCTTTCAGAATGGTAAAATGTTCTGGAAGCCCTGCTGCGTGAGGAACACTTGAGGGCACTAGTGTTTATTCATCTGTGCCTGGGAGGCAGAGTGTAGTCATGACCTTGGGAAACAGGCAGACCTAAAGTGAAACTCAGCTCCTTTACTTTGCAGCTCTGTGATCTCGGATGAGATACATTCTGTGCCTCGGTTTCCTTTTCTTTAAAGTTGCAACACTAATGCATGCCCTCATATATCCTATAATGTCCCAATAAGAAGTTATACGCAAAGTACTTGGCATATACCAGATGTGTAGGAAATAGTGGTTTTCATTCTTTCAAATATTTGGAGGCTTGTTAAGCAAGTAACTAGCTCCTCCCTGACCCAAGACCAACTTAGGACCAATAGGCAGTTGTAGGGGAGAAAATCTCCTTTCAATATTAGGAGTAGCGTACTAATACTTGAATTGTCTTGCAAAATGCAGATGCCTCAAGAATCTGGTCTCTGCCTAGAACTGCAGACTTGTACAGCCAGTTGTCTACACAGCAGGCGTTTCAAACACATTAGGGTCAAAGCAGAATTCTTGGGCTACATACATTGCCTGCAAGCCTGGTCAACCCTCAGTTTTCCACATGTCAGAAAATTGTACCACCACCTGCTCAGCTATTCAAAGCAAATGTCTTAGAGAGTCTTGTTAACCCTGATCCCGCAGTATATTCCAAATCCACCCACTTCTGTCACCAGGATCACTGTCACAATCCAAGCTGAGAACATAGTTTTTTTTTCTGATTTACCACAATAACCTTGCAGTTGGTGTGTCCTTGCTTCTACTCCTATTGCTTTGGATTCTGTTCTCCACACATGAGCACTAATGTCCCCTGTTTAAAATTATTTAATTAAAAATTTAAATACCAGCTTCCCATTGCACTTAGAAGAGAGCCCACAATCCTTATTCCACCCTGCAAAGGCCGACGTTGAGTGGTCTCTGCCCACCATTCCAGCTTTGTCTCTCAGCATCCTTGGTCTGATCCAGAGCTTGTTTTCTGTCACATTGTTTATTTCACCTCTTCTTTTGCTAAAGACCCTTCATCTCAGCCATTCCTTCTGCTTAGAACACTCTTCTCTCTGAACCCCGATGTCATCTCCTACAAGAAGCCATCCTTGATTGCCTGATCTTTAGGAGCTATGTAGTCACTCTCACGTTATTCTATTTCAGTGCTTTGAATTCCACTTATCACGGCCTTATGAGCTTCCTATTCATTACGTTATTCCCAGCACCTATGGAAGTGCTTAAAATATGTATTTAATACATAGATACGTGAACAATGGAAAAATGGACCCATGAAACAGCGGGTTCCTTATTAGTGAAAATATACAAGCATCTTCTCTTTGGTGACCATATATTAACAGATACTAATATATGTTATATTAACAGCCCTGAGTCAGAGGTCCAGCTAGATGAGCACGGGGATTCTTTCTAATCCACAAGTTCTGTGATCTCATTGACAGTTTCCAATTTCCGTCTTTAGCAGCTCAGAATTTACATGTGAAGAAATCAGTGATTTGCTTTGTATATATATTTTTTAAAGGAATTAAAAACGGAGGAATAATGGAAGGAAAGAAGAAAAATGCCTCTAGAACAAGTGTAAATTTGAAAATGGATGCACTAACACAAAATCGGTTGAGTGGATTTTTATGAATTTGTTTACTTGGTAGACCTGCGATAAATGTCACATAGACTCATAGCACTGAAAGTTATGGATATTTATCCACACGTAAGCTTCTACCCTGTGCAATTTTCTGACTGGGTCTGTCTCAGATGTTGGAATTTGTGCTTTTCTATAAAAATCAAAAAGCAGGGATTCATTCTGTTCCATGGACTTCATCTGTTCCTTGTTTCAACTGTATAAATATTATTTGCATGTCATGGGTTTCTGACCCCTACCAGTGGAGACCAAATCGATTACCCACGAGCTGCTCAATTTGCAATCATTTAAAATTCCAGACTCTCTCTGGCACAGAGGAAGAACAATGGAAACTTGTCTTAGTGCTCTGTCTTGGTTTATTTCTTTCCTTTCATTTTTCTTTTGATTTTCCCTTTTCATCCCTCCCCGTTTTCTGCTTTTTCTTGCTGCATGCCCTCTGGGTCCCTTAGGGAAACCCCAATCCTCTTTCACTCGCCATCTCATTTTTGGTCACCAAATGAAAGTGTCGGATCCTTCCAGGAACCCTTCATATTCACAAGGTCAGTACACCTGAGTCTGCTGAATGCAGGTGTCCCAGTGTCAAAGGAGAGAGAGAGGGGACTGAGGACAGTTACTGTCATAGGAGCTGCATGTGGTTGATCTACCAAGTGGCAGCGTCTTTCACTCACTGCCACAGCTCCGAGGGCAACCTGGTCTGTCTTTAATCTACTCCGACCACAGAGCAAATGTTTTAAATAAAATCTCTGCATGAGTGAGTCACTACTCTTCTGGCTTTTATATGACATACCGAGGAGTGATGGTTTACTTTGCCTGAGTAACAAAATTAATATAAGAGAAACATTTTTGTTATGTGGTATCTTAAAAAAAATACAAAAAGAAGAAAGAAGAGACATATGGGCCTGAGCAGTGAGATTTGGATGAAAAAGTTCCACTTGACACAAGGGAAATAATGAAAAAAAATGTAGTAAATTTTCTTGGCACAGAAGGGTAAAAAAAATCAGCAGGAAGCAGTAGGAAAAAAAACACACTTTCACTAAACAGCTGCAGTGCCTCTAATAATGTCCCTTACGTAAGGTCATAATCTCTAAGAACCATCGTTTATTATGTTATCATTTTTGAAAGAGATGTTTCATGTTCAAATCCTTTTCAATTTCTAGGGTGCTTGTGTATTCGGTGGCATCTGTTATGGTAGAGGGACATGGTGATGTTTTGTGTCTCCCCTTAGGGAGCTGGTTAAGAGGTAAGTGCAGGCAGTGGTGGTTGCCCTCCTCTGGCTTGGAGAAAGTTTCTGTGTGATTTTGTCTGACCCAAAACGTCCAACTTCTGTAATATCAGCTCGGTTTTCATGGTTTCTGATGCCCAAACCAAATGTTACCCGTCCAGTGAAAGGGGTGTGTCTTGAAGACACACAAGGGTGTTTGGGGTACCTCAGCGATCCCTTATGAGTCCACACTTTGCGGTGTGTGGGGTAGTTTGTGTAACAATTTCATTTTTCCATCAACCGATTCTGATTCCAAAATGAAAGGGAATTTCTTTTGGCCCCAGTCTTGCCTTCATCCAAGGAAGACACAACCAATGAAAAACAGAGATGCGCTTGCCCATCTTGGCAAGTCGTGCAAGGAAGGAGAAGCCCAGGATGAAATGACAGATGCAGAGAAGGTCAAAGAAAGCTGTGAAGCTTGACATTCAAGAGAGGACAGGCTCACTATGGAGAACAGTAGGGACGTTTCTTAAAAAACTAAAAATAGAACTACCATATGACCCAGCAATCCCACTACTGGGCATATACCCTGAGAAAACCATAATTCAAAAAGAGTCATATACCAAAATGTTCATTGCAGCTCTGTTTACAATAGCCAGGACATGGAAGCAACCGAAGTGTCCATCAACAGATGAATGGATAAAGAAGATGTGGCACATATATACAATGGAATATTACTCAGCCATAAAAAGGAACGAGACTGAGTTATTTGTAGTGAGGTGGATGGACCTAGAGACTGTCGTACAGAGTGAAGTAAGTCAGAAAGAGGAAAACAAATACCGTATGCTAACACATATATATGGAATCTAAAAAAAAAAAAAAAAGGTCATGAAGAACCTAGGGGCAAGATGGGAATAAAGATGCAGACCTACTAGAGAATGGACTTGAGGATACGGGGAGGGGGAAGGGTAAGCTGGGACAAAGTGAGAGAGTGGCGTGGACATATATACACTACCAAATGTAAAATAGATAGCTAGTGGGAAGCAGCTGCATAGCACAGGGAGATCAGCTCGGTGCTTTGTGACCACCTAGAGGGGTGGGATAGGGAGGGTGGGAGGGAGGGAGATGCAAGAGGGAAGAGATATGGGGACATATGTATATGTATAACTGATTCACTTTGTTATAAAGCAGAAACTAACACACCATTGTAAAGCAATTATACTCCAATAAAGATGTTAGAAAAAAAAAGAATAAATAGAATCCTTTCAAAAAAAAAAAAAAAAAAAGAGGACAGGCTCAGAGTGCGTCCCGTATCTGTGGCCGTGGATTGGCTCTTGTTCTGACAATTATTATCAGCATCACTGTGAGCAGGTGACTTTCCTCTCGGAGATTCATCTCCCACATCTCAGAGTGAGACTAACCTACCTGTCTCTTCCCACACAATAGGAAGCATTGAGATCACATCTGCAAAGTACTAGCACATTTCTGGCATATAATCAGTTTGCTCAATAGTGATTCTGTAAATGTTATTTTTATTATAAAATGCTTGCTGAGAGCATCTTTTAAGGGCCCTTTCGCTTTCTTCTGCCTGGCATGATATTTACAAGCAACATCTTCAGCTCAGAGGGCAGGAGGGGTTGATGCTCTATTATGCTTTGTAACTGAAGGAGATGCAATTTTTACTGAACAAACGGTGAAAAAGATTAAATTATTTTTACAAAATCTCATGACATTTGACCCTCAGTTGCTAACTCAGTGCGTTAGCAAGAAATTGAATCTCAATCAAATTTGGCGTTTCTTGGGGGTTGAGGTTGAGTGTCCTGTACTGGCATTTCGGCAGCTTCTCGTCAGTTTGGACATCAGCATATTTGCTAAGACCTGGACATCCAGTGTTTTGAGTCCAGACTTCCTAGGTTGGTCCATTTTGTCCACTGAGGTCTGGCCATTTTCCAGGAAGCTGAGAGGAAGCAGGTTTAGGGATCTTATTACTCAGACAGTTCTAAGGTCCCCATGCTACCTGATTTAGGAACCACACTTTCCCCTCTCTCTCTCCTCCTGTATCCCATCTTCTCCCATACAGCCCTCTCTTCTCTCATGCCATGTGAGGTTTGCCTACTATAATATACTTAGAGAATTCAGGATTTTGAAAACATAAGCCAGAAAGTGAAGTCATCTTCAGACAACTTCAGATTTTACCCGGCAACACAAACCCTTACAGACGAGGGAACACTTAAAGTTTGACTATTTTTCTTGTAGGGAGAAATACAGAATCAGCAAAGTACATGTTTTTATCACACTAAATTAGCTTGCCATATGCCAGTTTTGAGGATGATCCAAAGGGGCATTTTGGAAGTGTTGTTTTCACTTTGCATTTTACAAATTTAAAATGGGAAGAAGACACGTTCTTTACTTCAGATGGGGCCTGGGTGGTTGCAGAAGAAACTCAGCCTTGAATTTGCCTTTTTTTTTTTCAAGTACTTCTTGTTATTTTATTATTGGTAAATAATGGAAGAAAAAATACAGAAACTAACACCACTGTAAAGCGATTATACTCCAATAAAGATGTTAAATAAATAAATAAATAAATAAATAATTTTATAATACCTAAAAGCAACAGAAGACTGAATTTGTTTTTGAAATAAACATTTTTTTTTAGAATAGGATTGGATTTTCAGAAGCGTTACAAAGATAGCCCAGAGGGTTCTCATAAGCTCCACACCCAGCTTCCCCTGTTATTACCAGTTTACATTAGAATGGTGCATTTGACACCACTAATGAACCAATATTGGTATATTAGTATCAAATAAGGCCCATATATTAATCAGATTTATCTCATTTTAACCTTTTTTTTTTTTAGGACCCCGTCCAGGACACCACATTACATTTACTTGTCTTTTCTTCTTGGGTTCATCTTGGCTGTGACAGTTTTTTAGGCTTTTCTTGTGTTTGATGACCTTGACAGTTTTGAAGAGTACCGGTCAGGTATATTGTAGCATCCACTATATTGCATGTTTCTGATATTTTCTCAAAGTTATACCAGGGTTTTATGTTTTGGAGAGGAAGACCACAGAGGTAGAGGGTCGTTCTCATCGCATCTTATTGAGGGTATATGCTATCAAAATGACTTATTACAGTTTCTGCTAACTGTGATCACCTGAATGCGATGGTGTTTTTCAGGTTTCTCCATTATAAAGTTACTCTTTCTGTTTTCCCCTCTTTCCATCCTGTGCTCTGTGGCAGAAATCACTATTGGACCTCGCACTTATGGGATGGGCGTTAGGCTCCATCTCCTTCAGGGGGAATCGCTACGTAAAATATTTGAAATTCTTTTGCATGGGAGATTTGTCTATTACCTCATATTTATCCATTTATTATTTATTTGTTCAAAGACTTGCTTATACCAGTATGGACTCATGGTTATTTATTTTACATGTTGGGTTATAATCTTACGTTATTTCTTTGGCTCAGATTATTCCAGTTTTTTTGCATTCAGCAAAACTTCCTTTGCTTTTTCGCTCAGTGCCTACCCCCCATCCCTTTCTTTTATGAAAAATGGTATGTAGGAATACCTTTAAGATTGAATAATTCTAATTTCTGTAAACACACGTAACACCAGGTGATTTGTAGGAGTGGAGAAGGCAAATCAACAGTAGTTGCCGAGGGGCTTCCCTGGTGGTGCAGTGGTTAAGAATCCTCCTGCCAGTGCGGGGAACGCGGGTTCAATCCCTGGTCCAGGAAGATCCCACGTGCTGCGGAACAGCTGAGCCCGTGCGCCGCAACTACTGAGCCTGCGCTCTAGAGCCCGTGAGCCACAACTACTGAACCCGCGAGCCACAACTACTGAACCTGCAAGCCACAACTACTGAAGCCCGCACGCCTAGAGCCCGTACTCCGCAACAAGGGAAGCCACCGCAGTGAGAAGCCCACGCACTGCAATGAGGAGTAGCCCCTGCTCGCCGCAACTAGAGAACGCCCGAGCACAGCAATGAAGACCCAACACAGCCAAAAATAAAAATAAATAAATTTATAAAAAACAAAAAGCAATAGTTGCCAAGTTTAGAATGCATCCGTGAACTTTTGCATCTGAAGTTGCCAACCCAGCATGGCCCTCTGAAGATTTCCATGCTAGTTTCACATTGGCAGATGGCCACTTCCTGTTTTACGGGGAGGGAAAAACCAAACCTCCTCTAAGGTCTGAAATATCAAAATGGCTCAAAAAAAACAAAATTTGGTTGACAGAAGTTTAAGGGATTAGATATATAGATGGGTTTGATTCCCCCCAAATACACACAGATTGTGGACTTCAGGTGTAAGGGAGGGACTGGGACCACCTCCTAGTAAAAGTTCTCATGTCGTCCTCTGGCGCCTACACTGAATATACCCATAATGTTACAGTTATTCAGTGAAACTGTGCTCCAGGGTCCTCATTCTTCAGCTCTAGAAATTGGTGGATTAAGGCCGGCAATCCGCTGGTACTTTACGTGTGGCCATGCAGATGGAGTTTCATGTACGGATTCTTCTGGCTTCTGGTTCTGTCCAAGATAGTATACATGCAAACTTATATCCGCCCCCCCCCCCATTACAACTGAAAATATTTGGGCAAAATACAAAAAAAAGCACCCCAGCTACCTGAAGACACTTAGAAGTAAACATAAACAGAGGGGTTGGGGAGTGAGATACTGGAGAGGTGACCGAAAGTGGATTGTGTTTTCCAGTTTTTAGTCTTTTATGGCCCTGAACTGCACAGCCTGACATGGGAGGTGAAAACTCCTAGAGTAACGCCACCTGTCTTCCCTGAGGGACTAGAAAAAGGAGCCCCTGGGATCTGAACCGTGTGGGGGACCCTTGTTCTCTTTCTTCTCTTTCTCTCTCGTCTTGCTCTGAGGGCAGGCCTCAGTCCCAGAGAAGCGTAACGCTCTCAGTGCAGGCGGCTAAAACTCAGAGAAGCCCTGTGTTTCTGGCCAGAGCACCCAGGACAAGAGGCCGTGAGCGTGCGAGAGGGTGGGAGCGGTTGAGACAAGCTGGCTGGTGAAGAGGGACCCCGCCTCTGTGTCTGAACCACGGAGGTCCAAGGCTCACCTCTGAGCCACACGTGTTTGAGAAACAGCAAAGGCTTTGAGACCCAAATGAAGATTTAAACTATATTCAAAAATCAGTCAGTAAAATTCACCATATCAACATACAGAAGAAGAAAACTATCTTTTTGACAATAGTCAGCATCTGTTCATGATAAAAACTCTTGCAAATTAGGGATAGAGTGGGACTTCCGTAACCTGAGAACGAGCATTTTCGAAAGGCCCACAGCTGACATCATACTTAATCATGACAGACAGAACGATTTCCCTCTGAGATGGGGAACGAGGCAAGAACGTCCACCCTCGCCACTCCTATTCCACATTGTACTGGAGGCCTTAGCCAGTGCGTGCCATTGTGTAAGCACAAGAAATAAAAGTGTTACTATTAGAAGATAACATGATTGCCTGTGTAGAAAACTCCAAAGAACCTCGAAAAAGGTACTGGAAGTAATCAATGAGCTTAGCAAGTTTGCAGAATAGGAAGCCAAAGTGCAAAAATCAATTGTATTCCCGTATACTAGTGCTGAAAAAGTGTAAGTTTAAAAATAGCATCAGTCACGACGCCGTTACACATAATGATTTCTAAGTTGTTAATTTATTTTTTCTGAGACTGTGTATAAGTCTGTAATAATCCAAGCTTGGTAAGTAGTTGAGTGGGCCTGGCTAAAACATGTTTGGAAAGGAATTTTAACCAAACCTGTGGGATTAAGTTAGAACTGGAATTGTGAACACAGGTGTCAATCTCACTAGTCATTTTTACAAGACGCAGGACAGCACAGCCGACCCTGAACAACACAGGTTTGAACTGTCCGTGGGTCCACTTAGACCTGGAGCTCTTTCAATAGTGAATACTGCGGTACCTACATGATCAGTGGTTGAGTCTGCAGATGTGGGATTCTGGATACGGACGAACTAGGTATTACATACAGAGGGCCGATGGCAAATTATATTACACCTGGATTTTTGACTGAGTGCGGAGGGTCGGCACCCCTCATCCCCATGTTTTTCAAGTGTCCACTGTACTTTTGAAGGTAGATTTATTTTTTTTTATTTTTAATTAATTTTTATTGGAGTATAGTTGCTTTACATTGTTGTGTTAGTTTCTGCTGTGTAACAAAGTGAATCAGTTATACACATCCATGTATCCCCTCTTGTTTAGATTTCCTTCCCGTTCAGGTCACCGCAGAGCACTGAGTAGAGTCCCCTGTGCTCTACGGCAGGTTCTCGTTAGTCGTCTGTTTTATACGTAGTAGTGTGTATATGTCAGTCCCACTCTCCCAATTCATCCCCCCCCGTCCCTCCCCCCTCGGTAACCATAAGTTTGTTTTCTACATCTGTGACTCTATTTCTGCTTTGCAAATAAGTTCATCTGTAACATTTTGAAGGTAGATTTAAAGTCAGACACTTAAACCTAGGAAGGCAGTCCAATGCTATACCCCAAAGCTGAATGTGTGACCTAGGGTAGAGGTTTTCAGATTGTCTTCCGTGGAGCCATAAGATTGTATATAGTACCGCCTTGGGGTCGAGGGTGTGTGTGTGTGTGTGTGTGTGTGTGTGTGTGTGTGTGAGAGAGAGAGAGAGAGAGAGAGAGAGAGAGAGAGACTGGGAAGGCTGCCTGCATTCCCTTTTCCCCCACCATCTTATTCGCAGCAGTTTTATTTTATTTGTATTTTATTGGAGTTCCATATGAGATATTTCTTGAAAAAAGGAAAAAGAGTCTCATAGCTAAAAATAATTATGAAAACCACCGATCAGTTAAACAAAGAAAAGGCCAACAACATTGACGGGGCTCCCCAAGACAAGCAGCAGGTAGACAGCAAGGGTCTGTCCAGAAGCTGGCGTTGGATGGGGCATGAGGAATGTTTCCATTACCTTTCAAGGGTAACTTGGGCTTTGAGGATGGGAACCTTAACTGCTGACGGACGGAAGGACTGCTCGGGAGTTCAGTTGTTGATAGGAAAATTACAGGGAACTAGTCGGCAACGTCATTGAGGCAAGAACACATTTTGTGTTAAATTGGGCTGTAAAGGTCTGATCCATAACCATCAGAAATCTGATCCGGTAAACTGTTGCCTGGGAACAGCTGTGGGAGGGGCCAGAATCTGCAGGGGTGGGGGCATGTCCCCACACAGTGCCCTTCCAGAGGTGGGTGTTGAACATTTCATTAAAGTCAGTCACCTGGGCAGCTTGTTTAAAACGCAGGTCTTGTGCTTCTCCACCAGTTCACTGAATCAGGATCTCAGGCTGGGATCCAGAAACGTGCTCTTTTTAACGAAAGGTGCGTCCTGGTGAATCTGTTACCCTCTAACATGTCAGAACAACTTGCCAAGTTTCTCGCAATTTCTTGTTGTTAGGAATCACGTGTGGTCTTGTGAAGCATTCAGCTTTTCAGGCCTGTTCCCCAAAGATGCCTGGGTGCGAGGAAGCTGGGGTATTAATATGCTGGGTTCTTCTTTTTTATTTAATTGAAGTGTAGTTGATTTACAACATTGTGGTAGTTTCAGGTGTACAGCAAAGTGACTCAGTTATACATATATATGTATTTTTTTTCTGATTATTTTCCATTATAGGTTATTACAAGATATTGAATACGGTTCCCTGTGTTATATAGTAAATCCTAATTGCTTATCTATTTTATGTAAAGTAGTTTGTATCTGTTAATCCCAAATTGCTAATTTATCCCTCCCATCCTTTCCCCTTTGGTAACTGTAAATTTGTTTTGTATGTCTGTGAGTCTGTTTCTGTTTTGTAACTAGATTCATTTGTATTTTTTTTAGATTCCACATATAAGTGATATCATATAATATTTGTCTTTCTCTAACTTCTCTTAGTTTGATATTCTCTGGGTCCATCCATGTTGCTGAAAATGGCAACATTTCATTCTTTTTTATTATGCCAGGTTATTCTTATCATAGATAATAGTCGTGGGGCATATTGAGGTAAGAGTCGAGTTTGTGGGATTTCTGGCTTTTACTGAACAACTGTTGTAATGTTACAGATAACTCCCAAGGAATATTTAAAAAATAATTTTCAGATTTTCTTCCTCTCACTGGAAACGGTTTTATGAAAGTGTCATTATGAACAGTTTCATGAGATTGGGACAGAAATCATGTATGACTACAAGTGTTTGTTTTGGTGGAGTGACAAGGGGGCCTATTTGTCACTATTTGCATGAATATCACGTATGATTTGCAAAGTAATTAGCTGACATCAAATGCCATTGCTTTCCATGTTTGATCAGAAAACCGCTTACTAACCTCAAGGGATGCTTCATTTAGGTGTAACTCATAGATATCCTTTTTTTTTTTTTTTTTTTGCATTTTCATACTTTATTCTCAGAAGACAGAGCAGAAACAGAAAAATTACAGCAGAGTTAATTTTAGCATCAGATTCTTTTTTTTTGAATTTTATTTATTTAATTTTTAAACAGCAGGTTCTTATTAGTTATCTATTTTATACATTTTAGTGTATATATGTCAATCCCAATCTCCCAATTCATCCCACCACCACCCCGCTCCCCACAGGCTTACCCCCCTTGGTGTCCATACGTTTGTTCTCTACATCTGTGTCTCTATTTCTGCCCTGCAAACCAGTTCATCTGTACCATTTTTCTAGATTCCACATACATAGCATCAGAATCTTCACAAAGGAAAATAAACCTATTGGGTCCCCAGAGAACATTTTCTCTTACTTTCTATGAAGTGAATTTCTTTTTTCTTTCAAATTGATTGATTGATTGATTTTTTAACTTTTTATTTTATATTGGAGTATAGTTGATTGACAATGTTGTGTTAGTTTCAGTTGCACGACAAAGTGATTCAGTTATACACATACATGTATCTATTCTTTTTCAAATTCTTTTCCCAATTAGGTTGTTACATAATATTGAGCAGAGTTCCCTGTGCTATACAGTAGGTCCTTGTTGGTTATCTAATTTTTTAATTACATTTTCCTTGGAAATTTACTGGATAAAAGCTAGGATTATTCCCAAAAGGAGCTGTGGATATCTGCTCCTTTGTCTCAGAAGTGAGTGAGTTGGACATACAGAAACAAAAACTCATTTGCAGAAGCACCTCCACCAGTGCTTATCAAACTTTAATGTACTTATAAATCAGCTGGGGATCTTGATAAATGCAGATTCTGATTTGGTAGATCTGGGGTTGAGTGTGAGATTCTGCACTTCTAATCAGCTTTCAGGTGATGTCACTGCACCTGATCCTCTGACCACACTTTGAATAGCAAGGGGCTAAAATATAGCATCCTGTCCTGAGAGGTGGGAGTGATGGACTTTAATTTCAACATGCAGTATTTGACTTGAGATCATGCGGTCTTTGACTTTCTGTGTCTGATATTTCACTTAGCATGACGGCCTTTTTCCGTGTTGTTGCAAATGGCAGGATTTCTTTCTTCTTCATGGCTGAGTAATATTCCATTGTACATATGCAACATTAAGTAAAATTCGTTCGTCCATTGATGGACACTTAGACTGTTTCCATGTCATGAATATTGTAAGTAGTGCTGCAATAAACATGGAGGTGCACATATCTCTTCAAAATAGTGATTTCATTTTTTTGGATATATATCCAGAAGTGGAATTACTGGGTCATAATGTAGTTCTATTTTTAATTTTTAAGGAACCTACATACTGTTTTCAAATACTGGCTGTACCACTTTACATTCCCACCAACAGCATACAAGAGTTCCCTTTTCTCTACATCCTCACCAGCACTTTTTATGTCTTGTCTTTTTGGTAACAGACATTCTAACAAGTGTGAGGTGATAACTCATCGTGGTTTTGATTTGAACTTCCCTGATGATTAGTGGTGATGAGCACTTTTTCATATACCTGTTGGCCACTTGTGTATCTTCTTTGGAAAATGTCGATTCAGGTGATTTGTCCATTTTAAATTACATTATTTGGGGGTTTTGCTGTTGAGTTGTATGAGTTCTTTATGTATTTTGGATATACATATATATGCATACACACACACACATATATATATATGGACATATATATAATCAAATTAATGATTTGCAATATCTTCTGCCATTCCATGGATTGTCTTTCAATGTTGATGATTGTTTCTTTATGGAGAAAAGCATTTAAAAGCAATAAAAAGAAACAATAAAAGCATTCTTTTATTGTTTCTTTTTTAGTTTGATGTAGTCTCATTTATTGATTTTTGTTTGCATTGCCTTTACTTTTGTTGTCAAATCCAAAAACTTGTTGCCAAGACCATTGTCAAGGAGCTTACCCTCTACGCTTTCTTCTAGGAGTTTTGTGGTTTCAGGTCTTATGTTTAAGTGTTTAATCCATTTTGAGTTGATTTTAGTGTACAGCATAAGATAGAGTCCAGTTTCTTTCTTTTTTGCATGTGGCTTCCCAGTTTTCCCAACACCATTTATTTAAGAGACTGTCCTACCCACATTGTATATTCTTGGATCCTTAGTCATAAATTAATTGATCATAAATGCATGGGTTTATTTCTGGCCTCTCTGTTCTCTTCCCTTGGTCTGTATGTCTGTTTTTATGCTAGTACCACACTGTTTTAATTACTATAACTATGTAGTATAGTTTGAAATGAGGAAGTGGGTTGCCTCAAGCTTTGTTCTTCTTTCTTAAATTCGGGATCTTTTGTGGTTCCATATGAATTTTAGGATTGTTTTTCTTATATGAAATGTGCCTTTGGAATTTGGATAGGGCTTGTTGAATCTATAGACGGCTTTGGGTAGTATGAACACGTACCACCCAATCTTTTAGTAGTAACTAAAAGACTGCTTTGGTGCTGCTGTAAGCAGGAATACCATTTGCCAGGATCAGAGTACTGGTTGCTGTATGCCCACCTCCCCTTCTCCATCTCTATCTGATCCCCTGGTTGAGCTCTGTAGATTGCTCCAGTGACCCCCATGAGGTTAGACCTGAGTGGGCCTCCTGGGAAGCGTCTTGCAATGGCGGGAGAGCTCTTTGTCCACTTGGGGTTCTCTTCTTCCTACTGGAGAAACCACAGGCCCAGGGGGCCCTCTCTGTGCAGTCAGTGTTCTGCCAGCCTGGAGGAGGGGCCCTGCTGTGAAAGTGTAGCCACTCCTTTTACCCTTCTAATGGGGTCCTTCTCAGTCTCTGTGGTCCAGATGGGAGGTCCCAGGATTTTTACGATGGTGTCTTGCCTATGGATAGTTGCTAGTGTTGATCTATGAAGAGGTAAACTGAGGCAAGCTCAGAAAGATGAGCTTATTTGGGAACAGCAGAGGAGTCGCAGTTTGGACCATGGCGAGTCCGTTGAGGGTTTGCGGTAGGTTGTATTTGCAGGCAGAGAATGTAAAGGGGGGAGAGTTTAGCTAGAGTCAGTTACAATCCACAACAAACGGAGACCAGCCTGGAAAACTTCCTGAGCAGACAAAATCAGTCCAGTCGCACAAGCAAAGCTCAATTCAGCCCACTTGGTGAGACCAATCCGACCCGGGTCATCTCGCATCCATGCCTCTGGCAGAACTTCCCGAGGATGATATGGGACTACTTTTGATCAACACCCCACCATCTGAGTCTCTTAGTCTTTAAGTTTTTTGTCTTCCTGAGGGCACAGGCACAGGAGTCTCCATTTCATATCCTCTGGTTTATTTTCGATAGAAATTCTTTCACACGAGTTCGTCTTCTTGTGACAAGGACTGAATTCAGAACAACCTATGATGTCATCTTGATGATGTCATTCCTAGGGAGGAAGTTCACATTGCAGCTCCTGGGAAGTCCCCGTGAAGAAGTGTGAGAGCTCGACGGAAGATTCCTGAAAATGTACCTCACCTCAGAGAACAGCAGGTGGGAGCAGACAGTGCAGTTAGAAGGGTGACATGAGACCCAGAGCTTTGAACCAGCACTCAGGCTAAGGCCCTGCCAGTGGAAATCTCAGCAGGGCGTCAGCAGGCAGTGCCTCTGGAGACGGTTGGGAAAGTGATGTTGGGCCCCACGCATCACTGAGTGACTTGGGGACCCTTGGACAGTGGCGAGCGGCCACCAGGGAGCTGGGAGTGAGACCAAATGCGGTTTGAGGATTGCCCAGGCATGACAGCTCTCTGGGAGAGAGAAGAAGGTGAGGTTTTAGTTTGGGGCCATGAGAGAACAGTGATTTAGAGTATCTCACTTCTCCTGAATGACTGAGGGGCTGAAACAACACTGTCATCCCACCAAGGAATCTGGCTGGGTTGGAAGCCTAGACACGTAGGTCTGGGTGTGGAGTGAGGACAGGCACAGGACAGAGTGTTGTGTCCGTATAGAGACTCCTAGGAACCTGGGCTTCGGGTTTCTGACCTGGACACAGAGAACCACAGAAGCAATACTCTTTTTATACAACCAGTGAATTTCGAGAATTCCCTTAACATTTTCTGCTGTAGTACATTTGACTGGACCTTATTTGCTCATCACCCCTGCTATCAAACCCCGGTGGTTCTTAATCTTTCTAGAGCAGGTGGAATTTGTTTCATGCAGCTGGTTTTTCACTGTGTTCTTCTAGAGACTATTGTGAAAGTTTTATTTCTCTTCTACAGAATGTGAGTGTTCGCTGTAATGTCCTTGGCTGCAAAAATTACATGAGTCTTTATCTCAGTGGAATATTAGCTTTTCCATAGAAATTATGAATTCAAATGATGCACCATGAAAGGGAGTACAGAAACTGTGCAAATTTAATGAGAAAGAGATTATATTCAAGTTTTATCTAGTAATTTAAAGTGCACGTTAATTGAAGAACCTTGAACTTTGGAATTGGTCTTCTCTAATGAAATTTGAATATTTGGGATAAAGGGATTGAAGATGAGAAACAGTCTGGAATGGGAGTTCACATTGCCATTTCTTTAGCACATATAAGAGCTTTAATAACGTTGTTTATCATTTTCATTTGTGAATTGTTCAGAGAAAAGCCTCCACCCCCATTCTGTTCCTTCTTCATCTTCTTGGTCCTTTGGCAGAAGAGAAAACCAAGGAGTCTGAAAATAGAAATAGCAGGCTTGGAGTGACGGCAGAGCCGAGTCTCTAACTGTGACTGGATGGTTCTACAGGTACACATTTAATTCCAGGAGAGTGTTTCTTTGGCCATGATCCAGTCTCACTGTCTTTGAGTCAAGTGGCTTTTTTCAAATACTGAATGTGGGGGTATCTCCATAGAAGTAACCTCGAGAGGTCTACGATAAATGGTGATACTGATGGCTTATCAATGCTGCAGCAGGAAATGTGTTCCTGATGAGTAAGGCATCGGGCTTGTTCAAGGCATCCAGATTGGCCCGGACAGATGGGCAGTGGCAGATAAGGTATGATCAGAAGGTGTTAACTCTACTGCTTTGGAATGTTCGGAAACAAATTTTATGTCCAAAGGAAAAAAAAGCAGGAAAATGAACACACGGTAGAACAAGAACAAAGGAAAATTCACACACAAAATTAAAGGAAAATGAGTCAAAGAGATGAATGTGGGCATTGATTATTTTATTCTGACTTTATAGATGGTCATTTTATATCAGCATGGTTCACAGTATGAACTCACTGAACTGGTATCCCACAAGCAGCATTTCAGAATCACTGGAACACACTTTTCCCTTCCAGGAGACCTTGATTGACCCTGCGTACTCAGGCCTTATTTAAAACGTACCCATCCTGTAGGTAATGGCTAAATGTAATATAAAGAGTTCTTACATGTCAGGTTAAAAGCTCAATGGAGAAATAGGTAAAGAATACAGACATTTGGCAAATGAATGTAGAAATTGCTATTAAAGTACGAAAAAGATGTTCACCGTGACAAAGAATTTTAAATGAAAATAATGCGGCAGCGTTATTTGTGAACCCCTTAAGGGGGCGAGTAAAGACAAGATTATGCTCAGTGATGGTGCCTGTTGAAATCACGTGTCCAGTTAGCGAACTGGGCATTCTTCTAAAGCCCCTGTGGCCTTGTAGATTGGTGTGACTTTCTAAAGGCCAGTTTGACAATACGGTATTCACTCAGGGATTGGACTCCGTCTTATCTGAACCATCCTAAAATGTACATTTGATCATGATTTTTCTGCAGTATAATCTGTTGTCGCTTCCCCCTTACTTAAAGCACGCGTCAGTAAATTTCTTCCTGCAAAGGGACGGATGATAAATATTTTCGGGTTTGTGGACTGTATGGTCTCTATTTCAATTACTCAGCTCTGCCCTTGCACCCAGAAACAGCCATAGAAAGTAGGTAGATGAACAAGCATGGCTGTGTTCCAATCAAACTTTACTTATAGATACTGACATTTCAATTTCATATATTATAATTTTCTCATCTCACTAAATATTATTATCCTTGTGATTTTTTTCAACCGTTAAAATTGTAAAACCCATTCTTAGCTCACTGGTGGTTCCAGAACAGGTGGTGGGCTGAATTTGGCCATCTGGCTCTGGTTTACCTACCTGTGGTTTGAACCATAGAAGTCCAAAACCCCAAAACTTTTACTGTTTCCTCACATGTTGTGCACTCTCGTGCACCCATGTTTGCTTGCGTCTGCTCTTCTCTTTGCCGAGAACGTTGCCTCCACTGCTGCCATCCTAAACTTACTTTCATGTCTTATGTTGACTCAGAGATGAACTTTGGGCCACCTGGAACAGAGGGTGCCAGGCCTGAATGGGTCTTTCCTGATCACCCAATCTCCACTTAATAAAAGGAGAGGAGTGCTTCAATTTATTCTGCCACAAAACTCAAAAAAAAAAAAAATCTTTAAAAGGTAAATACTAGAGGAAAGCAAGATTTTTGGTATAATTTAATGTGAATCAAGGCATATCTAATCAAGAAAGTGAAAAACACTTAGATCTTTTTGATGGTGTCAGGACTGAACATAGGAGGAGGGTGTTGGGTGACTGAGTTTGAGAGAAGGATTGTCACCCAGGATGGTGGGAAAACAAGCACGGAAAAGAGACTTTCAGCACATAAAAGGGAAGTCATACATTATGGCTTTGCATGGGGTCTCCCTTGTTTATTTTCAGCTGGATTGGGACATATGAAAGTTAGGAAAGCGGTTATGTAATTAAACAACAAACGAATGCATTTCTATTTCTTATGATTTGTCACTTTTAAAAATTTAGAGTTAACTTAATGTAAAGAGATAATGAAATTGGTTTACTTTTTATTATAGTGTTTCTAAAAATGATATTTTAATAAATTCTGAAATACATTTTCACAAAGGCAGTTGTATGAAGTAGTTGGCTAGACATGAATTCAATAACCCATACCTCTGGAAAACCCAGTGGCATGGAACGTGAGGAAATAATGGTACACCATTATTAATAATGCAGCAAGATTAGTTTTCTCAAGGATGTTTATTTTCTTTTTAAGTAATGTGTATATGTACAGAAAACTAACATTGTGATCTCTAATCTATAAAGTAACAAAATAATATTAATAACTATTAATAACCAATCGAATGTTTCCTGTGTGTTAGGTGCTGTCTAAATGTTTTATGTTCAAAATCTCCCCCCGCCCCTAAATTTTAATCGTGGAACATTGCAAACTTATACAAAAGGAAACCGACCAGTATAGTGATCTGCCCAGTACCCATGTCCCAGCTTCAACAATTAACAATTTGTGGCCAAATTTGTTCTATGTACATCCCCACAGATTTCCCCCTCCCTTGTCAGTTTGAACAAAATCCAAGACATCATATTATTTTATCCATAATATTTCTGTATGCATCTGTAAAAGATAAGGACTCAAGAAAATAAAACCATGATGCCATTATCACACTTGAAAATCATTACAGAAGTTTCTTCATACAGGTATACCTGGGAGTTATTATGGGTTTGGTTCCATGCCACCATAGTAAATTGACTGTCGCAGTAAAGGGAGCCATAATTTTTTGGTTTCCCGGTTCATATGAAAGTTATGTTTACGCTACAAAAGTTACTTCTTCTGTGAAAGTCTTGAACCCCTCAAAGTCATCCATGAGGGTTGGAATCAACTTCTTCCAAAATCCTGTTAATGTTGATTTTTATACTCTTCCCATGAATTACGGGTGTTCTTAATGGAATCTAGAATGGTGAATCCTTTCCAGAAGGTTTTCAATTTACTTTGCCCAGATCTAGCAGAGGGATCACTGCCTATGGCAGCTATAGCTTTACAAAGTGTATTTCTTAAAAAATGAGACTTGAAAGCCGAAATTACTCCTTGATCCAGGGGCCGTAGAACAGCTCTTAAGTTAGCAGGTATGAAAACAACGTTAACGTCATCGCACATCTCCATCAGAGTTCTTGGATGACCGCGTGCCTTGTCAGTGAGAAGTAATATTTGAAGAGAATCCTTTTTTCTGAACAGTAGATCGCAGCAATGGGTTTAAGGTATTCAGTAAACCATGTTGTCAGCAGACGTGCCGTCAGCTAGGCTTTGTTGTTCCCCTCAGAGAGCACGGGCAGAGTAGACTGAGCATAATGCTTAAGGGCCTTAGGATTTTCGGAATGGTAAATGATCATTGGCTTCAACTTCAAGTCACCTGCTGCTTTAGCCCCTAACAAGAGAGTCAGCCTGTCCTTTGAAGCTTTAAAGCCAGGCATTGACTTCTCTGTAGATATGGAAGCCCTAAATGGCATCTTCCAAAATAAGGCTGCTGCTTCTACGTTGAAAATGTTTTGTTTAGTGTAGCCACCTTCATGAAGTATCTCAGCTCGATCTTCCGGATAACTTGCTGCAGCTCCTGCATCAGCACCTGCTGCTTCACCTTGTACCTTGATGTTACGGAGGCGGCTTCTGTCCTTAAACCTCATGAATCGCCTCTGCTGGCTTCAGGCTCTTCTTCTGCAGCTTCCTCACCTCTCTCAGCCTTTGCAGAATTGAAGAGGTAGGGCCTTGCTCTGGATGAGGCTTTTCATTTAAGGGGATGTTGTGACTGGTTTGATCTTCTATCCAGACCACTGCGACTTTCTCCACATCAGCTAAGGTCGTTTTGCTTTCTTATCGTTTGTGTGTTCACTGGAGCAGCACTTTTGATTTCCTTCAAGAACTTTTCCTTTGAATCACAACTTGGCTACCTGGTTGGAGCAAGAGGCCCAGCTTTCAGCCTGTCTCAGCTTTAGACGCACTTTCTTCACTAAGCTTAATCATCCCTAGCTTTTAATGTAAAGTGAGAGGTGTGCAACTCTTCCTTTTACACGAACACTTAGAAGCCATTACAGGGTTATTAACTGGACAAATTTCAGTATTGTTGTATTTCAAGGAACAGAGAGGCCCAAGGAGAGGGGAGAGACGGGGTATGGCCAGTCGGTGGAGCAGTCAGAACACGCACAACATTTATCCCTTAAGTTCACTGTCTTATATGGGTGCAGCTCATGGCACCCCAAAACAATTAAAATCGTAACATCAAAGATCACTGATCACAGGTCACCAAAGCAAATAAAATAATAATAAAACGTTTGGAAATATTGGGAAAATTACCAAAATGTGACACAGAGATAGGGAGTGAGCAAATGGAACAGTAGCGCCGACAGACTCGCTCAGTGCAGGGTTGCCATAAGTCCGCAGTTTGTAAAAAGACACAGTATCTGCAGAGCACAGTCAAGTGCAGCAGAATAAAATGAGACCTGCCTGCGTCATCAGATGTCCAGTGTTCAGCCTTCCAGTTATGTCATAAGAGTTACAGCTGTGTGTTTGTACTTTTAATTTTTAAAAACATTGTTTATTTGAATTGGGATCCAAATAATTTCCACATGTTACAGATAATTTTTAATTTACAGGTGCCGTCTCTCTTGCTCCCTCTCCCTTTTTATCTCTTTCTTTCTCTCCTTCTTTTCTTGCAATTTATTTTATTATTATTTTTTCTTTACTCTTGTTTTGTTTTCTGTGGGCTCTTAGTTCCGCCACCAAGGATCAAACCCGGGCCCTCAGCAGTGAAGGCGTGGAATCCTAACCACTGTACCACCAGGGAGTTCCTTCCTTGCCATTTATTTATTGAATAAACTGGGTCGCTTGCGCAGGGTCTGGATTTTTCAGCTGGCACCCCATGTGGCTCTGTCCTTTGAGTTTCCTGTAAATTGATAGTTCTATTGGGAGGCTTGATAAGGTACATCTGACAGTAGATTTTGGGAAGGGCAAAGAGACCTGTGGATGGTTTAGGTTCTTCTGTAAGGAGCCTTGTTTTCTCTTTTTGTGATGTTTGTAGATGCTGCTGTTAGCGACCTAGAGTCATTAATTAGGGTTTCCAAAATTGCTATAGACTAATTGTAGCAACTTTTTTTTCATGTATTAACTAGAAACTCCTTTAAAAAGAAATGTCTCTCATTTCCAACTTTTCTCCCATGTGGTACATTTTACACAGGAAAATAAGGACAAATGCTTCATTCCCCCCCCGCCCCCATATTTACTAGTTTTTAAAATAATGAGTTAATAAGCAACTGTGATCAGATAAGTGTGATTATTTATTTGGGGGGGTGGTCATTTTGATTCGTAGATTATACATACAGACATACACGTATACACACATGAAACCTATACCCTTAGTATGTTTCAACCCATTATGGTTATTTTTCATATTGATGTTCAAAGTATCCCACTTCGACTGGGGGCAGTGGGCAGAGCTTACTCAGGTTGGTTCCTGGGTCCTTTGGTAAGACGCCTGTGGTCTTTTGTAGGGTCCTTGTCATGTAGTAGGATTTCAGCCTCTTCTGTACATTTCCTATTTCGTATCTGTAATCAGTCATTTCTCTAAGAAGCCCTGGTTCTTTTTAGTAGGAAAAAATATTTGGACACCATATTCTAGTCTGTAGGGGTCATCATTGCTGCTGAGATTGCTTTCTCAGTGGACAATTCTAGGAAAAATGTAGACACATTTTTAAAAATAAGAAAATAATGAGTTTTTATTGATACTTCCAGGTTCAATTCAGGGCTGCTTAAGGTCTGTGCTAACCCTACTTTGATATCACATGTCTATCTTCTTTCTTCTACTCTAGAACCCCATTTCTCAGTAGCACTAGGAATTTTAGAATTAGTGTATTCCATAAATACTCAACTCTTTTATACCTTGATGTACTCCCAACAGTCCAAGAATAACACTACCAACACTGCTGCCAGCTATGTAATTAAGAAAGCAGAGTACATCTTGTTTGGGTAGTTTCCTTTGTCCTTAGCATATTTAGAGTGTGAAGAGTCCAGCTTCAGGTACGTGCAGACAAATCATTGTGCTTTAAAGTCGCATGGGATAGTTAGGTTTCTCTATGTGTGACTATGCTACCACCTAGATATATATTTAGAACCATTTATTTATTTATTTGTTTAAATTTATTTTATTTTTGGCTGTGTTGGGTCTTTGTTGCTGCGCTTGGGCTTTCTCTAGTTGCGGCGAGCGGGGGCTACTCTTTGTTGCAGTGCGCAGGCTTCTCATTGCGGTGGCTTCTCTTGTGGTGGAGCATGGGCTCTAGAGCGCAGGCTCAGTAGTTGTGGTGCACGGGCTTAGTTGCTCGGCGGCATGTGGGATCTTCCCGGACCAGGGCTTGAACCCGTGTCCCCTGCATTGGCAGGTGGATTCTTAACCACTGCACCACCAGGGAAGCCCCTAAAACCATTTACTTTAATATTTGGCATTGTATTTTAAAAATAACTAGGTTTTATAATTATCTGAAACATTTGCATAGTTTCAAAAGGAAATATCCAGAATGATGTAGATTCAAGCAAGGCTAAACTTGTCTATATATAATTTTGCTGCTTGTTTTAAAATAGAAGCAGATATATATATATATATATATATATCAGATCAGATATCTATTTATCTTTATATTTGTTACATATTTATTATATAGTCATTATTTATAAAAAATAGTCATTATTTTACTGTTTGTTTTAAAATATAAGCAGAATCATATATACCAGATCAGATATACATTTATTTTTATATTTATTATATATTTATTATTTTACTGTTCGTTTCAAAATAGAAGCAGATACTTAAATATATTCCTGTATCTGCTTATCTTGGACGAGTGATAGTTTATCACAACTTTCTTCATCTTGCCGTTCCTACTTCGCAGTATATCCTCAACATCATCTATAGCTGTATGTAGAGATATTCCTCATCCCTTTGCAGAAATGAATCATTCTCCATTGTCAGGATGTGCTGTAGGCTAGTCAGTCAGTCAGACTTCTAGTCGACGTTTGGGTTGTTTCCAGTATTTTGTCACTACAAAACGTCTTGCAGTATACAGCTTGGTGCATATACCATTTTTGTTTGTTTGTTTAAACGTAGCTTTGTGATGGGTTCTGAGAAGTGGGATTGTTGGGTGAAATGATGGATGCATGTATAATTTCATTATATATTGCTAAATTCTCCTCCTTTCTCTGTTCCCTCTAACAACATTGCCTGTATCCTCACAACGCGTCCATGATGAATATTCTCAAACTTTCGGATTTTGACAAAAACATAGATGAGAAGAGTTGGCTCAGTGTAGCTTTAGTTTGTCTTTCTCTTGTGATGGTTAAGAGGGATGTGCACTTCTCATTCTGTGAACTTCATTTTCATTAATCTAGAGCCCATTTTTTTTCTGTTGAGTGGTTAGTGTTTTACTTCTCGATGTTTAGAAACTCGTCATGTATCAGAGGTTTTAAAACTTTGTGATAAAAATAGAAATATTTTCCTGGTTTATTTGTTTTTTACTTTTGTGATCTTTTGTCATGGAAATGTTTTAATTTTTAAGTTACCAAATTTATGTATCTAATTCCTTACTGCTTCTGGATTTCAGTCACTGTTAGGAAAGTTTCCCTTCCTTTTAGGTTGTAAAGGAATTCACTTCTAGTATTATAGGTTTAAAATTTTACATTTAAATATCTTATCCATTTGGAATTTATCCTGGACTGTGATGTGAGGAAAGATTCCAGTTTTATTATTTTTTTCACATGATTATCTAGTTAGCCCAATACAACTTATTAGCTAGACCATCTTTTACGCAGTGATACGACATGCTGATTTTATTGTACGTTAATTTTGCATCCGCATTTGGGTCCATTTCTGGATTTCTAATACGTTCCATTATTCTCTGACAGCTTATGTACTGACACTGTACTGTTTTAATTCTAGAGGCTTCCTAATCTGTTGTAATGTTGACAGGGCTAACTCTCTGCCCTCACTACCTCATTGCTCTGCTTTTTCATGGCATTTTTTACTATCCTTGCTTATTTGTTTTTCCAAATGACCTTAATGATCAGCTTATAAAGTCTGGCTCTAAAGAAAAATCTGGTAGTATTTTTGTTGGGATTGCAACGTTAAAATTAATTTAGATCAAGTGGACATCTATGCTGACATATAAGAAAAATTGTAGCACTATAATTTTTTAAAAACAGAGATGACATGTAATGATAAATACTTGTTTGAACTCTAGTGTTAATGATCAAGTTTGACATCAGCACTAAGATATCCTTTTATATGGGACATGTATCCATACAAGACATATAGTTTGACTGGCAGCAAATTGCATTTGTTTAATAATGAATGATCTAAAATCAAGCTTTTCCGTATCTGCGTTTGCATAACTGAAATAGTCGAGGAAGCCCCCTCAAATCATAATGGTTGTGTGTACTTTTCTTTTAATCTACTGCCTGGATCATGCTTCATGGCTTTATGACTAAGAATGGATGTCCAGGCACAGCTTTCCAAAAAGAAATCTGTTCTTCTTACTGTTTCTGCATCCTCAGTAAGATAACTAGTTAGCTCCAATTGAAATTAAAATGCAGTGAGTCTGAGTTTGTTGTTGCGTGTGGACATTATGTCATCAGTAGCAAAGATTCATATTTAAGAACTTGCCCATCACATTGGAGTTGTGTGGCCTGACTGTGATGGACTGCAGCACACTCTGCCTTTCAGCCACGCCTAATTCTAGTGCCGTGGCTGGACCTCGAACATCTCATATTTATTGGTATTTTTATTCATTCATTTCACGTTAAACAAGCTACTTAATGTGTTGGAATAAAAGTTCTGCTCTTAAAGTCTAAGGTAAGATAGGTAAACCAAAACTGAAGCTCAGCGCAATAAATAATAATGCTAAGGAGTGTGCTCCAACAAAAAGAAGGAGTAAAATACAGAGGAGGTCACAGGGCCTGTAACACAGGGGAGGTGAAAGGAGTCTCCAGGAAGATGGTGAAGAAAGATCCAAGGGTGAGAGCAAAGCATTGAGTCCTAGAGAACAACTTGTCTACATTGTAACTGGAGAACACAGGGTTCCAGGAGGAATGCCTCTAAGATGAAGATGAGGGAATACCTGAAATGTGGCTGAAGGAAGAATTACTAATGATAGAGAATCTGGGTACGAAATGGTGATGGACAGATAGAAAAATCAGCACCAGCAATGAAAACAAATGAAAACAAAATAAATATCAACTCCATGATAATCAAACTTGTCCCAAGAAAGGGAATGTGTCTGAACTATATGGTATGGCTTAGTTCCACATAATATTTGCATAGTAATAATGATATCATTATTAAGTACTAATCTAACAGATTTTGATATAAATGAGTTGGGAGTCTGCATGGAAGGCAAGAATGTGTGGAGAGTATTAGCTGTAAGGGGAGATGGTGGTGTATGAGTTAGAGCCTTAGCGTCTGTAGCAGGAAGCCCATAGGTAGTATTCTAAAATGGAACAATTAAGAAATAGTGGTACTTGTTGCCTAGATATTGTAAGGAATTATCCAAAGAAACATCTAAGAGAGTAGAAAGTAGTTGCTTCTGGGGGATGGGAATAGAGTGATGGAGGGGAAGAAAACTGCCAATTTTCAAAATAAGTTATATAGAACCATTTGACTTTTTAAACTCCATAAATATATGACATCGATACGTTACATTTGTAAAAGAGACAGGCAGGACCAGAACCAAAAATGGAAAGAGCAACATGATAGGATGGCTATTGTCAGCACCATAATTTATCAATGTCAACAACATGAACGAGCATTCAACAAAAAAGAGACTTGGAGTAGAAATGGTTAGGACTATAATCACAACTAGGATAAACGGGAAGTCAAATGGTGTCTTAGTTGAGCAAATATTGATGGGTTCATAAAGCCAAGAAAATATATGCTATTTCCAAATGGAATTCCTGTTTAAATAAAACAAGCTTAATGCGTCAACTGCTAATTAAATGAGAACACCAGAGAGAGAATGAAGAGCTGCGAATTGTGAATGCATCTTAAAAGTGAAAATATTGTCCTCTGGGGTAATACATTAACACCTTCAATTTGCCAAAGAATCAGTAATAATGGCCAATTTACTGTTCTCAGAGAAATCATATGACTGCTGAAATGAGAGAATCTGGAATTCCAAAACCCATTGTTTCTTTTGGAGACAGCCAGGAACCATTGGCCGATGTTGTCGGTTACCTTCAAAAGCTACCCCCCCTTGGAATACACAGTGTCATTATTATCTCTGGGATTTTGGGGTCGGGAGGGATGGTGAGAAGGAAAAAAGCACAGAGAAATATAAACCTCATTCGAACCACTAATTTTTAAGCATTTTACATCTAAAATTTTACAGCTTGGTTATTTTTTTTTCTTCTCCTTTTCCCACTTATCGCAAAGCGTGATAAAACTGAGAATAAACTGGACGTGGAAAAGCTGTGCATGCATAACAGAGTACCCAGGTTTTTAAATGTATATATCAAGTTTCTACCTACTAACAAGAGCAGGAGGGACTGAGCTGAGGTCCCAAGGGTTGAATTGATCCGTTGTCTTTTCTGATATTTGAACATAGAAGATGGAGCTGGGAGTTGAGTTCTATGTTCTCTACTAGCCAGGGTATCCTTTTGGTCTCTCTTCCTGTTTTCAAACTCTTTTGGCTCCGTCATCCATATTAAATATTAAAATGAATGTCCTGGGAATGGATGCTTATTTTTTAAAAAAAAACTTTATTTTTGATAGCTAATTTTTTTTTCTTTTTTCTTTTTTTTTTTTTTTTTGCGGTATGTGGGCCTCTCACTGTTGTGGCCTCTCCCGTCGCGGAGCACAGGCTCCGGACGCGCAGGCTCAGCAGCCATGGCTCACGGGCCCAGGCACTCCGCGGCGTGTGGGATCTTCCCGCACCGGGGCACGAACCCACGTCCCCTGCATCGGCAGGTGGACGGACTCTCAACCACTGTGCCACCAGGGAAGCCCCCTAATTTTTTTCTTGATTATTGAGATATAATTGATATACAACACTGTATAAGTGTCAGGGGTACAGCATAATGATGTGACTTACATACATCATGAAATGATGACCACAGTGAGTTTGGTGAACATCCATCATCTCATAGAGACACACAATTAAAGAAATAGAAAAAATATATTTTGATAGCTAATTTTTAATAGTTGTATAATTACAAATGGTCTGTTAAACTACCAGATGTGTTTGGTAACAGCCAAATAACTAACAAAAAGACCCTTTAAAATATATCAATTTTTCTAAAACACCAACTCATTTTAATTTTGTGACACGAGTTTAACAGTATGCTGTTCAGCTTCATAATGATTTCCTTCTTTACATAAACTTTCCATCCAACTAAATTAAAATATGTATCAAATATGTTAATAAGAATGTTAATAGGAAGAATGGCAAGGCATAATTATGTATAACACAGTCTTAAGATATTAATAGCTACTTCTGAGGTAAACAGAATCAAAATGGAAATAATTAAATTGATGTTTAGCTAGAAATGACCAAGATTTTATGTTAAGCAAATGGATGCTTCTTTTTAAGTGCCACTGCTGGGTTTGAAACTTTCTTTTCTGGGCTGGCCTCTGGAATCCTTTACAAACACTCTTGTAGGTTTTGGGGTAGTTTGATCCAGTGCCTTGGATCTTAGCAAGGAGTTACGGCTGTGAAATAAATCTGACCCCTGTCTGAAGTTTGTTTTGAGTTTGGAAGTCATTCCGTAACAAACGGGTTCACAAAGATGACACCGCAGGGAAGTATAAATACTGGCAATTGGGGCAGAATTTGAGCTTCTGAATAAAGTTTCAAATTAGCAAAAAGAAAAAAATAAACAAAATTAAAAGTGGGTGAAGAGGACACGTGGCCTCCGTCCCAGATGTCAAATTTATGATTTCAGGGTGGCCTTCTGCGATGAGGGCGCAAGGTTCAGAAGTCGTGGTTTGTTCGTAAAATGTTGTCAGAAGTCCCAAGCAGAGGCTCATCCTGTAAGATCAGTTCTTTTGAAAGGGAGAGCTTTTTATTTGTTTTGTAGTTTCTGAATCCGTGAAACCAAGGTGGGAAATCTGGGCTGTTGTCCCCCCACCGGCTCCCCCCCATCTAAATTCAGTGTTTCTCTAGGACTGTTTCCACAGCGAGGTAAACGCTAGGGCAGAGGGGCTGCTTCAAAGCAAATGAGGCCCTTAATTTATCATAAAAAACAAGACTGGTTGTTAAGGTTTTATTGGATTACAATAAAGGCTCCTAGCACTAGGAGTCTGTGGTTTTATTCCCGGCATCACTGGGGGAGCTTGAAATCATAACCACAGATTATAGCAGTGAGCTTCCAAATTTCCATATCCTAAGCAAAGACGCTGCTTTCCTGGAGCTAATATGGAATTACATGCTCTGTGATTTTAGGAGATGTATTGGAAAATTTTCTGTTTGGATATCACTTGGAGAGGCTGTGATTCTCCAATCACCTCCGTGGTTACAGCTCCAGTGTTCTTAAAGAAGGAAAGGAGAGAAAAAACAAAACACAACACGAGATGATTGTTGTGACTCCCTCCGTTCTGTCCTCTTGTACTGTTTGAAGGTTTTCATTAATTTTTTTTCCTTTCACTGAGTTCAGTAAAAGTTCTCATAAAGGTCATCCTAGGTTTTAGGATAGCAGTGGCCTATGCAGATCTCCCAAATTACCTCTTATGAAGTTGTATTTTATCAGCCAGATAGACTCTAAAATCTACCGTCTGATATAAATTGTACATATGTACATACAATTATATATTTAGTACTATATGTACATTTTTTGATTATTAATTTTTTTGGCCACTGTATTGGCCAGTATTGGAATGAGAGATTAAGTAGAAGACATGAACAAATACATTTTATTTTTCTTCTCGTGAGAGATGGCTGATTGAACTGGTAAAGCAAAATAATATCGGATTGAGTTCCTTTTTTTCTCAGACTCATTGGTGCACATACCTTTAATGAAACGGGAACAGAATCTCTAAAAGCTCCTGTGCACATTCACCACACTGCGTGACACTCCGGTTCGTATTTGTCCTTCAGCATCTAGACTCAGGGCCATTCCAACATTATAGGAAGCTGCGTCCTACTTTTCACAGTTGGAGAGAGAAGTGGGAAGGACGGTCAATGCCTGGAGGGTTGGGAGGTTGTCTTTTATCTGGTCTCTTAACAGTTCAGTTTTCTTCCTCAACTTCTGAATAGGAGCTAATCCTTGGGAGTTTTCTCTGTACTGGTTTAAGATGCCCTTCCCTAAAATGTGTAAGTCGTAGAAAACTCAGACTTAGGCAATGAAGAAGTACGTTATCCCATAGAAGTGGAAATCCAGAAATAGGGTTCTAGGAGCCTTTTGTTAATAATGTCTTTAAGGACTTCGGCAGCTTTGGATTTTTGTTCCCGCGTATCCATTCTTTCCCTGGAACAGGATTCAACATGCCTGCCCATGTTGATTTGACTTAGCCCACCCCATGGGAAGAATAAGTTCCACTTTCCCCGCCTGCCCCCCTCCCCAGCCCCCCAGAACTTTGGGCTCCGGCCAGTGGTAAGAGAGCAGGCGGGACACCACACAGAAGCTCTCAGAGAGCGGCCGGCTCATGTCTCCTTTGAAAGGGGCTGCCTTCTGCCAGGAGAGCAGCAGGTCTCAGTAGTGGCTGCTTCTTAGCCCCGGTCTGGGAGGAGAAGACACTTGTGGGGGACCAGGGCCCAGAGTCCCACAGCCCTCCTAGTACAAAGGGAAATAAGTGTGTGTTGCCTTAAGCCACTAACACATTGGAGTTATTTATTGCCACTGGAAAAAATGACTAATTTTAGAACCCGGAGTCCGTCCATCTCTCCACTCCAGTCCCTGCCAGCGAAGGCTGCTTTCTGAAGCTGGTTTTCCTTGTGGCTGGAGAATGACAGCAGTAGCTCCGAGCATCGCCCCCAGACACGACAGTAGCTAGGAGCAGCCAGGAGGCCTCTCATTCTGTGTTTCCTTAAAAGTAGAGGCACGTTTCGCAGAAGCTCCGTGGCAGACCTCTTCTGGCACCTTCCTGACCAGAAATGGGTCACAGGCCTGCCTCTAAACTTCGTCACTGGAAGATGGTAATGTTGCAGTCGACCTGTGTCTCCTCGGCCGGGAGGGCTGACTGTCTTTTTTTTTTTTTTTTTTTAATAATTTGTTTTCTTTAATTGAGGTATAATTGATGCATAACATTGCACTAGTTTCCAGTGTACAACATAATGGTTTTATATTTGTGTACATTGTGAAATGATCACCACAGTAACTCTAGTTAACATCCATCACCGCACAGAGTCACAGAAAACTTTTTTTCTTGTGATGAGAACTTTTAAGATCTCTGTTAGCAACTTTCAAATACACAAGACAGTATTATTATTATTTTTTAATTTTTTATTGAAATATAGTTGATTTACAATGTTGTGTTTCAGGTGATTCAGTTGTGTGTGTGTGTGTGTGTGTGTGTGTGTGTGTGTATGTATGTATGTTCTGTTTTAGATTCTTTTCCATTATAGGTTATCATAAGATACTGAGCAGAGTTCCCTGTGCTATACAGTAGGTCCTTGCTGGTTATCTATTTTATATATAGCAGTGTGTACATGTCAATCCCAGACTCCTAATTTATCCCCCCTCCTTTCCCCTTTGGTGACCATCAGTTTGTTTTCTGAGTCTGTTTCTGTTTTGTAGATAAGTTCCTTTGTGTCATTTGACTGTCTTTTGAATCTTATATATGGAGTGAGATGGGGGTGGGGACAGTTAGACACCTGAACAAAGTCAGGTCTTTGCCAAGCAGGGAAAGGGGAGAAATGAAAGTGGACAGGCAACCTTCAGTGTTTCCCATGCCCTCCTTAGCGTATCTTCGATGACTTTTCTTACAACTCTCCTCTTTCTCCCCCATCTGTTTTCCCTGACATTTCCTCTTTTCTCTCTACTTTGTTCTCTTTGTCATCCTCTTACTTTTGCCTCCTTTCCCATAAAGCATGGGGTATTTGTGGGGGTGGGTGACTTGGTCGGTGTTCATGGAGGAAAATGATTTCAATTTCTTCTCACTTTACGTCCAGCAGAGAATCAACTCGCCTGCTGTACACTTGTGAAACATATAGTCTTGGTTCCTGAGAAACGGATTCTCATAGATCGAGTGGAGCGTCTCCATTCAGTGCCAGAGATGCCCCAGCTTGCCTAGTTTTGAGGATTAGAGAGAAGAGGGAAGCATTTCTTTATTTTCAAGTTATAAGGGTGAGAATTAAGACCTGGGTCTCCAGGGCAGATGGCTGGCCTCGGTAAGAATGCTGCAAACCTCAGGATAGAGCTGATGTTCCAAGCAAAAGTTTCTAGGTTTTCCTGAAATGTCTTGTCTCCCAACTCAGTCTTAGTTCAAAGCCCAGAGCAAAAGGCCTGAATGACATACTTTCAGGAGGTGTCAAGGAAGAGGGAAGAGCAGAAGCTTAAACAGCATCAGACCTTCCATTTACAGCGTGTGGAGCTTCCAGACCCACTGTCCCAGGACGCGTTCTATTGAAGACTGATATTCCTTTGAAAAACCTTGTATGTCCCGAAAGTGTTTGGTAAAAATACATCCTAAATGTTTTCTCCTTTAAAAGCCAAGTGTGATGCGACTTCTTTGCCGTGAGAGCTGATGCATTGATTACTTTCTTCTTAAGGGATAGAATAGTATAGAGATAGCGTCGAGATTCTAGAAAGAGAACGTCTAAGATGTGTCCGGGGCTTCCCGGGTGTCGCAGTGGTTGAGAGTCCGCCTGCCGATGCAGGGGACACGGGTTCGTGCCCCGGTCCGGGAAGATCCCACATGCCACGGAGCGGCCAGGCCCGTGAGCCATGGCCGCTGAGCCTGCGCGTCCGGAGCCTGTGCTCCGCAACGGGAGAGGCCACAACGGTGAGAGGCCCGCGTACTGCAAAAAAAAAAAAAGATTTGTCCGAACACCATAGTCGGGCCTCCTGATTCGTGGTTCTGCATCCTTGGATTCAAGTAACTGGGCATCGGAAATATTGTGGGGAAATAATCCAAAAAGCAAAGCTTGAATTTGCCATGCTCTGGCAACTGTTTACATGCCGTTTATATTCTATTCACAACTCTTTGCATATAGCATTTACATTGTACTAGGTATTCTAAGCAGTCTAGAGATGGTTTAAAGTGTACAGGAGGATGTATGTGCGTTATATACAAATGCGACGCCATTTTATATAAGGGACATGATCATCTGAGGGTCGACTGTACCGTTTGATACCTAATTCTTCTGTGTTTCCTTCACTTTCCTCATTGGTAAAACTGGGATACTAATATGTGTATTTATTTAGCAATGAGAGGAGATATGGTATGTAGTAAATATTAGCTTATTATTTTAAATCCCTCTCTCTGTCTCTCTCTCTGTCTTCCCTTGTCCCTCTTTCTTTCTTCTTGTTTTACGCCAAAGAAAATATTTTCAATAGAGAAACAGTTGACTCGTAGGGAGAGTACATACACAGACTAAATATATCCATGAAATTGTTAGGTGGTAAAAAGGAGTGGGGGGTGGAACATACCTAGAATATAAAATAACCTTTCTGGTGTCGTTCTTTCTTTTCTGAACTTGCACATGTGCGTGGATAGATATATCTGTATCCGTATTGTAATATTGAGGATGTTGTCTCAAACCGTTAACTTTTTTTTTCTGGGCTAGTATGGAGAGGAAGGGTATTTTCACTTCTTATGTTATTTCATTAAAAATGATAGGAACATGAATAATCTTTACTTTTCTGTTTGTTTTCAGTATTTTCATATAACATGTATTTTATTTATTTATTTACAGCTAAGAGAATTTTATTTTGGGTTACTAATTTCTGTTAGATCAATTGGTTTATCAGTGGAAACAAAAAACACGTTGAGGAGGGCTAAGATGTGAAAAATAAGCCTGGGGAGTGAGAGGCAAGGTGTACCCTTTGTCAGTTTTCAGTGACCCTGAATGGGTGAAGTTGAAACTAATTTTAGCAGGTGGGTATTTAAATTGCCACATTGATATTTTTTTATTTGGTTTCAATTATCGAAGAAACACTTTGTGGAGATCCTAACTGAATCATTAGACACTTATAAAATAAGGTAATTATATTATTGGTAAACTGGAAGGGTCCGTGAAAAGTTAAACTGAAAGTAAGGAACGGTGTTCTGGGGCAGAAAGCAGCGCGCCCTGTGTGACCATGGCCCCGCCGATGCCCTTGTGCATGTTACTGTGTGTGGAGTGTGGCCAGAAAAATTGAGCAGTTTTTTGCCCCTGTTGTACCACTCCGCACCTGTTCCCTCTGCTAGAAATGGCCGACCTTGGGCAGCCTAAAAGGGCGTCTGAGCTCTTCTAGGTGTGTGTCTGTGTGGGAGTGCGAATTGTTCTCATTTTCTTGGGCGGAAGGAAACAGCGGTGGCTGCCGCTCTCGGAATCTTAATTGTGTAGCCTGATAGCCTTTGACGTTCTGGGGGATAGCGTACGTCTCTTCTTCCTTCTATGACTGGGGACGTAATTTTGCCCTATTTTTGCCACCCATAGAGAAGGTGTGGTTGTTTCCCCCGATTACAGAGGGTAAACCCCTGGATTATTCAGTTAGTAATTCTGGACAGCATTGGACCCATATGTGACCCCTGGTCTAGTGTTTAGTGATCATCACTCTGAAAGCCTTCCCTACATCTTTCCTCCATGGAATCACTGCCGTGGAATCTTCTCTCCTTCCTGTTACTGTTTCCTTTTCATAGAGCAGCTGTTTTCAAAATGTGGTTCATGAACCCTTGGAGGTCCCTAAGACCCTTGCAGAAGTCCACGAAGTCAAAGCTATTTTTATAATAATACTAAGCATTATTTGTGTTTTTGTTGTGTTGACATTTACACTGATGGTACAAAAGCAACAGTAGAAAACTGCTGGTGCCTTAGCACAGACCAAGGCAGTGAGAACAGATCTTTGTAATATACTGTGTGATGAAATGAAGCACGCACAAAGCACTCTGCTGCCTGTCAAACTCCAGTGATTGTCTTGAGGAGAAGCCCTTGTGTGATGGTTGCAAACAGAACTAGTTTTTTTTTTTTTTTTTAATGGGATGTTCTGTTGAAAAGAACAGCTGACAGAAAATCTATGGGGTTTTGACAGGAACTTTTTTGAAAATAAATGAAGCGACCCTGATAATGTCAAGGAAAACAACTGACAGTACTTTTTTTTTTAACCAGTGATTAAAAATATGAGCCTCAAGGCAACAATCTGAATCTTTAGAAAACAAGTATGTGCCACCATGAGCCTAATTAAGTTTCCCAGTACCTGAAGACTTTTCTGATGAGATTGGAGGTGATATTAATGAACGTGATTTTGGATGTTGCCTAATGAAAATGTGTTAGCATTCAGAAAATCTGCAAATCTCATTGAACTAATATTTTCCAAATAACCAAGGCTTGATGATACAGAATTATATATGGGTAAAAGATACATCCAAGTGAAAGGTATTTAGACCAGTGACTCTTCATGAAGCAAAGTACAGAAAGTTCATTGTTAGGGGTTCAGGTATCACAGTGAAACTAACTTTAAGAAACTACCACTTGTCCAGTTTGGTGTAGTGCTGAAGGTGAATTTCCACAATCATATAAAAAGGTCATCAAAAGACTCCTCCATTTTCCTGCATTACCTGGGAGCCTCCATTTTTTTAAACCACTTTAACCAAAACGACATATCACGACAGAGTAAAAGCAAAAGTAGTTATGAGAGCCTGCAATTTTAGTCTTTAATTAGGCCAGACATGAAAGAGATTTACAAGATGTAAAACAATTGCATTCTTCTCACTAAATTTTTTTGGGAAAAATACATTTAAAATTAATAAAATATGTTACCATGGAATAAGTTTATATTTTAACAGATAAAGACATTTTTTATAAACTTCTCAGCTTTAATTTCTAATGTGGTAAACAAAAGCTTTGGTTCTAAGACCATGTACTAGCTACAGGCACAAAGCATTGTAAAATGGACTGTTTGATTAAAGTACATACCACATTTTGAAGGATAGCTCCCCGATACTCAGGGTATCAACCTGTTGCAAAAACTGGGCCATTTGATCTCTTTCTTAATACTTTGCCAAGACAGCCTGGCATCTCCACCTAATTTCCTCTATAGAACATCATCCTCTCTAAGCGTCAAAGGACCATTCCAATGATGTACTGAGACAGGCTCCAGGTGTCTTTGCCAGGATGTTGAATCCTAAGACATGGGAGAGTAGCCCTTTAGTGGAAAATTCCCTCCTATCCAGGTTTATATTCTGGCTGTATACTCCCAGCCTCCAGTCCTGTATCCCCAACATCAATTTCCAGGCATTTCCTCCTAGCTGCCACAGGTATGGAGAAGCCATATCCTTCAACTATTTTGATGATAATCCATTTCTTCCCATAGCAGTGAGTAGACTTGCCCAGGTGGGCTATGCTGAGCACTGATCCTAGTTATTGGGCTAGAAACAACAAGAGGAGCCAAAGGAACATCTTGAGAGGCCAGACAACATCTTGGAAGACATCTTCCTTAGACGAGAGTCTTCAGGCCACAGGATACGGTTTTTCACTGGCAACGACAAGAGACGGCTTCTCAACACCTGGATGCTTCATGGGACTCCGGAAGTTCCAATTTTCTAAAAGTACCCACCCTCCAAAATCCCTGTCCCAAGTCTCAAGGTCCTGTTGCCACCTTTTTAGGGTTATGAGTTTCATACAGGAGATGTTTTGCACTGTAAATTCGGGCTCCTTTGGAACTCCACCGCTCCAAAGAACAAAGCTTGGGCCTCGTTTTCGGCACAGCTTGCCTGCTGGCTGCAGGATATGTAGGTTTCTCCGAAGCTGCCTGTAGGCTTTCTGGCTCCCATGCCTTGCCATGAGTTGACAGTTGGCTGTCTCAGCATGTAATTCTCTTTCTTTAAGGCTTCCAGGATATTTAACAAAAGCTACCCAACTCTACAATCTTTATAATTGTCACTGTTCTTATATCTCTCCAGAACTAGAGAAAATGCATAAGCCAGTGCTTCCTCTTCTGCCTGGACTTGATCCACCACAGATGAGCATCTTAGTAATTGTGAGCCTGCAGCTGGCCAGGATTATCACCCCCCCCCCACTTGTCATCAGCAATAGGAGGCCTCTTGCTGTTTGGCGAGTGATCCACTTCCAGTGTCTCTCCTGAGGCTCTCTATCCAATTGTCTAAAAAGCAGACTCTGGGACGAGGGCTCAAGTACCAGTAGCTTATGTTGGAGTTGAACCCAGCAGGCACATGTGGAAAGTAGATAGAGGAGGTAGAAAGGAAGGAAAGCCAATAAAGTATGTTAATAAACGGGGTGCCATGGACCACGGGAGCTTCATCCTGCCGGTCATCCCCCTGTTGGCAAGAAAGCTGGATGTTTCTCCACCAGCTTCAGTCCCTACTGGTTGCCTAGAGCAATAACTCCTGGCACTTCTGGGCTGACCAACCGTGGGCTGAGCTTGCGCCTGTAGCCAGAGCCTTCTGGTAGACAGAGTAACAGATGGTTCAGGTAGGACACCACCAGTGTGTGTGAGAACTGCCCAGTGACGCTGCAGGTGACCTCCGTGGGGGGCTGCAGGATATGGGCATGACACTGCAATCCGTTTTGAAAGTTAGACACAGGAGCTTCGACCCGATGTGGGAAAGGACAGGGATTCACCGAATATTTTTGCACATCTTAGTGTCTTGATGTTTCAAATTTGTGCCTGGTGGTTTAATGGAAATTGTTTTAGTCTAGGAAAAGACTAAAGGCAGGCAGGCCAGTGAGAAAAGTGTGATAACGATCCAAGTATAAAGTGTGGAGAGGCTGAAAATAAGGCACTAGTAATGAGCAAGTACAACAGATCGTCCCTACTTCTTGTTCTTCCACTATTACGTATTATTCCATGGAAGACGATACCAGGATGCAGCTCATAAGTATAGCACAGAGCATCAAAAGACAAAGGTATGATATAATGCCACAAAAAGGTAAAAACATGCCACTTACATATAGTGTAGAGACACGTATGTGAGTAATGTGGACACCAAAAGTGCAAAAAAATGCGTCAGAATAACAAATACATTGACAGTGGTGGTTAACTTCTGATAATTGCAAAGAGGCTTCTTGGAGTTTCAGCTGTGTGATACTGCTTTATTCGTTAAACTGGGTGGTGGGTACATGGGTGCTCATTATATAATTATTATACTTTTTTGGTGTTTCTAAGTTAATGCGAGATGTATTTTAAAACATTTTAAAGCATAGGACTTGATGGCTTAATGAGAATAAGCCAAGTTGATACTGTGTCTTCTCCTCGTGGCTTTTTACAGTACGATAAAAAAAGAAATAAAAATTTTTCCACACACATGTGTACACAGATACATAAAATGATAATGAGGAAACGATTTTAATGTGTTACATTTTACTCACGGTCTATGCTGAAGCCTGGATAAGTGAACATTTTAATTAGCCGGTGACCTGTAATTTCCATTTGCAAAGGATGATTTATAGCAGTCTCCTAATTATAATACAGAATCACCGAGTTTAGAGGGATCCACAATTAGATGAAGTCATTTTTACGAGTGTCTTCAGGAATAGCCCTAAGCTTTAAGATGGATTTTCCTCAAAGGAGCAAATCATAGAGCTTGAATTAAACAGCGTGGACGGGTTTTTATGATTGGCCTCTCTAGGCAGGGGGGTGGTGATGTTTCTTTCGGGTACAGGTTTTCCAGGAACAACCGCGTAACCTGCCTGTGTTCTTCTTGCACGGGAGGGCTTTAGTCTTTTGAATGCTACTTACACCAGAGTGCTTGGTGAATTGCGCCACTGCTGGATGACACCTCGAGAGAAACAGTACCAACAGTATCTGGTGCGTTTCCTCCAGCTGTGGTTTCACTTACCACAGCCCATCTCTGCTCTCACTGACTGTCGGTGATGTCAAAGTGCCCATTCTCGGGGACAGGTGGAAGATAACTCAGAGAACACACTGGTTTCTTATCTTGCCACTCAGTTATTCCATTTCACGGTAGGACTGAGACCCTCCAAGAAAAAAAAGATGCTCAAATCACTGATGTTTTCTCTGAGTATTTGTGAAGTAATTCGGAAGACAGCAATGCAGTTTCACAAGGAGAAAGCTCTGACCATAGCTTTTTATAAAATGAAAGCCATGCCTTTTTATCCCTCCAAAATTTTATGTACTTGTTCCCAAGGGCGATATTACTTGCCATATCCTTGGACTTTGAATTTTATTATAATTTTTATGGGTGGAGGGACTGCATTTAATAAAACTTGAATAAAACTACATTTTTCCTTCGCAGCCAAATAAAATTGAACCTCAGGACATTTGCAGGAAAGCTATGTCCTGGGTTTCTGGTTAGGGTGTCACAAGGAAAGTGAGAGAGACCCAGGAATTTTACGTATAAACTGAAGATTCAGGGCCTTTTGTTCCTTCTCCCTTAGTTCTGACTTTCTTTGCCTTTCTCTTTGAGAATGAGAAAATAATGGCTCTAATCTGGCTCTAGTTTTCTCAGTGACACGGGAGGAAGGAGATTGTGTGGTTATTTATTTTTCATAACCAGAAAGAGAGTTTCCTAAGTTTTCCACAGTATGGGGAGCCGTCAACCTCTGATAAATGGAGACTTGCGTTCTTGACTCTGTATCTTGTGTGCGCGCGCGCGTGTAGGGGGTGTTGGGAGAGAGGAAGGGCGGAGACATTTCTCTTTCATGTACAGTTGCACCTAAAAAGGTGAAGTCTATTCGTCATTGAGACTTTACTGTTAATTATTTTAATTGGATCATTAAATTGCTTATGTCTTTAATAGATAGTAGGGAGCAGAACAGGCCTTAACCCTTAATTCAACAGAGATTGTACGGAACTATTTGCCTGGGGCATTTCACCAGGATTTCGACATCTGTGTGTGAGGAGGGGAGGCTTGGACAAGGGAAGAAACTCTGGGAGAATGGAGCGCTTTGGGCGGGCACTTTGGACAGCTACGAACAGCTACAAGACAGCGGAAGGCCTAGTATTTAGCAGTTTGGAGCTGTGTTATGTGGCTGAATACAGGCTTGTGTGTGTGCACGCGTGTGTGTGTGTGCGCACACGTGTACAGGAGGGGGGGCACTTCTATCATTTGGTGCCTTGAGCCGTGGATGCTAACCATCCTACTAGTGCAGAGGACAGGACCACACAAAGACCTGTCATGCCCCGAGGATACTCTTCCTTCTGTTGAGAAACTGGTCAAAGAAAAAACTGAATTGAAGCACTCAGACTTCTTGTACTTTGCAGTTTTGCTCAGAGTCCTGGTGGGTGGCAGTGATAGAGAGTCATCGACTAATTTATCTAGTGCTACCAGCCTTGGTGTTCTCTTGGCATTGGAGCCCAGAAATCAGTGAGTCAGCTGGGAAGTAAGTCAAAGCAAAGCCAACAGCAAAGGCAGGCTATTAACTTGTCCAAAGTCTCATAAATTATGCCCAAAGCAGGAGCTCTGGGTATTGCAAAACTTTTTTTTTTTTCAAGCTCTTATGTGTTTGTAAGCAAGACATCAATACCTAGTACTCTTCTCTCCTGCTTTCTTTTCTTCCCCACTAAGCGGTTACATGCTGTTGTTTCCTTTTAAGCACCTTTGGAAAAGGATGCTTTAACTTTTTTGGAATGTTAGCAATACTATAAATATCTAGAGATTGTGATAAATCATTGGTACTCTATGGATTAGGCACTTTCCCGGTGGAATCAAGACATTAAATTAAATCATATGTAAGTGGTAATGTACCTGTAAATAGCATCTCTAGTACCTATAGGTAATGAAGTGTTTGGAATCGTTCATTTCACAATATGAACAGGTTGGGACAGAGCAGCCAACAGCTGTTTTCAGTTCTGGGCACTTTGTTGGCCACGGCAGACGCACCTTCGCTGAGCCTGGCTGTTGAAGGGATGGCCTTTGCTGGACCTGTTAGCCCTAACACTGCTTAGTGATTTGTGTTGAGCTTTTAAGCATGAAAGGAAAGCAGTGTGGTCTTTTTTCCAGAGAAAGAATGGATAAAATGTCCCTGAGTCAGTACTAGGAGGGCATTATGACTTTTCAAAGTTGGCTCAGGCCAGCTTCACTTAACAATGCCTGGGAGGTCCCTCTGAGTGGAGTAAATCGTGGGTAATGATATAACAATTTCTTTAAAATATAGTGTGGAAAACCAATGTCTGTTCGCAAATGTCAGATCTGGTATCCAGGAAACCAGCATCGCTACTTTTCGAGAAGGGTCTGTGTTTGCAAACTAAAGAGAATTTCTGATAGCCTTTGATAAAAACAAATGGATAATCTGACAAACAGAGTGAGAAACAAGCAAGACAAGGACAGTCTTCACTTTTGATTTTAAGGATCAGTCCTGGTAGAAGGAGCTAATGCCCAAACCATTCCGTGCAGTTTCCTAACATTTGGTTCAGATAGTTTGATAAAGAAATATATTATAGTGGGGCTGGCATGATAGCTGAAAGGAACTAAAAAAACACAGCTTCCTCCAGTGCTACCCAGATAGTCAATCAAATAAAACCACATTGTGAAACAGGAGGGACGTTTCTAATTGCCTGAGCCCACGTGGAGACTATTGGTGAAGATCTGGAATATGGTGCACTCTTGTCCTTAATCCACCAGGAAGGTTGAAAGCAAATGAAGAGCAGTGGCAACAGATTCAGACCGTCTAGTGGGGACACAGGAGGCTTGGTTTCCAAGTAACCTTGAGGGAGGGGCTGAAAGGGGGGCATCTAGGGCATCCAAGCATCAAACTAAAGCACAGTGTGTGTCTGGGCATCTTTGTTGGTCTTGGAGCCATGTCTTCATTCCTCTTTCTGACAGTAGGGCACTCGACTGGAGGTATTCTCTTTTACAACCATAGGGATGATTTTCTGTGACGTTAGTAAGACACACAGGAAAAACCACGTCTTTATACCAACAGCTACTCATTCACAACACTGGCGCTGCCAGAGAGGTGGGGATTGTTGAAGGGGAAGTTTGAGGTCTCCTGAAGCAGGGAGTAAAGGTAGAGATTCTGTGATTCATCCTGGGCGCAAGTCAATGGAAAAGACTGCAAAGGTGTCCCGTGGGCCAGCGGCGCCCGAGGAGACTCTTAAAGGCTGCCAGCAGGTCAGGCTTTGCTTTACTCGGCAGGCTGAGGGCTAAGCCGGTCAGCCTGAGCTCTGTATTTCTGGGGAATTAAACCAGTAGATTATACTGGTCTCTCAGGGGGGTTACGGTACGAACCCCTTTGATAGATGTCCGATTACTTCGAATTACACGACGCTTATGAGTTTCTCAGGAAATTTGGTGTGCCCCTTATTTTGCCAAAGTTAATTGCCCTTGCAGTCCTGGTATTTCAAAGCCTACATCCCGTAGGAATTGGACTGAAATTTCTAGGCCCAGAGCTGTTGTGCCAATTGTGATTTTGATGAGACTGACAGAAAGGTTAGGGAGAAAAAGAAGTAGAAATGTGATAGGTGGCTTTACAGATCTCAGTTTAGATTCGGAAATAGAGATGCCAGCCACAGGCTGTAGCTCGTTCTCAGTTTAAAGGGGATTTAGAGTTATCTCAAAGCCCTTCCCACGCCAAGGGGTTACCATTCTCTGATGATAATGCTAAGACAGAAGTAAAAGCAGAGGAGAAAGGAAGGTCACGTTGACGAGTTGGCCTGGGTTGCTGAGTGGAGCCGCCAAGGGTGGGTTTCAATGGACCAAGTCTTGCCTTCTGAGTACTTCTCTCAGTTCATCAGTCTAGCAGTCCATCCAGGTGTGTCTCTGCATCAGAGTTTCCTACGTTACAGTGTCCGACTCGGCCCACTCTAGTTGGGACTGTTGGGGGTGGCAAAATCGAACTGTAGGAGGCGTCATAATATAATGGTAAGAGTTTGGGCTCTGGAGAGAGACTACCTACCTTTGAAGTCCAGCTTTACCACTTGCCAGAATATTAAGGAAATGATTTACCTTTCTGTGCCGCAGTTTCCTCTTCTGTAAATGGGAATTATAAAGTACCCACCTCATAGAATTTTGTTGACGAGTACATTCGTTTTCTTCTGTTTAGTGTCTTCTCCATGAGGGCAAGGACTTTTCTGTGTTTTATTTACTGTGCATCCCTGGAACCAAGAGACAGCTCAGTGCATAGTAGATGGCTTGATGTTTGTTAGATGAATGCATATGTATGGTGTTTGGAGTAATACTCAGAACACAGGAAACCCTTCATAAATGTTGGTTGATGGCGTAATTTTTCTTGAAAGTGCGTATTCTGTTTGTTTCCTTCATACTTCAATGCCCAGCACGGTGCTAGCACATAGGACAAAGACGCTTGTGGAAGGCGGAATAATGTCCCCGTCCCCGAAAGCTGTCTCCTTCCTAATCCCCGAACCTGTGAATTTTAAAGAACACGGCAAAGGGGAATGACACTTGCGGATTAAGATTCTAATCAGTTGACCTTAAAGCAGGAGGACTGTGTTAGCTTATCTGGTTGGGCCCAATGCGATCCTAAGGATCCTTCAAAGCAGAAGAGGGGGCAGAAGAGACTCGGGGGAAGTGACGTGACAGTGAAGCAGGGTCAGAGGGACACTGCATTGCTGGCCTTGAAGATGGGGAAAGGGGACCACAAGGCAAGCAATGTGGGCAGCAACAGGAAATTACTAGAAGGCTCAACAATTACCTGTTGATTTGGGCCTGAACAGATACCATTTTTGTTCCAATGATCCATTAGACTTTATCCTTCCTTCATAATATAAATGCCATATGATATACTTAATGTAAAGAAATCTAACAATATATAAAACTTTAGGGCTTCCCTGGTGGCGCAGTGGTTGAGAGTCCGCCTGCCGATGCAGGGGACACGGGTTCGTGCCCCGGTCTGGGAAGATCCCACATGCCATGGAGCGGCTGTGCCCGTGAGCCATGGCTGCTGAGCCTGCGCGTCCGGAGCCTGTTGCTCCGCAACGGGAGAGGCCACAACAGCGAGAGGCCCGCATAGCGCCAAAAAAAAAAACAAAAACAAAAACAAAAAACTTTAATAAGGAAGTCAAGGTCCTTTGGAGCTCTGCTACCCTACAACAACCACTGTGAGCTTCTAGGTGTTTATCCCTTCATGAATCTCTTCTTGTGTGCATGCATACACATGCATGCTCTCATGTGTGCAAATATGCAGACACACATAGACACATACACACAGAAAGTTTTCCTTACATGGGATTATACCACACATGGCAGTTTGTGTTTTTATCATGGACACATGTCCATCCTCCTAACACCAGTACCTCCCATTCCAGCTCAGTCTGCACACCCCAACTGGAAAGCCATGATAACACCCTAATGTGTGTTCTTCAGTACTTTTTTCTGTACTTAGGTGATGTCAGAATGGGATCGTATGACAGAGTCTTTTGCAGTATTCCTCTTCGTACTCAGTGATACCTCAGGAAAATCCTCCAGGTCATTTTTGATGAGTGCTCTGTGATGTGACTATAACTCATTTTATCCCGTCCTTGATGACATTCTCTGTGTTTTTAACTATTGACTACTGCAGACAATACTGCAATTCGTAAAGCTAATACTTCTTGCACAAAAGCAAACCTTCCTAGTTTTAAAGGCTATTTTCGAGGGATGCCCCTTTGGGGAGATAAGAATTCCTGCGAGGAGCCTGTTTTTTCCCCCAGAACTTAGTATCTGGGAGCTGTAGTTAAGGTCCACAAGAATTGTAGGAAGTGGAGGAGACAAGGAAGTTAAGGGTGAATAACCAGCAAATACCTTTCTCTGTAACTTAAATGAAGAAAGCCTCCCACTTAGAATCAATCCTCTCTATCAACTTTCTCTGAAGAACACGGTACTTGTTTACACTGGTTCACCTCTCTTAGGGAAATTCAGCATATAGCAGAAGGTCCACTAGGTAAATGCTATTATATTATTGTTCCCTTTTGTTTGCACCAGTGATGTGCAGAGTGATTCAGCTCCCTGTTGGGTGAAACGGCATGTTAATTAAAAAATGGTCAGAAGGTCAGTACTCTCGAGACATTCATTGATTCCCTCTGTAACCCTGTCTGTTACGTTAGCTCTTCATAGGCAGCGGCAACTCCAAACTGGTTTGGTAAGAGAGCTCTCGTTGATGCTGTTTCTCAAGTACAGTCATTCGGTGATGTATTCTCAGGATCTGCATCAAAGGGACATTCTTCTACAATCTGCACAAACCTGCTTGGCACGTGTTCTTGTTTATGGAAAATCCAAATATATATTTGTGTTCTTTTGAAAAGGGGTGGCAGTCGGAAGGGACTTCTTGCAGGAGATTAAGACTCTAGCGTTCCACAGCAAGCAGAATTCTTAAAGCCCTAACTGGTTTCATGAAATGAGCAGAAGTTGGAACTTCTGTGTAGACTCTGGCTGACATGTAGACCAAAGAAAGGAGTCTGCTCAGCTGAGGGCCAGTAGCAGGTCCCACTGAAGGACACCCTGAGCTGGTCGAAGTCCTTGGGCCATGGTGAAGGGGCCCTTTCCTTCTATCCGCTATTACTGGTCACTGTATATGCACTGTCCCCGTCATTTCTCACAACTCCAAGGGGGAGCTCAGACCAGGAAAACTACACAGACGAAAATAGGCTCAGAGAGCAGTTTGCCTAATGCTCCGCGGCTAAGAAGTGGTAGGACCCGACTAAATACAGGATACAAAGAAACACCTTTTCAAAAGCTTTATTATGGAAAGTGTCGTATGTATAGAAGAGTTGAGAGCATATTACAATTTACTGTCCTGACCCGTCACCTGATTTCAAAAATTATCAGTTCATAGCAGTCTTGTTCTCCTCCACCTCTCCAGCCTCCTGTACAGCTGGGTTATTTTGGAACAATTCCCAGATATCATATTTCTGTATGTATTTCCAAACGGTAGATATTTATTAAAAATATAGTCACAATACTGCTTTATGCCTAAATTAAAGTAATAATTCCTTAATGCCGTCCAATGTCCAGTCAGCATCTGGATTTCCCTAATTGTGGGGTAGGATTTTAACCTGGGTCTGCACTAGAATTTTGAGTTACACTTGTGTGATCAGGTTGGCGAGTGAGGTCGGTCCACTCTGAAACGCTTGCCCCGCAGCATCCTTTGGTCCTAAATTCTTCAGATGCAAATCTGCTACAAGCCGTAATTCCCTGGAATCCTCCACAGGCAAGCAACAGTTATAGTTCCATTAACATGCTTTACAGATGTAAAAAGTAAGAAAGATGAGAAAAAGGTATCGTTTGCTTCAAATTATGGATATCTGGGGGAGGAGAGGGAAGTGACACAGGAAAACAGAGGAGGGTGGGGAATCTTTCCCCAGCAGAAACAAGGTAGGCATCTTTATTCCAAGCCAGGAAATAATATTATTCATGAGCTTTTGGCTCTTGTCAACATGAAATGATTGTGTAAAGGCACCTAGTTGATTAACCTGATTTTATTGCCATTTCTAATAAAGGATTTCAGCTAAAGGATTAGATCAGTAGCCTTTGATTTCTAAACTTAGGTAGAAGTCCAATTTTGCTCTTTGGTTCTCTTTCCGTGCATTCCTGGAATTCATGAGTTTTGCCCTGAACTTTCTGGGAGCAAGGGCCAAGGTCCGGACACAACTTTCCAATTAGTGCAAATCACGGTCTCTGGTTCTCCTCGATGTTAGCATGTGACAGGGCTGGAGGCCTCTAGTTTGCTCAGAGCAGTGACCAAGCAAATGAATGCATGCTCTTGAATATCTGACGAATGTGACAAGCCTGTGTGGGCTGGAGCTGTGGCTGGCTGAGCTCAGCTTTTTAATGAACCCAGGCGCTTTCTTGACCAGCCGTGTGTGTTTTGCCCTATTAGACTGGCGTGGATCAGGTCAGGAATGCAATTGTGCTTTTAGCTCTCAGTCAGGGAAACATAGTCATGAACAGCACCGGCTCTATAATTTGCAGGATCAAGTGCAAATAAAACTGTGGGGCTCCTTGTTGAGAACTAATTCAGAATTTCAAGTTGGTAATAACAACAGAGGCTTTTTAAGTTAGGGGGCCCCGGTGTGACTGCAGGGGGAGCCCTCAGTGAAGCTGACCTTGGGCACAGAGCGCAGAGCCAGAAGCTGACAGGTTAAACTTCGTGATGCTTCCAAGAGGATCCAGTAAGAGGGAGCTGGGACCTTAACTCAGCTTGGTGGAGAAATTGTCGGAGAGCAGGGAATGCCCACGGGCCATCACTGGATAAGGTGAGAGCCGTTATTATTTTGGGAAAGTTGGTGTGCTTGTTCGCTAATCTATGTCGGTTAGCGAGAGAAAGGTCAGAGGTGAACTGTTGATAAATGAATGCCCTGGTAAACGGTGAGTACAAATGCAAGGGCCAAGCAAACGGCCAGAGGAAAAGGACCCGTCTAAAAGGAACGAGAAAGTTCATTCTTTCCATCCACTTCTCTCTCCCACCTCCAGCCCCTTAACAAGTTTTCCATAAAGAGAAAAATGTTCACAGGCAAACAACAAAAGACCCAAAGCAGATTTTTCACAGTCTGTGAGCTGATCTTCAACTTTGCAGGGGCTTGTACTTCATAGAAAAGAAAACATGTAGGAACTTCCTCCGTGCTTTTGCATTTGGAAAGGGAGGCTCCTCTCTTCTAGTGCTGAGTGACATCTTAGAGCTTATTTCTTTCCAGTAAAAGTGGAAAATATCAACTAAGGTTTCAAAGGAAAGGAAATGTAATGTATTTTCTCATCAAATTTGGCATTATCTCTCTAGCAGGCGGGCCTTTCATCTTCGATGCAGTGTTTTTCCATTGTGTGATTCGGAGTTTGCCTCCACTCTGTCCCACTCTTTTAACTCCAGCTTTCTAAAACACGAAAGTGATTTGCAGAACTTATCTTCTTTTCTCATTTGTTTCCTCGATACTTTTGATTATCACTTGCCAGGGTTTCTGTAGAGAAGCTCACAATTTTGCTTCTCCAAATATTGAACGTAACACAGATAACGTTCCTTTGTTAGTGTGAATTCGTTAATGACCTTGATAAAGAGAACATTTTCCTTTCCGCCTCCAGCATCCTGGGAGGACTAAAATGATTCGGGGGCTGTTGATATGAACATATAAATGAGAAAGTGCAATAATAGGCCTTGAAAAAAATCCCATTAATTTTTTAAATAAGAAGGAAAGCCAGGCAGTTCTGCTCCAGCACTTGAGAACTATGGTGAAGTACCTTCGCCAGCCTTCTTCCCCCTAAGCCTTGGAAAATAGAGATGTGAGATTGATCTCTAGGAGTCGAACTTTTAAATCAGTCTGTTATTACATAGATCACAGCACAGTTGGGTAAAGACAAGTGAGGGGGAAGGCAAGACTCTTCAGCTTAGAAGACTGAATTCCATGTGGCCTGATGAAATGTATTAAAGAGCATACGTCAAACAGACACGTGAGCAACGCAAACAAAAAATTCACAGAGTCAAATGTTGGCAGTGTTCTTTCAGATGCTGTCTGGGTGGGGACGAAACTTTAGTAGATGGACTTACAACACTCTTGACTCACTGGCAAGTCCATCCCCGTTGTCGAGGTGGCTGTGTTGTGTTTTCTTAGGCTGAGTGCATGGAACATTCAGACCGCTTGTTAACTATCCTTAGTAACAGTATACGCTCGCCAGTCGGCCTGATGAATACTCTTGGCTAACTTTGTTAAACCTTGAACAGGGATAGTTCACACTATTCATTCACAAGTAGGTAATTCAGTTTCTGAGACCGCTTCCTTCCTTTTTCCGTGTAAATTAATAAACCACAGTTCTGATCTTACACGTAAGATGGGTGGCTAGATGAGCTGCGTCAGCCTCAAGAGAAAGACCTGTGCCAGGGAGGCTGGCTTTAGGCCCTGGCACAATCACAGATGACGTGCCCCTCTCTGAGTGTCGTCTTGCTGGATATCAGGGCTCTGAGCATCCTGGGAGCAGCTTGGATGTTTAGTTTGTCCTCTTTCACATCTTAGTCCTTCTGTCTATATATATATTTATCTTTCCTGATCCCTAATTTAGATCATGTCATACAACACACTCCGAAGGCTCAAACTGGTAGAGTGACACAATTAGGCCCCAGCTTTCCTTGTTGGATGCAATTAGCTCACGGTTCATATAAAGCTGTCTAGAAAGCACCATGTACTCATCATGACTTTCAAGCTCATTCTTTTAATACATTTTACCTTTTTTCGCCATGTGCTTGACACTGCCTTTGCTTGTTTCTGATGGGCATCTCCTAGTGGGTCACATTCTCAAATCTGCTCTTGCTTTGCAAGCTAGGTTTTGATGCCTGTCTTCTGAAGCTGATCTCAGCTCCTTGTGTACATTTTCAGCCTTTTCTGCGTCTGTTTCAGCAGTGAGTCCTTCTCATGACCAGATGCACCAAGTCTAAGACTCCTGTCCACGGTCCAGCTCTCCCACCCTCCCTATTGCTCTAGTCTCTCCAAACTTAAAAAAAAAAATGCCTTTCAAAGCTGGATGAATCATCTCAGCCCCTTATACGGTGGAGTCCAACCAAAGAACAGCAAGAAGAGTTTTGAAAAACCAATGAAGTGGGGAAGTCTAAGCAGAATCCTGGCACAACGACCCACTAATCCCAGACAAGGTGATTTGCAGTTGCAGGTAGCTGTTGGGCAGAAGTGGGCAAGGTCCTGAGAGTCTGCAGAGGGCAGAGATTTCTGGAAGAAGTGGCAGGAAGGCGAAGGGGTCATGGCTCCGAGGGCACTGTTATGTGATGATCCTGCGCTTCAGCAGCCCCGCGAAAGCCCTGGGGTTCCCAGTGGAAAATCGCTGCACACCAGTTGGGAGTGACCTGCGTCTGGAGCGGGCTGTGGATAAGCCACCTGGGGATGGAGCGTGAAGATGCTCCAGTCAGGAAGCCTCACCCACACACCTGTTTGCCGTCCTCAGCATGTGGTGTCCACGTGGTAACAGTACTCCCTGCTCTGGAAAGTATAGGTCGATTTGCAGCATATTTTCTTGGTGTCAGATGAGGCGGAGCTTGGGAGTTAATTTCAAGGCCTGGGAATTCTCCAGGGTCACATGGGTAACAGTGTCTTTCTAAGGAAATTTCATATTTTCTGAAACTGGAAAATGGACCCCTGAAAGTGTAGGGCTTTGATTTTCCAAAAAAAAAAACCAAAAATCAAAAAAAAATCCTTTTATAATTTTTCATCCACATTCTGTACTCTACCACCCCAACTCTGCTCCTCATGATTAATTTTACTTTGGCTTTAGTGGAATGTAATTTTGCTGTGATTAGCTTTCTGTCAATCAGAATCCCATGGCGATAATAACGTCTATGTATTTTGTTAAAGAACGAAGCTATTTTTGTAAATGACACGTATTTAAAGAAAAAGAATGTCACCTATAAGAAGGTAAAGCACGTTGACTAATGTTTCTTTAAGTGAAGCTAATGGTGTGGAATATTTTATGGCATTTCCGTGGAAAATGTTACAGGACATCCCTAGAGGATTTCAGGGGAACTTTTATAGCTATTTCCTGCTCCATCAGCATGTTATAGAACCCTGTGGAAAGCAGGGGTGCTGGCTGCTGCATTTGGTAAGTCACGGCCATCAGTTTCTGTTGGACAGTGGAGGGGCTTACCGCACAAGCACGTTTGTGCGGACCGGATTGGGCGGATATCAGGAACTACGGTGACTGCGGGTAACCCTGGGGTTCAAGCGTATCCTTCTCATTTATAGTAGAGACCGGCTACTTTAACGCTTTTGATTTGTTGAGAGGTGTTTTTTTTAAAATTTTTATTGGAGTATAGTTGATTTACAATGTTGTGTTAGTTTCAGGTATACAGTGAAGTGAATCAATTATACATAGAAACATATCCAGTCTTTTATTTTTTAGATTCTTTTCCCATATAGACCATTGCAGAGTACTGAGTAGAGTTCCCTGTGCTATACAGCAGGTTCTCATTAGTTATCTATGTTATACATAGTAGTGTATATATATCAATCCCAATCTCCCAATTTATCCCTCCCCCCGCCCTTATCCCCTGGTAACCATGTTTGTTTTCTACATCTGTGACTCTATTTCTGTTTTGTAAATAAGTCCATTTATACCATTTTTTTAGATTCCACAGATAAGCGATATCATATAGTTGTCTTTCTGTGTCTGACTTACTTTGCTCAGAGAGATTTTTAAATGTCATTAAATACAGAAAAACTTAGAACCTACTTTTTTTTTTTTTTGGAACTCTACTCAGTGCTCTGTGGTGACCTGAATGAGAAGGAAATCCAAAAAAGAGGGGATATATGTATACATATAGCTGATTCGCTTTGCTGTACAGTAGAAACTAACACAATACTGTAAAGCAACTATACCCGAATAAAAATTTTTTTTAAAAAGTACCTACTGTTTTGAAGACATTACTGTGTGTAAGAAATCCAAACAAGAGTAAGTGCAAAGCGCATGCTCCAGAAACCAATCAGTCATGTAGGGTGGCAGCTTTGTTTACGTTCGTCTACAGTATTGTACATTTAAGACGAAAGGCACACCGAGAAGCTACTCTGCTTGATCCCACTGCTGTTTCTCTGTGCGACAGATTTTAACAGGTAGCTAGAAGGGCTCTCACATTATCCTCTCCTGAAGATTTAAAACAGCACTTTAAAATATTCCACTGATTGCACATGGTGATGTCATAATTAGGTAATTCTTTTATTCATCCCATTCATATGTGCTGTGAACTCTTTAAACCAAATCTGTAATGGAGAATAATTGGCCGTATCAAGGGTGGGCATCTGACATGAAATTAACACTTGAATTGGCAGAGCATCTGCACACTGTAGTCAGGATGTACAACCTGGATGGAGACCCTTAGGTGACCGTAGTCCCAGGGTGTTGGTTTAATCTCTGGCATTAACTAGACTGTGGTCTCAGCAAAACTCATATTCTTCTGATTCTTGTACTGTCTGCATACTTCACCCCTCTATCTTCTCTTGAAGGGACATCATAATTGGCGGTATCAGTAATACCACTTTTCACTAACTTAGAAAGTGTCATTTTCTATACACTTTCCTACCTAGGCTTTACGCTGAGAATAAATAGGACAGAAATCATTATCCCAGTTGTTGCAGAAAAGAAGGAGCATTGGAGGTACTTGTTTTACTTCTCAGACCTGTTTGTCGAAAGGATGCGTAACAGAACCCAGGGATCCAGATTCCTGAGTCTCAGATATTGTCCATTGACTGGAACATACTGATTCTCTGGAGACATTTTTAAAGGATGTCAGTGTCTCAAGATGAGGATACACCAGTGAGCTCTGGGTCTTGGTCTCCTTGACTCAGCCGAGATCATTCCCCAGGGCCCGGGGCTCTCCCCAGTTGCTTGTGTGTTGTTTTCCTTGTTCACATGGTGGCGTGTCTCCATGATGCCAGAATAACTAATCAGTTCAAGATATTCTTTGAAGAAGTAAAACCAGTAGTGTTTAGTGTCATGGAGACAAAACAACCGGTTGATTTGACTTTCATCCATTTTCAATCAGTGGTTTTAGAGCCATGAAGAAATAGCCTGTCTTTTTTCAT